>NW_023601322.1:0-655000 GCF_014898055.3 Talpa occidentalis | reverse complement strand
GCGAGAGGAGGCGAGAGGAGGCGAGAGGAGGCGAGAGGAGGCCGAACGGAGTGAAGACTTGCTGGGCTGGGAGGCCTGCCTCCCGGCCCCCCGGCCCGCCGTGTGCCTGGTAAATCCCCATAAAAGCCTAAAAAGCCACCGAGGGCTCCAGGCCTCCTTCACCCCGTCTGCTCGGGTCACAGAGACCCTGCTCCGTCCCTCCCCACCGTACGCCCAGCCTGCCCTCGTGGGCTGCCCTCACGCTGGGCGACTGCACAGGCCCCGGGCACCAATGGCGCGAGCAGCTTGGACTCGGACACTAGCCAAGGCCGCGGGCGCAAGCAGCACCCCAGTGCCAGCCGCTGCGCCCCAGCCGGCCGGTCACCCCTGGAAGCCGGGACCCTCCTTGCTGGACTTGGACCCGCCCGGATGGCGTCTCCGCCGAGGCCCTCAGGCACCCGCTCCTCCATGGGGCAGCTGCGCCGCGAAAGACGTGTTTGAGGGGCTGCGGGCCGGTCTGGGTGGCAGAGCAGGGCCAGGGCCGGGGGCTGCTGCGGAGAGGCCAGTGGCCAGTGCCTGCCCCCGCCCTCTGAGGCGCCAGCTGACCCCACTCTGGCCACGTCCTCCAGAGCCACGCTGACCATCCGCTCCGGCCACGTCCTCCACAGCCGCGTTGACCGGCCACGCTGTCTTCAGACTCTGCGGGCAGGTAAGAGCCCCCTTGGGGCGCGTCTCCTCCTCGGACACAGCGTGGAGCCCCAGCGCCGTCACAGGTAAGCCCTCATCTTTGTTACTGCTGCGTGGGCTCCGTGGGGAGCTTGTCTGCTGTCGCCTGGGCAGGCCGGGCCGGCCGCTGCGTTTCAAGGCTGCTGCCCTGGCGCTGGGTAAACAGCTGCCGGGCTTGCTGGACCATGTGGTAGTTCTGGCCCCCACCCTGTTGGCACAGAGGTGCAGCAGTCTGCGCCCCCCACCCCCGGCAGCACGTTGTCCCCGCTCTGTGGCTGGCCTGGGCAGCCCTGCAGGGAGGTTGCGCTGGGCAGCACCGCCCCGGGGGCCTGGGCAGAGCTCTGTCCGCTGCGGCACCGGGAGAGACTTTGCTGTTGCTGACGAGTAAGTTCTCGACGCGTTCGGACGTGGGGAGTCGCACACCTGCCGCGCGCAAGGGCCGCTGCGGGGTGCTGGCCGAGGCGGTGCACGCGCAGTCCTGCTTGCTGTGTTGCTGGTGTCCCCTTCGTGCGGGTCAAGGCCCAGCACCGCTGAGGCCAGGGTCAGATGATGGCGCCCTTGTGTTTTCTATGCACTTTGTGGTCCTGTTGGAGCCCAGCAGTAGGGGTTCCCGACCAGCGGGAAGGAATTCGGGGGGCACAGGAGCAGGTGAGTGGAAACATGCTGGAGGGCGGTGCCAGGGAGAGCCCCGGGCTGCGGCTGCAGGGGGAGCTTCATGGCCTCAGTGCCCGCGGGCTCTGGAAGGGGCCTGGTGGGTTTCCACCCCTTTGCTTAACAAAAGGGGCAGGAATTTACACCCTGAGGTGATGGGATTGGGCGAATTTTGTTTATCAAGCGCACCTGACCCGAGGCCTGTGCTGAGGCGGAGCAGGAGACATTTACAACAGGCGGCACCTGGCGCGGTCGGCAGGGTTGGGCCTTTGCTCCATCGGACCCGGGACTTTCAGGAATCCCGGGCAGGTGGGGGTCGCGGGCGCGGGGCCGACCTGACATCAGAGCCCGTGGGCCCGTCAGCGTCTGCGCGTGGAGACAGCGCGATCCTTCGGCCTGACGCCCTTGGCTGGAGGCTTTCCTGGCTGCAGGACGAGGTCTGGGCTCCCCCGGAGGGAGGTCAAGGCCCCAGGGACCAGCGCCTGTGCCCCGGCTGAGGCTGACTTTCTACCAGGAGGAGGAGCCCTGGGCTCGGTGGGAGGGTGGGCACCCTGGACCCGCCCTTGTCTCTGCAGGAGGACGCTGGGCTTGAGATGGGGTGGGGGGCTGAGGGGTGGGGGGCAGGGCACGGGGGAAAGACTCACTGAGCAGAAACGGGGCTCCTGGGGCCTGAGCTCTTCTGTTCTCTTCATGTTTTTCTCCTTCACTTTTCGTTCATGGTTAACTGTTTTCTTACTTTGTCAATGCACTTGGTGCTTTAAACTCCCTCACGGAGGAAGCAGGATCAGAAAAGCTTGACAAACTCGGGCAGCCCCCCACCCCGTGCTGCCATCTCTACACGGCGGTAGAAACACAGCGGCTCACTGCGAAGGGGCCATGCCCGCCCTTGACCGCCGGCGCTCACTGTCCACCTCCCCAAGGCTGGACGTGGAGCCCCTGCTGTGGACAGTCAGCGGGTGGAACTCCCTGCACGTCCAGATCCGGGGTTGGGGCGGCCGTGGGCTGTCCACGGTCTCCAATGCACTTGGACCCTGCTGCAGACCTGCGTAAAGTGAAGTCCCCGGGGCCGGGCCTGAGGCCCTGACCCTCCCCCCGGGGCGGTGCTGACCCGCCGTCCTCAGAACGTCCTCCAGGCACCCGAGCCCCAGGCAATGCCCAGGGCCCTGGGGCCTCCTCTCCTCCCTCCAGGAAGGGATCGGTTCTCACATCCTGGGCCAGGGACCTTGGAGAAGCTGGTGTCAACGAGGCCGAGGCCAAGCCGGTCAGCCCCGGCCGCGGGAACAGCACTGGGTCAGCTGGTGGGGGAGGGACATAGCCCTGAGGAGGAGCAGCACCTCCGCCCGGCCCTCCCGCCTCTCCCCTTCTCTGGGGCCCTGTGGGTTCTCGGCGCCCTGGTCTTGGGGTTTGTAGCAGGACTAGCAGGTGTGCAGGGATGCTGCCTGTCCGGGGCCTGGTGCTCGCGGCCACTGGACCCACGCGGCAGGACGCGCTTGGGATGGGGCAAGCACAGCCCATGAAGCTGCCTTCGACGGGGAATCAGGCGTCCACCGGGCTCCACGCTCGTCTCTGAGGGGCTTTCTCGGGCGGGACCAGCAGGAAAGTGTCCACTTTCTTGCTCAAGTTGCTGAGTGTCCGTGGCTGGTCAGCGGGACCATGGGGACTGGCGCAGAGCCCTGGCACAGGCGCCCGGCCCCGCTCAGGTCCCTGTGGGCTCAGGCCGCTCTGCGTGGGCCTGGTCAGCTCTCCCGCCGCCACCGCAGCAGCACACGGGGCCTGCGGAGCAGGTGCCACGTGAACAGGCCGGGACGCCCCGAAGAAGCTGCAGGGGGGGCGGTGAGGCCTGCGGGTCCTTCCCAGCCCTCACGCTGGCGTCCCGCATCCTGAGAACGCAGAACGGCAGGGGCAACAGGTCCGGCCAGCCCACGTCCCCTCTGGCCTGGCCGGGACGCGCCTCTCGATGGCCTGTGTGAGGGGTGGGCCCCGTGGCGTGGCTCCTGAGCTGGTCTCACGGGACTGCCCAGAGGCAGAGGCCGCCTGTGCCCCCGCCTGCGGGGCTCGCCACCACCTCGCGTGGGCTGGCCCTGGCTGCTGTCCCGGGCCCCCGGCGGGGCTGTGCGCTGGCAGCGGGGCCGGCCGGCTGGCAGGGCAGGGAGCCGGGGGGAGTCGGCCCATATGCCGTGCACATGTGCCCCGCGGAGGGCGCACCCCGTGTCGGGCCACTTTCCTGGCGGGAGGAGGGGACGGCCGAACGCCGACCTTTGATGTTGTCGGGCCGTTGTCGGGGTCGGATGTTAAAGGACACGCAACAGCTGGCCCAGAGCCGGGACGCTGGGAGATAACTAATAACCAATATAGCCATTAATTTGTTAAGTGTTTGTAGCACAAACACAACTGTAACTGGAAACCACCTCTCTGAAGAGGGAAAAATGATTTTTATGCCCCAAGCAAAACACACACAAATACACAAAAAATAAAAGGCTCACGCTCCTTTCTTCCCCACGAACATCTGGTTCACAGCACTCGGAGGGCAAATTTGGATTAACCTAGAAATTAAGCTGCATCATATACAACCATTGATTAAAATAAATTCAGATCTATGGACCTCACGGGAAGGAACAATATTCTTTACTATATAAGAGTTTCTGTAGAGTGGGAGGAAAGGAAGGAACTTTTTCTGAATTCTGTCATCGAGAATTAAGTCTGTATAATCTGTTACCTGTCGGCCGCGGGCGACTGCCCTGGTGGGGGGCGGGCAGCGCCGCCCGGAGCAGCCTCAGAGAGGAGGGGCTGAGGCTCCCATCTGGCCTGCCCTGCTGCCCAGGAGCCCGGCCATGCTCAGTCTTAGGACACTCACCACGGCCAGGGTCTGGATCCCGGGCGCAAGTCCTGACCCTGAACCCTAAGAGCGTCTCCGTCCACCCACGCGTGGTCCCCACTCCAAGAACCTGGGGTCCGCCCGGCCCTCCTCGCTCCACACCAGGGAGACGCAGGCCCTGCCTGGGCGGCGTCCCTGTGCCCGTGGGGTGCCCGCAGTGCCCAGGGCTGAGAAAGCCGGGCAAGGTGGCCTGACGCAGTGGTGGGCGTTCTCCAGAAGAGGCCTGTGTCCTGACCACGTCGTGGGCAGCTACTGGGGGACTGAGCCTAGAGCTGGCCCTGACTCCCACTCAGCCCCTCCCTCTAAGAACAACGCCGCGTCCCTCGACGTCCCCCCATGTCTGGCCCTTTGTCGTAGAATCGCATCACCTCATGGTCTTTCATCAACACCCCCAGAGGCTGAGACGCCCCAGAGTCACAACCTGTAGCAGGAGGCGTGTGAGGCCCCAGCGCCGGCCGTCCCGGGCCTGCTCGGCCGCGTGGCTCCTGACCAGGCCTGCGCCAGGGGTGAACCACGTCAGTGTAAAATTTTAATTCCAGGAAATATGCTCGGTGCTCACAAATAACCCACTCAATCACGTCAGCAAAAGGGAAATTGAAGTGATGGCAACACTGTGCACCGAGGCTTGTCCACTGTCTTGACTCACGGCCAGGTCCGGCCTGCGCTGACAGAAGGGCCCTGGACCAGGCGCCCACTCCCGTGGAATCACTGGAGCAGGAACACCTTTAAAGGCGGTCGTGGAGTCGCTGGCCCCTCAGCCTCACAGCAAGGGGCTGCGGCGTGGCCTGCGCTGGGCGGGCACCGAGTCCCTGGCCGGCGCCCCCGAGCTCCCGGGCAGTGGCGACACCAGCCACGGGGCAGGCCCGAGGACTGTGGGGCTGGAAGGTGGGGCGCCAGGTGGGGTCACCACACGGGTCTGGTAGCAGGCGCTGTTGCTAGCAGCGTAATTACAGCACAAAGTAGTGGTTTTTACAGCCACGGCGCTAATTGGCAAGCTAATCGCCGGGATGGCTGTCATCGCTGTGGATTCCGAGATGAGCTGAACTCGTGATGCCTGTTGTCAGTGAGCAGGAGCCGCTTTTGTATTAACACAATAGTCATCACGAGCTCGTTCTCGTGACAGAGCTCCCCTTGATGCCAGCTCACCGCCTGCCCCAGCGTGGGGCGCCCGTCTCCTGTCCTCTGCTCTGGGGGGCTTAGGCCTCTGCCTGGATCCCGGTGGGGTCGGGGTCGCACAGCAGGCGTCACACAGCAGGGGCTCACCTGGCGAGGCTCTGCCAGCCGAGTGGCCTGGTTTCCCCAACGTGCTGGAGGTCAGCAGCGGGACGGCCTGGGGGGTCTGGACTTGCCTGGGTGGCAGTGGACGCAGAGAGGAGCCAGCCCCCTCAGCCTGTCTTCTGTGGCCCCGATGGGTCACCGTAAGCCCAGCCCCTCGCCGACCTAAGCTCAGCAGCGAGTTTCCCCAGGTGCGCTGCGTGGCAAAGGGTGTTGCTGCTCCGCTCTGTGAGAAGGAGACAGACCAACAGTCCAGAGAGGAAAGAACTTTGCTCCCCGGCCTCAGCTGGTGCCTCGGGGCCGTCCCCAGACACTTCTTGCTCCCAGTGGACACTGGCACCGAGCGGGGTCTGACCCCCGACGCGAAGGACAGGACAGGTGATGTGGCCGCCCGCGTCCCCAGCGCCCCCCGCCTGCGTCCCCAGGGCAGTCTGGGTCCCCTGTTGCTCTGTGACTCCAGCCACAGGGCTCACGGCGGCCCACGCCTTCAGAACACACATTTTTATTATAATGTAATTTTAATCTGTCCCTTGGGCACGTTGCTTTGGCCGCGGAGCTGGGCAGTTGGGGTGAGTGCTCCGCCGCCAGGACGGCCTCAGGCCAAGCGCTCGGCCGGCGGTGATGGCCGGGGAGGCCACAGCTGCGGCCGGGCAGGGGGTGAGGGGGGAATTCAAGGACTAAAAGGCGCGGAGCTAAGTGTGTGGGCGGAGAGAGCCGCTCCGCTGTCTCTCTCCCCAAAGCAGGCTGCGGGTGGGAAGCCGCCTCTGCCACACAAGATCTCATTCATGTTTAGCTGAAGCGTGTTGTGAAAAACACGACGTGCTGGTCATGGCACAAACCTTATAAAATCATTTCAGATGGACAAAGGTCAGGGCTGGCCTGGTCACATCCCCACTCTCCTGTCCTGAAAGGGTGAGCAGGGGCTGTGAGGAATGAAGCTTCGTCCCTGGAGGCTGACGAAGGGGCACGTGGGACGTCGGGCCGCCCGGCTCGTGCCCGCGGGAAGCGGGTGTGTTTTTAAAGCCGGAGTTTGCTGCAGGTGGGGACGGCGGAAGCCCGGTGTCTCCTCAGAGGCCTGGACCCCTCTGGCCGGCGCTGACCACAACCCACGACGCCTCAGGCCTCCGCGAGAGGGTGGGCGGGAGGTGCCCCCGCCTGGGTGCTGACGGGGCCCCCGACTCCCCTCCCACAGCCTGACTGCAGCCGAGAGGGAGGCAGGTCAGAGCCGCCCCCCAGAGCGCCCCGCACAGCCCTCTCCTTTCTGGCTTCCCGACTCCTCCGGGCGTCAGGCGCCAGTGCTGTCCACGCTTGAACCGGGCGGGGGCAGCCCCCGCGGGTCCAGGACGGAGGGGGCTTCCCGCGCCGGTGCCGGGGCCTGGCTGGGTTCCTGCGGCGGATGATTTGCTGCAGCTGCGCCATGTTTATGGGCTCAGTAAAGGGAAGGTTCTAAAAAGATTATGGCCACTGAAAAAGGAAATACAGCCTTTTCTTTGGGAGAATGTAGCCAACAGATGAAACATTTTTGGGATTTCTTGCCTGCCATGAAGAGGTGACGTCCCCGAGGACGCTCTCAGGTGTTTTATGTCCCCACAAAAGTCTCCAAGGGGGGAATAAAAACCCCAGGCACAAAGCAAGCCATCCCTTCCCCTCGACCGGCGCCCCCAGGACCGCCCCTGTGGAGGGCGCCATGGCGGCACGGGTGGAAGCCCCCGAGACCGACCCCCACAGCCCCCCATTTGTGGAGTCTTTCCTGGAATCCGGGGGCTTCCACGGTCACTACACGGGAGTGCTGATGAGGCCGAGCGGGGCCTGGGGTGGATGCGCCGCCCTCCTGAGCTGCGCGTGTCAGCCGGGGGCGCCCGGGCCTCCCCTGGGCCCGGGGTTGTCGCCGGACGTGGGGGTGACCCCGGGGGCCCTAGTCGCTTCCTTCACTCTGCGCAGCCCACGCGCGGCTGAAGCCCAGGCCTGAAGCCGCTGCAGCGCGTCCCCCGGTGCCCCTGCCTGGCGCCCGCACAGTGCCCTGGGGGTCTCGGCCCTGTGCCCCACGGTCTTCCTCGCCCGTGCGCCAGGACCACGCGGGGCGCCGGTCACAGAGCCCCGGTCCATGGAACGACATGTCCTGAGGGAACGTGGGACGAGGGTGGGGTGTGGCTTGTAAACTCCCCCCAGTTCTTCCAGCGTTTCAGGGTGTTTTGCTTCCACGTCACGGGATGGCGCGCCGGGAACCCGCCCAGGTCAGGCCAGGCCCGCGGGCGTGTCCAGGCAGACCCAGGGCGGCTTCTGCGCCTGACCCACCTCGCGGCCGGGGTCAGCAGGTCGCTGGGCGGGGCAGGGGGTAACTCCAGGCCGTCCTGGAAGCGCGCGCGGCCCACAGGCCCGAGCCCCAGGTGGACGTTCCCATGGGGGAGACCACGTCGCAGCCGCAGGGACGCCTGAAGTGCTGAGAAGTGCTCGGTGAATCCAGATGGAAACAGGAAAGGAAACAGCGGATGAAGCGAACAGGAGCAGCCGCTGAGGAGATGCTCCGGCCATATTAGTAATCGTAGCACCTCATGGCAGTCCCAATATTTCAATTAATTGAGTGTATCATATTGGCTAAAAAGCAAGGCCCCATGAATGCTGTCCACGAGAACGCCACTTAAATATAACAAAAATAGGAGCGGAAACCTTTATACATATGAACACTCGGCAAAGGAGAGCAGGACCATCGACACCCGCGTACATTTCAGAACCAGCACATCCAGGGACGAGAAAGGCTACCACACACCGACGGAGGAGACACTCACAAAATCCTAAAGGTCTGTAGAAACACAATCATCTAGAAAATGTTCACTGCAAACACTGACAGGACCGCCAGGAGAAGAACCAAACCCACATGTGGGAGGGGCGTCAGCACCCCAATCTCGTCACCGAGAGAGCTGCCGGCCAATATGAAGGGACAAGTGGGCGCTTTGGGGGACATGGACAGCAGCGGCTGGCAGCAGCTGGGCATGTCTTCCCGGCTGCACGTCGGTCGGTGGCCCACCGCTGGTCCAGCACGCGCGTCTTGGTGAATTTAAGTGTTAAATTAGACAGGGTGTATTCTTTGACCCCGATGGGATAAAATTATAAATCAGTTATATAATGTCTCTGGGGAATGAGGAAATGTTTCTGAATTAAACATCACTTCTAATTAGCTATCAGTAAATGAATGAAATTCTGGGATGTTGCTACATTCTTACGGAGGAGCTGGAAGAATGGACACTGATAACAGAAGAAAAGAAAGGTCTCCAATTAGTAGCCTCAGCTTGTACTTTAAGGAATCAGAAAAGGGGGAGTCAATGAAATATGAAGCCAGTGGGGTAACAGATGATAAAGGTTGGCATGAGAAGAATGACGTAGAAGACAAAAGAGGGGGAGCGGGGAGAGGGAGGGAAGAAGAAAGACAAATGAGCCAGATCTGATCATTCCAGAAGAGCAACAACACCGGAGCTCCTGACACCGACCGGAGGAAAGAGGAAGGCACCAAGGGCCAGAACCACGGATGGGGAGGCGACATCAGCACAGGCCCTACGGATGCCGGTCTAGGGCTGCTCCCCGACTCGCCCACGGCTCAGGCCGAGCAGAGGGGCAAGGACTCCACCCGAGAAAACAGAGAGGAAAGGTACCGGATACGTCTCTGTCTGCGAACAGACTGCATTGGGTTTGGGGCCTGCTCACAGGGAAACCCCGGGTGGCTTCGCTGGTGAGTCTATCAGACACTCAAAGAATGAATAACAGCAACTTTAGACAAACTCTTCCAGAAATCCTGGAAGTGGGAATATTTTTGTACACATTCTACTAAGTCAATCAGAGTTTGTTCCAAAAATCTAAGTTTGGTTTTAATATTCAAAGAGTAATCAGTGAAATTTACCATATTGACAAATTTTAAAAGAAAAGCATCGTCGTCTCGCAGAGCGGAGGGAGTACCTGGCAGGACCCAACATCGATGCCCATGAACTGACGGCCGGAGCAGGTGCGGGGGCCACAGTGGGGCACGGCGCCCGCAGCTCTGAGTGTTGGAACAGTGGGGGGCGTCCATGAGCCGGTCTCAGGTGAGCAGGTCCGAGGCAGCCTCGCTCCCCACTGCGCTTACCTGGGCGGACAGAGCCACCAGCTCGCTTGCTGGCCGAGGGACTCCTGCCAGGGCACCAGGCCTGGAGCAGGAGCTCTCACGGGTTTGTTCTTTTAAACTGTATCCATCAGGACCATTTGCACATCAAACCTCTGTTTAGAGAAAACGTAATTTGCCTTCAGAGCAGGAGAGTAAACATCAGCATTCTATATCACTGCCAAATTGAATAAAAACCATCTTGATGCGCCGAGCGTTCCTCCTGAGTGGAGAGTCCCTTGTCTGAATAACAGCTGGAGCCGCCGCCCTGCGCCGGGGAGAGCCAGGGCGTGCGTGTGGCCAGCGGCTCCCCGAGCCGCAGCGGCTGGCTTCAGCGTGGGGCCCGGCGGGTTCACAGTGGAGCAGTCCCAGCCCCGGCCTCACGGTGCCCTCGCCTGGGCCGGCGCCGGCGGCCTGGTCTGCAGGGCGTCTGCTCCATGCGGGAGCTCAAGGACGCCCAAAGTGCACACGATGGGAGCGACTGTTTTCCTTACAAAGATGCTTCACAAGCAGTTTGACTAATAAGCGGTAAGCCACGCGCAGGCTCCAGGGCCACGGAGGCCACGGCAGGAGACTCGCGCGGTGGTCTGAAGACGACCCTCGTCATGGCCCGCAGCCGCATGTAACCGGGCGAGGGATGTTCAAGTCTCGCCAAGGTCCAGCTGAAGGCGGCCCTGACCGTTGCTCTGCCCAAGACCAAAGCAACTTGGTGCCCCAAACCCAGGGCCGACCTGTCCCCGCAGCAGCGCCCGGAGTGGCCTGGCCCGAGGCCCCAGCAGCTGCCTGGGGGCTGGTGCCCGGGACCTGTGTGCTCGGGACACGCCGGCAGAGCCCCACAGATTCTCGTGAAATGAAGACTCCTCTGTTACTCCCTCAAGAGTGTAAATGGAAATTTTATATAGTTTTATAACCATTTAATGACACTTGAACTGACGAAGCTTGGAAGAGAGCGAGGACGTACGAAGCCGCTTGACGGCAGAAGTCACCACCAGCCTCGGGGCCATGTGCCCAGGCAAAGAGAATGGCTGGTCGCCCAGACACCGCGCTCGCCCCCGAGGGCCAGGGAGGCGCGGGGCAGGCGCGTGGGATGCGGACGCCAACGTGTACAGGCTCCGTGCACTCTGCCTCCGAGTGTGCGTGTGCCTGCGTGCACGTGCAGCGTGTGCCTGCGTGTGGGGAGGGGCGAGCGAGCGAGTGGGGTGGCTGCAGCGCTGGTTAGGGGTCACACGAGGGGTCTGGGTGGCAGGTAAGCGCTGGGGTTTCTTCATGAAGAAACAGCGACTCTGTGAGGGGCCGGCGCAGGCCTCCCTGGGTGCTGGCCTGTGCCCCTCGGGTTGTCGCGGGAGCACGTGGGCTAATGTTTCCTCAGGTCCAAGCTGGGGCGGGGGCACCACCTCGAGGACTGAGGCCATTCCCTGTGGTCACGAAGAACCAGGGCGCCGGCTGGGTGCGCCAGGCAACCGCGCAGCAGGTCGGGCCAGGAGGAGGACGGGCCCAGGGCGAGGGGCAGAGCCTGCGCTGCAGCCAGGGGGGCGGGCGCAGGGGTCTGGCTGCGGCCAGGGGCCGAGGCAGCACCGGCATCACAGGCTTTGGTCACCCTGGCTGGGGGCACGGGGCACCTCCCAGGGGCGGGCGGGCCTCCTGGGTAGAGCTGAGGGCTCGGGCTGCGTCCCCTGGGCTGCGCCTGACCCGCAGCACTTGGGGAAAGCGGCGAGGAAAGCACCTCCCGTCCACGGACGCTCAGTCCAGGGCGGCCGTGTCTGGGCGCCAGGGCGTGTCTGGCCAGCACCAGCCCTTAGGGACACCTGTGGCTTATACAGGACGAAGGGCGTGTGGACACAGGCTGGCCAGTGGCCAGCTGGGCGCCGCCACTTGGCAGGACGTGGGAGTCCAGAGCCTGGCTGGCCGGGGCAGCGGGGGCCAGAGAGGAGAGGCCCAAGTCTCGCGGCTGAGCAGGAGGCACCCTGCGCGGGTCGCCGCTGAGCCTCCCCCTCATTCCAGCTTTGTGGAGCCGCCCAGGCCTGCCCCGAGACGCGCCCTCGCTGAGCCACCGGCCGGGCGGGGAGGGCGGCCCCGCGCGGTGCCAGGCCCCGAGCTCTGGTGTGGTCCCGCTCCCCGAGCCGCACCCTCCTGGCCTCCGGGCCAGGACTGGCCTGGGTGGGGGTGGACTGCGGGACCAAGGCGTGCGCCGAGGCTGGGAAGCGTTTTCTGAAGTTTTTTAAAGCTGCAATCCAAATCTAAGTGTTTTCAAAAATACTGTGCTTGTGAATTGCTTCAGGGGGGCGGGTTTCTGACTCGAAACCAAGGAATTAAATTTCCTCCAGAAATCAGGGTCCTGGCCAGTGCGCCCCGCCCCACCCACTCCGGAGCTTCTGCAGGGAGAACAGACGTGGCGCAGCCTCCCCGCCCGGGCTCTGCTGGGATCCCCAGTCGCCGCGGCCACAGCTGCCGGGACTGCAGACGCACCCGGGGGGGCAGGGGGCCGCTTGGGGGCTGGGGGCTGTTCCTCGGGGGCCCGGTGGGGGGCTGTACCCGGGCCTGGGCTAGGGAGCCCACGCTTGCCCGGCCCCCCTGACGAGGCGAAACCACAGACTGGTTCCTGCAGATGAGTCTTAGCAAACCGGCCATTGGACACCGTCTCCGTTCAGAAGGGCCCGTCCAGGCTGGTGGCCGCACCTGTGGGCCGCGCCGGCTTTTTCTGTCTGGTTCGTGTGTTTTCTGATGTTTTATTTCTCTTGCCCTTATTGCTAGTGTTTTTACAATGTCACTGAGCGTTTCCGTGTTCTGTCTCTAGAGGGGACACCCCCGGGGTCCTGCCCCAGCTGCTGGGGGCGCCTAGGAGGGCCGACCCGCCCCCCCATCCTTCTCGGGCAGAGCCCCCTCAGCGCGTCTGTGAGGGACGAACTTCAGGTGCTCTCGCTGCTCTGGCCGCTGAAATGGGGGATGTTTGACCATTTTGATGTGCAAATCTAGGAGAACAGTCATCCGAGTCAGGGACAGAGGCCTGAAGGCCCTGGCAGGCTTTGCGAGGGTAATAAAGATGCAGAAAGCTGTAAAAGCAGGTGATTTAGAGGAAGGCCACGGCTGAGCACAGCTGGTATTTTAAAATCTGACATTATTTTCAGTATTTATTTTAAATCTCAGCGCTCCCATTGATTTAAGAAGGCCAAGGAATGTGTTTTTTCCCCACACAGTGAATCTGGATGACCCTAAAAATGACAGCGACAGAGACGTCCTTGGCCGACTCGGGCGGGTGCCACCTGCACCCCCGCCGGCCTGGGGTGGGCTCGGGGGACCCGGCGGCCAGGGGGCTGGGCCTGGCACCGGCCCCTGCCTGTCCAGCCCCGGCCGGCCCCGCACTCCGCTCGCCGGCCGCACAGGCCCGGGCCTGCGGGCTGCAGCGTGTGTAAACTGAGGCGAGCCATGTGCGCTTGTCAAAACAATTCTGAAATCCCATTTTCCTTTAATAAAGTATAGTTTTGTGCGCCAGATGTATGCGTGAATAAGATGTCATCCTCTGTTTTTGCTCGGGATTGCACCCTGCTGATGTTCTTAGGCAGCAGGAAAATTACCTCGTTGAAGCCTCTTGCTGGCGGTGGCTGTGGGGCCGGCCTCATCGGGCGGCGGCAGTGACACGCTCGCAGACCTTTGGGTGAGGCTGTGAATACCAAACGGCGGGAGGGGTGCCGCGGCTTGTCTTGGGGGAGGGGCTGTGGTTCTGGGTGAGTGTCTTGCGAGCAGTATAATTATGTCATAAAAACATGTCGCGGAGAGTTTACCCCGCCACTCGGGCTGCCTGTGTTCCCGGCCCTGACCCCGTGGGTGGCGGCGGCCGCGTGGCCAGGACTGCCTGGCCGTCCGGTTTCCCCAAGTCTGTGGGGTCCCCGGGGCACGCAGGGGGCAGGTGAGTGAGCCCAGCCACCTCGCCTCCGGGCCCCGGGGCAGTGCAGAGAGGCCGGCCCCGGCTGGGAAGCAAAGGGCACCTGAGCGTGGCCAAGGGACGGCCTGGGCCTGCTCCCTGGGGCCTTGGGGGCCTGGCGAGGGCCCCTCGGGGCTGCTGGTCGGTGGGCCAGAGGGGAGGATGCCTGTGGACACCGCCCAGGGCAGCCCCCTGCAGCCAGGCGGCTCCAGGCCAGCTCACAGCACCTCTTCTGGGGAAGCGTCTTCTGTGAGCAGAGAGCCGGGGCGACGGCCTCCTCCAGAGCAGCCCTTTGCTCATAAAAGACCACACAGAGACTGTCCAGCCCCCCGCAGCCCCTCAGAGGCAGGCCCGGCTGATCCCAGCTGGAGCAGAAATGAGCACATTTAGGACGAAGACAGCGAGCGAAGCAGGGGCCTGGCCCGGCCTGCTCCGCGGCACCTGCAGCAGGGCCTCCTGGTCCGCGTCGTCCTCTCGTGGGAAGGAGCGTGTCCGTCTCTTCCTCCCGCCTTCCCATCACGGCTCAGCTTTCCCCTCTCCCAGCTCCTCTAGGTCGCTCTCCGCCGTGGCCACTCCCTGCGGGCAGCCCCGAGGGCGGGTGGTCCGGGCTCCAGGCGCGTCCTGGCGGGAGGCTCGGCCGGGCAGCACCGGGCAGGCCCCTGCCCCTGCCCGTGCCCCCACCCCTGCTCCCGCCCAGCGGCCCTGCTGCCTGCGAGCGCGCCCGCAATGGGCCAATCTGAGGGGCCCGCTCTGCCCGGCCGTGTGGCGCGTCCTCCCCGCGGAGCCTGACCAGGCGCCTCTCGGGGCTGCTGCTCGGTTCACCGGTGCCCTCATGGCCGCCGCTGCGCGGGCGCTGGACAGCCCTCGGGCCCACGCTCACCCACCACTCACCTCCACGCTCAGGCCCCACGCTCACCCACCGCACTTGCACACTCCCCCATCACGCTCCACTCCCTGGAGGGCGGATCTGGGGTCCAGTCAGGGGCCGGCCCAGCCTGAGGGGGTGAGGCCTCGTTGTCCTCCCTTCTGCGCCCCCCACACGCCCTGGCTGCAGCTCCCGGGCCCCACACCCACCCTGCCCGGGCGGCTCTCAGTGAGCGCTCAGGTCTGAGCGTCCTCTGGCCTCGCCGCCATGCCCGGTGCCCACCTCCCCGCCAGCCGGTCACCACGCTGGTCAGCGGGCGCGCTGCTTCCCGGGTCCCACCCCGGCACGTGGCCTCGGTTGTGGGTCCTAGGGGCGGCGGGCCCTGATGTCTCCTCCCCCCGGCCTGAGGCCACGGAGCCCCCCAGTCAGCCTGGCCACGGAGCCCCCCAGTCCGAGGCCACGGAGCCTGCGCCCAGCTCGCCCGGGGGGCGCAAATGACTGTGGAGCTGCGCGGGCGGGACCAAGGTACTGTACGTCCCTGGGGACGCAGAGGGGCGCATTGTTCGGGAGAGGGGAGCCCCTGGGACTGGCTGTGCACAGAGGCTGGGGGGTGAGAGCCCCAAGAAAATGAGAGTCCATTACAGGGCCAAGCTTGGCTTCCCAGAAACCCGACCACCTTAGGGGGCGGAGAGGACTGCGCGGAGAGGGCCCGCGCCCCCAGCACCCCGCAGCCCGCGCTCCCCGCCGCGGCCCCACGCGCTGGGGGAGGCGCAGGTACCCGGCCTCGCAGCGGGAGCCGGTCACGTGGCCACGTCGTGAAATTTTACTGCAAAATATCCTTTTTTTTCTTATTTGAAAAGACAAATTATTAGCATTTTTAAACAATTTCAATATGTTTAATGGCTGAAAGTTAAGCTCGCACTGTTCCGCTCGCTGGATAAAGTGCGGGGCCTGTAAACAGGAATCTTAAGTTACCCCAAGAGCACACTCATTTCAGATTTTACTTGAAAGCGGGATGTACGTTTATTACAATTTCAAACAAAATGCTAATGCCATTAAACAAATGAGGTTTAGGCAAATTAACTGCATTTTAATATTCTGAAAGCCGATGATATAGGACATTGTGTCACGAAACATTGGCCAGAAGTGTCGGCGGCAAGTGGGGCTTTCATTGCTGTGAATCTCAGGAGAATATTTGTGATTAGTATCATTTGCCTAATACTTCAGGTTAATTAGAATATTTAATTGAATAGCTGTAATCTTCAGAGATGACTATATTATGATCAAATTAGCGCCATCCCGGCGCTCGCTGCTCGCGCCGGCAGCCGGCTCACTTCTGCGGGCTCCCGGCCCTCTGGAGCGTTCAGCAACATAAGAAAAAATCTGTTTCTTACACTTTTGAATTTTAATGATCCATTTGAACTCTGCCATCAACATTTAATTATTCTCGGAAAAAAAAGTCCCAGCCATGACTCCCATATGGCGCGCTGGCAGCCGCACCTCTCCGCCCGCGCCCCGCGCCCCTCCGCCTGTGCCCCGCGTGCCTGTCTCCCCGCGCGGGCCCTCTCCGGGTCTGCAGACGCCCACCGGAGGGAGCGGACGGGGCCGGGGCCCGCGGGAGCCGCGAGGCGCGGGTGACTTGAGCTGGAGAGAACGTGTCCCCCGTGAGGCCGCGGCCGCTGGACGCCCCCCTGTGGGCTGACCGGCCCGGGCGCCTGGCCGGGACCCTGGGTAGCCAGAAACACTTTATTCTGGGGGAGACGAGGGGCGCAGCTGGAGAGGCTCGGGCGCACAGACCTTCACACGGGCTCGAGCCAGTCAGGGTGGAGGCCGTGGGCCCCGAGGGTGGCTGAGCTGGGGCCGCGGGGCGGGGGCAGGTGGGGGGTGGGAATTAGGGTGGGGTGGGGGTGCCGAGGCTGTCTCCCCAGGACCGAGCTCCTGCGGGGAGCCGCACAGCAGCCAGAGCAGCGTTCCTGGAACGGGGCTGAGATGCAGGAGCAGCTGCCCGGGGCACTCACCCCCGGCTCCCTGTGTACACCACGGGCCGGGGCACCAGGGAGGGGCAGCAGACCCTCTGCGGGGCCTCAGGGCTCTCTGCTGGGAGGGGACCTTTGTTACCCTCTCTGCAAGGACTGTCCATCTTTATAGAGGATGCCCGGGGAATGCCCCCCAATTGCACGTGAAGGTGAGCCTTTGAAGTCAATGCTGTGTTTTCATCTTGAACCAGCCGCCGCCCCCCGTCGGGCACCGGCGATGTGAGCTGGGCCACACAGGGCAGGCGGCGCAGCGCTCGGGTGGGGAACTGTCACCACAGGGACTTTTGTTGGGATTTGTGGCAAGCAGTTCCGAGGGGGCTCCCCGCTCAAGTGCCGGCAAACCAAGGGGCGCTCGGCCCTGGGGTGGACCCAGGTGCGCCGAGGGCGTTGGCGGTCGCCCCCGCTGGGGAGGCCACCGTGGGGGGGACGTCTCAGCCGAGTCTTCAACGGGGACGGGCCGGCTGCTCGCCAGGCAGAGGGAGCCTCCCGGCCAGACAGCTCAGCTTTCGGGGAGGCCCGCCCGCGGAGGGGGCTGCGGGCTCTGGGGGGCTGCCGGGCAGGCAGCCCGCTCACGCGCGGCGAGAAGTGGCACTTCCTCCAAGACACTTGATTATCACCAATTTTATTTTCAAATCTCCTCCAGATAATGATTGAAAATCCATTCTCAAGCGGCAGCTGAGAAGCACCTTGAGGATTCATTTTAACGGCCGCGCGGCGCGAGATTGAAGTGTTCTTGTATGAAATCTCGAAAAATTGCTGACTCCGGAAATAGAGTGTCAGGAGCCGCCAGCCCCGGCGCTCATCTGTGCACCTCCGAGCGGGGCGCGGTGCTGCGCCAGGCAGCCTGTCTCTCCCGAGCTGGCGCCGTATTTATGGAGATCTAGTGGAGTATCCAGGGGTTTCTTCCTCAACCCCGGCCCGGAGCCTGGCGAGCATCTGGGCGCCCGTTCCGCAGCGTGGCCGCGCAGCAGCGTGATGTACTGTCTGCTCGGGAGAGGTGCTCCCCGCGCATGCAGAATCCTTCCAGAATTAAAAAATCTGCTCCACTAATTGTGGAACAAATTCTCTACAACCCTCTTTGAGAATCCAGCGCTAAGTATTCTCCCATCTATTAAACAGATGGCAGATAAGATTGTAAACATATTTGCTTCATATTGAATAGATAGTTTCTGGCATAATACTAATTAACAAATGGAATGACTGACTTTCCGCATCGCATTAGAGTGAAAACCACTTTGTGAGTTTGTCTTGGGTAGTTATTTACTTTGACAATAGCATGCAGGGAGGATGTGAGGCGTCTTCCTGGCGACATTATGCATGGAGCAGTTTTCTTTTTTAAAACTCCATATTTTATTATAATTCATTTGACTTTCATTACAGTCACTCACTACAAAATGTATGTGCACCCACCCTTCCCGGGCGCGACTGCGCCTTCAGGGGCGCTCCTGCTGGCCCGCTTGGGCGGCTCTGCCCGCGGCTCCCTTTCCGCAGGCGCTCGGTTGAGGACGGGGCAGACCCCGGGTGCGCCGAGGCCCAGCCCGCCAGCAGGCGGGTGCAGAAGCGGGAGCCTCCGGGGCCGCCGCCGGCCTCCTCCTGCCGGGAGACACTGCCCGCGAGTCCCGAGGCCGGAGGTGCTGCTCCAGACTGAAGGGGACCCTGCAGCGGGGGGTTGAGAGCCGCCGTCTGCCTCACTGCCCGCGTGGTTGGTGGGAAATTAATTGTACGTGGACATGGAGGCACCGCATCCTGTACCCAGTTTAGATGCTTGTCTAAGGATTAGCTCCCTTTTTTTTTTTTTGGAGGGGGAAACACTTTCAGAATGAAAAAGGAAATTCTCCTTTTCAAAAATAACTGCAAAGGCCGCACATCCCAAGACACTTCCCCGCTGGGGCACATTTGGGCAGCGACCCTCAGGGACACAGCAGCTGCCCCCCACCCCGCTCCCAGGTGGACACCCATCAGCCCAGAACCGCTGACAGCACTGACAGAGATCGCTGCTGACCGGCAGTCTGGGGGCCACGCAGGCTGTCTAGCCGAGAGGCCAACGTGTCACCCCGAGGCTAGGCAGCGTCCCCCAGCGGTCAGCGCCCTCTGCGGCGCCTGCAGGAAAGGGGCCCCAGACCCGCTGAGCTCGCCCCTGGAGGCCTGGCTCGGCCCTTCCCGCCCACGGGCAGTGTGGGCGACGTCGGGACACCGCGCCTGGGCCCTGAGCGCCGCGTCTTCCTTCAGAGCTCCGGCCGGTTGCAGACGCGCGTCCTTCAGACGGGAATCGCACCTGAGGTTCCTCTGCTCTGCAGGCCCTGGCGGGCGCCGGAAAGCACTGCTGGACCCCAGAGCTGGCCACAGAAGGTCGTGCCCACTGGGAGGGGCGGTGTGCAGGGCCCTGGCGTTGCTGGGGGGCCCCCGGGCCCAGCGCAGGGAGCCCCCCACCCAGGCGCGCCTCGGGAAGTCCAAACACTTTCATTTAGCGCAGATGAGTGTTCTTCACAATTAATTTTTGATAGTTTGACGCCAAATTTTCTTTTGAGTATAAAGAAAAGGGAGCAAAAGCTACTGGCTAGTAGCAAAAGAAATGCAAGAAAGTGGATGAAGGGCGCTGCCAGGTCATGCCATGGGGGTGTACACAGAAAAGTTGCTATTCAACACGGGGCGGCACCGCTCCCCACACTGGGGGATCAGAGCCCCCCAAGGGCGTCCGCGTCCGAGGGGAGCCTGGGGCTACTGCGAATGCTATAAATTCAGATAAAATGTTAACACTATGTATAAATTTATGGGCTTGGGTGGTGATAATAAAAATGCAAATGTGGTGGAGCAGCATATGGTAAAAATAATATTCTCCCTAAATTATGAACCTGGGACGCAGGGTGTGCCTGGGCGCGGGGCCTGGTCGCTGCTCCTCCGGCACCCGGAGAAGGTGTGGCTCCCGAGGAAGAGGAGCTGTGCTCGCCCGCCTGGTGACGTCTCCGCCACCCTGCACCGCTGATGGCTGCACTTCCGTGAAGAAACGACTGTCAACGTGAAAGACCACCCCAGCGTGTGCGGACGCCCTCCACGGGGGAGAGTTCCAGGGCTGCTCCCAGCGCCTGCAAGTTCCCCTCGTGAACTGGAGGCTCCTGAAGAAAACTCCTTGCCTCTTATTGTGTTTGCTAAAAATATTGAGAGATAGTTAATGAAATCCTTTCATCAAAGTGTTGCCACGAGACTTCAGAATTTGATTTTTTGTGACTCGCAATACGGGAAGCTCCCGGCTCACCACTTTCCGAAGGCAAAAAAATGACTAGCAAAGAAAACAGAAAAATGTTCCCCCCAAAGCAAGCCGAGCTGAGCAAATTAAGTGCCAAGCCTGTATGAGATTTGATTTTGAAATTGAATCATGGTGTTTGGAATATCTCCGTTTATAATGCACACCCCCGACAGGACCCCAGCCTGCTCGCCCTCTGACAGCGGGAGAAACGCAGGGGAGGGTCACAGCCGCGGAACTGGGACTTACAGTAAGAGAGCACGTCGATTTTAGAGCGTTTGACATACTGTGTTATGTGTTTGAGGGTGTTTGCCCCTGAATAAAGGGAGAAAGATGATAATGAGAACAAGTAGGCCGAGATATGTACATATTCCTAAAGAAAACTGTAGCGTGCAGAGTATCTTCTGTTTAGCAGATTTTTTTTTTTTTGTCTACAAAAAATCTCAGATTTACAGAGCTTTTTTTTTTTTTAAGATTTATTTGTGCATGCAAGAATTGGGGTCCAGGTCACAGGTGCGGGGGGCGGGGGTGAGAGGACTCACCAGAGACAGAGTGGGGAGCAGAACAGACAGGTCCACTGAAATCCACTGCAGAGGGGAGCAGCAGGGAGACAGGAGAGGTCTGCTGCGCCCTGTGGGTCACTCCCTGGCCAGGGATTGAACTCGTGCTGCAGAGGCTGCAGTGAGCCTCACAGGCTGCGTGTCAACCCCCTGCCCCACCAGGGAGGCCCTACAGAGCCTTTTCTTAAATAATTATGAAAAGAGTCCATTGAAAATGCCCAAAATGTCAAACTGTTATTCACAAATTCAACTTTTGAGGAATAAACAAAAGGAAATAAGTGAACAGCTTGAAGTAACATGAGATTTTTAAAATCTTCACAATCACACAAGGTCTGCTGTACAGAGATTCACTCGGAAGTTGACGCCGGCACCACCGGCCCGAGGTCCTGGCCACGATGCTCGTCCCTCGGATGTGTCAGGACCCAGAGAGGGCTCGAGGAGTGTGTGCGGGCCGCTCGAGGCCTGCGGGTGCCGTCTCTGCGCTTCAGAAATCACTTTAGTTTAAGGGTAGTTTTGAGTGTAAATGTTTCATAGATTTAATAATAAAATTAAAAACCAGTCAATAAATAACATTTTAATTATATGATTTGCATTATTTTGATTATTTCCTTTTACACTGAAAAAATACAGCCGTCTGGAAAATGAATATTCTGGTCACGTTCTTCAGACTAGGCCGGTTCCGGCAATAGGCTTCAAAGAAAGCTCTTACTCTTGCTTTCTATTAGTGTCAGGAGAGGAGCAGGACACAACTGCTTCCACTCCAGCCAAGGGGATAATCTGGATAAGCTGAAAAGTCATCGTTTTCAAACCCATCAGAGAGTGGAGGACGCAGAGACAGGAACGACTTAAGCCTGGAAACCAGGGAGCCGGGCGGGGAGACAGGCCGCTCCGCGTCTGCAGGAGGAAGGGGGTGCCCAGCTTGTTTGGGGTGTTGAGAACCAGGGGGACTGCAGGCTTTTCTTGGCCAGGCTGGCCAGAAGGTGGCGCGTCCTCCATGGGCTGCGCCCCGGCTGCGGCATGTGAGCGAGAGGCCCCACGGGTCAGAGGCCCAAAGGCCTGATGACCCGTGTTGGCAACGAGGAAATAGAGGCCACGCGGGATCCAGACAGACGGCCACGGGGCCGCTCGGGCAAATGAGCCTTCAGAGCTTCTCAGCCCTAGACCTGTGCCCCAGGAGGTCACCCTGATCCCGGCCCCCAAGCCCTTGGTACCGACCTGCCGTGACTGTACAAAGCAGACAGACTATCAGACGCTTGTCATGAGCTCTGCGTCCTCTGCAGACCCTGCGCCTCGGCCTGCGGCAGGGCTGCTCCCTGGGCCCTCGGGGAGGGGCCTCGTGGACCCCGGTGGCCCCCGCCCTACAGCCGCCCTGTCCTGCTTCACGTGTCCTTTCGTGCGGGGGGTTCTCAACGCCCTTTATTTAATGCCAAGGTTGATGCCATTTCTAAAGCCCGTCACATCGCCACAGCATGTGGCGTTTCCCTTCTCCGCCTGGCTCCCCACCCCTTGCTGGAGTCCGTGGATTTCTCCAGGAGCCCACACCTGTCAGGGTGGGACACGTCTCTGTGGCTGTCCACTTGCTGTCTGTCGGCTTCATCAGCGCCAGCACCTGCGTGTACCCCCGGCCCTCCACGCCGCACTGCTTTCTCCCCTCCGTCCGTCGTCTTCCCGTCGCCCACCACGGCCACCTGCCAGCCAGCCACCGCTTTGCTCTGGAACGTCACACAGAACCTGGAAAGTTAGAAGTGCTCCATAAATATTGGGTGAATTACTACAAATCCACAGTGTGTAAAATCGCTAATAGACGTCATTGGAATAGTTGAATATCTGTGGAAAAAATCAGAAAACGTTCTCACAGAATTCAAAATAAATCCGAGATTTTGAAAAAAGGCAAAACTTAAAAGCAGGCAACAGCAAACAGAAGACAATTTGGGTCAAGCCTTGTTTATGTGGAGGCGAGGATTTCGCCCTTTACCTTAGTTTCTGTAGTTAGGTCCACTGGACCGCGCCACAGATGCTCTGGACTCCACGGCCAGGCCTGTCACCCGCTCAGACCGCTTCCTGCGAAGGGCTCAGGACTGTTTCCCCGCGTGGGCAGCCGCTCGCTCCAGCCCAATTATTGAAAGTCCTTCCGCGGCCGAGTTGCAGGGAAGCGTCTACGACGTCACTGCTCGCCTGAGGGCCTCCGGGACACTCACTCCTGGGACTTGTCCCCTCAGAGCTCAGCACCTACCGCCCAGCACCATCGATGGTATCGGCCTGTGCTAGCGGGAGCCGCTGCCAGAGTTTCCGTGCCTTTCCCGATATTGCCACGTAATTCTGCGTTGCCTCATTTGACTTCACATTTACAGCCAGCCCGTGAATTCCCACAGCACAGGAACGTGCGAACACTGGTTCGAGCTGCTGTTCATGTGTGGTTCAATTTGTAAAATATCCGCATCTGCCGAAGACAGCCCGCTGAAATCCGTGGGCATGAAGCAGCCTCTACTTTTCAGTTTCCTCTCATCCCACTCATTAATGTTTTGAAATTTTCAGTGTAATTGTTTTTCATGACTTTCATTAGGTGAGTCTGAGTACTTAATTTTTTTTTATCTTATTACACATTATATTTAGTTAAATCTCTGCTTGAGTGTTGGTACTATATAGAACAAAGCTAAATTTTGCATATTTACATTGTGCTCAGAAAACTTTAATTTTTCTTCCATTTCTAACTGTTTTTGTAATTTTCTTTGTATTTTCTAAATACACAATTATAATACTTGAAGAAAAATATTTCTTCTTTCTTTTCCAAATCTAACAGCTGTATTTTCTTTCCTTGTTAAGTCTGCGCTGACTAACACAACGGTAAAGAACGGGCAGCACCACTGCCGAGCCGGCTCCCTCCCTGGCCTCGGGGTGAAACTTTCAGTATTTCTCCATTAGCAGCAGTTATGGCTGGGGGCGCCGGGGGGATTACAGATTCTCAGTGTAAGAAAAAGTTTTTCTATTCCTGGCTTCCTGGTTTCCTGAGAGCTTACCATGAACACGTGTCTCTGATGAGATGACTGTTCAGGTTTTTTCAGTATCTTTTTAGGTAATGATTTATGTTAGTTGATTTTTTTTTTTTTTTTTTGTGGGGCCCTCGCCGGCAGCCGGGGAACGAACCGGCGCTGCAGAGGCTGCGGGCAGCCTCGCACTCATCCACTAGTTGATTTTAAAAGTGAAACAAACCTTGCTTTTTGTAATACTCATCTTTTGTCACAGCATATTATATTTTTATATAGCTTTTTCAATGTAGATTTTAACTTCTGTGCATGTAAGACAGATTCTGTATAATTATTTTTTAATTTTAATGTCCTTGCCAGACTTTTTCTCAAGGGTCAGGAAAGTAAGGGTTTCTGTTCAACATTACACCTACATGCTTACCCATAGGAATAGACCAACAGATATATGAATTGGAAATGATAAAATAAAAACCATTGTTGTATTTGCAGATACCACAAAATCTCAAAAGAAATATACCCCATTTGACTTGTGAATTTAGGCAGGTTTCAGAAAACAGGATCAATGTGGGGTGAGATATTACAACAATGTCTACGTTTTACAATGAACAAATCTTATTTTTCAATTATACTTTACAATAAAATTTTAAAAATCAGACACCTAAAAATAAATCCACACTGAAAACTACAAAACATTGTTGAAAGACATTAAAGACAGAAATAAATGATGAACTATACCATATTCATGGACAAGAGGACATAATTTTATTAAATTATGATTTATAGATTTCTTCTCAAATTTGATTTAAAGATTTAAGCAAGCCCATCCAAATTTACATGGAAATACAAATGATCTAAACTAATCAAAATTTGAAATGGCCAAAGGGTATAAAGGAGACAGTGGGACAAAAAAAATTGGAAGTAGATAATTGCCATGAATTGATAAGAATATTTCCTAGTCTACTGATTTTGATGACTAAATGAGTTTCTGAACTTTAGCCCCCAAAAAGGATTTTCTTCATCTGTCTAGCTATTAATCAAAAATAAGTTAAAAATAAAATAACGAAAGCTCATGAAGAGCAAGCTAACAAGCTTTCCCTGGTGATTCGAGGCTATAGAAGCTCCATGGACGGAGATAGTGCAGCCACGGCCCGAAGCTCAGACAGGAGCCCTCGGAGCAGACCTGGGCTAGACCAAGGTGAGGCCAGGGGAGGACAGCCGGCGGGGACAATACGCAGGTGCCAGCTTAGACCCTGGCGTCACTTCACACCGGGCATGCAGCTGCGAGGGGGGCGTCAGCCAGGCGGGTCCTCGGCCGGAGCAGGCAAGCGGCCTTAGACAGAAGCAAAGATCAAAAAGGGAAAAATCAGATCAATCAAAAGACTCTGCTTAGGGCCTCCCCTGGTGGCGCAGCAGTTGAGCGCTGGGCTGCGAAGCTGCCCGCAGCCTCTGCAGCACCGGTTCGATCCCTGGCCGCTGGGTGAGGGTCCCAAATGGTGCGCAGACCTCTGCTGCCGCCCGCTGCTCCCCTCAGCAGTGTCCTTCGGTCCTTCTGCCTGCTCTGCTCCCCGCTCTGGCTCTGGTGAATCCTCTCTTGCCCTGTGTGCCCAGTGCTTGTGTAAATAAAATAAAAAAAATAAAAATAAAAATAAAAATAAATTAAAAAAAAAGACTGCTTAGTAAATGAATGAGCGAATCAGAAATTGGGGGAAATATTTCTAAGGCATATACTTTATACTGAATATTCGTTATTGAGGATGTAAATCTATTCAATCAAAAGTAGGAAAAATCCAATTTCTAAACATGAACCACAGACGTGGGGGAGGCTGCTCAGGCGCTGCACTGTGTCCCAACGGTTCTCGTTGGAGCCGAACCCCAGGGTCTCCGAGGGCGACTGTGCTTGGGCCAGCACCTCTGAAGGGAGAGGCTGGTCGGATGCCCCTACCCAGCGCGACGGAGTCCTCACAGCAAGGGAGTCTGCCCCGCAGGGACGGGGATGTCCGCAGAGCAAGGGCTGTGAGGACGCAGCCCGAGGGGCCACCAGAGCCAGGGCAGGTGGAGAGGCAGCCTCGGACCTCAGCCTCCAGGGCCCAGAGGGCCAGCCCGGCTGTCCAGTGCTGACCACGTGCTGCAGGCACAGGATGGACGAGAGGGGACTGCCGCCCGCTGCGAGCAGGTTAGGGACAGAGAGCTTGGGGGGACGTGCAGGGAGGGCGCAAAAGGACACATTTTGTGAAATTGCTCTGAATCGAGGGACATGTAGGCAAAAAACGTTGTGACAGATTGGATGAAAACCCTTTGTAACCTCTCTAGGCTCCTCCGAAGCAACCTGTACTTTCCAGAAACACGAATTTCTAGAACAGCTTGGGCAGGAGGAAACTGGGAGGAGCCTGTGTTTCTGGAGGAGGCCGGGCAGTCACTCGGTGGACATTCTCAGGCCGAGGCTGCAGATTGCACCAGCCCTGCCTCCCAGCCTCGCCCACAGGCAAGCGGCTCGGAGCTCGGCTCCCTGGAAACAGCCAGGGCACGCGGGGGCTCTGCTCTCAGACCAGGGCACCCCCTCCCTGGGCTGTGGGTCCTTGGCCGGGAGGAGAGAGCAGGCCCTCCTGGGCCCCGCAGGCAGGACACTGATCCTCGTGGGGGTGTCCAGTCTCTCATTTTAAGGAGAAAGTAGTGATTTCAAACTGAAGTGAATGGCCGGTGTGAGGCTAAAGCCCCCCAGTCTGTTGTCAGGTCCACCTGCCACCAGGTGTCCCCCCTGGGGTCAGGAACCCAAAGCCCCTTCGGGGGCCTCAGAGCAGCGCCGAGGTGGAGGGAGGGGTCAGCCCCTCGTCTAGGGCTGGGGCGCAGCCTCTGTCTTCCCCAGATGGGCAGGGACAGCGCCCCAAGGGCACCCCTCGGGGCCTGCAGCCCTGGTCCTTGCAGCCTCGGAGGGCCGAGCCCCCTGCAGCGGCTGCGCCCCCGGCGCCCCCGGCAGCTCCAGCTTCGCGGCCCCATCCCAGGGCGCATCACCCCAGCACGGGCCGCATGACCCCAGCCGGCGGCCCCGGACACGGGGGCCCGCGGGGCAGCGGCAGCGGCCTGGGCTCCGGGCGGGCGGGAGCTGGATGCGGAGCCCCGGGGGCTCCGGGCCAGGAACAGGCGCAGATGGAGGAGACGCGAACCTGGAGCCCAGGGAGGGGGCGCCCGCCGGCGGGGCCGGCTCAGTCCGGCCTGCAGGTTCTTGGGGCGCTTCCGCCGCCCGGCCTGGCCTCGCCCAGCCACTGAGGAGCGCGGGGCGCCGCGGGGTCGCAGGGGCGCCGGGCTGGGGAGCCGCCCCCCCACCCCCCCAACCCAGCCTGCCGGGCGCGGGAGGGGCGCGCAATCAGCCGCGCACATCTGTCTCCACACAGTTGGGCTCCTCGCAAAAGTCACCCTAACTACCTTAACATATGTGGAGCCAAATTAAAATTACTTTATCAATCCTGCGTCTTCAGCTCCGCGCCTGGGCGCCGCCCGCGCGTGCTCGCCGCGGGGCTCCCTCCCGGCCAGGGGCGCCTGGGGGCCGCGGCACCTCCGGCTCCCGCGAACCCCGGGCAGGCAGCACCCCTGCCCTGCCCTGCCCGCCCTGCCCTGCCCTGCCCTGCCCTGCCCTGCCCTGCCCTGCCCTGCCCTGCCCCCTCCCTCCCCTCCCCTGCCCTGCCCTCCCCTCCCCTCCCCTGCCCTGCCCTCCCCTGCCCTCCCTGCCCTCCCCTGCCCTGCCCTGCCCTGCCCTGCCCCCCCCCCTGCCCTGCCCTGCCCTGCCCTGCCCTGCCCTGCCCTGCCCTCCCCTCCCCTCCCCTCCCCTCCCTCCCTGCCCTCCCCTGCCCTCCCCTCCCCCCCCTGCCCTGCCCTGCCCTGCCCTGCCCTGCCCTGCCCTCCCCTCCCCTCCCCTGCCCTGCCCTGCCCTGCCCTGCCCTGCCCTGCCCCCCTGCCCTCCCCTGCCCTCCCCTGCCCTCCCTGCCCTGCCCTGCCCTGCCCTCCCCTCCCCTCCCCCCTGCCCTGCCCTCCCTGCCCTGCCCTGCCCTGCCCTCCCCTCCCCTGCCCTCCCCTGCCCTGCCCCCCTGCCCTGCCCTGCCCTGCCCTGCCCTGCCCTGCCCGCGCGCCCGTCAGACGAGATGTTTTTCCCCAACCGTTTCCACAGCTTCCCCTGTGGCAGGAGGGGTTTGGGGCGCGCTCTGCTCCGCGCGGCCGTCTCCGGGGGTGCCCGCGGCTGTCGGGGCCTCTCCGGCTCGAGCCTTCGCGACTCTCCTCAGGAACCGCACGCGGCGGCCTCCGCGGGCTCCGGGAGCGGCTGCGCCCCCCACCCCGCCCGAGGGGCGCAGGCCACGGCGCGGGGTGGCCGAGCCTGGAGACAGGCCAGCGCGGCCTGGAGCCCCGGGACAGCCCCGGGCCGGCGGCGCCGGGGCCGGCGGGTGCTTCGCGCGGAGCCCGCGGGCTGCTGGGGTCGCCGGGGCGCGGGGACCGGGCATCGCGGGCATCGCGGGCATCGCGCCCAGCGGCGTCGGGGCGGCGGGAAACTCGCAGGAAGGCGGACGCCACCCGCGCGCTGGCCCGGCCCTGCCCTCGCGCCCTCGGCGCCCGGGGCCGGTTCCCCGGAGGCCCGGCCGTGGGCGCGGGGCGCGGGGCGGGGGGCTGCCCGGGGCGGCGCTGGGGGCGGACGGCGCGAGCTTCGAGGGGCGCCCGCGGAGCCGGACACGGCGGCGCCCTCGGCCGCCGGCCCTGCGTCCAGCCCGGGGCGGCCTGGTGGGGTGCTGCCGCGCCCCCAAGACCCCCGCGCCCCCAAGACCCCCGCGCCCCCGTGCCCCCCGCGCCTCCCCGCACCCGGCCTCTGGGGCCCACGGGCCGCGCGGGAAGCCGTGACCATCCGCGCGCGCGGCCGCCGCCCGGGCCAGTCTCTCCCGAGCCCGGAGTGCGCCGGGCCGGGCCGGGCCGGACCGGGCCTCGGAGCCGCGGCCCCGCCAACAAGTAGTCGCGTCGTCGGCCTCCGACTCCCCAATCTGGCGGCGCGAGCGGCGTCTCATCACGGTTTCAATTTGCATTTCCCGGATCCCTAATGAGGGGAGCATCTGCTCCCGGCGTCTCTGCCATATTTTTTCCTCCGCTGCGAACCTATTAGGTTCTTGGCCGTTTCATTACCGGTTCCGAGAAGTTTCCACGTCTGGGCTCCGTGACCGTCCGCGCGGCTGAACGTGCCGAGCCGGGGACGCGCGGGTGTCCCGTGTCCCGCCGGCCTCGCGCCTCCGCCCGGGCTCGGGGGCTGGCAGGGCCCGGCATGTGGGCGCGGGGCGGGACACCCACCCGCACCCCCAAAGGCGCGCAGGAGCCGGGAGCCTGGGCCGGGTGGGCAGGGCCCCGGGACCCGGCCAGTCCGTGGGCCCAGTGACCCCGGCCAGCCGTCGCCAGGCCACCCCGCGCTGCCCCGCCATGCCGCGCCTTCCCCGCGAGGCACCCCGCGCCCAGCACCCGCCCCCGCGACCCAGCACCCGCCCCCGGACCAGCCGAGGACAAGCCGGCAGGCGAAGGAGCTTGGGCCCGCGGGATGCAGGGGCCCGAGAGCCGCACCCCGTCTGCAGCACCCCCGTCTGCAGCACCCCTGTCTGCAGCACCCCCGTCTGCAGGCGGGGCTGGGGGGAAGCAGCGCCGGGCAGGTCCAGGCCGGTCATTCTCCCAAGAGGCGGCCGCCCGCGCTGGGCCCCCGGGTGACGCAGGGGGCTGGGGCTTGGCATTTGGGGGGGACCCACGTCTCCTTCCTGACGACTCTGTTTCTGAATGAGGCACGAGGCCCGTGTGTTCCGCAGAGCTGGTCTCCGGGGTCCGGCGCAGTCCGGGATGCCCGGGTTCAGCTTAAGCCGTTTTCCATAAAAATTACCCCGAACTGGCCCGTCTTGAGAACGAGGGTCTCTCCTTGCCGCTCGCGGTTCACTCTCAGCAGCTTCTCGTGTTTCCTTTTCACCTGGTTTTCTATTGTTTCTGAATTTCCGCCCCCCCTCTTTGGGGGGTAGTTGGGCGGCGATGCTGCTGCTGCCCTTCTCTGGGAGCCGTCCTGGAGAGCCAGCCGGGGACTCGGGGCGCCGTCACCCCGCGGCACTGCCCCGGCTCTCCCTGCGCCCCCGGGCGGCTGGTGGATTCCTCCCACCCTACTTTAATTTCTACCCAGTGTTGTTACTGGACAACTGGCCCCCCACCCGGCGTCGCCACCACCGCCCGGGGCCAGAGCCCCCCAAGGCCCCGCGCCGCCCTCCCGGGCCACCTCCCTGCGCTGCGTCTTCAGAATTTATCTTCTTCGGAGTTTTTAGTGGCAAACTGTTTCGAGTTTGCCTTTGGTAAGAATGTCTTAATTTTATCCTTTATAAGGAAGAGAGTTTCACGTTGGAAAGTTCTCGGCGGCCGGACGCTGTGCTGGCCCCGGGGCCCTGGCGCTCACCGCCTCTCCCAGGACGCGTGGGGCGTGGGCCACGTCCCGCTTATTGCGCCGCGGGCGCAGCCTGAGGGCGTCCTTGCCGCCTCGGAAGCCGCCACCCGGTCAGTGGTGGGCATCATGCACCCGCCCAGGCAGGGCCCACGCCCCGCCGCCTCGCCCCCTGCCTCGCGGCCGCCTGGCCCTCGACTCTGCCGGGGTGCCCTCCCCGGCCCCGCTTCAGTTCTCTGCCTCACTGCCCCCGAGCGTGTCCTCCCCCATGTTTCATCGTCTTTATCTGGTGGGAGTGTATTTCCCACGCTGCCCGGCGTCTGGGCTGCGCTCACTCCTCGATGGCCTCCCGTGACGAGCTCCAGCCATCGTTTCATCACGAGTGCGTTCCGTGGGCACGCGAGGGGTGCGGAGGCACCGAGTAAACTCTCCGGCCCGCGCCCAGCCCCGCAGCCGCTCCCCGCCTGGGCACCGAGAGGCGAGGCATTTGCTTCCCCCGATGAGCGATAGTGACTCGTTGTTACCCCGCGCCCACTGGGGCTCACGCGCGGGGCCCAGGGTCGGCCTACAACACCTTCAGAACGGCCAACTCAGGAAACGCCCCGCTGTCCTGACCCCCGGGGCCGGTCACTGGTCCTTCCCGTCCTCTGGGCCCCGGCGGCCCCCAGGCTTTCCAAAGCTCTGTAGTTTCGCCTTTTCCAGAAGGTTGTGTTGGAGACGGCGAGAGCAATGAGATTTCACGCGCGAAGGCTGATGCCCGAGTCCTGCCCGAGTCCTGCCCGAGCAGTGGGCGGACCACGGCTGGGAGCCTGGCCAAGCCCTCGCCCGGCGCACTGACCGAGGCTCAGGCTGGGCAGAGAGCGGCCGCCTGAGTGACCACGTCTCGCAGGCCCCGCAGGGGCAGCCGGGGGCCCACGCACAGCTGGACACGACCCCGCCCTCGCCCCGGGTGCCAGCAGAACACGCCCTGAGGCTGCTCCCCTGCCCCGGGGCTTGCCTGCCCCCTCTCCCGGCTGCCCACCCCGCCAAGCTCGTTGGTCTGAGAAACTCTGCTTCTCTGCTGTGGAAAGGACTTGCCGGGCCCAGGAGTCTGGACTGTCGGGGTTTCCTCCAGGCGCTGTGCCCCAGCTCCTCCTCCCGCCGCGACCGCGGAGGGCCGAGTGCTCCCCCCGCGGGCGAGGTGCTCCTCCCCTGACTCCTGCAGGGTTTCTGGGCAGTGTGGAAGTGACAGTGGGGCGCCTTTCCCGCGTGGTCCCCCCGCGCCCCCCGGATCCGTGCTTCAGCGTCAGCACTGCTTCCAGAAGCCCCGTCGCGGTCTCCAGTGCGTCTCTGGGCACGGCCTCCGGGGCGCGCTGTCGCAGCCGCACCATCCTGGAGCCGTTTGCACTCGTTGCGCCGCTTCAAGCCGGGTGTCCTGATTTCTGGCCTGACCTGTCACTTTCTCTTGCTACCAGGCCTGATGCTGGGGCCAAAGGAACAGGCCTCACCTGTGTGGCGGCGAGGCCAGGGCAGCGTATGGTGCAGACGCACCCGCCCCAGCAGGCGAGGCGGGAGGGCGAGAGCTGGCCAGATGGGTGACTCCCCCACCCCCGGTCCACCCCCCTTGCCAGCAGGCGGCCCAGGGACCTCGCTGGGAGGGCGGTCCGGGCACCCCACAGCCGGCGAGGGCTTCCCCTGGTGCCGGCTGCAGGGAGAGGCTGAGCCAGGACGGGGAGACTCTCGACTCTGCCGCCGTGGCCCTCAGCCTCGCCCTGGCCTCGTGGGGTCCTGCTGGCTGGCCCTCAGGGCGGGCACCCATGCTGTCCACAAGAGCTGGGCGCTGCCTGTGGGCATCCTCTGGGCATTATTAAAGCTGCTGACCAAGTTGAAAATTACCGGCATCTTAACACAGCGACCCCAACAAGATACTGTTTCTTTAGATCTCGGATTTCTTTCATGCCCCCCCTTTTTTTTTAGATTATTTTTTTATTTATTTATACAAGACCCGGGGCACAGGCCAGATGTGAGGGAGGGTGAGAGGATTCACCAGAGACAGAGCAGGGAGCAGAACTGGCAGACGGACTGAAATTACTGCTGAGGGGAGCAGCGGGGAGACAGGACAGGTTTGCCGCGCCGTGTGGGTATCTCGCCGGCAGGGCTCAAGCCCGCGCTGCTGACGGCGGACGCCTTCCCAGCCTGCGCTCAGCCGCCTGCTCCACCAGGGAGGCCAGCTTTCGCCCCTTTTGACATGTACATACAGTATGTATTTTGTTAGGGGGACACTAAAGTCATTTATTTTTGAGGCTATTTTAAATTTTCTTCTTGCTTTCCGTTTAAATCACTCCTTCCTTGGTTGCCCCAGGCTGGGATGATAATTTCAGGTCTTTCTTATTTTCTGATATAGGCCTCTAATGATATATTTAACTATACACACGGCTTTTGTCACATCTGGTGAGTCTTGAAAAGTATTTCATTTTAATTGAGTTCATCTTCAAAGTCTCCTTCGAGACCGCCGCTCACTCGGCACGTCGGGCTGCTTGTTGCCAAGTGTCTGCACATTTCCCAGCTGCCCCCGGTGCAGGCCCGGCCGCTCCGTGGCTGGGAGCACGCGTGGCCTGGCTGTGGCTCTTTTTCAAAAAGTGAAGCTGCTTCCGTGGCCCGGAGTTTGGTCTCTCTCCGTAACGTGGCAAAAATGTGTATTTTGCTGTATTAGATGAAATATTCTATAAATTCCAATTAGATCAAGTTGATTGATAGCGCTACTCAAGAAAACTACATACTTATTGATTTCCTGCCCACTTGATAAATCAATTACTAAACGAGGGGTATTACACCTGTAATAAGGAATTTTTCTATTTTTCCTTTGGTTCCACCAGCCCGTCCGCGTGTGTCCTGGTGCTTGGTTCTGGGGCGCGCTCGGGACAGCCGATGCCCCGGGACCGCGGCGCCCCTCGTGGCTGCCACGGCTTCCTGCCCGGCGGCGCGTCTCGCGTTAGTACATGCGGCTCCCTCCGGTTGGCGGGTCGCAGCCCACTTTCTCCATCCTGCGTCTCACCGAGTCTGCATGCGCCGTGGCTTCCGGCGCGAGGCCACGGCTAGGAGGGTCGCCCGTGGGCTGCCCGCCGCCTGCATGTTCACGGATGTGCTTAGGTCACCCGCACGGTGACCGCTGGCGGGGCTGAGTGGCGTCACTTTGCTCAAAGCTCTTCCTGCTTGTAGGTTGGCTCTTTTCTTTTTCCTTTTTCCTCCTTCTCTGTTGACTGAGCTCTTTATACGCTTTATTTTATTTCCTTTACTGCACCTGAAGTAGTTGTGTCTCTGCGACTCTGCAGTGCGCATTTCAAGTACTCACAGGCCACCAGGTCGTGTCCTGCGTCATCACCTGGGGATGCCCGCCCCACGCTGCCCCCAAGATGCTGCCGGTGCCACCTCTCTGCAGACGGCGCCGTGACGACGCTGCCGCTGCCACCTCTCTGTGGACAGGGTCCCCCCCAAAGCCCGGTGACTGTCACTGCCTTAAACAGACTTAGAAGTAAGACAACTTGGATTTTATTTTACCTTCAAACAGTGACCCCCCCCCCCATCTTCATGTGGATTCGACTTTCTGGCGTATGTCATTTTCCTATTGCCTGATGAATTTGGGGTAAAATGTCTTGTGGGACAGGCGTCTGCACAGTGGAATTCTCAATTTTCATTGTCTGAAAATTCAAAATTTCTCTTTCACATTTAAAGTGTAATTAGCTAGATATATAATAATTGTAGGCTGACTTGTTTTTTTCAAATTTTGAAATGCTCTCCATTTTCTTTTGCTTAAATTATTTCTGGTAAGAAACTTGCTAGTTCTTGCCATGGTCTCTTAGGTACATTTTCTTTAGTCTTTTTCCAAGACGTGGTCATCATTTCTTTTTTGAAGTTGGGTATATCTCTAGATACTGAAGTTTTTGTTATTCGGGGAATTTCCGGTGTTCGTTTGAACGCCTGCGTCTGCGCTTTATGTGTGTCGTTGATTTTGGAAGCTTCTCAGTGACTTTATGTCGAACACAAGATGAACGGCGGCGGCTGGAGAGGGTTTATGTTTTTTACTCCGTGGCCTTCTTCCTGGTCTGTGTTTCCAGCGTTGTGCACGCTGCACGCTTCTGAATACTCCAGGGCTTTGCTTTTCATGGTTTTTCTCTTTGCATTTTAGTTTGGGGCTTTCCACTGGCTTCCTCACAGATGCGTCTCCAGGGAAGGGAGGAGCACCCTGAGCTGACCCTCGCGTGGTCTGTAAACGTCAGGGTGACGGCGGAGGCCCCACGTGTCCTCACACAGAGCAGAGAGAGGAAGCGTCGCTGTGGAAACTGGAAAAGGAGAGAGAAACAATGTCCCGGCCGGCAGTCTTAGAAACGGCTGCAGAGAGGGGGTGTAGGTGAGGGGCGGAGGGACGAGTTTGGAGACGGGGAGGGCGCGCCCTCAGCCCTGGGGAGGGCAGACGTGAGCCCCGCAGGAGCAGACGCAGGAATGTCACTTGGGATGCATTTGCTGTTTTCAAAGAATAGAAAATGAAGGAGTTTAAATAAAAAGTGGATTTACTGGTGTGGGCAGAGTGGAAACTAGTTAAGACAGGAGACGAGGGCGAGGAAGCAATTACATAACTAATTTTAGAGGGCGTTGATCAGGCCGTGTGGGGTCACGGCTCCTGCCCACAGCTCCTCCTTCTGGCCTTTCTCCGGGCCAGCCGCTCTGGGCCTGGACAGGACAGGGGCCTGCGGTCTACAGCCTGGCTGCCCGGAGTGACCCCGACGGGGCGGCTCAGGGTGCTGAGTCCCCCGGGGAGGAGCTCGAGGTACTGCGGGGGCTCCTGCCAGGGGCTGGCCAGCTCACGCCCCTCCTCCTCCTGGAGGACCCCCGCAGGCCGTGGGACGAGCAGTCACCCGGGCCTGAGCACACCCCCTGACCTGACCACAGATGTGACCGCAGCCCCTGATCTGACCACAGCCCACTGACGAGACCACAGTCCCTGACCTGACCACAGCCTGCTGAGAGCTTCACTGTGTGTGAGCCTGGAGGGGAGACGCCAGGTCAGTCCTGGGGCAGTGGCCTGCGGCCCAGGGCTGGGGCTGGGGGCCAAGGCATCAGGAGACAGAGCTGGCCAGCCAGGGGCACCGTGGAATGGTGCCAGGGCCGCAGGAGCCACGGGAGCCGGGGATGTCCCCAGAGCAGCTTCGGAGGCACGGATGGCGCGGCTCCCGGGCTGCAAGGGCCAGGGGACGGCGCCTGGGGGATGGCTGCCGGGGCTGTGCTTCTGGAGCCAGCTAGGACGACAGCTGGCCGCTGCGGCCTCAGTGCTGGCCTCTCTGCTGCAGATGCCACCATTTCTGAAACTGAGTCTGGTCCCTGGGGCCCAGCCCCACAGTCAGGACAGTGTGGGCCTGCGCCCCTCTGCTGGCCCCGCCTGGTCCAGTGGGGCGGGAGCAGCTGGCTACGCTCCATGGCCGGCCTGGCGTGGCTCGGATGGCTCCTATGAGCGCCCCATGGTCGATGTGGCCAAGGCCCGGCTGAGGCGGGCACCTGCTGGCCTGCTGGCCGGGAAGCCTCTTCTACCAGCACCTCCGGGTGGCGAGCAGCGCCTGCCGCCCATCCCTTCCACGCGGCTTCTGGGGGCGGGGGAGGAGCTGGACTTCCTAAAGACAGCCTGCGTCGAGGCGGCGGCCCCGGTCCCCTGAGCCGCGTGTGACTGGCGGCATCCACATGGCCTGACGGGGACAATTGAGGTCACCAGCCGGGCTGTGCTGTAGAGACCGTGACCTTTGGGGGGTTGCAGGTTTGAGTCCATCAGGTCTCAGCAGCAAATCTGTAGGGCTTTAAAATGGGGTCCCTGCACCTCTAGGCTGAGCGGCTGAGCCGTGGCCCTGGAGCCGCAGCCTGGACCCGGTGCTAGTCACGGTGCCCCCAGACAGTGGGTGCAGGGCCTGGAGCCACCCAGGAGGCAGAGAAATGCTTGGGACAACAGAGCCGGGCCCCGCGCCAGGCAGGGCCAGCCCGCACCCCTGCGAAGGCCACGCTGCGCGGAGGGGCTCGTGGGGGTTATTAGGGTGACTTCAAAGCGGAGATTCCTCCCATTTAAGGGCACAAACTATTTTTAGTCATTTAGTGATTACACTTCCATGCAAACGATTCATATGCTAATTAAACTTTTACCTATTCATTCCGGCGCTGCTAATAGAGAAAGACACACTAACCTCGTTCTGGGTTTCGCCACTTGAACCTCACAGCGCTGCAGCAACGTGACTTTGAGAAACATTTAGACTCTGTGAACGACAATTGCGAGCACACGGTTGTGCAACTCACCTTGTTCGCACGCACGTCCTTTATTTACAGACTCGGGTTCTGCCGCTGAGCTCGCACTGCACGTCTGCATTTTCACCGTAACTGCCGCACCGTCTCCCACTGCCGCCCCCCCACTGCTCCCCACAGCCCCCCATGTCCCCCACTTCCACCTCCACTGCCCCCCCTGCCGCCTGGTTAACCCCCTAAGTCCCTCCTCGCCAGCTCCCGTGCCCGCTGCATTGTTGGCCCTCGTGAGGGCCCGGCCGGGCGGGCTGCACTTGCAGGCTCGGAGCTGGGCCTGGACTCCCCGCGTGCTCGCCCGGCGGCGTCCAGGGGCCCTGTCTGGATGTGGTGCTCGCTGCCCCGCCCCGGGCTGCCCCGCCCAGCTGCTGCTGCAAGGGCAGGTGGACCAGGGGCGGAGAGGGGGGCGAGGCCCGAGGGGGCTGCTGTGCCAGAGGCTCCTGGCCCTGCTGAGACACAGGCCCGCGGCCGTGTCAGGGCCCGGCCTCCCTGATGGCCTTGCCGGCCTGGGCGGGGCGGGTGTGGATGGGCAGGAGCAAGGAGGGGCGGCCGCGCCCTCTGCCCAGGCAGGAGGACTTTGGGTAGAATCTCATTTTGTTGAGACCATTCACCTCTCTGAGCGGGGCGCAAGGGAAGGGCGGGGCCCTCTGCACCTCCCCGCGCTGTCCCCGCGCTGAGCCGCCATCGCTGCTCCGCAGAAGCCGCCGGCAGGGTGTGTGGCCGGTTCCGCGCCTGCACTTTGCTGCTGTCCAACAGCCGTCGTCGGGGAGCCGCTTTCGGGGTGCTGCTTGACTTCTCCGTGTCTTTGGGGGAAACGTTATTCAAGCACCTGCACATTTTTGCGTGGGCTGCTCGTCCTGAGGGGCTCAGCACGTCATTCATTCTGGACCCTGATTCTTGTTCAGAAAAAGGATTTGCAGACATTTCCCCTCGCCCTGTGCTTGCTCGCTCTCTCGGGGGTCCTTGGGCATCAGAGGCTTCATTTTAATAAGGTCTAGTCTGTCTACTCGCTGTCGTGCCTGTGCTCTGCGCGTCTGCCCGTCCTGCTCCCCACGTTTTAAGAGTTTTATAGCCAAGCCCTTACATGGAGGCATTTGTTCTGGAATCTTCTTGCTGGTCGGCTGCATCTGTTTTCATAGCTTCCCGCAGGGACACCGCAACTTATATCATCTTCCCAAGTGCCCGGGGGAAGCTGAGAATCCCCACCGGTGAACGGAGCCCTCCCCGTCTTCCAGTCAGGGGAACCGCTTGTCCCTGCACTTTGTTTCCTGCCTCGTGTGGAAATGCAGACGCCCCTCTCCTCTCGAGGTCCTCAGAAGCTGGCGGTCAGCAGGCCCGGAGGCGCGTGCACAGAGGCTGGGCTCCCGGCCCGCTCCACCTGCGCGGGCGGCGCTAAAGGTCTTCCTGGTGATTCGGGAGGAGGCGCCTTGGGAGCGGGTTATTTACTAGCACCCTGGGATCTCGCCAGGCGCTTCCCCGGCTGCTGCTATTTGCCTTAAATATCCCCGTTCAAGCCCCAGGTCCAGAGGCTGGGCCTGACAGTTCTTCGGGAAGTACATAAATAAAGCCTCGTGGCAATAATGCTTAATTTAGGGGAAAATGCATTATGAGGCAGGCATGTGGGCCATTTGGTTCTGAGTTCTGGACCGTCCTCGACAGTGGGACAGAAGGCGGAGGAGTGGTGAGCACGAGCTCCCCACTGGGCTCGTGTGCCGTGGGTGTGTGCTGCTGGCACCACCCTGGGGCTCGAGCTGACTCCTAGACCTCTGGGGCAGGCAGGAGGGCCCCTGAGCTCTGTCGGGGGTCTCTGAGGCTGGCTCGTGCGGAGCCTGCTGGTCAGCTGCAGCGGGTGCTGCCACTCTGGCCGCCAAGCCCCCGCAGCCCCACCAGCTAAGCTTTGTCAGAGGAAAAAGCAGGACAGCAGCACTGGCTTCCTGGGGGGCAAAAGGAGCCCGCAGAGAGGGCTGCTTGTCTGCAGGACAACTCAGGAGCTGAGCCCGCCACAGCTCGCGGCTCCGGACGCCCTGGCTGGGAGCACGCCCGCCGTGAGGGGGCCGCAGATCCAGGCGAGAAGGGACCTTCTGGGGACACCGCCTCTTGCCTCCTGTTTGCTTCTGCCCAGAACTGACCAGCCCGGGAGCTCGTGCAGAGGCCCTGGCAGAAGCCACACCGAGAGAGTCACGGCCCCAGCCAGGTCCCGGCGACCCGGTGCCCCACACCTTGGGGAGCAGCCCAGGTCGGCGGCCCGTGGCCCCCAGGGTGCACAGATGCCTGTTGTTGCTGACTGAGTCGAAGCTGGTGCATTTGTGCCCTTGTCTTGCTTGAAAATCTTGGCAGTCTCATGAAATGCCGAAGAAACGGCAGGGGGCGGGGGGGGGGGGGGGGCGGGATGGAGCGACAGAAGGGGATCCTTGCTTCAAGGAGGAAGTCTGACCTGGCCTCATCTCTGGACCCCCGCGAGCAGCCCCCTCCCCCCCGCCAGGAGGAGGCGCAGAAGCGGGGTGCACAGCCTGGCCGGCGACCCTCAGCTGCCACTGCGCCGGGAGCGGTCGCTTCCTGCCACGTCCCTGATTAGCATGCACCAGGCGAGGCGGGGACCTGAGCGAAAACCTGGCTTTCCACAGCCGCTGTCAACTTCCTGCCCTTCGATAAATGATCCAGAGCTGGCGCGACGTGGGATGGAAATGCGCTCGGGCACTAAAACCTCCGCTCGGTGACATCATTCCATATCAGATTACACTGTAATGTCAGGAATGTAATCATTAGCATTTAAACATGCATAAAATTTAATTAACCTACTTACCAGTTTGCTTAGAACTTTTGAAGGGCTACCTAGAGTCCTCTCTAAGCATTTTATTGCAGAGTTTTGGAAAGCTCACAAAAGAGAGAAGTTCACTGGGATTTTTCTCCCTAAAGCTGATGGGCCGTGACAGATGAGCAGATGACCCGAGTTAATTATTATTGAATTCGTTATTACTGCTTTGTTGTCACCCAGCTCAGCCAGGGTAAAATGATGACAGTAGGTACCTCATTAAAACAGCTGTTTCAATTATGTAGCGGCAAATATTTAAAAAGCGAGCCTTCCAAGTTTAAGGCCGTTAACAAAGTTTGTTTGTGCTGGTGGTGCCAAGATGATCTGACCAAAAAAGGAGGGGGACCCTGATCCCCATGGCGCTGGCGAGGCTGGCTCTGCGCCCCCTCCGCGGCCGAGGAGCCCCCTAGCTTCCAGGAGCCCATGCGATCCACTTGCATTGAAACCGCAAAGGAAAAAGCTGTTTGCACCGATTTCTCTCGGAGGACAGAGCGGGGCGCAGGCAGTGTGTTCTGCTCCCCCTGCGGCCCTCAGCAGGTGCTCACGGGAGCCAGGCGCCACCCGCCGGGGGGTCGCTCGCTGGGGCCTTCGGATGCCCCCGGGCAGGGTCCTTCGTGTCCGCCACCGGGCATGGGCTGACCACCGCCAGCTCCGCCATGTTTCTGTGGCTGTCAGTGTGTGGCTGACTTTAAAAAATCAGCAAAACCCAAAAGTAGGACTGTCCCTCCCGAGCTGGACTTCGCACGCTCTTCCAGTTCAGAGCCGGGGCCTGCGGAACGGGAACCCCTCTGAGTCCCCTCCCCTGTCGTCTTGGCGCCCCCGTCTTGTGGCCCCCAGGCTGCGTGGGGAGGCCACAGCTCGCGGGGTCACCGAGTGAGGCCGTGGGTCTCCCCTCAGGCCCGAGTCCCGCCCAGCAGGCTGGCGCCCAGCCCCAGGTCCAGGGCCCCTGGCGGCCCCGCCCGCTCCTCCCGCCCTCCTCCGCGGGGGAGGAAGATCTGGGTCACCGGCAGAGGGAGGCCGCGGAGGAATGGAGAACTATTAAGAGACCGAATCCTCGGGGGGAATTATAAAGCAATTTACATTTGGAATTTGCCCGAGAAGACGCTGCCCCAGCCACGGCCCCTGGAAGGGAGAGGAAGGCCTGCGGCCATCACACCCAGCTGGGCGCTGCGGGCCGGGCCGGCTCACCGCGGCGCGGGGCTCCTGGGCCGAGCAGGAACAAAGAGGAACAGGTAACGTTTCCCTCGGCTCCCGAGTGGCGGCTCGAGGCGGGGTCGGCCCACGAAGACCGGCCGCCGGGCTCCTGCGTCTCACCCCGAGCATCCCCCCAGCTCTGCCCCATCCCATGTGAGCGCCCCACAGCAGGCACCACCCCCACGGGGGGTGCACGGGGGCTCCGGGCTCTCCTGGAGAGCACCCCAACGGCTTGTCAGCATTTTGGGGTGCCATCGAGGGTCCTCGCGGGGAGAGGCTGGCCACCCGGACTGGACTTTGGGGCGGCGCTGCGACCCGGGGTGAGGGCGCCGGCGAGCAGGGGAGGTGGTGCCATCGCCCAAGCCGTCCCCGCCGTCCACAGGGCAGGGGACGCGGGGCCCCTGGGCCGCCCACCCTCGCCGCCTGTGGCCAGCACTCTGCTGCCTCCTCTGCCTTGCTTTGGCAGCAGGAGCCCATCAGGAGCGACACGCAGAAGAGAGGGGAGTCCAGCCTGCCCCGCGGCCCCCGTGGCCGGATCCCTGTGGATCGGCCGACTTTGAGCAAGTGCAGCTTGGGATGGAACAGGTGCCCGTTACTAGCGGCCTGCCGGAGGCCCAGACAGGGCAGGAGCCTGAAGGCGGGGCTGGGCTCTGTGGCGGCCACGCCGCATCCGGGCTGGACTTGGAGAATGGGGAGTCGTTGGCTTGCGGCTGGGTTTTAGTAAAAGGGACGGTTTCCAGGACCGAGGAGGGCCCTGCTGTCCTCTGCACCTGCTGGCGACACAGGGGTGCCCGGGGAGCAGTCGCGCCGGCGTCAGGAGCCCATGAAATGCACCCGCAGAGGCGGAGAAACTGAGGCTGTTTCTCTTGGGGGTCAACCTGTTACAGGGCAGCCGCGATATGAAACGGGCTGCCTGACGGTGGGTCCTCGCCCGCGCGCTTGAAGGGACTTATTAATGCTCAGCCGCAGGCACACACAAAGGTGGACGGAAGGTTTATTCCCAAGGGAAGGGGGATGGGGACATGAGTAACTCCGGGAGAAGAAGAGGGAGACGAGTTCGTAAACGCGTCCTACCCGCTCCGCCCACCTGGAATCCCAGCGACCCGCTGAGCTGGTGGAAAACCAAGCGCACTGCGTGGCCGAGAGAGCGACGCCCGCCCCGTGGCCCGTTAAATACTCAGAGAACATAGTTGCTTAACTCCGCCCTCAGGTCCTCGCAGCCTTCCCTGGGGATCCTGGGATTTGCAGCTCCCAGTGCCTCGACGGGGCGGGGGTGCCGTCCTCAAAGCCTGTACCCCTAACAAACCGACACCCTTCACGTCACAAACCAACACGGCGCAGAGCCCGCTCAGGGCCCGGGAGGCCAGAGCACAGGCCCTACAGGTGCTGAAGCCTGTGGGGTGCAGGCCCGGTCTGCACGCGCCCCCAGCGGCGCCGCCCACGCGCTGATAACGTCCTGGTCACCAGGGGCGTGTCCGCTCGGCGGCGTCCCCAGCACTCCTCCCGCGGGCACAGAGGGCCGTCCACTGACCAGAGTCCTGTGGACACTATCTCCCAGGGTGTAGCGTGCCCAGCGGGCAGCCAGCGTGGGGCAGTGGGCGGCGCAGAGCTGCGCCCTCACCAGCCTCGGGCGGGAACTGCAGCCGTCGCGGGACCTTCCTCCAGGCCCCTGGGGTGGGGTGGGGGGGCGATCCACAGACCCAGCGCCAGGCCGAGCACCGGGCCGGGCTGTCTGCGCTCGCGTGGCCACCGGCAGGACCAGAGGTCGGGCCCGGCTCCGCTGGCCACGCCTCCGCTCCCACTTTGCACGTTTAGGGTTTGACCTTGACTCGTGGGAAGGGTCCTTACAGAGACCTGCTGCCGAGCGGGGGATGGCAGGACCCGCGGGCCCTCGTCTGCTCCCAGCGCCAAGTCACCCTCCCCACCGAACTGGGAACTGGAGTCAAAGTGGGGAGCCAGTGGTTTCACCGGTCACCTCCACGCCCGCCTGGGCCGCAGGGCGCTCTCCCAGAGGGTGGCCCCCGCCCCGCCTCGGTTCCACCAACACTGAGCAGCTCGGGAAGCGACAGCCGGAGGTGAGCGCCTCGCAGAGACGCCTGTCCTCCCTGCTCCTGCCCACGCCCCGCCCGCGCCCGGGAGGGGGCGTGTCCCGCCACCTGGGGACTTGGGAGTGGGGAGCCGACTCCGGACTCCGGCGGGCGCTGCGCCTCAGTGTCCCCTGGAGAAGACCCGGCTCCACGCCGAGGGTCGCGCATCTGTCCGGCCTGACCCGCCGGGCGCAGAGCAAGGGCCCTGCAGAGAAAACAGCCTGCGCCCCGCGCCCCGCAGCCTGCGCCTTGGGGAGAGACCGGGACTCTCGCCTTTCCCGGGCGGGTCAGGCCGGCAGAGCAGAGGGCACTGACTTTGAGTTTCAGGTTGTCAGCATGAAGCAAGACGGTTAGAAGAAAACCAGAGCTTTAGGGGTGGTTGGTGCTGGGAAGGCCAGAGGGGACAAGCGGCTGCGGTCGGCCAGCGCCCGGGAGGAGAGGCTGTGTGCTCTCTGCCCCGCGGGCGCCTCAGCCAGGCGTGCTGACTCGGCCCTCACACCAGCCGGCGCTGCCTGGGTGGGTGTGGGCCTGACGCAGCCCTCGTGCCCATGCGAGGGAAGGGGAAATCTGTTCCTGCACCAGGGGCGACGCCGGCCAGGCAGGGCTGCTGCGGTCACCTCAGGCCCGAGGTCGCCCCTCTGCCCGGCTGTGCTCAGCGGCCGCCCTGTCTCCCTGTGGGGCGATGAGCTGGGCGTGGCCAGGTGAGTGTCCGCAGGGCCACAGCCGAGACCAGGTGGAGGTCGTGCTCCCTGGGACCAGCCAGGGCGGCCCGACGCCCCGCTCCACCCGCAGGCCCTGCCGGGCCTCCCCCGGCCCCCGCCTTCCCGTGCGCACCTGTCTCTCTGGATGCACCCGAGGCCCCGCAGGCGCAGGCTCAGCGGCTCCTCCGCTCACTCGGAGATGAAACGCGCGGATCTGCATATGAAATACAGCCCCGTATCTGCGCCGGAGTAAGTGCCGGGGTCCCAGAGAGAGGGGCACGCGGAAGGCCTCGCTGATTCACGGCCGCTCTGCGGCCCGAGTGGCACTTGATAAAATCACAGGCAAGCACAATGTTGAAGGAAGGAGGCAGCCGAGCAGGCCTGCCGCGCGCCTGGTAATTACCTCTGTACCCCCCGGGGTCCCAGCGGCTCGCGGGGAGGGGCTGGGGGTGTCTGGGCCCCCAAAGAGTTTGGGACTGTGGTGCGCTGCATTCCAGGAGCCTATTAATAATTAAACTGTCTGTCACTTACCAACACACACATTCCAGATTAAATTCAAGCAAAAGGGAAAAGAGATCAGCTGGGACCGCGCGAGTGGGCTTCCGAGAGATATAAATAATAATCAAACATCTGTGTGCTAAGTAGTACGTGCTTTATCAGACAAACAACTGTTACCGTCTCGCTGTACAGAATTGTTTGGGGAGAACCTGGGGCTGCGGGGCAAGGCCGGCGGGGGGCGGGCGGGGTCCGGGGCCAGCGAGGGCCGGGCTGCCCGTGGCGGCTGCGGGGTTCGTCCCGGCCGGAGCCGGGGTGGGCGGTCAGCGCCCCGTGCGGGACAGGCCGAGCCGGGCCCGACGTCTTGGCCCGAGGGAGGCGGAGACAAACACCAGGCGGTGGACCCGCCGAGCTCCCTGCAGCCGTCCGTGGTGACGGCTGCAGAGACGATTCCTCCTGTGCGGGGGACGCGGGAGGAGACCGGAACTCACAAGCGACTGGGTGAGGAGGGGAGGTCGGTGCCGCCGGCCCCGGCCCTTCAGGGGGCTGCGACGCGGCGACGTCAGGGCGGAGCAGGACGGACGACTGACCCAGATCAAGAGGCGACCCGGGACCAGGCTGTGGCGTCACGGCACGTTCCCTCCAAAGGGGGTTTGTCTGTCTCCTGCGGTGACTGAACCCTGGGTCAGCAGGACCCACCGACGGGGCCGCGCGTCGTGTCGCCTCCTTCCTCGTGGTCTTCCCTCCCCGGCAGCCCCGGGTGTTCCCGACTGTGCGGCCGGCCTTCCGGGAGGGGCGACCCCGCGACGCTGCCCGCCCCCCCCCCCCCGCGGTCCCCGGAGCCTCGCCCGCGTGCCCGGCCCCGGCTCTGCCCCGCGGCGGGCCTGGCCGTCCGGCCTGCGCCCCTGGGAGTGGCGACGGGGTGTCTTCTCCGGAGGTAACTGAGTTAAAGCTCCTCTTCCAGCTGTAACACTTGTTTTACAAGAGCCCTGGTTTTGTCTGACACAATATGGAACAGCATTTGTCATCCGTTATCAGGGGTGATGTATCTGTTAGCCTGCAGAGAAACATCTGCTGCGTCTTCATCTCCACCACGCAGACCAATATTCATAGGATCCAGCTGCGCGCGGGCGCGCTGGATGGGGCTGTCCACGCCTGCGAGAAGGCGCCGGCAGGGGACAGACAGGTTTTATTATCTCCCTCTTCCATATTTATTTCTGTCAGATATTTCTGAGAATCCATGTGTCACCTGTCCCTCTGTGCTGCCGTTGCGCGGTGACAGGCCATCGACAGCCACGTGAGGGGTTTATGCGCCGTCGTCGTCACTGTGGACATCTGGATGGTCGTCAGGTGCACAGGCGCCAGCCTGGCCGGTCAGCTGGATACCGCGCGAGGGGTAGCCGCGGCTCCACCCGCTCCGTGGGGGCCTGGGCGCCTGCCCTACCCCGTCGCCCGCACGTCATTGCCCACAGCGTCCATCCCCGCCAGCACCTCTCGATAAAGTCCGCCCGGGATAAAGGGAACGGGCTTGGTCAGAGCGAGGGGAAGGGCAGGACCGTCCCCATTGCAGGCGGGACGCGTGGACGGGCCCTGGGTCCTGCGTCGGCCCCGGATCAGCCGGCGTGGCCCCCACCCCCGAGGGCCCTGCCCTGAGTGACCCAGTCGGGCCGTGACCTTCCTCCCCTGCGGGTCGCGGCCAGGCCTGGGCCTGGCTTAGGCGTGGACATCTTCTGCAGAGGGGGGAAAGCAAGGGTCTCCCGCGGACACAGGGGAGGGGACTTAAGGGGAAGGGGCTGGAGGTCGGTGAGGGACACGCCGGCGTCTCGGGGCAGGCGGCGGCCGGCAGGGTGGCCCCAGAGACAGGGCCCCCCACAGTGCCCACAGCCCAGGTGCGCTGAGCAGGTGTGCGGTAACCAGGTGTGCAGCCTCGCTGACTTCGCCACCGTCCTGCAGCTCCGCTTCACAGATGTAAAGCCCTCGGCGTGGAGGTTGCACGGGCGCGGTCCAGGCCGGAGCCGGCAAGCAGCGGGTGGCATCTCTCTTCCTCGGCTTCTGCTCCTCCCACCTTGGGCCGGGCCGAGTCTCCCTGTGGGCGGAAGGCACAGCCCGGAGAGTCTGCCACCAGTGTGGCCCCTTGGCGCCGCCCACGATGGCCGCGGGGCAGTGCAGGGCGTAGGGCCCGGCGGGCAGGGAAGGAAGTTGTCTGACCTCTGCCCGACTCCTTGCCTGGGGCGGCCATGGCCTCGCCTGCTTCCCCCACAAGCCAGCACGAGGCCAGGCAGCCGCCGTGTGTGCCTCAGGCCCGGCAACGTCCCACGTTTCCAGGGGAGGTTTTCCCAGCTCCGAGCGTGGTGACGGGGCCGCGAGTCACGGACCTGCCCGTGCTCCCGAAAGGGTCCCTCTTCTAGCCCTGAGGTGACGGGAGGAGCGGGTGTTCGTGCCATCACTCTCCCGGAAGTCAGAGCAGGCCGCTGACCATCCCAGTCCCTCAGGACCATCCTCCCACGCACAGGCCCCAGCGCCCCGTCGTGGGGAGCAGGGCCAAGGTCCCTGTGTGGCCCGGGTGGCAGAGGCAGTGGCGGGCAGGGCCTGAGCCTTCGGGACCCGGCTTTGGAGACACCTGGGGTCTCGGTGGTGGACGGCCGGGGCCGCGGGGCCTGTCAGGGAAACCATAAGCCGGCAGGAGCTGGAGCTGGGCCTGGGCGCCGGGCGCCGTGGAGATGGTGGGACTGCAGTGAGGCTGGGCGAGCCCTAAGCCGCTGCCTTGTCCTGGGACCTGCCGGGGGCACGCAGCGCCCCTGGAGAGACCCTGGTAGGCATCACGCAGCACTAGCACCGTGGCACCAAAGCAGCAGACGCGGCTGGAGCGCAGCCCAGAGGGCCAGCGGCACATGGGTCTTCGCACACGCGACCCCCCGGAGCACCAGCTGCGTCAGGGAGGAGGGACTCGCGCATTGGTGGACACCACGAGGAAGGACGGTGGCCACGTCCACACGGCAACGTGCAGAATTCTGAGGCACAGAACAGGGACAGCAGCGGCGTGAGCCCGGACGTCCTCCACGGCCAGGCTGCGGCCCCGGCAGTGGGGGTGAGAGCAGCCGGGGCGGAGGTGCAGGCTGCGGTCGGGAGTGATCGTGCAAACGCGGGCCCCCGGGGCGCCCTTGCTGTTTCCTTACTTTCCTGTAAGGCGCTGGCTCTCGGGTCTGTGGGCATGGCTGCGGGTGATGGGCCATCTGGCCTGGCCTTTCCCACCTGCTGACGCCCACACTGGCCGCAGGCTAAGGAGCGGAGCCGGGCGGGCAGCGGCCTTCTCCGGCCGGGGCTATGCCGGCTTCCAGGCCCGGCTTCCGGGAGGGCCGCGCCCCTCCGGGCTGGAGACCCAGTGCAGCTCCGGGGGAGCGGCCGGGGAGGAAGGCCCCTGCTGTGCAGCGGCCTCCACTGGTGGCTCAAGCCCGAATGGAGCGCGCTCAGCCCTGCCCCCCCCCCCCCCCCGGCCGGTGAAAAGCGAGGTGTCAGCTGGGTCTTTCCCAGACCCGTTCGGCCTCGGACCGCGGGTTTGCGGCGTGACCTCCGTCCGGCTGTTTGTCGCTGCCAGGGAAAACGGGCATCCTCAGGCCGCCTTGCTTTCTTGCTGGAGTTATTTATAGAAGCCGCAGACCTGGTCCGCGAGGCCTCTCCCTGCACCGTCTGACGGCGCGAGCAGCGGCTCCCGAGGTGGCACGGGCAGCGCCGGGCCTTCCGCTCGAGTTACTATTTGGGAGGACGTAATGTGCGCCGGGGGGACGCGCGGGGTGTTCTGCTCGCGTACGTCTGCCTGATAAAGGCCCCGGGGAGGCAGCCGCCCGCTGCGTGGGGCCCGCCGCCCAGGCCACATTTGGAGCCTGCCTCCTGGGCTGTTAAGGATCCAATTTTTTTTAATGAACATTTAATTAATATTAATGCTATGCTAACAAAATACATTGATTAAATAACTCCTGTAATTCATTAAATATCTTGCTAGAAAGAGGCTAAATATACATTCTGTGAAAACCCCCTCGGAAGTTTTAAAATTAGACGATGATTGTAAATTCAGAAAAACGGGCCGCCCTGGAATATCGGGGAGGCGGACGCGGGAGGGACCGCGCCCTCGCGCTTGCAAAACGCCAGCAGCTCTGCCCCGGGGGGAGATCAGTTTCAATATGAATCGAAATGTTAATTGTGTCATTTTTTCTTTTAATAGATACCATATACTATATAATATGTACCAGGCAATTATATTAACTGATATATTCTAGGTAATAAAATTAGCCAACCTATTATTTTAAATCTCGATGACAAAACAGTCAATTAGGAAAAAACCACGAGATACTAAGCGGCTTCTCCTGTAAGCGACTCTTCTAATGTCTTCGGAGGGAGTTTACAGCAACTGTAGTTGAATACATGGGCAATTATTTTCAAGCAGCGGGAAGCAGCTGAAGGCCGGGCCGGGGCGCCGAGGTGTTCCTGAGCCCCCTCGGGCCAGGCGGCCCCCACGCCCCGGCCCCCCGCCCCACCTCGCCAGGCAGAGCCCCACCGCCCAGGTCTTCAGCCCCACCGCGCCCAGCTCCTCGTGGAAGCTCCGGTATTGGGGAAATTATCTGCCTTTGTTGCATTCATTTTTGTTTATAAAATACTAATTACCTCTTTTATTGTTTGAAGAGATTAAAAGTTAATAGGAGAAACTAAATAAACAGAATGCCGTTCTGCACAAACTATATAAGCTGGTAATTAATTTCTGGCCTCCTCTGAGCTAATTAACTCATATAAAGAAATGAAGTTAATGAACCATAATTCTAGTCATACAAGTGTAGATACAAGCAGTTTGACTTAATGAATTAATAAGATATTTCCTTTCTTAGAGGTTTTCCAATTGTTCCCTAATCTGAAGGCCCCTTTAATGTCCCTTTCTGGTTAAAATGTCTAATAAATGGCAGGGCAACCTGGCGATGGTGTGAGCAGGAGGCTGCCATCCTGGGCCCCGGGGCGGGACCCCGGGGCGCCCCAGACCCCAGGAGGCCCCTCCTCCCAGCGACCTCAGGCAGACCGGGCGAGGTCAAGGGGGGCAGCTGCCGTGCAGGCTGCTCCCTCCGCACCTGGCCAGACCCACACCTGTTCGCCGCCCCCGACGGTCGTCCTTCTGCACCCTCGGCTTCCGGGAAGACGCGACTCTCAAGCCCCAATTAAAGTTCAGAGAGTTGAAAATCCTTTCTTTCTGCCTTTTTCATGTTGGAAGCCTTCAGTGTAGCATTAAAATGGCACAAAACCTGTTTCTTTGATATGTGGGCGCGCAAACGGGACCCAGAGGGCTGCTGCTAACTGGGTCAGTGTCTTCTAATGGGGCCCTGGGAAGAGGCGCTCCCTGTTTACAGGATGCTTCAAAGAAAATACGATGATCCAGCAATTCCACTCTTCAGTGTGTACCCAGAGAATGCAGAGACAGCAGTTTGCAGGGACGCAGGCCGCCCGTGTCCACTGCCGCTCTGTCGCAGCCAAACCGCGGCCACGACGCAGGTGCCGAGGACAGGAGGCGGCTGAGCAGCGGGGCTGCGCGTTGGCGGCGGAATAGTCCTCAGCGTTGCAAAGGACGGACTCGTGCCATGGACCACGACGCGGGCAGGCTGGAAGGGGATTCTGCACGAAATTAATCAGAAGGAGAAAGTCAAACACGATGTTTTCACTGGTGCGGGCCATGAAGAAAAAGGCAAACCCAGCCATCGTCAGGCCCGAGGCTTCCCGAGGGGAGGCCCAGTGGCCCCGGCGCCGTGGGGTGGGGCCGACGTGTCTGCCCACGTGTGGCCCGTCCTAGGCCCCACGCAGAGCTGTCAGCCGATGTTACCTCAATTTTAAAGAGTCACCAAAAATAAAATCAGTATTGCTAAAATTCACACACACACAAAATCAGCTCATTTGTTATAAGAAATAAAAGAGCAAGGAGAGCAGCACCCACCCGGACCCTGTGTTCCCTCCGACTGCTCCTGGGATTCCAGGCGTTTCCAGGACACGGTCCTGGGTGCCGGCTCGGGCCCCTCCTCCCTGGTCACTGGGGGGATTCTGGACAGAGGCCTGCGGGCGACCTTGCCAGCGACCACATCCAGCTGGGCCGAGCGGTGCGGCCCCTGCTGCTCCTGGCGACCAGCCCTCAGCAGCGCTGGCCCGGCCGGGTCTGCACCCAGGTGGGCAAAGGCGGGCCCTGGGAGGAGGAAGCGCTTGGGGTGTTCAGCGCCCGCAGGGCCTCCGGCTCAGGCTTCCCGCCCCAGAGCTCAGTCCTGCTGTGGCCGGCCTGGAAACCAGTCTTTGGGGTCTCTGAACGTCCCTGTGGCTTCAGGGCGGCAGCAGCTCCCGCTGCGGGGCCTCCCCTCGGTGAGCACCATCTCCGTGCAGGCCCTCGCCCCACCCCCTGCGGAGCCAGACAGCCCCCGTCCCTGCAGCCTGTGCACGGCCTGTGCGCGGCCGCCTCTGGCCCTGGCCTGCACCTGTGCTCTGCGCCTGGCTCGGCCTGGCGGCTGCTGCACCACAAGACTCACACCTGCCGGGGACGCGCTGGCACCCAGACATGCCCGCAAGCTGGCTCCACTTGCCTGTTACCACTCCCCCGTCCACTCTACAAATGAGGGACCTGCAGGGCTGATGACAAAGGCAGAGCTTTAGGGAGAGAAAGAGCCAAGGACACAGGCGTGACGACATCCTCCATATGGTCACCTCCCTCGCAGGGTCACGGCCAGCAGCAGGGTGCAGCAGCCCACGGCCAGGGTGGGCCTTTGCTGAAAGCCCGCGGGCCCAGGCCCTCGCCTGGAGTTCCTGGAAGACGGCGTCCGCGGTGTTACTGCCAGCACACGCGCAGCTCCCTCCCGGCAAGAAAGACAAGCCGCGGCTCAGGTGAGCGTGACGATGAATCCAAGTGGAGGAAAACAAATTCTCAAGCAGAGGAGACAAAGCTCAGGTGCAGGGTGACTGAACCACAAGCCGGCGCCGTCACCCCCGAGTCCCCACACTCGGGCCACCAGGTGCGGGACCCCGCGATCCTCTGCGGGGCAGCCCCGCGCGCCAGGGCTTTGGGAACAGACAGGCTGCCTGTGCACGCCCAGCTCCCCCCGACATCGGGGCCGCAGTCCCGCCCTGGGGCAGTCTCCCCCCTTTCTTCACCCGCGTCCTATTCGACCACCGCTGGCGCTTCCCTCCGTCCGCCCGCAGCTGACGTCACAGCCAGAGCGGGCCAGAGTCTGAGACGCCGAAGGGTTTTACGTTCAGACAAGAACCGGCCTCAGCGGTCGCGAGCGTCCAGCAAGGCCGCCTCTCAGCCCCCCGGCCCCCGGAGCATCGCTCCCGTCGTGTTTGGTTCTCGACGTACAAACACCTGCCCTGCTGAGCCCCGCCTCTCCGGCAGGACTTGACGGCGCCCTAAAATCATTATAACGGATGCGTAGTTGGATCTTTGGACCGTATTCGAGCCACATCACGTCACCCAAAGTCGTCACACCGGGGACTGGGCACGAGCCGGGGTGCACGGCGAGCCGGTGGGAGGCTTTGTCCCAGCAGGACGAGCCGCGTCGCGGTCCTGGGTGTGGGTTTTGAAAGAAGAATTTTTAAGGCAGCGTGGCTCTTCCACAGACAGATGCGTGCTGACGCCAGGCGCCGGGTGCGGGCGGGAGCCGGCCGGGCCAAGCGCTCGGCCCACAGCCCCTCGCAGACGGAGCTGCCCTGCTGGAGACAACACCCTCCGCGGCTGCCGCCATAGTCTCTCTCTGCTGTGGGCACGCCGTGGCGGGGTCACGCGCACGCACACGCGGGGAGCTGCCCCCCCACCGCCCCCGCCGGCTCCCGCTCGTGGTGGTGTTTTCAGTTCCGTGGAGTCGGTCGGGCATCGCCAAGCCCGGCCACTTAGCATGCGCCGCGCCCCCCACACCGGGCTGCTGTCGGCTTGTTGTTTAGGGATTCGCGCCAGTTCAGACAGTTTATAATATGCCAGAATGTTTCCAGGGGTTGTGGAAGAGACACTTTGGGGAGCCCGCGCCGCCACGATAATTAGCACACCAGCCCCTGGGTCTTGCTGTTTGTGTTTCTGCAAAAGGAAAAAACAAAACACCTGCCTGTTTCTGTAAAACCTGGGTATTTACAGGAAGAGCAGACGCACCTGAGGCAGCACCCGTGCTCGTGCACACGCACACAACGTACACACACGTGTGCAAACCGGCGAACTTTCTCTCCACTCAGGAATCCACATTATCCACGCACCCGAGCACCGACGCAGGGAAGCCGAGGGCCCGCACCCGCCGATGCCCGGGCACGCCGCCCTCCCCGCTTCCTGAGGAGCAGCCGCGTGCCCTCGTCGCGCGTTTCCTCTGCGGGAGCCTCTCCTGCCGCCGCAAGGCGACAGTTTCCGCCAGTGGTGCCCAGGCGACGTGTTGAGCTTATTCCTTGGCCCGATCACATTTATTGATTTATTAAATTAATATTCACGCCAGCTCCTCAGACACCCGGTCACGAATGGAACAGCCTGGCCCCTCGTTGGTTCCCGCGCGAGGGCAGCGGCCGCGGCGGCGCTCGGGACAGCGTTTTGTGAGCAAATGACAAACAACGTGTGGCTCTAAAAGCCACATTCTGTTTGTTTTTGTTTTTTGTCTACAAATTAGCTTCCTATTAAGGAGGAGAAAGTGAGTCGGCTGTGGTGCCCTCCCTCTGGACGCCGGCCCTGTGTCTCCTTGTGGGGTGACCCGCCTTCTGCTCCGGAGAAGCGCTCACCACGCGGACAGAGACGCTGCGCGTGTGCCCGCACCGCTGCCCGCGCCGGGCCCTGGGCGCCGTCCGGAAGGCCAAGCCCTTCCGACCCTCTCAGAGCTGCTCTCACGCAGGTGTGGGCCGGGAGTCAGAGGCGGCGCGGGCGGAGCCGGCTGTCCGGGCTGGCTTCGGGAGGAAGCCCGCGGTGAACAGCACCTCATGAAGACAACGCCCACATCTCGAGTTTTCAAAACGGCACCTTTTTGGTGACCCTTTCACTGCGCGTTTCCAAGGAGAAAGGACGCGGGCTGCACGGGCCTCTCGGCTCAGGGCAATCAGGAATCGTCTTTGGAAAAGAACGTGACGGAGACGCTGTCCCGGCACCCGCCGGCCGGGCCTGGTCACGGCACAGCCAAGGGGGCTTTGAACATTTGTAAATTATTCAGCTTGAGCGTGGGGACCCCTCGGCGGCTGATGTTCCCGAGGCGCAGAGCGCGAGTGGAGCCGCTCCCGCCCCGCCTGCTGCCGACCCCGCCTCCCCCAGAGGAGCCTGCGGCCGCCCACCCCCTTGTGCTCCTGCCGGCCAGGCCTTTCCTGCTGACCCACATTACTGCAGGGCCGTGGGCAGTGCTGCAGCGCGTCCCTGGCCTCACGGGCCCTCCCGAAGCACCGGAGTCCGCGGACCCCAGAGCAGCCAGGCGGCGGCTGCGGAGCACGGGCCGCTCTTGGCCAACGCTGAGCCGGGACGTGAGCCAGCGAGGCTGGAGGGGGGCGGCAGCACGCGGGGAGGGAGTCGGGGGAGGGAGTCACCAGCCCCCCCAGCCCCTCCCCAGCCGTAGCCAGAATCACAGCGTAAAACTGCCCGACTTTTATTTCTGCCTTTCCGAGCTATTGGCTCCCTCACTAATAATCGGGATTTATTACGGGGCCCATCTGCTGCCTCCATAAGGTCAAAAGGTAAACCGCAGGGACAGCCGATGTCACCATCAAGGTGGCTGGCAGCAAATGAACCCTGACAAGTGTACTTTTAAAAGAATATTGTAGCGAGAGCACTCTGGGCATGCGGTCTGCCGGATAAAGAAAATAAAACCTAAAATACTAAAAAGATGTCAGGTTTAACCCATTGCGCCAAGTGACGGAGTCGGCCGCGGTCTGGTGCCTGGGCCGCAGCCAGGAAGCCCGGGGCTGCCCCGGCCTCCTCCTGGTCTCCCCGCGCCCCGGCCCGCGCGGCGCCCCGCTGCTCCCGCGCCGTCTGGCGGGGAGACCCGCTGCCCCGAGGGGTCTGGACATGGACCAGATGTTCTGGTTTTTGCAAATGTGAAAACTGGGGGATTTTTTCCCACGAGGAGGCTGCCCCTCCCCCGCGAGGCTGCCCGCGTGTCCTGGGCTGGTTCCCCGGGAGCCGCCCCTGCCTGTTTCTCTCCAGTGGAGATGACAGCGAAGGCCGAGGGGTCAGCCCCACGGCCCCTCCCGGTGGGGAGGGAGAACCTGCCTCCCAGCCGAGGGCGGGTCAGACACCAACGCGGAATGGCGGCTTGTCTCCGCGCGGCTCGGAGGGGTCTCTGCCCCGCGGGCGCCCGCAGGCTGCAGGGCACTCGCGGCTGCGCGGGTTCGGGGCTGCCAGCTGCGCTGTCCTGAGCCCTGGCCCCCTCCACACCAGGCCCTCTCTCAGCGCCGACCCCCATCCCAGCGCCCGGCACCCCTCCAGTGCCCCAGGCCCCCTCCAGCACCCAGATCCCCTTTGTCTCCGCAGGCTCTGCTCCGAGCACTTGGCAGAGATGAGGGCGACCGGGCACCACCCCAGCGCCCCCCGGGCCTCCCAGCGGCTTCCCTCAGGGGCCTCCCCGCGTGGGGTCCCCGATCGGCCCCTGGGGCATCATCGCAGGGTGTGGGGCCGAGGGGGCCGCGGGACTGCAGAGCTCGCTGGTGCGGAGTGACGAGGGGGCGGTGGCCAGAGGTGTCCCTCCCTCCGCCCGTCCAGTCAACGCCCCCAACGCCCTGCGTGGGCCGCGTGGGCTGCGTCAGCACCATGTGCAGAGCGAGGGTTGGAGGCTCCCACGGCAGGGGCTGCTCCCGGGTCCGGTCGCCTCTGCCTGCTGCCCCCACCTCACTTCCCCCCCCACCCCCCGCCTGCCGTGCCCCACAGCCCGCCCTAGGTCAGGGCCCCATGTGCGGCCAGGATCTGACGCCAGATAAGGGGGGCACACCCCAGGACTGCCCCACAGCTGCGGATGGGGCTGGTGCTGGGATGCACATTCAGTCCCCATAATCGGAGCAACCACGGCTGGTGAAACCCAGCTCATAAGTCAGGGACCCAAGGGAGCCACCCACGTTCCTTTGAGGTCCAACCCGCGCCCACCGCCTGCTGTCCTGCACGAAGCCCAGCCGCCCCTGCTGGCGGCCAGCCCTGACACGGTGGGGTCTGGCACCTTGACTGACCCCTCGGTGCCTCCCCAGCCCTGACCCAAGGCCCTTCCCTCAGCCCCCCTGACAGGCCTGGCCCATCTGAGGGCTGCCTTCCCGCCCCCCAGGAGGACACTATAGTAATGATGATGTAATAGTAACAAGTAGGTCAGACCCCTCCCGGCTGCAGCAGGTGAGGCCAGCCTTTCCGTCCGACGTGCCTGAATGTGCCACGGGTTCGCTGCGCCTTCAGCTTCCGTTTGCACGTGACCCAGATGAGGGGCTCACACCCACGCCTCTTCCTCAGTGAACTGACTTCCATCCACAGTGAAAGGCAGGCTGGGACCCGGATCTGGCACAGTCTAGGGGGGCCTGTTGTGAGCAGAGCTAAAGGCCGCCCAGTGGCAGGTGGACGGGTCAGGCTGTGGCACAGGGCGGGTGGAGTACTACGCAGCAGTGAACATGCTCGGGCCTGTGGCGAGCACTTTCTCAGTTATGCTGGGAGCAGCACTCGTGGTGACCCCTGTGGTCGGGAGTGAGGCCTGCGTGGGCTGAGGGTGCCTCGGAGCGCGTGTTCCCTGGGGCAGCAGACTCACCAGCAGGCACACAGGTGGGGCTGCCCAGCAACGCCCCAGGCCCAGCGCAGTGGGCGCTGGAGGCTGCGTCTCTAGAGATAAAACGTAGCAGGGGGGCCTCCCTGGTGGCGCAGCGGTTGAGCGCTGGGCTGCTTAGCTGCCCGCGGCCTCTGCAGCCCTGGTTCGATCCCCGGCCCACCGGAGGAGGGTCCCGCCTGGCGCGCAGACCTCTCCTGCCGCCCGCTGCTCCCCTCAGCAGTGTCCTTCGGTCCTTCTGCCTGCTCTGCTCCCCGCTCTGGCTCTGGTGGATTCTCTCACCCTCCCGCGCTTCTGACTGTGCCCAGTGCTTGTATGAATAAATAAATAAATAAATAAATAAGTCTTTAAAAAAAAAAAAAAGTAGCAGGGCCCGGAAGGCTTGCGGTGCCTGCTTCCTCCTCCCACACGAACCGTGGACCCTCCAGCTCACGTTGTGTTTGCCCGTGTGGGTGTCTGCCTGGGGCCGGCTCTGAGGGCTGCCCGGCTTCTCCCTGGCATGCTCCTCGCTGCGTCCTGGTCAGGGGAGGGAGCGGGGCCAGGCAGCAGGGTGCCCCGGTCACGTGGGGGTCTGATCACTGCCCGGGCAGAGTGTGGGGCAGCAGTGGGCTCCCCGAGGCCCAGGCCAGGCCAGTGCAGACCCTGCTCAGGGAGCCTGAGGTGTCCGCCAGGCGGTCAGCAGGCCCTCCCGAGTCAGCTCCGTGTGACTGCATGTCCCCTCTCCATGGGCCCTCCAGGCTGGGGCTGGACAGGGCAGCTCCGCACCCACAGCTGCTGAGGTGAGTTGGGGTGGACACAGCTCCAGCCATGCTGGGTCCATTTGGGCACCTCACAGGCACTGGGCCGCAGCCACGGCTGCAGACGGGTCCTTGACTTAATTAACAGCTGATTTTAGTGACCGCTTTAGACTACATGTGCCCTAAAATTCATGATGGAAACCCTAGCCCCGAGGGGGCGGCTGGGAGGAGCCGCGGTGGGCGTGTGGGGTGTCTGACCCGAGGCAGGCGGCACGCGGAGCTGGGACGGTGTCACGTGTCCTGGAAGTGCTCGCTGAGTGTTTGAGAGGCCGCGGCTCAGAAAGCACTTTGTCAGCCCTTCCATGTGGAGCTGGCCTGACAGGCTGAGCGAGTGAAGACCGCGGCCGGTGCTGGTGCCGACCTCAACCCGCCGGCCACCGAGCTGACTCCCGGCATCCGTGTGGCCAAGCCCTGGCCTCTGCTCCTAGACTTTCTTTTTTTATATATATTTATTTTATTTATTTATGGAAGAACTGGGGTGCAAGCCAGAGGTGTGGGGGTGAAGACTCCCCAGAGACAGAGTGGGGAGCAGAACAGGCGGATCCACTGAGACGTAGTGCTGAGGGGAGCAGCGGGGAGACAGAGGGGTCTGCTGCGCCCTGCGGGTCACTCCCTGGCCAGCGTGGGACTCGTGCTGCAGCGGCTGGCGGTGGTTGATCGTGCTGAGACTAACCCCTGCGCGCCCGGGGAGGCCCTGGCTCTTAGGGTTTCAAAGTTAGAGACAAACGACTTTTGCTGCGTGGGGTCCACGGGGGCCGAGCTGCAGGCACGCCCGGCGGGTGGGTGGGGGCAGCAGTGAGGCCTTGCTGGGGTGGGGGGCTGTGTGCGGTCGGGGCCCCGGGTCGCCGGCCTGCGTCTTTGTTCTGTTCTACACGACAAGGGAGGACGTGACGCTCTTCCTCCGTGTGAGTGTGTTTCTGTGCCTTTGGGCCCCGCGGCGGGGCCTGTGCAGCCTCCCTTGCTCTCCTTCCAACGCGCGGATAGCAATGCAGCTAATGAGGCACAGGTGTGGTGGCAGGCATTCCTTCAAGAATTCTCCAGCTATGAATCTGCCTCAGACCGTGCAGCGCGGGTCCGTAATTGTAGTTTGCTGGGAAAATTCACAGCCCCGGCGGCCCGGTGCTCACGCTCCGCGGTCCGGGCGGTGCGTGGCCGGGTTGTTACACATCGTGCGGCAGACGCGAGCGCCCACCCCAGCGCCCCCTCCACAGAGACCCCTCCCCGCATTTGCGAGACGGCGCGAGCCGGAGGCAGGCCTGGCAGCCGCCCCTCCCCGTGCATCCCTCGGCCAGGCCCCCCCACCGCAGCGCTGGCGCCGGGTCGCGCTGGGGCTGGTCGAGATCCAGGCTCCCGTTTGCAAGTCATTTCCTCGCGAGCAAACACCTGAACTGGCCCCCCCAGGGTCCGGGGGTGGAGCCCAGGCGGGTAGGAGCACCCGGTCACCCGCCGAGGTCTGGCAGAAGCAGGCTGGGCCCGGGCCACCCCTTGGGCACGTCCCTCCTCAGCGCTGCCCGGCGTTCCGTCCCACAGGGCCGGGGGGCACGAGGACGCCCCGGCGGCCAGAGAGCCCCGACTGCCCGGCCTGGGACTAACCGGCCCTGCCAGAGCACCGTGCAGCCTCAGCCCCGCCGCCCTCCTCTGCCATCCGTCACGCCGGTCAAGGAGGGAAGCGAAGGTGTCCCCTTGGCCAGTGACGCCGCCGCCATCGTCTAGGTCACGTGATTTTCAACAACTGAAGCGGTAAACGTTGAGTCTGCGCTGAGCAGGTCCTGTCTGGGGAGAAGACTGACTCGGGAACAAGGAAATCGCACGGGCCCGTGGGGGAGCCCGAGGAGCAGCGTGGGCTGCGCCGCCCCCCGCCTCCCGCCCGGCTCTCCTGGCGCGGCCCAGTTGTGCTGCTTCAAGCAGCCGCTTCGCCGGCAGCCGGTGCGCGAGCTCGGGCCGGGGTCTCCGTCCGGGAGCCGCAGCGGCCGGTGCGAGTTGCCGTCTGTTGCATTTCTGTCTGGGCGGTTCCCACCTGCTGACGTCAAGGGCGCGTCCCCGGCGAGCCCCGGGTCTTCTCTTCTCGCACCGCCTGCGCCCTCAGGAGGCGTCCTTCGGCCTCAGATTCGCGAAAAGGCTGAGATGCTGCTTGAGGGGCTGCACCTGCCGCCCTTTTCCGCCCCTCGGCGCCAGCGCCGGCAGGTTCTGCACAGGAGCGTTTTCGGACGACCGGAGCAAGACGCCTGCGTGTACATCAGAGCCGCCGTGAATCCGCCCTCCGTGCTGGCACTCGGCACCACTTCACCCGAGCGGGTCGGTAAACTCAGAATCGGAGCAGCGGAAATAGCCGCCCCGCCGCGATGTCCAACAGAGACAGTTTTATAGGAAACAGATCCTGACACCACCCTCTGGCCCGGCGGCAGGACGGCATCCCCAGGCCGGACCCCCCGGCCCCAGCAGTCAGGGTGGGCGCCCGGCGTCTGCTCTCCGCCAGCACCCCCAGCTGTCCCCGTGCCCATCCCTGCGCCGCCACCCCCGGGGCTGAGCTGCCCGGCGCTGCAGCCCCGTCACGGCTGCAGCAGGGGCCGAAGGAGCCTCCCAGGGCCAAGCATCCAAAGGGGGGGCCTTCCTGAGGGGACACGGGCGAGGGTGGCCCTGAGACTACTCTTGGGGGGCCAGGTGGTCCCCCAGTGACAGGGCTGGTCTCAGAATCACAGAACTTTTTAAAATTCCCAACAAGGGGCCTCCCTGGTGGCCTCGGGGTCAGTCTCGGGCTGCCACCGCTGTAGCCTGAGTCCATCCCCGGCCCGTAGGTGACCCGTAGGGCACAGCAGCCTCTCCTGTCTCCACTGCCCCTCAGCAGTGGAGCTCAGGGGATCCTCCCGTTCTGCTCCCCACTCTGTCTCTGGGGACTCCTCTCGCCCCCGCACCTCTGGCCTGCACCCCAGTTCTACACACACACACACACACACAAATTCTAATAAATAAATTCACTCCCAGCAAAGTGTGTTTCCAGTTTGTAACCTCCGTCTCCGCCACGTGAAAGGCTTGTGCCCGAAGAACCGGCCCCAGACATGCTCGGAGTCACCGTCCCCCGTGGGCTGGCCCGTCCCTCCCGGCGGGGCCGCGCCGCCCCCTCACACACCCCGCCCGCTCTCTGCGCACGTTCCCTTTCGTCTGTTGCACGCGCGGTTTGTTGTGTTCACAGTAATAGGCTGTTTTTAAAAACTGAAAACATTTCACTAATTACTGAAACTGGCAAATAAATACAGTACCAAGAAAACGTCATTTCAGATTTTACATCTGTTTTCTATTTTTAAACCTTCATTACTTTGATCCGGCCCCTCTAATAACAACTTCTACTGCATATTAACTGTTGAACCAGATTTATCAGAAACTGCCTTTTATGTAAAATCATCCAAAAGATAATTCCAGAGAAGGCGGCGAACCACATGGAGGCGAGGCCGGCCCTGACAGATGCCCGGGGACACGCGTGTCGTCCCGCCCCTCGGGCCGCGCGCGGGGTCTCCCTCCCGCACGTCTGCTCTGTGTACATTTTTCTGGGCTAATGAAACGCCTGATACTTCTGCGGGGAGTAGACGATATTTGCACGTGGAACAATAAACCCACACCCTGGCTCAACATTGGAAGACAGAAGTGAATGTTCAAGCTTTAAATAACTGTCTTTTAGTGGTTGTTTGCCGTTTGCAAATGACTCGTCTGTGGTGCGGAGGGAAATTATTCGTGACCCCGCACTGCGAAAGGAGGCCTGAGGCGTGACTGCGGGAGCGGGTGCTCCAGCCCAGGACGAGGGGTGCAGACGTGCTGTGGGGGAGTCGTGAGCAGAGCCGAGAGCCTCACCCTCCGGGCACGGCTGCCGCGTCACGAGCTCCAGGCCCTTTGGAAGAAAATAATAAACACTTTGGGAGCCTCTGGCCTGGAAAACTGCATTTACAACCAAATGTGCAGGATTTGGGTTATAATTGGAGAACCTCTGAAGCTCTGAACCTCTGAAGCTCTGAACCTCTGAACCTCTGAAGCTCTGAACCTCTGAAGCTCTGAACCTCTGAACCTCTGAAGCTCTGAACCTCTGAAGCTCTGAAGCTCTGAAGCTCGCCTGCAGGTGCCACGAGCCTCTCTCCGCTCTCCTCGCGTCTCCGTTCTCCCTGCCGCGTGTCTTCAGCAACACCCTGCCACAACCAGCTCTTCGGGAAGCGGAGGCTCAGCTGTTCCAGCCCTTTGCACCCGCCCCTCGGGGCCCGGCGCCCCCTCTTTCTCCTGGCGCAGGTGCTGCTGGGAGCCCTCCTGGGGCCAGAACTACAGCCTCCGGCTTCACCCTCCAGCCGGAGAGCGAAATGTGCGTCGGGTTATGTGCAGCAGCGGTTGGCAGGCGTAAGCCCGGCGGTGCCGGCGGCCGGGGCAGCGATCCTCGAGAGAGGAGGAGTCTCGAGGGAGGAGTCTTGGGAGCTGGATGCCTGGGAACCGTTCTGAAAAGACAACACAAAATCACACAGCAGAAAATAAAAGGGTGACGTCTCACAAATGGTAAACTGCGGCTTCAAAAGACACTGTAAACCTGAAAGGCAAGACAGACCTGGGAGATGCACGTGCAGAGCTGACAACAATGTAATCCGAGAACACGTGAAGAAGGCTTATCACTCAGTAATGGGGGCACGGCCTCATTAAATAATGGGGAATCGTTTCAGCACACACTTTACCAAGGAAGACATGCGGATGGCAAATAAGCCACACAAAGCTGCTTGCCGTGTTGGCTGCGCGGGAAATGCAAATTAAAGCCACATGAGGTTCTGCCCTCGGGATGTCTACGCTGTAGCCCTGCACCGAGCAAGCCTCGCCAGGACGCGGAGCTGCCCGCCTCTCACCCGGCGAGCACAAGGCGCTTCCACCCACTTGAGACCCGTTGGCGGCCCCGCTCCAGGGAAGAAACCCGCCGGCGCCCACACTGAGTTTATCACTGACTCGAGATCAAAGCAAATGCACGTCCAGCCACGGGAGGTCCAGGAGGGCCTGGAACACACGTCCCTAAGGAAAGACCCGCCTGGAAAGAAGCTCTGCTGTCTGCCCTCCGCTGGGTGCGCTCTGGGCAGGTAAATGAGGGAGGAGGGACACCCACCCGTAGTTGCCAGGGTTGGGGCGGGATGGGGTAAGGAATTGGGGGATTTTAGGGTGGTGAAGATAGCCTTGCGATGACGTAATAGCAGATGCATGTTGGAGGTTCGTCAAAGCATGGAGTGTTCAACGCCAGGAGACTTCTCTAAGGTCAGGTATAGACTTTAGTTAGCAAAAATGCGTCAGCTTGTCGTTTATAACAGATTGCAACGGATGGCGTCAACAGCACAGACAACGGGGCGGGGGGGGGGCATGTGGGAGCCTCCGTGCTTCCTGCCTAATCTTCCTAGAAGCCTAAATTTGTACTGTATGTATTTTAATAAAATGTGGCATTTTCATACTAAGTTTAACATCCACCCCGACAGCACATCAGCCCCAACTTGCGGGCGTTTGCCTGGAGAAAGTCAAGTGCTTGAGCCAGGAGGGGGCAGCGTGCCGGTGCTCACACAGCCCAGACCAGGAACACCAGCAGGGGAAGCCACGCCGGCAGGCGCTGCGGTGGAATACAACGCAGCCCTGAAGAGGAACCAGCTATTCTTAGACAACCCTCAAAATAAGTGTGCTGACGGAAGGGATCCATACTCCACACTGACGTACACTGTGGATCCGTCACAATAAAGTGATGAGAAAAACTCTCCCTGTGTCCTCTGACCTCACAGTCCTGTCCGCAGCCCTGTCCCTATTCCAGCTCAGCACCAGGAGCCCCCACGCGTGGTCTCCCCCTGCAGGCACGTCCCACACACCCTGCTCACGCTCTAAGGAACGGCGGGAACACCACCTTCTGCGACTGCAGCAGAGCAAGGTTTGGCCACATGAGAAGTGACCGGCGGGACCTGGCGCTGCCCTGACCCCAGAGCCGGGGTCTGAGCAGGCTTGACCCCTGGCTGGCACCTCGTCACCCGCAAGTTTCACCAAATCGCTTTGACCTCGCCCCGGAGCTGGAGGAAGAATCGTCTTTGTTCTGATACCTGAGTATTAGGCCTTATATGCTTGTGTCTTATTTGCCTTTTCTCTTGTCAGCAGGCTGTTTTGTCCACAAAGATCATTTTATGTGTGACCTGTGGCGGCAGCACTGGCCAGGCCCGGCGGGCACCACTTGCAGACTGGCTGGGCTGGTGGGCGCGGGTGCTGAGCCAACGCCCACGTGTGTGCGCCGCGCGGGGCTCAGGCCGGCACTCAGGCTGGCGCCCCAAGGGGCCGCGTCAGGACCTTCCTTCGGGATCAGCCCCGGTCAGTCACCCCCTCGGGCAGCTGGTGGTTGAGCCGGCAGAGCCCCGTCCCCACCACCAGCCGGCACCTGCCAGACAGCAGGAGAGGGACGCGGGAGGTGTCGGCCGCAAGGACACAGGGCCCTCGTCCCCATGTCATCGCCCTCCCTCCGAGCACGCCTCTCACTGAGCAGTAAAAAGGAGAGGAAATGAACTTAATTCATTTATTATTGAAAGCAAGAGCAGAGTAATTGAATTAAAACAAGATAATTAAAACATTGGCTTCACTTAAGCCTCCCAAACTGCAGTTCCATCCGCTCTGCTTTTATTTATGATGAATGCCACCCCAAAGTCCCTTTGAAGATCAAGAAGTTAGGAAAATAGAAATGAAAATGCCTTTGAAAGCAAAACGACACAGAGCACGCTGGCGTTCATCGTCATGACTTGATGAAATGACTCTGCTCCAGGTTGAATGTTCTTAGAGTCATTAAAAAGCGCTGCCTCCCCATGCCCATGGGCCGGCCCGGGTGCGGTCCTGCGTGGGCTGCGCCTCAGCCCCTCGTGTTCATTCCAGAGTGACCCGCCCGCCAGCCGGCCGGCCGGGGCTCCAGCACTCAGGGTGGGGACCGCGGAGAGGGCCGAGGGGCCCGGGTGCAGGTGCGGCGAGGGGCCGGGCAGCTTCTGGCCCTGACTGTCGAGGACACGGGAGCACCGCCGTGCGGGGGGGGGGGGGCCGGGGCCCACACACTGTGCGCCCTCCACGTGGCCCACACGACCCCCAGTGTCCTAGAACAGCACGATAGGGTCGCAGCGTGTTCTGCGAAGATACAGAAGCCGCCATTTTGCGCATGAAGGGCCGCTGGAGACAGCGAGACAATGAACATGAGCAAAGAAATGAAGACGCCCGCTGGGACAGCAGAGGGCCGCGGCGGAGCGGCTTCGTGGGCGTGCCAGGGACGCTGAGGCCCAGAGGGCGTCAGTGTTGGGGTGACGTCACAGTCTCCCCACGGGTGCAAAGAACATGGCACAGCCCTTCCGACTTCTGAGAGAAAAATGATGTAAAGCTTAGAATTTCATACCCAGCGCAGGTAGAGCTCAGGGCCCTGCAGGTGTCCCCCAGACGGCCACCGTGGTGCGTCACCACACCTGCTGTCTCCTGTCACTGGTCTGTGTGGGGCCCGACCACACGGCTCAGAGCCAGGCCTCAGGGCTGATGCCCCGGCCGAGTCTCCCCTCTTTCGCCCAGTGGCTCCCGACTCCGGGCCAGGCGGCACGTTCCGCACGGTGTGTTTGGGGGCGGGGAGGGGCTGTGACAAGAAGGGCCACAGCGGGGCTGGAGGCCGCAGACGTGTTGTCTCTGTGCTGGAGGCCAGAGCTGAGTGCAGGGGCCTCGGCTGGTCTGGTCCAGCGGCCCCAGGGAGCCTCCTGCCTCCCCCTCAGGCTCTGGGTCCATTTCCTCGGACCCTCGGTCGTGGGCACAGCTCCGGCCTCTGCCTCCCGCGGCAACGGGCGTCGCGTCTCTCTCGGGAGGATGTGTCGTTGAGTGGGGTGCTCTGGGGCCAGCCGACCTCGGTTAAACTCGACTAGTTCCAGCCTCAAATTAAACCCAAGTGGTTTAATTGATTTGTTTGACTGGGTGTTTGACTGGGTTTTTTTCCCCCAATTTTTGTCAGGTCTGTCAGGCTTTACAAAATAGTGTTGATGTGTTCAATATCCAACGGCGTTGGATGTTCTGTCTGCAGTGACTGAGGGGCTCAGAGGGGTCAGCTGTGCCAAGGAAGGCCGCATCTGCGCTCAGGACATGGGGCCTGCCCCCAGCGCAGCCCGGACCTGACAGCGGCACCAGCGCTGGAATGCCAGGTGTGCGTGGCAGGCCGGGAGCAGGGCCAGTCGGCGGCACCTGCCCGTCCCGGTGCCCCTCGGGAGGCCGCTGCAAGCTGGCCCCAGCAGTGTGTCTGCACACAGATCCACACAAACCCCACTCAGCCACTGTTTGTGAGCAGACAGCTGCCTGGCACCGGGGAGCTTTCTGTGTCTGCTGCGGAGCGTGGCACAGCGGAAGCCGGTGCTGCCCGGTGAGAAACGTCCTCTGGCCGTGAGTGCTGGCACCTGCCGGCCGCTGGCCTGGCCCCCCGCACAGGGGCCAGCCCCAGGGGCAGCAATGCTGTGGGCGGCGCGTGTGTCACAGACGGGGACAGCTGGCTCCCTGCGTCTGCGGCCCAGCCCAGGCACTCGCTGGCGCTTCCCCGCGGCGTTGCGGGGACAGCAGAGGCTCCGTCCTCTAGCTTGGTTTTGCTTTATTGCATTTACGTTGTTTAATTTATTTTATTTTATCTCATTTTACTTATTGCATCTAATTCCATCTTAACCAAGTCGGCTGGAGCGGGCCCTGGCTGCCCCCGCGTCCAGAGGCGGGGCGCCTGCGGGCGGGGTGGCCGGGGACGCGGGGGCGCGGGGCTTCCTGACGGAGCCACTCGCCGAGGATGGAGTCAACCAAGTGGGGAGTGAAAAATTCATTTTCCGACAGGGGTGTCAGCAGAATCATCAGGCGCCGATGACAACAAATCCATAGCTGGTGAGAACCTGACGGGGCGGAAAACAAGGCCCCGGAGCCCGGCACCGCCCTGGCTGCCCGACCAGGCTGCGGCGTCCCGGCCTCGCCGGCTGCTCCTCAGGGCGCGCGTGAGCGGGGATTCTGAGCGCGAGGGGTGCGCCCCGCAGGCCTGCCCGCCCCCCCCCCCACCCCGCGGCCCGGCCTCGGCGGACCCGGCTCCCGGGCGGCGGCTCTGAGCGCAGGGAGCGGAGACGCTTTCTGCTCCGGCGCGGCGCGCACTAACTGCCCTCTGCGGACCCGAGCGCACGAGGGCCCCATTTGCGGCACAGCATGGAGTGGGGGCTCCTCAACTGTAAAATGAAGCCGCGAGAGCACAGCAGGAAAATGGATTAGCAACAGTTAGATCAGGGGGCCGCAGCGCGGCGCGCGCACTTTCAATTGGTAAAATAATGTCTGTACAAATTGTTTTTGGTACATTAAGTACCTTTCACAGCCAAAATTAAAAAAAAAAAGACGAAGACGAAGGAGAGAGAAACGAGCGGAGTGACAGTCCACGCGCCGGGCCGCTGTTCCGGCGACGCCATTCCAGGCAGGCGTTTTGATGGAACCCGCCTCCGCGGACGGGCCTGGCGGCAGATGGACGAGGCGGCCCAGGCCCTGCCCGGCCCCCGCGGCCTGTGACCCGGACGGGAAACAGGGTTGTGAAAAATGATCCGCTCCCCCGCCGCTGAGGGGTGACGTCCACGGGCCGGCGGGCTGCGTCCCGGGGCTGAGAGGACCCCGGCCGGTGTCTGTGCGCGAGCGGACACACGGACAGGGGTCACGGGGCGTCGCCGCCGTCCAGGCCCGAGGGCAGCCCTTGGCTCTCACCATGGCCCGCCCTGTCCACCTGGGGGTGTGCCGCAGCCGCAGGCCAGATCAGAAACACTGAGGATGAGCCCACAGCGGCCGTCCCGGGGCGGGAGGTGACACAGGCGCTCCACATCTGTTAAATAAGCGCAGCCACCAGAGCGCAGTGCAGGGGAGGCCAGGCACAGCGGCACCAGCATCCCGTGGCGTCGCTGGACCCCAGCAGCCACACCGCCCCTCGGGGTATCCTGTGAGAGGCCAGGCCCTGCAGCCCCGGGCACGAGCGAGGAGGCCCTCAGGGCCAGAGAAGCCACTCCCAGAGCCAGTCCTGGGCCACTCCCTGGGCATCCGGCAAGCGCACGGCTCAAACCCACGCTCCAGATGCCTCCACTGTCTCCAGGGCCGGCCAAGGACGGGCGGGTGGGGGCCGCGCCCCTGGTTGCGGAGACCCTGGTAGGCTCAACTCCACTCCGGGAGCCGCAGGCCTTCCCCCAAGGGCACCCAGCACTGCCTGGACGCGCTCACGCCAGCTGGTGGCTGCGACTTTCGACTTAACTACAACTGTGCACACAAGTGAGGACACGCCTGGCCACCCACAAAGATCCCCGTGCGTGGGGACAGCCCAGGACTGATGCCGAAAGACCTGTGGGTCAACACAGCGGCCGCAGTAACTGAGCAGCTAAACCCGCGCCCAGAATTAGGCACCAAGCAGCCCCCACACCCGGGGCCAGGCACTGATCCAGGAACTCCCGGGAGGTGCCCAAATCTGTAAGTGCGTCTTTTTTTTTTTTTTTTTTTTTGGATAAACACAGAGTGAAGCTATTTGGGGTGACTAGGGGGGAATATGGGGGGAATATGGGGGTGGCAAAGGAGAGCAGGGGTCTCCATGTGCTCCGCTGGGCCTCGAGCTCCACCCTTCATTTGTTCCCAGATATTATTTTTAGCAGATAAACACCGGGGGCGACGCCACTGTTGTTCCATCTTTGCTCAAAGCAGCTCTGAAATTATCCACTTGCAAGTCTTCTGCAGAATCTGACACTTTCCTGGTATTAGTTTTAACTATAATTACTGATTTTCTGATCGAACCTTGAAAGGAATCTGGAAACAATAGGAAAAGTTCGGCGTGAACTAAAGTCCTTTTTAAACAGAGAGATTGTTTCCTCCGGGTCCACGGCCCAGAGGTTGTGGTGCCTGAGAGCTAACATCCTGGTTTTGGTGCAGAATAACTCACCCAAGACTGGCATCCCAGAGCATCCTTCCAGCTTGAGAGTGAACTTGCCCGGGGGCGGCCATCCCGGGCGGCTCCCCGGGAGGTGGGAAGCGGCTCGTCCTGCCTGCATCTGAGGGCTTCAAAGTCTGCTTCCCAAGTAAATTACCGCTGGCAAGCATTTGGAATTTTTATTTCAATGTTAAGATAAAAAAGGGAACTATGTTAACATGCGGAAAATCACAGGCTGAGAAGTAGCACCTTTTCATCCAAGTAATGCTCAATTAAATGCGCCTGCAGCACCGACTCCTTCGCCAAATAAACGGTATTTACTGTGAGAGCCCCGACCGGCCAGGCCCTCCGCACGGGCGGGCGCCACCTTTTAGGGTCCCGATTTCCATTTCCATCTTACCGCGGCTGAATTTGCTTTTCTTTGGCATAAGAATCTCAGGCGCGTGTTTGAAAGAGACGGGAAATGAACAGAACTCGGAGAGGGAAAGAAATGAAAAGACGCAGATCGGCCCCGGCCAGACTGTCGCGCGGAGGTGGCCCTTCGCTCTCAGCCCCGAGATTCTACCCTCGCACGCGCTCCCGCCTGGGCCCGCGGGCAGCCAGGGGACCCCGCCCTCCCGGAGGAGAGCAAAGCAGCCTCAGCAGCACCGCGGGGCCGGCGGCGCCGTTATCACTCTTACTTGAAGGCAGAATCACACGATTATGCTAGCGCAGCGCGAGCGCCCACCGGGCGGGTGTGGGGGGTGCAGCTATTTCCCAGGGAATTAAAATACGTGAGCAAAGTACAGCAATGTCCGTGCAAACCGATGTGCATCTTAATGCAAGAAATGCCCTGCAACATTGATGTTTAAGTGCTTAGCATCTACAATTGTCAAATGCAAACTCCCTGTGATGGAAACGCACTGGTGTGTGTGTGTTTCTGGGATTTAAAAATATGCTTTATCACCGTTTATGTTTAAACTGGGCTGTCTGGGATTTAAAATGGCAATAGCACTCAAATATTTTACTGTATTTTAAGAGGAAAACAAATGCAGCATTTACCAACATTTTGAGAAGCTAGAGCTGCGCTTTCCCGGCGTTTCCAGCCAGCCAGCGCGCGCTCCTCCCATGTGAGAGGCTGAGCTCAGCGTGTGTCTTCGCTTCATTTTTTTTTTTTTTTAATGAGCCAAAAGCTGGGACCTGCTTCGTATGAGGAGAAGGTCTGTGTTGGTTCCTTAACATCTCAGCCGCGCCTGTCTTCAGGGGCCGGCCACCACCCGGGACCTGGGCACATACCGTGGGCCGAGCTGTGCCCCGCCCCGCCCCGCCCCACGAGGACCAGCAGGAGCCCGATCGCAGTGCGAGTCCAGGCTCCAGTGCAGGTTCACAGAACCGTCTCGGGGTCTGCCAGGGCTGGAAAGGGCTCGGGGGGAGAGGGCAGGAGGTGCCGGGGCGGCCGCAGCCTCGGGCACGGGGCGGAGTGGAGCCACCTCCGCTGTCTTAGTGGGGAATGTGGCCAAAGCAGAGACTGCCGTGGGTGCGCATCACGGGGTTTCAGGATAGTGCTGCTGCGGGGCCAGCGGGCCACAGAGAGGGCCGCAGACGCTGGCGCTGAGCTCCGTGTGTTCGTGCTTGTTTTAAATTGTCTGCTGTTGCCATTTACGATTCACGAGCGCCCGCCCCTTCCCCGCTGGCTGGAGAGCCCGCCCCTCTGCCCCAGGCCCGCTCCCTGCTGTCCCTGGGCTCCTGAGAGCCGCCTGTGCCCAGCAGGGGCAGCAGGGCCGGGAGCTGGACGGCCGCAGGGCAGTAACTACTGGCCGACGTGACCCCTGAAAGCTGCACCCTGGGAGGTTGTTCTGTGATGACCAGACCCTCTGTCTCTGGGGACCCCACCATCTGCCTGGAGAGTGGCGCATGTGTCCCAGCCGTGTTTCCGTGGCCATCCTGCCTTTCTCCACACGCACCTCCGGCCAGTGAGGGTGGAACCCTGAGCCGGGGCTCAGACAGCACCCCTTCCTCATGTGCCATGCAGGCCCAGCGCTCCTGGCCATTCAGCGGGCGGGCGGCACAGTGTCAACCCCAGCTCAGCCACTGGACAGAAGCGTGGCCCGTAGGCGCCCCCCAAGAGCAGCCCATGCATCCCAGCCAGGGCCCATGTGGGCACCCCTGGGGCTTCCAGAGCAGCAGGCTGTGGTGGCCCAGGCTAAGCCTGTAGGCCAAGCCTGCAGCAGCTCCACCTGGTGCCCTGGCCGGCCACCCGCCTGCTCCTGCCCATCCCAGGGGTGCAGATGGGCGCCAGCACTCAGTGCTGCACCTCTTCGCCGGGCACAGCCTGCACCGCCGCCCACAGCCGTCCCCACAGGACGCTGGCGGTGCGTCCACGGCAGGTGCTGGCTCTGCTGTGCCCAAGTGGGCGTGCCTGCTGCCCGACGCCTCCGCCCCAGGTGAGGCTGCGCTGACCCAGTCTCTGCAGGCTTCACCGTCTGTAAAATGGGGTAACCCGCTGGCTAGCGTGGGCCGTGGGGCTGTTTGCTGAGTTGTCGGAAGCTCCACGGGTCAAGGGTGCGTTGGCGCCCGGGCTGGTGGCTGCGGGCAGGTCTGTGGCCGGGTTCCAGCCTCTTCTGATGCCTCGCGCGTGTCTGCTGAAGCTCCTTTAATGTTACTTTAATGGAGTTGCCTTTTTTAAGTAGCTCATTTACTTCTCCTTGTGATGAGATTCTGCCTCCTGCGCAAGCCGAGGGCGCGGGCCGGGGCCCCAGGCGAGCTCGACGGCGCTTCCAGAGAGCCGCCCCCGCAGGTGGCCCCGGCCTGGGCTCCTGGGGCCGCTGCCCACCCCTGCCCCGCCAGGCTCGCCCGCGCCCTGGCCAGCCGTGGCCCGGGGGGCTGGGGCACTCCTCCGACCCACAGCACACACACATTTTGCAATTATAGTGGGAAAGAAGCCCGCTCCCTTACAGTGCTCGCTGCAGCTGCGCGTGCCTCTTTCCTAATCACACCCCGCGGCCTCCCGCGTGGGCGCCGAGCGGGCCGCGCTGCTCCAGGCGCTCTTCTGACCTCGTGGATCCGCGCAGAGCCCTGTAAACACAGCCTCCCCGCCAGTCCCGGCCGCCTGCTGAGAGTGGCCGGTGCCCGTCCCGGGAGCGGGTGGGCAGCAGGACTCCTGCGTCCCGGGCACGCCGGGAGAGGACACGGAAGCTTCTGGCGCTGCCGTCAGAACGGCGAGTCCCTGGGAGCCCGTCGTGTCTCCCGCTCCTGCGGGGACGGTGACGGCCGGCTCGGCCCAGCCACCTGCTCGCAGCCGCCGGGGCTACCCACGCGTTCTGGGGGCGTTTCAGTTTTGCCACCTCTGGTCTCGGGGAAGTGATGGATGGTTTGGGACCGAGTGCCGTCCTCGCGCGGAAGGAAAGGGGGAGGAGAGCAAGAGCAGGCGGCGTCCAGCGCCCCGGGAGCTCCCGTGGCCGGCCGGAGCCCAGAGGGCGCCCGGGAAGCCCAGTCCTGCCTGCGCAGAAGCTGCCGACGGAGGCGGGGTGGGCGCCGACCACAGGCGGGCGGCGGGGAGGCTAACGGACGCGGCGCCAGCCCCCGGCCGCCCCGGTGCCAGCTCCTCCTCACGGAGTCTCTCACAGCGTTTCCGACCCTGCTCCTTATTTTCAGTTTCCCGGCCCCGGCCCCGGCCCCGGCCCCGGCGCCTGTCAGCGCGGCTTTGAAATGTCACCCCCATCTGGAAGGAAGGCCGGCCCGACTCCCCTGCCGGCCGGCTCCCGGCGGGCGGCCTCCCGGGAGACCCAGCCCTTGCCGGCCCGGCCGCGTCGGGCGCGGGGTTGGGGTCAGTGAGGGCCCACGGGCAGGGTCTCCTGCGTGGCACCGGGATGCTGAAATAGCAGCGTTTGACACATTTAAAACTTGCTGTTTGTGCAATCACTAAAAACTGCACCATTAGCTGGATTTTCAGATTGCATGAGTGCAGATCATTAAGTGTTATTACAGTATTAATTATTAGAAATGTCCTGTACCGCCCAAATTAAATTGGGCTAGTCAACGGCCTGCGAGTTCCCAATACCACGGACAATTTACCCGGGAGCTGCGCGGCGGCAAGGTGTCTCCACGCGCCCGCCTCCGAGGCGCAGCGCCCACAGCTCCGGGCCGGGCCAGCGGGCGTCGGGCGAGCCGGGCCAGCGCGGGCCGCGCAGGGAGCGCATGTGATTCGGCGTCTCCCGACGTGCTGCGTTGGCAGAAAGGAACCCTGTGCTCGTTGGTGTTTGTCCACAAGCCGTTCAAACCGGGCGTTAAACACCTTGAGTGAGCACAGCCGCCCGCTTCCCGACTCCCCCGCCACCCTGTCTCGCGCCCCCAGTCACCGCCTCCCGCCCCGCCACAGGCCTGGCCGCCCTCCTCGGCCTCCCGCCTGCCCCCGCCCCCCTCAACTCCGTCCCCCCTGCAGGCGAAGCCCATTGAGGGCCGCAGGGCCCACTGTCGACTCTGGGCCAGCTGGTCGGGCCTCTGTGGTCCAAGCCAGTTTCTTTCCCATTAATTCCTGGGGGCTTGCTTGGGGTCTCCCGAAACTGCAGATGCAGAAGTCCGCCCCCTAAATCCAGAAGTGAGGAGCCCTTCCTGAGGATGCCGTCTCCGCTTGGATATGAGTGGACGTCGTTATCCACGTCCAGGGAGGTCTCAGGGGCAGGTACCCCGCTTTCTGCCCGCCCTCGCGTCCCCACACCGCCTCTGGGTCCCGGGCGGCTGGTGGGGCTGCGCCCAGAGGGGTGTGTGGGGCAGCCGGGGCTGCGGAGCGGCCAGTGCATGAGAGGCCTGTCCCAGCAGCTCTGTGAGGACAGTGTCGCCACTGGACAGGGCCCCTGGCGCTCTGTCAGCAGAATACGTGGCGCCTGCGTGGGGCAGAGGCACCAGCCAAAGGGCAGCCTCATCCCAGTGGCAGTGAGGGCGGCACCCAGCCTGGGTCCCTGCACCCACCCCTCCTCCGAGGGCATCGACTGGGCCAGAGCGGCCTCCCTCAAGGGTCGCCGCCAGGGGAGTCGCTAAAATCCAGGCAGCCCGAGGCATCCCCAGGACGGGCTTTCGTCTGGCCCAATCACATCACCAAAGAGACCGGCCGGCAGCGCGGCCCACGGGCTTTGAGAGCTCGGGGATCAAGGGCGGGATGCCGTCCGTGCGTCTCCCTGGTGTCTGCGCCCACTCCGCAGCGGCCCGAGCTCTGCAGACACGTGGACCCCTGTCTGTCTTGGCTGCTGGGTCCAGAGGACAGACCCAGCCCCGTGTGCTGCTGTGGAGTCAGCCTGGGGCGGGGGGTGTGGTGCCGCCGGCGACCCCGCCTCTCGCCAGTGAGGACGCGGCCGGCCTCGCCGCTCAGGTGCCGACACGGTCAGGCGCCGCCTGCTTCTTTCTGTCGTTTCAAAAAATGGAGCAGAGATTGAACCTAAAATGTTGTTAAAGCGAGTCACGGTACAGGTGGAAGCCCATAAGCCAAGGCGCCGGCTGCGACGTCAGCGCGCACCCCGCAGCCGGCTGTGCTGCCAAGGTCTGATGAGGACCGCCGGCCGCTGGGCCGCGAGGGCTGCTGTCTCGGGACTCGTCCTCTCCGGCCCCAGCCTCTGCGTGTCGGCTCCTGGGGAGCCCGCGGGGCGCGGCCGGGGTGGGGGCTGTGGGCAGGGCTGGGCGTGGGCGGGCGCGGTCTTGCTCTACCAACTCAGGTCCGTCCGGGAAAGATGCGCGGGTGGGCGCGGTGCCCGGGTACTCACTGGGGCCCGGGCGCCCCCACCGGACGCAGGGCCGGGTTTCTGCCCCGGGGGTTCGTGCAGCCCCCGACGTCCCGAGAGCAGAGCTTCCCCTTCGGCCCACGAACCGCCGGCGTGAGCCCCGCGCGAGCGTGATCGGCCTCAGCGGGCCGCCCGACGCCCGGCAGCCCCCACGCGTCGTGAAGAACGTGCGCGTGTCAGCCCTGTCCTGCGGGCCCGGAGCGGCCTCTTTGCTACGGTTTGTGCTGACGACGCTGGAAGATGACGACGCGTTTACGAGCATGGAATGAACAAGGCGGCGGATTTGCGCCTCTGAGATTTTCTCTGTGACTCTGTTTCACTGACTTGCAGAGCCCGGCCTCGGCCTCGCGCGCGAGCTTCCCGCCCCGGCCTGTCTGCGCTGCACGGCCTGGCCCGGCGTCCTGCAGACCCGCCGCACGCGCCGCGCTCGGCCAGAGCCGCCCCCCAGCACCCCCAAATCCCGCACCCCCCGCCGCAGGCCCTGCCCCATCGGACGCGCCGTGGCGATTCCAGTGAGTCTCATCTCACACTCGGTGCTTTCCAGCCCCAAATTCCATCCGTTACGTTTCTCGTGTCTTCCCCTCACCTTTTACCTTGAAACCCACGTGTGCGAGCTGCCCCGCCATTCCCCGGCCCTCCCACGAGGCCTTTCCCGCTTCCTGGCGGCCTCCCCTGCCCCTCAGAGCCTCCACGCCCCTCCTGGGCATCGTGGGGTGGTGCCCTGGGTGCCGTCTCTGACGCTGGCCCTTCCTGTGAGGCGCGCAGAGTGGGGGGAAGCTCTTTAGACCCTGTGGGCCGGGGCTTTGGGTCCGACCCGCTGGCCCCGCTGGGGGGCAACCAAGCCCCCAGAGGACATCCTGCGTGGGCACCGCGAGCGCCAGCAAGGCTCACCCAGCAGCCGGCCAGCGGGTGAGACGCAGGCCTGGGCGGTCTCTCAGCAGCTGCGGTGAGGACGAGCCTGGCTTGGCTGTTTCTTCCCGAGGCCCTGCCGGAGCCGCCACTGCATGGGTGGTGCGGCCTGAAAGCAGGCGGCGTGGCCTGCCGCGGGGGTGTGGACACCGGGGTCAGCAGGCGTCCGCCAGGCAGGCTGGAACATCCTAGAACCCTTTATACATCGGCCCCCTTGGGCTGAAGGCAGCATCTCACGGCTCTTAGCCGGGGCTCCCAAGCGGGGCGTCGAATCGTGCCCCTCGGGGTCACTTACTCAGTAAAGGCAAGGCAGTGCCAGCTGCCCCAGGCTGCCTGTGGCTGCCCTGCAGTGCCCGGTCCGTGGCTTTGTCGTGCCGTGACGCGTGTGTCTGTGCCTCCGGCCGCCTGTGTCCGCCGCCTGGGGTGCGCCTGGGCTGGCCAGGAGGGCCCGGAGCCCCCTTTCTGACCGTGCGCCCGAGCCTGTGGCGGTGCCCCAAAGGCGAGGCTGTGCCCAAGGCGGCCCTCGGGCCGGGAAGGGAGCCGCCTGCAGCAGGGCCCGGACAGAGCGTGCATTCTGGGGAGCCCACGGCCTCCTCCTCCGTGGGCCGGCGCCCTGTGAGCCCAGGCTGCGCCCACGGACGCCGTGGGCTAGGGCGGTCATCAGCTGTGCCGGGTCAGCGGGCAGGGCCCGGCGGAGCAGGCCGTGAGGACCGCAGGCCCAGGTGGACAGTGGAGGGAAATTATCTGCTGTTTTTATTGTTGTTTCATTTCACAAAACTGCAAAAGTCCAGGCAACATTTTGTCAGCAAAAACAATAAAGAATATGAAAAGCCCATCTGCAGCGCGGACACCGCGGGCAGCCCGCGGCCGCGGCGGATCCATCAGGGCTGACGAGCGGCGGCCGCAGATTGGGCCATAGCTCAGGCCGACAGCGCCGCGGCCTGCTCCGCTGTGGCTCGGGCCCCGGAGGCCCCGCCTCTGGGACGGGCGAAGTGGGGACCCCTGGTGCAACCGGCGTTGGCGCCTCCCGCCGGCCGCCCCGGACTCCAGACCGGCGCGCGGGGGAGACGGTCCCCCTTAGGTCAGCAAGTAACGGCCGGAGCCGGGGTTTCCCGGGCTCTGCACTACGGGGGGAAAACTCGCCAGACGGCGGGGCCTCCGCCCCGTGGGAGCCTCGCGACCGGGACCCCTGACCTCCCTGAGCGCCGCGCGGCCGAGCGCCGCGCGGGGCCCCTGCCCTGGGCAGCCGCGCAAAGGCCTGGTGTCCAGGGGAGGACTGACCTGCGTCTGGGCTCCCGGACGACAGCCCGAGGTCTCCTCCCCGAGGGACGGCGCGGGGCAGCCGTGGCGGGCCCTCGGGGGTGGGGGCGGGCTGCAAGGGCAGCAGGACAGCCAGCTCCGCCCTGGCCTCGTCCAGCTCCGCCCGCTCTCGGACCGCGAGGTCCCGGGGTCGGAAGCTGGTCAAGAGTTTCAGAAAGCTGAAGGTTTTCCCTTGGAAACGTGTGGTGGGCAGTCGGCAGCCCCAGGAGGGGCTCAGGGTGGAGGCTGGTCTCCCCGCACGCTGGAGGAGAGGCCGGCTCGGCGCTGGCCCTCGGGCTCCCGCTCTGCGGCCACAGCAGGAGCTCCCGCCGTGGAAGGAGCTTGTCCACACGGCTGGCCTGGCCGCCACGAGGGCTGCTCCCGTGGCCTTGTCCCGTCGCTACGAGACCCGCCCGGGCTGCACAGACCAGCTGACCCGTGACCCCCCCACACCCCACCCAGGGCGCCCTCCTCGCGATTTGACTTTTGAGGCACGAACCCACTTCGTGTTACGTTTAGGGAGGACTCAGGAAGGTGTTCAGGACGCCGCGGCTCGTCCAGCACGAAGGGGATCCCCCATGCGCCGTCCCGGAGCCCCCGCACCACGTCCCTCCCCGGGGACCAGGGCCCGCGGGCGGCCGCCTCTGCGCAGCCGCGGCTGTGTCTGCGCTGACCAGGCCGCGGCGCGGCCCCTCCCTGCCGGGTCGGCCCACGCCGCCGCACTTAGGTCTTTCCATCGCAATTAGCGTCCCCGATTTCCCCGAGTGAAGGGGAGACGTGCGGGCCGGGCTCCCCGCGAGAGCAGCTGGGCGGCGGAGAGTGATTGAGTGATCTCATTCCCGGCGCTTTGTTGGACAGCGGCGCGCGCTATGAAGATTGATACGGAGGGTGGCCTCGCCGGCTGCACCATCAAATGGATTGATATTATTCCCCAGCAGTGGATGAAGACAGAGTAACTGTTATCATACTCAATACCGGGGCTTGTCAGGAGCGGAAAATCACCCCGTGTCACTGATTATGGGAGCCTTTCACGACTGTCACGCGGATTTAGGAGCGCGGGCGCGGGAGCGTGCGGAGGCCGCAGCCTGGCAGACGGCCGGCAGCCCCACCGGAGGGCCGGCCCGGGCGCTGGGGCCCGGGCAGCGGGCCGGGGGCGGGAGGGGGCGGCCCCCACGACGTGATTATTGGGGGACAACACTGAGTGCTCGGCCGAGCGACCTGGCGCAGGAGAAGCGTGTGATTCCGAGGGGCCGTGCGCGCTGGCGCCATGTTGGCCGGTTCACTCCGTGTGCACACGTGCCACGCGCAGACACGCACACATCCACAAGCCGCCGGGTGTGCTCGTGCGCACGTCTGCAGAGGCACCGGCTGCACGAGAAGACAGCGCCTCGCGGGCCGGCTGTGGCTCCTCCCTCGGGACAAGGGCCGGCGCCAGCGTCCTGCTCCGACCCTCAGCGGGCCCAGGCGCGATGGGGGTGCTGGGCGTGGGAAGCAGGGCAGGAAACACGAGACCAGGCAGAAATTAGGATGGGGGAGGGGGAGAGCGCTTCTTGGGGAGCTATGTAGCACCAAGCTCCCCCAAGGCAGGGCGCCCCAAGGCCCAGCACCCACAGGCAAACCCGCCAGGAGCAGGCAGACACCTGCGACCTCTGCCCCGCCTCCAGGGGGCTTTGCAGGCACAGTTGGGGTGGCCAATGCAGAAGTCAGGCCCGCACAGGTACAGGATGGAGGGGGAGGGTCCCCCCGCAGGGGCAGCTGCCGCTCACCAACCCAACAACCCCCTCCGGTTGGGGGAGGGCCTGGCCCCCTGGGGGCACACCGAGGCCGGCGGACACAGTGGTCCCTAAGGCCCAGGGCTGGGGGACGCAGTTTGTATGTGGGGGAGCCGGGGACGGGGAGCAGCAGGGGCTGAGCCTGCAGGGCGCGAGAGGCGGGCAGGTCTCGGGGACCGCGCTCAGCCCCTTCTGTGGGTCTGGCCGGGGCGACATGGGCTGGGGGGCTCCCTCTGGAACTGGGCGGGAGGGCCGGGGAAGAGCCAGCGCGGTCTGGGGAGTCGCCGGCCCCTGTGTGATGCTGGACCCCGCCCCAGTGGACGGCCCCACTCCTGGGGGCTCCTGCCACAGCCTGGGCGGGTGCGGGCGTTCCCGGAGCCGGTGGAGCCAGCCTGGGCTTGAGCAGCCCTGCCGGGGCGGGGAGGGAGCCAGGGCCCTGTGGGGAAAGACGGCGGCGGCTTCCCGGAGCGGAGTCCGGGTTCGAGCTCGCGCAGCCCAGGGGAGGGGCCGGCGGGGGGCCGGGGGCAGAGTAGGGGAGGGGGGCCGGAGCAGCGGGGTGAGGGGCCGCAGCGGGGTGTGGGGGCCGCAGTGGAAGCCCAGCGGAAGGGGGGCCTCCTTGCGCCCCGGGGCTCTCTTTACCCCTGCAGCGCGGGCAGCGATCAGCCCAAGGGCGGGAGGGGGCCGGGACCCGTGCCCCGCACAAGGGCTTATTTGGAAACTGGGTTTTTGCAGATGACAAGTTAGGGGAGACCACGCCGGGCCCCGGCGGGCCTTTCTGCAGCGGCGCAGGACTCGAGACGGGCACAGGGACGTCCCGGGGAGGCAGAGCTGGGCCGCACAGGGCCTGGACCCCAGCCCGGGAGTGGACAGCAGAAGGCCCTGCCCGGCCACCAGAGGCAGCGAGGCCGCCAGGCTGGTGCGCCTGGGCTCGACTTCGGGCCTCCAGACCCGGATTTATCTGCTGGTTTGTCGCCAAGTGCCGGCCCCAGTCCTCGCGCCCTTCCCTGGGGGCGCTGAGCTTGTCCCCGGGCTGAGCCAGGGTTTGTCTCCCGCCGCGGCCAGGCTGGTGGGGTGACACCAGCCTCCGCTGTCTGCGCCTTCCCGTGGGGGTTTTCACAAGGAGCAGAGCGGGGAGCAGCAGCGGGGGCGCACCCCTCCCCCAAAAGGCTGCACTGACGCCTCTTTGCAGGGGGCTGGGGGAGGGTGGGGTCCTCGCTGCTGCAGGCCCGGTCAGCCGCTCACTCTCTGACCCAGACTCTGAGAGCCCCTCCTGCCCCTCTGGGTCGGCGTCCCCAAGAGTGACCCCGAAGCAACACCAGGCATCGCAAGAAACAAGGACAAGGCAAAGGTGCTGGCTGGCGGGGGCCTCGCCGGGGCCTGAGCGAGGGGCGTCAAGGCTCGTTGGCTGGATGATGATTTCATGCCAGCGACTGCCCGTCCCCACCGAGATGAGTGATGGCCGGCAGCCGTCCAGCGGGTGCTGTGGTGGGACTCGGCTGGCTGGGCCTTAAAATAAAAATGAAAAAAGCAACTGCTTTTAAAATAATGGATCTCCCTGGGAAAAATATACTTCACGATCCGCTTGGTGGGGAGCATTTATCTCTCTCTGTTTGTCAAGGGGTTTATCACGCCTCCTGCATTTCTCTACATGAAAGCGCAGATCCCAGCGTCTGCAGAGGGATTTCACCCCTGAAATAGGGGTGCCGTCTGCCCACGTGTGTATACAAGCACCATGTGCACGTATGTGCACTCACGTGTCTGCTTTGCGACCTTCTCTGCTTCTGGGCAAGTGCCTGGGAAACCAAGAGGCCTGTGTGTCCAGGGGCATCTGCAGTGCTGGCTGAAGCTGGCTGCCCACCCCCACCCCAGACCTAAGCCTGCTGTCAACAAGGACCACAAAGTGCTCACTCTTGGGGCTTCCAAATCCTGCAGTGCCAACCGGCACGGGTGGGCAGGGCCAGGGAGGGCGGGTCTCCAGCTGGCAGGTGTGACAGGGAGCCATGGGCCCCCCACTGGCTGTGCGGGAGCAGACGGGGGAGCCAGACCACATTGCATCTAGCAGGAGGTCCGGGCAGGCAAGAAGGGGCCTGGGGCGAATCCCAGGTCCAGCTTTCCCGGCTCGCAGGTGCCTGGCTCCAGCAGGCTCACGGATCCACAGGGCACATGAGCGTGGTCTCCGCGGCTGCCGTGCTAGCGGCGCGAGCTGACCTGCCGGCTTGCAGCCACCGCTGCACAGAAAGGGGGAGCCCCATCTTCACAGCAGAAGCAAGTATGCACATGTGTGCTGTGTGCCGTGTGTGGTGACACCGAGTACGCCCACACCCAGGACGACAGGTTAGGGTGTGACCCCTGGCCCCAGACATCCTTCCTTGGCCTCAGCCCCTCCGTGCTTGTCTGCATCAAAGGTGAGCATGTCGCCCGTAACCTCTGACGTGCTGAGGCATCAGAGCACCCACTCCCCACAGTGGGGCCAGGCAGGAACCCGTGACATGGTGTGGCCCCAGGGAGAGCCCTGGCAGCCTGGACACAACCACCAGCCAACGTGTTCTTCTGTGCCAGGCCCCTACGCACCAGCGCAGCCCCTCCTCTGCCAGGGTCCAGCCCACTCACAGCCTGACACCAGGCGGCCACCTGCAGGCAGCTCAGTGGCCAGAACTTGCTCACATCCTGAGTCCCTATGCCACTAGTCACAGTTGTGGAGGGCTGGGGTGGACAAATGGGGGCTGGCGACCCCACTCAACAGAGGCAGCCATCCTTGGGGGAAGTGGCTCTATATAAATCAAACACTTTCTCTGAAGCTGCTCTAGACCACTGACAAGCCCGGAAGGCCCACCTGGGACGGAGCTGTTCCCGAGCCCTAGGACAGGAGGGCCGGGGGGAGCCCCTGTAGCACCTAGAGCTCAGCAGCTTTTGCAGGAGCTGTCCCCTGAGTCGAAGGGCAAAAAAGACACCTGAAGAGGGAAGAAAATAATCCAAGAATAGTGAGAATCATCCCTCCTGGCCGAGGCACGTGCATCTTCAATTGGCCGACACACATGAAGCAAACAAGCCATTCTGCTACGCTGCAGTCCCAGCACACGGTCTCCAAGGCTGGTGAGAAGAAAGGGCTGTCCTCCAAAAGGCGTGGATCAGGCCAGTGTCAGATTTAGCTGCAAAAATGAATCTCAGGTCATTCTTTTTAAACTTCTAGAAGGAAGTTCCATACCCACACTTCCATACCCAACTAAACTATCAGCTGAGTGTGTGGTGACTCAGGACACGAGGTATGCTCACGTGCTTGTGGATAAAACAAGGCTATTGAGAAAGTGGGGGTGGGTCCTGGGGGAGGGAGTGTAGCCCACAATGAGCACAGCTGCACTTCAGGCCCAGGGAGGACCTCACGAGGGGGACAGAAGGGCAGGGCCCTAGTGAGGGATGTCTGGGCAATAGGTAACTGCAAGAGCAGGTGGTGCCATGTTAAAGGCTCTGGAGAGAAAAGGGAAGGAAAGAAGCTACAGTGAGAGTCAAACACAGACAAGAGAAGAATGGCTGCCATTTGGGGTTTTGCCCGTGGTGCCCCTGAGCTGGCAGCCCAGTCATGCCTACCTGGCAGCTGCCTGCCCGGGAGTCCCAGGAGGCTGGAGCTGGGGAGCTGCCTCAGAGTTGGGTCGTTGGCAGGGACAGCTTCTCACGCTCATGGCATTCCAGCTGCATACTGATTCTCGAAGTCCAGAGTCCACACAGATGACACATAGAAAAGCAAAGACGAGCAGAGCGGTGGGAGTGACGGGCATCCATCCTGACCACCGAGGTGACCGCAATAGGGGCAGAGGTTCGAGGGGGAGGATTTCAAAAACCCTCTCTTAGGGGGAGCAGGCGAGAGGCGTCTGTGTCTGACAAAGCAGGAAGTAACAGGAGACGTCAACACTGGCACACGTGGTAGCCCCATCCCCACACGAGGCATGGAAGAGTCCAGACTCAGCATGGTCCCTGCGGGGACAGGCGGGTGTGGGGAGGAGGCCGTCTTTGCGGGCTCATCGTGAATCCTTCTTCCCTAGTTGATCTCCCAGACCAAGTGTACATCTCCTTTGGATATTATTAAACAACACGTGCATCTTTAATGCACAAAACGCTCGTTGTGGGTCCAGGTTAATTTTTTAAATGAAAATAAGTCACCACATAATTTTAAGTTGGACTCATTTTTAATCCTTTCTGCAAAACCTAAGCCATTTGGATAAATCAAAAATGTTAAAGACTGTTTTTTTTTCTCATTTTGGTGCCTGCTGAAATCCATTCTGTCTCTGACTTCCCCTCAATACACACACACACGTGCACATGCATTTTTTTTAAATTAAAAATATCAGCAGTCATTAGGCACATGAATTCAATGGGAAATGTAAAGCTGACAGCTCTTATTATTGCCCGAGGCGCAGTGAAGTAGGCCTACATTTGTAGATCTGCTTAACTTAACATATCAAATATTAGTGTCAAACGGAAATAAGGGCAGATAATTTTAGAGAGTTGTTATTACATGACATTCAAAATCATACGCTATGTTCTGCAACACTCAAAGAAAGATAAAAATGAAAAATGAAGTTAATGAAAAGTTATTGCCTTACTGAAGACTGCAGAATCAGGCACTTTACGTTAAAATAAAATCTTTTGAGAACACTAAAGCTTACAGAAAATAATAATTTAAGAGTGAATTGCCCTAATGGAATATTCTCAATCTCATGTCCCCAAATAGTCTTCCCAGCTGAATCAGAACTCTTTATTTTTATCATCACGCATGATTTATAAATTCAAATTTTGAGAGGCTGCTCATGCACCGGTCAGGGGCCGGTGGCGCGGGCGGGTCTCGTCACAGGGAGGCCGCGGACAGCTCTCGGCGCCCGGGCTCGAACCTGGGACGCTGTGGAGGTTTTGCTCGGCCTCAGCTGCTCCAGCAAACGCGCGCGTGGCTTTGGCTCGCGAGGCGCGGCGGGGTGGTCACCCCGACGGGCCGGTGCGCCCCTGGTCCCGCCCGCGCGTCCCGTCCAGGGGGTGCCCGCGGCCGCCGGGCCGCCTGTCCCGGGCGAGTCCCCGCCCCGGCCCCGCCGTGGGCAGCGGCGGCCTCCCCGGGCAGCGGGTCCGCCCAGCCGCGCGGGGCCTGCTCTGACCGCCCGGGGAGGGCCCTGCCGCGGCGGGGCGTCTCGGGACACCCTCCCGGCTCCCCGGGCGGCGCCGGGTCGGACTCCAGCGGCCGCGCCCAGTCACGGGTCAGCCCGTGAGCACCGGGGCGCGGCGTCCACTCCCCGCGGCGGCGCCGCCGGCGGGCCGTGACCGTGGGGGCGTCCGGGCCGCCGCAGCCCGTGGGGGCGTCTCCTTCCAGGCGGACACTGCCCGCCGCGGGGGGCCCGCGCGCCCCCGCGCGCCCCCGGCACCGGCTCCTCCCGCGGGGTCCGCGGCCGCGCCTGACCCGCCCGCAGCGCGCGCTCCGGAAAGCTCCTCCTCGGGGGCTCGGGGACCCCTGCGTCCCTTTCCCTGCGCCTTCACGCTGCCTCGGCGTCTGGGGAGCCTTTGACCTCGCACCCCAGTGCCGGGGCCGCCCCCCAGGAGCCCGCGACCTGGCCCGGCCAGCGGCCCCGTCCCCCGCCTCGCTCGGCCCAGGCGCCCCAGCCCGCGCCGGACACCGAATGCGGCCCCTGTGGAGCCCCGGGTGGGCGCGGGGAGCCGCCTCCTGCTCGGCCCCGGGCGCCCCCTCCGCGCCCAGCGTCCCCGAGCGGCCCGGGCCTGAGCGCCCCTCCGGACGCGGCGCCCCAGCGCGGGCCCCGCTGCCCTCGAAGCCCCAAACCCCCGGGGCGCACAAGGCGCGCAGGGGCCACTCCGGGGACAGCGCGGCCTCGCGGGCCACGTCCCCGCCCGCGCACAGCGCCCGTCGGGGGCCTCGCGGTCCCCCTCCCTGCGAGCAGCCCCCAGCCTGCCGCGACCCGGCCAGCGCCGGCCTGAGCCCCGTGTCCAGCGCGCACCGGCCGCGGCTCCGGGAGAGGCGGCGCGCGTCCAGGACGCAGCCGCCCGCGTCCCCCAGCAGCGCTGGGCCGCCCCCCCCGGCTCCCCCCGCGGGGCGCTGGACCCCCTGATGCCCCAAGCCGGCTCCTTTCGCCGTGACGGTGCTTCTGCTCCCGGAGGCCGAGGCAGCCGCTCTCTCCAGAAACGCAGGTGCAGGCGCCCTTCCCCGCGGACGTTCTGCAGGACTCCCGCCTGCGTTGCCGCGTCTTCTCGCTGTTCTGGCGGTGCTTTGGAAACGATTTTTAATTTTCATAAAATCCACTTGGTAGTTTCTTTCTTTTAAAATGTGTGAATTTTGTGTCTTTTTAAAAGAAATCTTGGTCTCCTCTTTGTGCAGTTTTTTAGATTATTTCCTGGTTCTTCCAGGTTGTCTGTGAGGCCCATGACTCCCTGTGAGCCTGCCTTTGTGGAAGAGGCGGTGCCGTCAGGTCAACAACGGACACCGCACATTAGCCGCCCGGTGCCCGGGGCTGGTGCGCCTCACGCTTGCGCTAGCATGAGCTGTGTACACGGAGCGTGTGTGTGAGATGCCCGGGGCTGCGGTGCTGCTCTGGAGACCCGCTGCCGCAGGCGGACTGTGCTGAGCCCACATGTGGTTTGCTCCTCGGGACCCCGACTGCTGACCTGCATGTCCACCTTTCTGCGGGAGGACGTTGCTTCCTTGCAGTCGCTCCACGGCCAGCCTCGCAGTCCTCCGGCCTGGTGCTTGAAGTGCATTTGCTGGGCCAGAATATAAGACGGCCCAGAGACAGCCCAGAGACAGCCCCTCATGCCCAGGCCCACAGCTGTCCGCAGTAGCTGGGACACAGGAGCAGCCTGGGCGTCCATTGGCAGACGACTGGCAAGATGCAGTGTAGACACTCTGTGGAGTACTATACAGCCCTGAGAAAGGATGAGGTGCAGCCATTTCCAACAAAAGGGAGGAATTCTAGAGACTTACGAGCAGCAAAGCAAGTCAGGCGATAAAAACACACACTGGCCATTTACACAGTAAACAATTCAACATGAAACACTTTCAAAAACCCGTGGACACTAATCAAAAAATAATAATAAAACCCCGAGGGCTCTGAGGTGAGGAAGGGGTCGGGAGGGCGAGGAGACACAGAGGCTGGGGGGGGATAAAAATAAATTTCAAAGATGAAATTGCTTTGGTTCGTGGAGGTGATCTGCTTTTTCACATAAATTTAAGAATCAGCTTTTATTTAAAAAAAAAAAAAAAATCAGCCCTGAGGGTTTTGGCTGACGTGGCCTTGAATCTGCGGGACACCGGGAGAGAGCCGGGCCCCTGGAGGCTGCTCTGGGGCCTTTGCAGCAACACCTCGCGGCGCGCGCGTGTGGGCCTTGCGTGCATTTGCTGAACTTCTTCTCTGGTGTCCGGACGCTCTGCTGCTGCCGTGAGCGATGCCGTTAGAGCCGATCTCCGGCCGCTCGTTGCTGACGCTAGAAACGCAGCTTGTTCTTGGACATTGCCCAGCTCGCTGCGAGCCCTGTCCGTCCAGGCCCTGAGGGTACACTGGGGTGCCCTGCCCTGGGTGGCAAAGGGACACCCGCTCCCGCACCCCTGCGCTTCGGGGCAGAGGGGCGGCTCCTGGGGGCTCCTCCGGGCCGGGGAGCAGCGGCCGCGCCGGCACTGGCAGCTCTCGGGCGCTGCCCAGAGGGTGCCTGCCGGGGCTCCTGTGTGTGGCAGGCCTGGCTCTGCTCGGCCCCGCCCCGCCCTCCCGCTCTAGACCGAGGTGCTGACACAGCGCCAGCCTCTCCATTCTGCCAGCGACACGCGGCCTCTGTGTGCCCGGGACGTTCGCTCTCACAGAACATTTTCAAAAACTCGCCATTCTTGGGGAACGGCCTGCCTCCGCTGTGCTTGGCGTTGGGGGGCTGGGGGCTGCAGGGTTGGGGTTGGGGAGCTGGGGGTTGGGGGACTGGAAGCTGGGGGGCTGGGGTTGCAGGGTTGGGGTTGGGGAGCTGGGGGTTGGGGGACTGGAGGCTGGGGGCTAGAGGCTGGGTGGCTGGGGTTGGGGAGCTAGAGGCTGGGGGGCTGGGAGTTGGGGGGTTGGGTTCTACGGGATTGGGGGGCTGAGAGTGTTTCAGTCCTTCCCTGCTCTGACTGCACAATTTCACCTGAAAAAATTCAGTGGCGCCCATGAATAAACAGACATTAAAGTCAATACCGAGAAAGGCTGTCTGGTTCGACCCACCCTTCAGAAGGCAGAACAGAGAATAAATGCTAGAGGGAAGATTCTAGAACAAATCTGAGAGCACCTATGGATTTAGGGCAGGGTCCTGCTGGCTTTCTGCTGTGACACCTTGGCCTGGGCTGAGGGCAAGGAATGGTGCCCCAGGTGATGGTGGCTTGGGGGAGCCCCAGCCCGAGCGCCGCCCGGTGGAGGGGGTGGGCACAGGGCGCTGCCCTGCGAGAGGGTCCGGGTGCTGGAAACCTGCCAGCAGCCTGGCAGAGGCGGCTGTCTCCGAGCGCCAGGCTAATTTCAATGTAAAGGGAGCACGTCTCCAAATTAATTTAATTAATCAAGCCTCAGCAGAGAGAAACAATCTGGTGTTTGTGGGACAAGACAGTCCCGGCCCTGACACAACCGTGGCGGCTGAGCCGGTCAGGCCCTGTCCAGCGGGCGCCGGGCTGGCCTGGGGACCACGGGCAGGGACACCGTTCAGCGCTCAGCCCCACTGGGTCCAGTGCCCGCCTGACCCCCGCTGCCCCGTCTGTGGGCACGGGTGGGCATACAGGTTAAATGGGCCTGAGGTGAGGCTGTTCCGGGTTCTGGCTGGTGGCGCCTGGACCTGGAGTCCCAGCGCGTGGGGCGCCACACCCGCGGCGAGTGGGGTGAGAGCTGGCCTGGCCGGACGGCACCTGCGCCGCTGGGCGCCCCAGACCTCTCCGGTCTCCCCGCAGCTCCTCTCAGCAATGCGTTTCAGTGGATCTGCCTGTTCTGCTCCCCACTCTGTCCCTGGGGAGTCCTCTCACCCCTGCATTTCTGGCCTGCACCCCAGTTCTTGTGTGCATCAATAAATCTCAGAAAAAACAAAGTGGAGAACAGGAAGGGAGAGCTGACGGGGAGGGGCCCTGCCTTGGACTCGGCGCACGCCCCCCACCCGCGCTGGGGCTCCCTGGTCCCCACCTCCTGTCGCCCCCGGCCCCAGGTCCCAGTGCTGGTTTTGCTTCTTTCCTCTCCGGCCACTTTGTATCGGGCCGTGCGACCCTCAAGGGCAGCGTGTCTCGGGATGCGATTTTCATCTCTTCTTACAAGGAAGCGGAAGGTTCATGAGCCGATGGAGGGACCAGCAGAAGACCGTGCAGCCGCCTGCTCTGGAGAAGCTGCCCCGGCTGGGGGAGCAGGGCGAGGGTGCAGCTGGGCCTGCCTAGGCTCGCCCTGCAGTGCCCTGGGCGGGCCGCGGGCCTCACATTGAGGGAGGCACACAGGTGGGCACCGTGTGGGCGGGTCAGAGCCAGAGATGCCTCTGCTGGCTGCAGGCGGAGGCGCCAGAGGCAGCGCGCCCCAGGGCGGCTCGGGTCAGGAGCGCCGCGGGCGCCCTCGCCGAGCAGCTGGGAACTGGGGAGGGCAGAGGCCGTTTCTGCCGCGATGGTCCCGCCGAGGCCCAGGGCCTGGAGGAGTGGCTCGTCGGGCTCGGGGCAGGAAACCGGGCAGGGAGCCTGGGCAGAGAATGTGAGCGCTTGGAAACGAAACCCTCGCTGGAGGCGCTGCTGGGCACGGAGCCACCCGGAAGAGCCGCGTCCAGCCCAGCAAGAGAACCAGGCAGCCTGGGGCATGACGCGACAAGCAAACACCCACGGCCGTTAGACAAAGGACCGGATGAGCCATCACCAGGGCTCACCAGGGCACACGCAGCTCGCTGGCCGCAGGGCTCCGGAGGGCTCACGTCACAGCCCCTCCCCCCCCAGGGTGGCACCCCAGTCCACAGGTGCTCATCCAGGTGACCCCCATCACCCACGGCCCCCCCGGAGGCCGCAGCCACAGCAGTGGGGGGTCCTCATGGAACTGCTCCCCAGGGAACGTGGGCTCTCCCGGGCTGGGCACTAGCCGTCCTCCAGGCCAACCACGGGGCAGTGGGGAAGCGTCCAGAGCAAGCGCGCCAAAGAGTGCAGGGGGCCTCGGTGTGGAGTTGGGGGCCCTGCCTCTGGAGGGGCCATCTGGGCTGAGGCTCGGGGTGAGGTGGGTGGGGCAGGACCCTCTCTCTGGCCATCACCCTCCCCCCACCCCCCCCACAGGCCGCGCCAGCTGGGGTCGGGGCCTGGGAGGACCTGACTGTGGCCCTGACGCCCAGACCAGCCTCCAAGGGCGCGCACGGTGCAGCACAGATGCAGCCCGGTGACCACGGTGTCGCCTGAATCCAAACGCAAGGTGGCAGGAAACGGGGGGGCGGGGCTCGCCGAGCAAAAGGCCCCGGTTCAAAGTGGAATTTCTAGTGTCCGCCAGCAGCGTGGGGCAAGGATGTCAAAGCGAGAACCACAGAAGTCGTTTCTCAGACACTGCGAGGCAGGCCCCGGGCAGGCGCCCGCAGGAGGTGGTGCGGGCTCTGCTGATGCAGGTGAGAGCGCAGCCTGCTCAAGGTCGGCCGGGCAGCCTGCTCAAGGTCGGCCGGGCAGCCTGCTCAAGGTCGGCCAGGGCAGGGCGCAGCAGCCCGCTCACCCCCGCAGGCTGTGCGGCCGGGCATGGCGGAGGCACCTCGCCTTTGCCCCTCCTCACCAATCACTGGCGACGCTAGGGTTTTGATAGAGTGCTCGCGTCAGAGAAAACGGGGCGATTCCATCTTCCCCTGAAGAGCTCCCTCCTCTGCGACTTTGTGGGCAAAGAGAAATCTCTGTAATGAGTTTCAAAACAAAAATTCCCTTCCTTTTGCTGTGGACCGCGGCCGACCGCAGAGCGGGCAGAGGGGGGAGCGGGAGGTGCAGCCGCTGCTGCCTGCGGCTCCAGGGGGACCCCCGGGGCCGGGCTCGGAGCCCCGCAGCCCCCGCCCCCCGCATCGCCCGGCCACCGCGCTGCAGAGTGTGGTTTCCCGCTAAGTTTGGGGGAAGGCCCCCGAAACCCAGTGGCTAAATATACAGACATGTGGGAAAAATGAACTCGGGTTTTAGTTTTATAGCCCAAATAATTTTTAGCTGAAGAAAATAATAGAAATGAACAACAGACATAAAACTTTAGCCCGTGTAAATTAAATGGTTCTGCTGCATTAACTTCATAAAGCCATAATCCCGCCACGACCCGTCCGCGCGCCGACAGGTCTGATTTATGGGGTGTGGGATCGATGGGAAAAAATTAATGCTTGAAAAACATATTAGAGACATTATTGAACAGATTTTAATTGAGATTTGATTTCACTGCCCCTTATCCCCATGATGAATGGGCCCTGCCCCTCCAGGCCGCCGCCTGAAAAGAGTCTTTAATATGACAATTAAGTGTCTGTCCCGGCTTCGTGCCGCGCCCCGCCCGGCCGCTTCATCAGGACAGGGCGGCTTTTGTGCAGATGAAAGCGAGACTCAATTTTCTCTATTTTCCAGCACTTACTTATGTTTTATGACAAGCGCTAAATCAATTTTATGCTATTATTGATTTTTTCTTAAATGGACACAAACCATTTCGCCTTTGCCCTCCCTCCCCGCTCGCCGCCTTCCGTCCTCGCCGCGCCCGTGATATACGGCGGCCGGGGAGCGCCGCCGCGTCCCGAGATTTCCACAGGTCGTGCCAATTCATTCCATTTTTACAACAGCAGAATTGACAAACTTAACCCGGAATTCTATCACAACTTATGTATCGTCCCGGGGGCCCGGGGCCGCGCCGCGCGGGTCCTCTCCCCCTGCCTTCCCGAGACACCCTCAAGGTGAATCATTTCCCGGCCCCTCGCCCGGGTTTCTGCCCTAATATCGCCTGAAATGTTTGCGCAGACGCCGACGCTATCATTTTATAACATCCTTGAAGTCTAATTAATATCGCCTCGAGCAGGGCCCGCCTCCCGGCCCGCGGAAAGGGCACGGCGAGCGCCGCCGTCAGTCCTCGGAGACGGCGACAGACAGTTGCGCGCCAGGCAATTAAGCTCCCGGATCTTGGGGGCTTTATCCTCCATGACCTATGGCAAAAATTAACTGCTGCCTTGGGCCACAGAAGTAAGAATAGGTACATAATTTGTAACAGAGAGCTGCTCTCTGAGCCGAGGCTCCCGCCGCAGAACAGCAGCCGCCGCCCGGCCGTGTCAAGGTCTCGCGTGGGGCGATCCGGCGGCTCGTCTCTGGAAACAGAACCATAGTCAAGTGCAAACGCGCGTTTCCTTATGAGAGACGCCAAGGCTGAAGGAAAGAAGGACAACAGCTGCCCTCACGCTCTAATTAGCAGGTTTTGTGCGTTCTGTTCAGAAAGGCGCGCCGCTGAGCTCTCCGGGAACGTGCGGGCAGCTCTCTCCACGGACGCCGCGCGGGACAGCCGCCCGCAGCCTCGCGGGAGGCAATAAGGTCTGCAGACGCCGCTGCAGCAGGGGCGGGCGCCGGCCTTGCCAGACTCAGCGTCAGCGCACCTGTACATTGGGAGGGGAGAGAAAGCCGCGAGCAGGCAGTGTCCGCAGCCGGCGCCCCGCCGCGCCTGCCGCTTGTTTGTTTGTACCTCAGAGTCTTCCTAAGGGCACGGCGTAAAATACTGTAAGACACTGTCCAGTGGGCGCAGACCAGCACGAGGTCAGAGTTCACTGAAATATGCGCCTCACAAAACCCTCCCGTGTTTTCTGTGGGAGGCCCAGGCGGGTGGGAGGCTCGTGACTAGACGCCCAGGTTGCTCTCACTTAGGGGTCTGTGGGCGCAGGTGACCGAGGCCAGGCCGGGACGGGGGGTCAGGCCCCTGCCCCCCACGGAGGCCCCGTGATGTCGCTGTTGCGATTTCCCAGCGGCCTGCGTCACTGGCCTTTGGGGCCCACCCTCAGGAGGCCAAGCTGACGGGGCTGTGGCCGGCTCAGCACCGCTGACCAGCAGCCACCGCCCAGACCCTGCTGTGGCCCCAGAGACCCTGCCATAGCCAGGCTGCAGGTGACGCTGACAGCAGCCCCCCGGGTGCAGCTGACCGCTCCCGGACGAGAGGACATTATGGGCTACGAGGAAGCCGGTGTGGGCTCCCCAAGGCCACCCTCGGCACTCGGACAGCTTGCTGTGTCCTGCCTGAGACCCAGCCCCCGCCACACCACAGACTTTCCGGGAGGAGGAGACCCTTCCTCTCAGTGACCAGAAGCTGTTCGGCGAGAGCCGTGCACGCCTTTACCCCTCGGCTCAAGAAATGCCGGGCAGACGCTCTGGCTCTGGCCCGAGCCGCGGAGAGAGACTGTCCCTTCCCTGCTGTGAGCGCGGCCGCGGGGGCTGGGCCGGGGCAGGGAGGGGGGCAGCTGCACGCTCACCCCCGTGCTGGGGCCCGAAAGCCCTGGGCCCCGGCCCCACCGCCGACCCCGGCTCGGCTCCAGGATGAGGCAGCACCGTCACCCTCCGCGGAGCCGGGGCCGTGCAGCCCGCCAGGCTTTCAAAGGCCGCATCTGTCTTCTCAGAATGACAGCGGGAAAAACTGGGGGAGTCACTCAGCAGCTGAAAACCCAACAGCAGCCCAAGCTTGCCGGCGAAAGCAAAACGCAAAGGTCTCGTCAGCAGACAACAGGCCCTCCAGATGCGGCCCCAGGTGTCTGTTCCTCAGTGACTGAAAACCAGAAAATGCCCGTCTTTGTGCTGTTTCAGTTCTGGCGGAGGAGAGCAGCGAGGCGCTCGGCGGGCGAGGGGAGGGTCCCCGGCGGGGCCAGAGCGGCTCAGGCGACCCCGGCCACCGGCGGCCCCGCGAGGCTGCCCCTCTTTAAATGCCAGAGCTCTGATTTAAAGACCACAACACACTGAGGAAATTCAAATATCAAAAGACATTTCCACAGCAAGTCCCCGTCTCCGAGAGAGGGTGCAGCTGCAGAGGGAGACGGCTCGCCGGCCGCGGCCCCCACCACCCTGGACGCGCCTCGCTCGGCCCGCGTGGCCCGCGTGGCCCTCTCCGCGGCGTCCGGGGGGAGCCGGTCGAGGGGGGACGCCGTGTTGCCCCAAGCGAATCGGGCCATGGTGGCCTGGGCGCCGGGGCCGAATTCCCGTTTGTGTCAAATCGGGAGAAAACCCTGTAGGACTTTGGAGAAGTTTCCCGGAGCCGCCTCCCCGGGAGTGGCGAGGGTGTGAGTCTTGTCTGCCGTCTGCAGAGACCACCGTGTTTTCCCCGCTCGCTGGACCAGGCCTGGGGTCCCGGCCCCTCCCCGCGCCCTCTGGCCTCTGCTGCCCGCCCCGTCCGCCCGCCCGGGTCCTCTGCCTCCCGCCCACAGCTCCAGGGGCCAGGTGGGCGGCAGCCGCGGCGCGGGAGGGACATCCTGGCTGGTGCGGCAGACGCTGGGCCCGGCCGGGAAGGACGCGGGGAGGCCGGCGGGCAGCAGTCTGCTCTCCCCACACGCCAGGCCGGCCGGGCTCCTGGGCCGCGGGAGGCGGCAGGACCCCCTCGGCCCGGGCGGCTGCGGCAGAGACGGCACCTTGCCTGGGCGCAGAGGGGCCACCGTGGAGTGCAGCTGGGGAGTCCGCGCCGGGCCGTTAGGAAGAGGCGGAGAAATTACCTCCGCTCCCCGCGGAGGCTCAGCCCGGCCCGGCCCAGCCCTTCGGCTCGGCGATAATCTGCTCCTATCAGTTTTAATAGCCCCGTGCTGGATCCGGGAGGTGTTATGGATTGTACAGCAAGCATATTGTCATTAAATTAAATTTTCAGAACATTCCCCAGCTCATCACAAATACCACAGAGAGCCATCATAATCGGCTCTCAACACATGTGTAATTGCCTTCAGCTGGCGTTTTTTACAGTTGACATTGCTCAGCAGCGATAAGGTGATCTGCGATTTGAATACACAGCTTGTTTCATAGCTGCTGTAATTGAAATATGGTATGTGTGAGCGGAAGATTACATTAAGACCTAGGATAATCACCTGACATGAGAGTAATTGACTCTGCAATCTGCCACTGGGTCTCTCAGGGAGGCTGAAATGAAAGGAAGCCATTAGCGAGAGCACCACTGCTGGCTGTGCCAGGCTGCGCGGCCGCGCTGTCGAGGGCGCCGTAAACGGAGGCGCCAGCGAGACCCAGCAGCGGGGCGGGCGCGGGGAGGGCCGGGCGGGGCACAAGTCTGCGGAGCCGCTGTCTGTCGCCCTTCGGCCCGCGGGAGGCGGCGAGGGGGGCGCCGACGCCCTCCTTGGCAGCGTCCTGCCCCCCCAACCCCCGCCCCCTCCCCGCGCCCCTGCGTCCATCTGTTTATCCATCCACCGGTCCAGTGTCGCTGTCTCCCCTCCCCGCCCGCTCCTCTCCCTCCCGCCCCACCCGCTCCCCTCTCCCCTCCCTCCCTCCTCGCCAGCCTCTCCCCTCCTGCTGTCCCAGGGACCCCGATCCTCCATCTGTCCCCCGGGACACGCACACGGCTCTGCCGGCTTGCCATGCGGGGCCACTCCTGGAGGACGGGCTGGAAGGGCGCACGCAAGCACCCCGGCCAGCACCCCGGGAACCCCCCGCACGCGCTGGGCAGGAGCCCCCCCACCAAGCCCGACTGCGGGCATCGCCCTCTGCTGACGTCCCACCAGGCGGCCCCAGCTCAGCCCCAGTCGGCCCAGCCGCCCCCCGCTTGGCGGGTTAAAGCGAGGACACCGAGGTGAACCCCTGAAGACGCGTGCAGAGGGGACTGTCCACGCGGGGCTCGTTTCAGTATCACGGGGGGACGTGCACAGCAGCTCTCAGTGACCTGCATCTTCTGGCCTTTAGACCTGGACACGCGCACACTCCCCTCCCGCTCACACGGCTCCCTGCGCTGCCAGTGACCCGGAGCTCCCCGAACGCAGAGCGGGGGCTCAGACCAGGCCGGCACTGGCTCCTCTCTGCCCCTGGAAGGGGCCGAGGGGGGGCCTGGCAGAGCCCACTGGGCGGCACCCAGGCCAATGTGCCCGCTGCTCCAGGAGGGGCACGGGCGGACGGCTGGGCTTGGGGCACCCGGGGTCCTGGCTGTGAGGCTGTGGCCGTGAGGGAGTCTTTCCCAAAGAGGGTCCTCGTGCGCCCAGAGGGGCTGCGGATCCCCGGCCCGGGGCGGGGGTGGAGGTGGGGACTGTGGCCGCCGCAGCTCCCTGGCCCGGCGCCTCACGAGAGTCCGGAGGACCCGGGGTCTCCCTGCCCGGGGGGGGCCCTGCGCTCGGAGCTCTGCCCCCCCTCAGTGTCTGCTCTCACCTGATGCTGCACACACATCCCGTGGAATCCAGGCATGGCAATAAGAGGGTGTGGAGGCATCGACCCTGCTGCACTCGCAGAAACGTCCTGCTGTCCCGCCAGACCCAGTCCAGCGCATGGATTTCAAGTTCATGTAAAGAAAATCCATGTAAAGATCATCCATCGACTGCAGGAACAATAGAAGCTGCCGTCGCTGAGCCCTAATTATGGGCCAGGCAGGATCCCCGTGCACCCCCAGACCCCACCCTGGGAGGGAAGCCCACCAGGAGGAGGGGCCCACTGCTCCCCAGGAGGCTCAGGCGTGCACGGAGAAGCCAGACGCGGGGCCGGCACTTCTACCCGTGGGGCCCCCCAGAGGGCGGCCGGGGCAAAGTGGGGGGCAGCCCCACACAGGCCCCTGGAGGGCCGCCCACCAGCCCTGCCTTGGGGCTCCCCCATGCACGTCTCTCTGGGGTGTTTGTCTTCTGGCTGTGATTTGAGCCAAGGTCGTCCCAAGACTGCACGGCTGGCACAGCTGTCGTCACGACGCTGTCTGCCAAGCCCTTGTGTTCGTTGGCGGGCGTCGGGCAGCACCTCGTGCTGAGCCAGCCCACGCGGCCCAGGGTGCCCTCAGTGTGCAGGGAGGGCTGCGGGCCTGAGCTGCTCCCGTCTCGCTGGGACGCCGGTGTCCGGGGCCTCGTGGGAAACGCGAGTCTCACCAGGTGCCCTCTGCACGCAGACCCGGGGCGAGGACACCCTGGAGCCCCTGGGCCATGGGTGGGGATGAGGGGGACCCGCGTGGCCCCGGGAGAAGTAGCACAGGCACCCGCAGAGGGGCCCCGAGCACAGGAACATGAGGTCCTGGGAGACCCACCCCCGAGCCCAGGCCCGCGGGCCTCCTAGAGCTTCCTGGGGCGAGGCCGCCCTCCCTGGGCAGCCCGGCTCCCCCAACCGGCATCTGGCCACAGCCCCCAGGCAAGAGGGGCGCTGGGGTGACGGCTCCTGGGGCAGCCGGCCCTGCCTCCAAGGGCCACAGCCGCCGCGGGCTGGGCACGCCTGGCAACCCGCCCTCTGCCCGTCCCTTCTCTGCTTCCTTCAAACCCAGCCGGGCGCGGCTTCTAGAAGCTGACAGTCACAACTGGGCCTGGCCATCTAGGGGCAGAGTTTTACAGCGTAGGGAGAAGGCAGAGGTGCCGTATGACACTGCCAGCATCATTTATGGCACAATTTTACACAAAGGAAGAGCCGTCATAAAGGAGAAATACCTCCTGTCAGCTGCCCTGCGCCGACTGCCGCCGTAAATAAGCCAGTTCTGAGCGGGACCCGCGAAGCCCACCAGACACAATTTTCCCCACTGAATACTCACCCTGACCTTTCCCGGAACGTCACCCCTGGAAAAGCAATACAGCCACGGCTGCCCTGAGGGGCAGGAGGCCGCCGGGTCGGCCCCAGGGCCAGCCAGCCCGTGGCCCCAGTCCAGCCGGCCCGCGCTGAGCCCCAACGCGCCTGGGCAGCCGCGAGTTTTTATTCCTTTCATGGCTAAGTGGGTCCGAGACGGAGTCAGCCACGGCCCACCTGCCCTCACGGGGGACTGGGGAGTCCACGCCCATGCACCGTGTCTACTGGTCCTCACACATGCAGACATGCACGTGTGTGCATGCTGTGTGCAGGCCACATGCGTACACAAGTGCACACGTGTGTCCGTCACATGCACAGGAGCCTTGTGCAGTGCACTCCCCCATGCACACCCACAAGCACACGCACACACATGCACACAGGTGCATGCACAAATGCACAGGCACACCCATGTGCACACATGAGCATGCATACACGCACAAACATGTACACACGTGCAGGCACAGGCACACCGGTGTGCGCGCACAAGCGCCCACCCCCGTGGGGCAGCCCCCCACACCACGTGCACAGTCTGTCTTCAGGCCGTTTTCTTTTTCCTGCAGCACGAAGAAACCCACAGTGTGGCCCAGCCCTGGGGCTCTTCATACACGTGCGAAGGGCAGAGGGCAGCCCTGCGGCCTGCGGTCGGGCCTTGCAATGGGACCAGGCTGTGCCCTCCGCGTGGGTGTGGAGCCTCACACCCAGCCCCACCCACGCTGAGCTGTCCTTCCCCGAGGGCCAGAGGGTAGCCGCTGGGCTGGGTGTGGCTGCAGCCTCTGGGGCAGAGCAGGGCGGGGTGACTCCCAGTGGATGCGCCACCAAGGTGGGGCGGACCTGCCACGGAGGCGGCCCCTGCGTATGGAGACGGGAGCGGGAGCAGCCCGGGCCCTCTCAGGCGTCCCTGGGCGAGGGCCGACCTGGAGGCCCAGACAGGGGAGAAGCCACAGCTGCGCGCGTCTCCGGCCTGCCAGCGGCGCCAACACACTCCATGTTCCTCACGTCATCCGTAAGTCAGACACCAAAAATGATGTCCCTGACTTGCAAGCTTTAAAATGCTCTTATATTTATAAATAAAAAATCATGATGGAAATTAGGAAGCAGGAAGGCGGGGGCAGCCGGTGAAAGCCTCAGCGCGGGCAGGGGCCGGGGCCACACCAGCCCCTGACGCTGGCCCAGCCACAGAAGACCCAGCACGAGGAAGCCCCGGGGAGAGAGACGGCGCGAGGTAGTGCGGGCAGCGGCCTTCAGGGACGCGGTGCGTGGGCAGCAGCGGCACCAACGGCTCGTCCCAGCCCCAGATGACCCCTCCTTGCGCCGAGGCGGGAGAGCGGAGGGCAGCACAGGGGACATCCTCAGGGCAGCCGGACTGTCCAGGGCACAGAGGCCGGAGGCCAGGCTGAGGCCCAGGAAGGGGACTACGTTGAAGGCCCGGCATCCCGACGGGAGCGCGGCTGGAAACCTCTCGAGATGTCCAAGAGAAAAATTGCATTTTCTGTGGAAAATCGACCAGCAGACACACAACAAAACCCCAAAACAAACAAACAATCAAAAGCAGCAGCAGCGTGCGGGGCGCTGGGGTCCCCACGCGGTGCCATGAGGTCGCTCACCGCTGTGGGCCCCTGTGCCAGGCTCCCCCTCCGCGGCCGCCAACCTTGGCTCAGACAAGGCGGCCCAAGGTCACCCTGGTCTGGGCAGGTGAGGGCAGACGCCGCCCAGGCTGGTGCTGGCTGCGTGTTAGCAGCACCCCGGGCACAGGCCAGCGCACCCACGGACACGCACCGGGCATGAGAGCGGCTGTGGCTGCGATTCGCTGTCTTGAACTAAGAGAAAAAAAAGACATTATTGCAGGGTGGAAACAGACATTTGCTCACTCGTGGCCTTTGCTGATGAATTACTCGCAGCATCGGCCAGCGGAGGGGCGGCCCAGGTGTGACAAGCACCAGCACCCCCTCGAGCGGCGTTTCTGGGGGCACGTTCCGAGCCGCCCCCTGGAGCCGGGGCGTGGGGCTTCCCCACGACCACACACGGCACCTCAGGGGAGGGCGTCTGGCGGGTGCGTCAAGGGGAGCGAAGCCTCATGGGTCGGACGGGCTGAAAAAAATGTGTCCTCACGAGAGGACGACACTTTGTGGCTGAAATGCCAGTTTTGAGAGGACACGGCGGTTTGGCCACTGTGGCCTCTACGCCGGCCACACGCAGCTCACGGGCAGCGTGCAGTCTCTGCGCAGCGGGCCCCTCAGCCATTAAGTGGCCGGGACAGACGAGGGGCAGACCCAGGAGGGACGAGGGAGGACGAGCGAGGACGAGGCTGTGAGGTGCGCCTGTTGGGAGACGGAGGCTGACAGGCGGCACCGGCTGCGCGTGGGCAGCGCCGTCCATCCGCCGCAAGGTGTGTGTTTGTTCTGGGGTGGCCTGAGGGAGGCAGAGTGGGGGGCGTGTGTCCTGGGAGCGGGGGGAGGAGGAGACGGGGCTCCTGGGAGCGCCCACCCGCGCTCGGCTGGAGCAGCGACGCCAGAGCCAGGAGCGTCCCGACGCACAGACGCCGCGGTGCCAGCCTGGGCGACGGCCTCCCGGCCCCTGAAGGGAGGGGGCGCGGGTGTGAGGGGCCGGGGGGCAGCCTGGGGGTCCCCTCGGTGGGGGCCGGGAGAGACGCAGACTCGGAATCGCACCTGGAGGAGGGCCCGGGCTGCGCGCGGCCAGGGCAGCTTTCGGGGGTCTTAGACTCGTTCGGAGGCTACGGCCTCGCTTTTCAGCTGGAGAGGCCGGGAGTGGGGGCTGTGAGGCCAAAGCCGTGACTGGGAAGCAGAAGGGACGCGCTCGCACGCGCTGCCTGAGCGGGAGGAGGCGGCGTCTGGCTCGCCGGCCAGCGGGGCCTCAAGGCCGCTTGGGGGGCGGCCCCGAGGCCCCGTCTCTGTGGCGGCCCGGAGGAGGCGCAGGGCAGCCGTGGGCCCCGTGCCGGCCGGCGTAGCCTGCCTGTGGGCGACCACGCTGTCTCTCCTGGAGCGATTCCGAGGAGCAAAGCCCGAGAACCGAGGTCAGGGCAGCGACGTTATCGGGTCAGCTCAGCAGATGACCCGGCCAGGCCAGAGCCCGTCCTCCCCGGCAACGTGCAGCTGGAAAATAAAAGCAACCCAACTTTTAACTGCCGGCGGTGGCGACGCCGGGCGAGCCCGGAACACACGCGCCACGGCGTTCACACAAAATTTATCCTCAGCACCATCTGGAAGGCCTCAGCGAGATTTATTTCGGAGTTATAAAAAGATATAGGAACATAATGGATCTTTGCCAAACTCAGAAAGATGAGCTTCGATTCCCACCGTTGCTCTCCCACCGGGCGTCTGCGCACCGGGCACATTCTTTATTCTTGTAGGACCTTCAGCTGGCGCTTGCCACCGGGCACGGCCCCGGAGAGGCGGCGCACTGGGAAGGGCACCGGGAAGCGGCCCCACCGCACACTCTGCCCCGGCCGCCCGCCCTGCGCCCCCGGCCTGCGCCCCCGCCCTGCGCCCCCGGCCTGCGCCCCCGGCCTGCGCCCCCGGCCTGCGCCCCCGCCCTGAGCCCCCGCCCTGCGCCCCCGCCCTGCGCCCCTGCCCTGCGCCCCCGCCCTGCGCCCCCGCCCTGCGTCCCCTGCCTGCACCCCCACCCTGCACCCCGCCCTCACAGAGCCTGGGCCCTGCTCACCCCAGCATGAGGCGGCTGCACTTTCCGTCCACTGCGTCGGCTCTTGCTGGCCACTGGCCATCTGGGGCGCCCGGCCCCCGGAACCTCGTGTCACCCAGCCACGGCTGTGTGGGGGGGCGCGGTGGACAGACAGACGCGGACGGAAGCGGACAGCAGCAGAGGCGACTCCCCTTCTCACCGGTCATCGGCCGGCCGTGGCGACCGAGCAAGCGCGGCGCGCCGCAGTCACGGTGGCGCTCTCTGCCGAGGGGCCACCCTTCCCGGCTCCCAGATGTGAGGGCAGAGCGGGGGCTCAGCCGCGAGCCGCTGTCCACAGAAGAAAGAGGGGCCTGGGCACAGGCCCCGGCCGTCTGGGGCGCACGGCTGGTACCCACTGGCTTCGCACCCAGGGCCCAGGACACTGCCACACCGGCCTCCGCCCCCGACAGCAGCCCCTTCCAGCCACAGGCCAGTGGCGAGGGGCTGACTGCACGGTCTGGACCTCACACCCTGCTGCCCACGGTCACGCCCCACGGGAGCCAGGAATGTCCCTCCTCTGCCCCCTTCGGCAGAGCCAGCTGGGGACTGGCCGCCCTCCCTGCAGGCCGTGCTGACCACCTGGGGCAGGAATGGCACAGAGACCAGGCAACTGGCTTCAGCTCAAGTCTTAAGAAGGTGCGGCCACTGTCCAGGCAATACACAGTCCGTGTTCATTTCAAAGGGGCAGCCCTTGAGGGGCCCCAGATGGTATGCAGCTGAGAGGGCTGGTCCACAAAGGGGCTTCCCCTGGCACCCAGGTCTGTTCCTCTTGGACCGCCCTCTCCAGGGGAGGAGGTGGGCCTGGCCTGCGCCTGGACGGGGCGTCTGGACGGGGCGTCTGGACGGGGCTGACGTGGGGCAGGTCAAGACGAGCTGGCGAGGCTTCTAGCTGCAGAGATGGGGGCGCATGAAGCAATGAGCAGCAACCAGACGCTGATGGCCGCCTGGGAGTGTCCAGGAGCCTGGTGGGCGAGCTGGAGCCGCTTGGAGCCCCGGGCACGCGCGTGCCCAGCACACACTGTCGTGCCGGCGCCACGAGGACAGCAAGAGGACGAACGCGGGGACAGTGTGGGTCCTGGTCACGGTGCCGGTCGTCCCCAAGGAGGCGCACCCTGACGGCTGGCTCCTTAGGTGGGGGCCACAGCGTGGGCGGGGACGAGCCTCTCCACGATTTGGGAGCCCCGGCCCCAACCCCGACCCCGACCCTCCGCCACCCCGCGGAACTGGGACCTTCGCCGTGGGCTCGGCTGCCCTGGGGCCGGGGCAGGGCGTCACCCGTGTGGCCGCCCCCAAACCCGCAGGCCCAGGAAGTGCAGACTTCGGGTGAAAGGAAGGGCCGGACGAGGCTGGGCCCGGTGAGCTCGTGTCCTCGGTGGGGCGCGGTGGCCACGGCGGCTCAGGTAAGCTCGGGCGCGGGCCGGCTCTCCCCAGCTTCCCGGTTTTCCTGTAACTCTAAAAATATTCGAAAATAAAAGTTTATTCTTAGAAGCTCGAAGGCTGGAACCCGCCCTAGAGCGACGGGAGCGTCTGTACCCGGCCCAGGCCCTCTTCCTGCGGCATGGCCTCCGCCCCCTGCGGCCTCCACGCGCCCTCGGCCCCGGTGCCGCCCATGCCCAAGGGGCCACGGCTGTCTGTGCGGGTCTGGAGCCGCTGAGGCCGAGGCCGAACCCAGGCCCGAGACGGAGGGGCCAAGGGCTGGGGCGTCGCAGCCGCCTGACGAGGCCGTCCTTGAAGGGGACACCCAGGGCGGTTCGTGTCGGTCTCAGTGACTTGTTTCTTCTGAACAATTTTATGTGTGGGACGCGCACGCCCGTGACCAAGTTTCCTCCTCCCTGAGGCCGGCAGCCGCGCTCTCGCCGTGGCCCCCGTGTGCCAGGCCAGCCGCCCCCGTCATCAGGGGAAGTCACTCGGGACCGGGGGCCGCGCTCAGGCGGCCACTACCCCGGAGCCCGCGGGTGGGGCCTGGCTGGCGGCCGCTGGCCTCGCCGGTCCAGGAGATGCACCCCCTCCGCCTGCACATCGGCGGCATCGCGGCCCTGAAATAAGAAGAGACGGAGGCCCCCAGATGCCCCGGAGGTCCTCTCCCTAGACCCGCGCCAGGACTTGGCCCAGATCCCTCGGCGCTGAAGGTCGCCTGTCCCGTCCGTCCGGGATGTTGGCTCAGTGCTAATGAAGATCAGCCCGCAGTTATTTATATCAGGTTATCATCTCTCCAGGGTGAGGCTTAATCCATTTTGCAATGTTTTTCCCAACAAGACAACATGAGTTTCCCCGTCTGAAAATGAATTAAGTGCGCCGTTTCTAAATATGGGATCTGACATTGTTCTTGTTACAAAAAGCAATTTATTCCCCAAAAGGCTTACACTCCAAAGGTTATATAAAAAGGTTCAAATATCAACGCTATCCATTTTTCAATTACTGGGCTTCCTAACACCACTGGCTTGTGGACAGATAAGCGGCGGTATCAGTTTTCTTATTCAACATCTTATAGGTTTCCAATTCCACGGCACAGAGAAAGCAAATTTATTGTAATACATTTAGCTGCGTCGGAGGCAGGGGCGTCCGGCGTGTTCCTCCAAGACCGCGGGAGGCGTCCGATGGCATCTTGCGGGGGCTTTTGTGGAGAGCTGAGGACTAACGATCGCCACGGCAGATAGGGCTTCGCGCCTCTCCCTATAAACGGCCTCCTGCCCGGAAGACAGGGCGGCGGCGGGCTGCTCCCCGCGCCGCAGCCAGGAGCCGTGAAAACCTCCCCACGGCCGGGGAGAGGCTCGGCAGACACGTGCGTTTTCCGAAGAGGGGAGGGAAAACCCGGCTCGGCTGCTGCGCCACCAGATAAAAGGAGACGCTCATATTTTCTTTCTGACAATTAAGCAGAAAGCTTTTGATTCCGTGTGAAGAATAATATTGTAAAAAGAAATAACGCCAATACTCAGAGAGACGGATGCTTTCTGTAATGTCAGACGGATGCCTCCTGACTGATAATAAAGACAGAATGTTCTCGCTGTGCCGAGACTTCCCAGCAGCCGGCGAAACTCTTAAAACGAGAGCGGTGGTTTCCCCGCTGCAGGCCGGGCCGCGGAGGCCGGAGGCCGGGGGGCGCCGCGGGGGCCCTGCCCACAGAGCCGCCTGTTTCCAGCGTCAGGCATCCCGGGTGGGGCACGGCCTTGGGGCCCGGGTGCCCCACGCACGGGAGCGAAGCTGCTTCCCGCGTCCCGGGAGCTGCCCGTGCTGCCCCGCTGCCGGCCTCTCCCTGTGGGCAGGCTGGAGCCCCGGGGACGGCAGGCGACGTCCCACGGCACAGGCAGGGGGAGGAGGAAGCCCATCCACGTCCCCAGGCCCGCCAGGGCCCCGCGCAGAGAGAGGAAGCCGTAGCCCAGCCCCAGGCCGCCGGGCAGGCGTGGGGAGGACAGGGCCTACGAGCGCCCGGAGGGGTGGCCAGCGCCCAGCACAAGGCAAAGGCGCGTGGGGACCCTGCCCAGAGCTGCCAGGTGACGCCGCGGTGACTGAGGGCCCGGCGCGCGGTGGGGTGTCCCGTCGCCTTTCCCTGGACGGGGCTGCGAGCCTGGTCTCTGCCCCGGCGGGCCCATGGCCACGTCCCCCACTCCCTGTCCAGAGCGGGCTCGGGGCTCGGCTGGGAATGCCGGGGCCTTGCTCGGCCACGCGTCCCGGCCGCTGCTTTCCGCATGCGGCAACTGCCTGCCTGTGAGGGCCAGGCCGGCCCCCTGGCTCGCCCGCCTGCCCCCCGGCCCGGCCGCCTGCCCCTTTCTCACAGCTGAGGCCACTTTGTGTGGCAGTGAGGTCTCCTGGGGAGCCCGCACCCGCCGCCAGGCCTGGCCCCCACCCCTGGGCCACGTCTCCGCAGACAGGCCGCGCCGGGGCTGTCTGCAGACACTGCCAGAGAGGACCGCGGGACGGCCGTTCTGGCTCTGCGGATAGTGCGCCGTCCGGGGTCGTCATGACGCTAAGTGATCTCAGGAGTGGCCTTCGCTGCCCTCCCGCCCAGCCACTCCAGAGCCGAGGGCGCGTCTGTGGCGACCCGTGCGCGTGAGCTGGGCCTCCCTCTCCTGCCGCGGCCAGCTGCAGAGGGGCCGGGCCCAGGTGACTGGACAGTTCCGCGCTCAGCCTGAACCCTCGAAACAACACACGTTGTCAGAGTGAAAACTTGATTGTCCCGTTGACCTGGAGGACGTACAGTCCTGATGGCGCCGTCCCGCTGACCACACGGTCGGGAGCCAGCTCTCCGCGCACCCGAGCGCCCGGCCTCCGTGCGCACCTAAAACTCAGCTGCTCCACCGGGGAGCTTCGGGCCGGAGCACCCGCGCAGCCGCGAGGGCCCCCGCGCCCTCCGCGCTCTCTCACGGCCTTGCTGGGGGCTGGGGGTGCCCCTGGCCACCCTTCTGTGCGGTGAGCACCCCAAGCTTTGCACCCCTGAACGTGCCCAGGCCGATGAACACCCTGCCCAGCGTGGCGGCCTGAGCTCCACGAGGTGAAGGGCATTGCAAGGTCGCGGCTGGTGACCAATGAGGTCAGGGCCAGGTGTGGGATCCCCCAGGCCCCGAGCGGCAGCCCCGTCCTCCTCCACTGTGACCTCCCAGCCCCCTTCCCCTGAGACTCCCCGATGGTGGTAACGGGGAGACAGCGTGAGAAGATTTCCTGAGAACCCGAGGGCAGTGGGACGGGCCAGGCCCAGGAGGACCCCAAGCCGATGCCCGCACCCTTGCCCGCGGGCCCTGCCCAGGTCCGCCAGCAGAGCTTGAGGTGCAGCTGACAAGGGCTCTGGGGGGACCCCACACGCCCCATGGCCTTTCCCTCCTCCCTGCGGAGACCTCTGCCCGCAGGCCAGAGCCACAGAAGTGGTTATTTTAACTCCTTTTGGTTAGAGAAAGGCCTCCTCCTAACGAAGCCCCCCCCCCCGGTGCCCATGCTGGCCGAGGTGTTGCTGCTGCCCGAGCTGGCCCTGGGGCTAGCAGGCCGTTGGCGGCCAGGGTGTCCCCCGCGGCCGCCCATCCCTGCGCCGGGAGCGATGGGCAGCGAGCGGCTGCGTCCTGAGGCCTGCGTGGAGGAGCGGCGGGAGGCGGGAGCCGGGGCAGGTAGCTGCCTAAGAAGCCACCCCGCCACGCAGCCTCGTGACCCGATTCCCTGAGACCTGGGCGGGAGCCCCGGGCCGGCGCAGCCTGGTCCTGAGCACTGGCGCGGAGCGGGGGAGCAGCAAGAGGCCTCAGCGCAGCGGCTCACAGCCTCCCTCACCCTCCACCCTCCACCCTGAGCCAGCGGGCAGTGCCGCCGCCTGCGCCCCAGGACGCCTGGAGAGCAGAGGCCTCACACAGACCCGCAGGCCTGGCCGGGGAGGCAGAGGCCGCCCCGGGCATCTGTGCAGGAGGGAAGGGCTGGGTGGGCAGGGCAGCCCCAGCTGGGCTCCCAGGATGGGGAGCCCCGCGCCCCCGGGCCGTCCAGGTGTGCCTCCCACTGTGCCTCTCGATGGTTGCACGAAGTCGGCTTTTCTTAATGTGCCTGACTGTCCGGGTGCCAAAGCCGAGACTCGCGTCCGTGCTTTTTGTGTCGGTGGAGAACCCACTTAGGACACTGTTTTTCCTGTAAAGTTCCAAAGTTTATGAATTTAAATCTAAATGACAACAAAACATCATCAGCGCGGCACCTCCCAGACCAACACATTCCTCCTCTTCTAAAAGCCAAATGAGTTCATCATAATTAATGCTATAGAACAAAGCCCACATAATAATAATTAACCACATATTGTTAAGTGCTATCAAAAATGCATGGCATTTAATTAGCTCGAAACAACATCCCCGTATATTACAATATAGCTAATGTCATCTCGGGATGATGGCTCTTCAGCAGGAAGCGCTTGGCTAACAGTCTTTTATTAGTACTTCAATAATATTGAAGCAGTACATGGCAATTTCGTTTAAATATTCCATTTCAATTAAACATTTGACCTCCTTGAACTCTCTGGAATTCTCAAATTAGGGATTGGTTTGTAATTATGCCATTTGTGGGTACAGTATAATATAATAACTCGAGAGTTGTTTTGCTCAAGCACCTAATGGAGGCGTCCGGGTAATGAACGATTTCCGACGTCTCGGCACCGGCTCCCTGGAGGGTGGGGACCAGCCAGAAGGTCGCTCAAGGGCAGCGGGAACTTGGCAGCTGCTCCGGAGGCCAGAGCCCCACTCGGCAGGGCGGTGCCAGGCCCAGCGGCCGTCCCGGGCCAGCCACGCCCTCCTGCAGCACTTTCTCTTCCGTGAAATGGGATCACATCGCTTGTTCATTTCCCTCCCGAGCTCCGAGGAGAGACACTCGTCTAAAATTTATATGCAAATGACGTTCTGCTAATTGGTGATAAGAATAACTTTAGCAAAATGTGGGATTATGACATAATCTTTTATGGGGAGAATTATCATGATCCTCATACTTATTCCGAAAAGAAAATGAAACTTCCTGAAGACTGTCGTGTTGGATTTGCATTTATATTGGTCTTTAAAAGTCATCGTGGCAACCACGACCTATAAATAAATAACATAGCTGTGTAGTTAAGCGCAATGTTTTGGATAAATAAACAAGCGACAGAACCTGGTGGCGTCTGTTGAATAAAGAGGCGCTCTGGTGCCACGCGGCGCCCCCGCTCCAGGAGGGCCGGCCCCGGGGACCCTGCGCGACCCGGGCGGGCTCCGTGCGCAGCCTGGGCCCGGCCTCAGAGCCGCTCGGGCTTCTGCCCTCAGGGCGGCCGTGCTGGGCTCTGGGGTCCGGGAACGGGTGTTCCGCGGCCAAGAGAGAGCGTGGGAGGGAGGGAGGAAGCCCCGGCCAGACGCGATTTCCAAACGGGGGCCTCGCGGGTCTTTGGCAGTTCGCCCGCCTGCCCGGTGCCCACGGCCGGACCCTCGGCCACCTCTCCGGCCCGTGGGCTTGTTTCCTGGGGGCACTTTGGCCTCCGTGCCTGCAGGTCGGGCATCCGCCTTTCGCCCCGCCTGCGCCCCCTGCTCCTCTCAGACGGCGAGACGCTGCCGGGCAGCACCCAGGGCCCGCGGCCGCGCGCACCGGGCAGGACCGCGTGGACAAACTCCACGTGCCTCGTGCTCCCAGGCGCCGCTGACTGGACCGCGCTCTCCTGCGCCGGCTCCTCGGAGCCCTCTCTTTGCGCGCCGGCCCTCAGGCTTCTGAGGAGCCGGCAAAGATGCAGCCCCCACCCCCAGACACCCCCATGGCTCTTCACTCAGACTGCGCTGCAGGCTGCGCCACCAGGGCGGGGGGGGGGGTGCTGTCCCCACCCACCTCCCGCACCCACAGCCAACTCCCCGCGCATGGCAGGCTGCCCGGGCGGGTACCGTGGGCAGGGGAGCCGCGAGGCCGTGACCTTCACAGCGTGGGCGGCGAGGTGCCCAGCTCCCGCATGCTCCGCTGTGACTCGCGCCCTGGACCGCAGGAAGGAGCGAGGGGCCTGGCCACAGCTGGCCGACGGACATCCCTGTCCCTCTGTCTCCGCTTACTCCCCTTGGAGCTTGGTTTCTGTTTGCCTAGAAGAGCCGGGGTGCAGGCCAGAGGTGTGGGGGGGACAGAATTCCCCAGAGACGGAGCGGGGAGCAGAGCACGCGCATCTGCTGCTCGTCTGCTTTGGGGCCTGGCGCCGGGTCGGAAGCGCACAGGAAAGACACAGACCGGAGCTCCCCATGTTCTCTCCGGGGTCGCCGGCTCACAGGCGGCTGAGAATTTCCCACATGCCCAGGTTAACTCCTTCTGAGCAGCTCCTCCCTCCGTCCACCCTTCCCTCCTGCCTTCCACTGTGCGCAGCGGGACAGCAGACTGCCGGCGCCCCCGCCGCCCCTGCCGAGGCCCACAGCCGCCCCGGCCTCGGGACAGGACCCCTCGAGGCCAGGCCCCCGGCACTGTCACGCTCGCTTCCACCCGCGACTTGCCCTGTGGGTCTGTGCGGCGCCGACTGGCCTGAGAGTAACCTGGGGACCCCAAACAGAGGCCTTTGTGAGGTGAGGGTGCTGGGGCCCTGCCCCAAACCACGCGTCCTTTTCCCTCCAGGCCAAGAATCCCCCAGAGTTCGCTGGTGCGGCCCGGCCTGGCCAGCTGCGCGAGAGGCTCTCGGGATGGGACAGTGGCCCGGCAGCGGCAGGAGAGAGGGGACAGGCGCGCCCCAGGCGCGGGGAGCAGCCTCAGGGCTTGTTCTGCTGGCACCCCGGGCGAGGGCAGGGGTCACGTCCACCTGGGCGTGGGCTCCGGGCCACCCCTGCAGGGCCCGCAAGATGTGGTCACTCAGGCGGCCACTCTTGGCCCAGCCTGGGCCTCGGGTCAGCGCGCTGGGCTGAGCAGCTGGCGGGGCTCCCGGCCGTGGCCCGCCCACTGCTCCTGCAGGACCGGGGCGTCACCCTTCAGGACAGCTCTGACGGCGGCTGTGTCAGGGTGGCCCTAGCGGTGCTCAGACGGGCCCCGGGAGCCGGACACACCGGTGAGAGCCCCAGGGACACGCGCCGCCCCACGCGGGCCGGTGCATCCTCGGGGCGCCCACCCGCTCCCTGGGAAGCCACCACCGAGCCGCAGGGACGGCCCCAGCTCCCGAAGGAAACGGTCTGTGAACGGGACGTCGGCTGCCTTTCCCGCGCTCGCTGCTCGTCAAAAACGCTTATGATCCCATCAGCATAATTCTGTAATTTCTGAAAGGATAAAACGTAGATTGCGTTTAGAGCTGCTTGAGAACCTACGTGATCCATGAACATGCGTCTATTAACGTCCCCCTCTCCCCAGATACGAAATGCATCATTTTGTTTGCTCTCTGTGAAATGTTGTGCAACGTCGCCTTAGAGGCGGCGCCACCCCCGTCTGGGTGACAATCCTGCCTGCGTGGGGGTGCTGACCCGGGAAGGGCAGCTCGTCTGGCCAGCCTTCCTCAGGACTCCCGGCCGCTCCGGTGCACACTCGGCCATCCCGCCAGGCGCCCGCTGCGCCCCAGCACCATCAACAGACGCCCCCAAACCGGGAGCCGGGCCCTGCCCCTGCCTGCACCCCAGACGTGGCCCCACCGAGCTACTCTGAGGTCAGGCGCCTCCTGTGCTCTCCCACCGGCTCGCCCGTGACTGGCCGCGACTGCCAGGGCCCGAGGCCCGTGGGCTGCTCCGCTGCCCTCTGGACACTCCCAGCCGCCGCGGCCCGGGCGCTCCCGAGCCTCCTCGGCCCGGCGTGCGGCTGTCCCCGCTGAAGCAGGACGGTCACCGCGCTGAGGCTCCGCTGACGCAGGAGAACGAGCTCACGCAAGTCCAGGGAAAACTAGCACGACCCGGGGCTCACGGCATCAGAAGCGGCCATGGGGCTCCCCGCAGCCAGCGGCCGCGGCCCGACAGGCGGGACTGGCCGTTTCCCCAGTCCCTCGGGTCCCGAGGCCCCTGTGAAGGCACCTGGCGTCGGGCGCACCGCTCCCGGACCCATTCGCCCGACCTGCACCTGCAGCCGCGGGGCGTCCACTCCACGTGCCCGGGGCAGCCCAGGAGACAGAGCTGGACAGGGTGGGGTGGGCGCAAAGGTCACTGCCCCGCAGGGCCCCTGGGGTAGGACCTTCAATTTCAAAGGCAGCTTCCCTTGAAACTCCCAGTCATGACATCTAGAGCGCAGACCCCCGCCGGCCACGGCCGCCCCCCTCCCCCGCCGCTGGCCTCCCTGCCCTCTGCACTCCGGCCTCGGAACCCCCAGAATGCGTCCTGGGCAAGAGGTTTATTTTGTCAAAGGAGGGGCTCAGGCTGGATGGAGGTGACTTTCCTCTTCCCCGAAACTTCTCCTGGAAAGGCCTCTGGGAAGCCCTTGTCTTGTCCTTGGAGAGCAGAATCTCAGTCTTCCCCTCCTCGCCTAAGAAGCTCCGAGCCGAGGGGCCCGACCCCGCCGCCAGGCCGCCGGCCAGCAGGCTGTCGCTGAAGCGTCTGGTTCCTCGTGTCACCCGCCAGCCCCGGAGAGGGCGGCCCGTCGCCTCACAGCCGGCCGCCGGGTGCCCTGGCCGCGCCTCCGCCCTGTCGCGCCTCGCCCCCGGCCCCGCGGGGCTCCCGCCGCCGGCGCCTTCTCGCGCCCCGGGAGGGGCACCCGCGTGGCGGCCACCGAGAGCGCGGGGTCCAGCGGGTGCCCCTCACGCTCGCTTCGGTGTGTCCGCAGCAGCGAGCGCGGCCCCGGCCCGCGGCCCCGGGCGTCCAGGCGGCCCGGCCCCGGCGGCCCAGGAGCGGGTCCCTGCGCCCCGGCCGCGTGCGCCCCGGACCCCGGCGCTCCGTCCACCCGCCGCGCTCGCCGCCGCCCTGGCGGACTCGCCGGCGCGCCCCCCCCCCGCGGCCTCTGCCCCCCACCCCCCTCGCCTCCCCGCGGCCTCGCCTCCCCGCGGCCTCCCCCCGCCCCCCGCCTCTCCTCCCCCAGCCTCTCCCCCCGCCCCCCCCGCCTCTCCTCCCGCGGCCTCTCCTCCCGCGGCCTCTCCTCCCGCGGCCTCTCCTCCCGCGGCCTCCTCCCCCCCCCCCCGCCTCTCCTCCCCCGGCCTCTCCTCCCGCGGCCTCTCCTCCCGCGGCCTCTCCCCCCCGGCCTCTCCTCTCCGCGGCCTCTCCTCCCCCGGCCTCTCCTCCCGCGGCCTCTCCTCCCGCGGCCTCTCCCCCCGGCCTCTCCTCCCCGCGGCCTCTCCTCCCCCCCCCCGCCTCTCCTCCCCCGGCCTCTCCTCCCCCGGCCTCTCCTCCCGCGGCCTCTCCCCCCGGCCTCTCCTCCCGCGGCCTCTCCTCCCGCGGCCTCTCCTCCCCCCCCCCCCGCCTCTCCTCCCCCGGCCTCTCCTCCCGCGGCCTCTCCTCCCGCGCCTCTCTCCCCCCGGCCTCTCCTCCCGCGGCCTCTCCTCCCCCCCCCCCGCCTCTCCTCCCCGGCCTCTCCTCCCGCGGCCTCTCCTCCCGCGGCCTCTCCCCCCGGCCTCTCCTCCCCGCGGCCTCTCCTCCCCCCCCCGCCTCCCTCCCCCGGCCTCTCCTCCCCCGGCCTCTCCTCCCGCGGCCTCTCCCCCCCGCCTCTCCTCCCGCGGCCTCTCCTCCCGCGGCCTCTCCCCCCGGCCTCTCCCCCCGCGGCCTCTCCTCCCGCGGCCTCTCCTCCCGCGGCCTCTCCTCCCGCGGCCTCTCCTCCCGCGGCCTCTCCTCCCCCCCCCCCCCCCCCTCTCCCCGGCCTCTCCTCCCGCGGCCTCTCCCCCCCGGCCTCTCCTCCCGCGGCCTCTCCTCCCGCGGCCTCTCCTCCCGCGGCCTCTCCCCCCCGGCCTCTCCTCCCGCGGCCTCTCCTCCCGCGGCCTCTCCCCCCCCCCGGCCTCTCCCCCCCGGCCTCTCCTCCCGCGGCCTCTCCTCTCCTCAGCTCCTGTCACAGGGCGCGGCCTCGAGCCCCGCTGACCGCCCGGCGCGCGTGAGGGGGCGGCACGTCGCCCCTTCCCGGGCCACGAGCTGCGGGCCCGGCGGGGAGAGAAGCGCCGCTCGCTCGAGGCACTGCGGCCGCGGACCGGGCCCCTCCGCGCGCTGACCCCGGGGCCGCCGGCCGGGCTCGCGGGTGGGCCGCGGGGGCGCCCCGGCCTGTCCCGGCTCGGGCTCGCCGCCGGCTCCGCGGCCCCGTGCGAGGGGCGCCTCCCTCGGGGCGCGCCCTCCCTGCGGCCGCGCGGCACGCGGGCCTCGGCCGCCTCAGCCGCCCGCACCCGAGGCCGGCCCGGGACTCCGCGCTCACGGCCGGGCGCCCGCGGGGCGCCGAGGGCTCAGGCCGCACCCGAGGACGCGCGGCCTCTCCACAGCGGGGGTGAGGAGAGAAGAGCCGGAAGGGGCTGGCCGCCGGCACCCGGCCTCGGCCCCGTCCCTCGGCAGCGCCGCCACAGCCGGGCTGGGCCCACGACGGGGCGGCGCGGCCAGGCCGCCCGGCCAACATGGCCGCCGGCCCCGCCCCTCGCTCCCAGCAGCCCCGCTCCGGCAGCCGGCGCGTGGCCTGCTGGGAGTTGTAGTCCGGGCAGAGCAGGCCGGTCTGGAAAGGCCCCGGGGAGCGGAGTCCGCCCGGGTCGTCGGCCGCTGGCCCCGCGCCCCGCCCAGCGCCGGCGCGTTCCGAGCTGCCCTCCGGGCAGGACCGGCCGCGGCCCGCCCGCCCGCCCGCCACGCCGCACGGTCGCGGGCGGGCGAGTCGGTGCCCGGCGGCGTCCCCCTGGGTGGTGCCTGCAGCCGGGTGGGAGTCACCGTCCTCCCCGCCCGCCCGGGCGCGGGTCCGGCGCTGCCGCCCCGTGGGGAGCGTGACAGCAGCCGCGCGTGGGCAGCAGCCAGGCCAGCGCGCGGGGGACCGTGGCGCCGGGGCGCGCCCGCCGTCTCCCAGCACGCGCCGGGCCCGGTCCCCCCGGCGGACGCGCCGGGCCGAGCGGGCCGGGGTGCGGTTCGGCGTCGCCACCGCGCTGGGCCAGCCCTCGCGGAGCCGGCGTCCACCCCGCCCGCGGCCGGCGGCCTCCGCACAGCCACAGCCCTGCCGGCGCCCGGGCCTGGACAGCCCCGCGCCAGCCCGGGCCCTGCGGCTCGGGGCGGCCGGAGACCCGGTGGCAGCTCCCCACGGGCACGGGCGGGGCCCGCGGCCGCGGAGGCCGAGCGCCGCGGGAGGGACCACGGGGACGCCGATAAATACGGGAAATAAAGTGCAAAGAACGGCAGAGAAGCGTCTGTGCAGAGGGGCTGGGGAGGGGATGCGGGCCGCGGGCGACGCGCGGCTCGCGCGGGGCACCGGCGGCCTCAGAACCTGAGCGCCCGCGAGAGATTTCTCCGCATAGAAAACCACGGCCGTGTCCGCGGGCGCCCGGAGACCAGCCCGCGGGAAGGGCCGACCGGCTGCGGGGCTCCCAACTGGCCAGGAGGGTGTCGCCGACTTGCCGGCGCCGCAGCGCTGGGCAGAACGGCCGAACAGCAGAAACACCCAAGCCGCCCCAGCCCGGTTCCCGCGCGGGCCCCACAAGAAGGAAGCCCGGCTGCGGGCGGCGCTGAACGGGAAAATGGAAACAACCACGGTTAAAACGTCAACACATGCCGGGACAGAAACTTACCAGCCGATGCGCGCCCGGGAGCCGCGGGGCTGCAAACAGGGCCCGAGGCCTTCGGCTTCCCCGACCAAGACGGCGGGCACCAGCTTCCCTCCGCAGGCCGCCCGCCGCTGCCCATAGACGGAGGCCAACGGTGCCCAGCAAGTGCACAGAGAGCGACACTCCCCGCGGCACGTGGAAAGACGGACTGCAGAGCGGCCAGGGTCTCGCTGAAGGACAGAAAAGGGAGACTCGTGGGCCGTGACATCACGTCCCCGTCTGCGGCGGCTTGTGGTGATGCTGGGTGGCCGCGGGCTGGGCGCGACGCCCACAGAGATCAGGGACCAGAAGACAGAGAACCGGACCCGCAAACACAGGCAGCGCCGGCGAGCGGGGCCGAGGCCAGGAGCCAGGCCGGGCGAGCCTGCCCGCGGGAGCCGTGAGCGTCCACAGCCGCCGTCAAGCCTGGGTCTCACAGCCCCCTGCCAACACCAGCTCGGGTGGCTTATGAGGCTCGTGCGGCACTCGCGAAACCGTGGGGCTTATTTAAAAACACCACCAAAGCCGAATCGAGACTCGAGGCCGGGAGCAAGGCGCGAGCCCACAGGCCGTGTGCCGCCGCGAGGCGGCCGCCCCCACCGGCCAAGCAGAAGGGCGGCCCGGAAGCCTCTGCTAGACGTGAGAAGAACAGAGTGGAAATAAATGAATGGAAGCGAGAAGAGCAAGCCACAGCCCTAGCCGAGCACCCGCAGGCCACCCGGCCACGGGCAGGGGCGGCTCCAGATCAACCCCAGGCTGAGGCCGGCCAGAGCCGCGCGGAGCAGGCATCCGAGACGCCCGTGAGGGAAGGGGCACGGGAAGAGGGTCCAGGCCGAACCCCGGGGGAGCGCTGGAGGAAACCCCGGGAAAGGCCCCACGCAGTGTCTGGGGGTGCAGGGCGTGCGAGGCCCTGCCCGTCTGGCGGCTTCCGAGGAAACGGACCCGGCCGCCCCACTGCAGGAGTTGACCCCACAGGTGAGGGCCCTTGTGCAGAACCAGAGCGTTTCTGGAAAAGCACAGCCAGGGCCTGGAGCCCTCCCAGCTGGGGGCCGGTGGAGGCCCCGGGCACCCGGAGGGGCTGCGGACCCATGCTGGGGGCCAGGGCGCGAGGAGCCACAGGAGACTGTGGGTGACGCTTGGACTTTGGTGACGTCCGTGCGAGGACAGACAGCGGGTGGGGCACTGCGGTGGGCGCTGGGGAGGGGCCACGGCAGCTGGGGGTGGTCCCGTCGGCAGCCCAGGGCCCCAGGAGACCCGGCCACCTGGATTCCGGTGAGCGCTGACTTGGGTCCCTTCACCAAAGATGAGTCTGCCCTAAGGCAATTCAGGAAGCAGTGACCATTGGCAGCAGTGACCACTGGCAGCCCCACCCCGGCCCTGCCACAAGACCTGCCCAGGCCGCCCAAGCTCCGTGCCCAGGCCCTGCTCAGGTCCAGGCCCCTGCGGGCAGCAGGGCTCCCTGAGGACGGGCCTGCCAAGTGCTGCCCAGGGTCCAGGCGGCGCGTCGGAGCTGCCCACGGTCCCTGCATTTTACACAAAATCACCCATTTCTCACCAGAGTAGGTCACAAAGGCAAAGGCTTTACAGGATTTCATGCAGGGAGGCGCGGGCTGGCCTCCTCCTCCGAGGCCGTGTCCAGGGCGCAGTGATGAAATTGTCGCTCACTCCCAACCAGCAGGCTCGGCCCGGTGCGTTGCGACCATCTGAGGACTTGGCTTGGGGACGCAGCAAAGGCGAGGCGGCCGTGGGCCCGAGGGCGCCGCCCGGGAGTCCGCAGAGGCCTGTGGCGCCCTCGCACCAGCACGCGTGGCCCCTTGGCCCGAGGGGGTCCCCAGTCTGGGCCGCGGCCCGGGCCTGAGCGGAGCTCACAGTGGCCTGCTGCCCGCCGCCCGCGCTCGGTGACGCCGAGGACTGACGGGTGTGTCCCTCACTCGAGAGAGGTGGGGCCCGAGGCCCGGGGGCAGTGAGGCCGCCAGGAGCCCCCGCCTGCGATCCCCCGTGGCCCTGCCCTTGCCGTTTGGGTTCCAACCTGTGACGCCCCAGGACCCCCGCCCCCCTCCCTGGGGCTGAGTCAGGGCCAGGGGCTCCGAGGGAGTCTGGGTCGACGGCCGGCCACCTTCGCGGCTTCGGGAAGTGTGGACGCGCCCGCGGAAAGGCAAGAGGAGAGGCGTGAGGAGGGACGTCCGCCTGCCAGGGAGGCCGGGGCACCCAGGACCCGCTGCACCCCTGCCTGCACTCCAGGCGGGCAGGTGGCTGGCTGCGCCTGCAGTGGAGAGGGGCTGTGTCCCCGCGGCCTTGGGGGGCGCAGCCACCGATTTCCAGAGGAGACAGATTCTGAGGCAGATGCGGGGCCAGCGCTTCCCGGACCTGCTGGCCCCCATGGCGAGGTCTCCCGGGCAGCGGGGAGGCACCCCTGAGGGCCCAGGAGGGAGCCCAGCGTTGGTGGCTGCAGGATGGGGCCCCAGGCCCGCAGAGCCTGCCGGCCCCGCGTGACCCCCAGTCCCCAGACCGAGTGTTCCCCGCGGTCAGCTTCTGCCCGGCCGTGCATGAGGGGTGGCTGCTCGCAGTCTCTGCCCTCTGCTGCCTCCCGGTCTGCAAGAGTGGATGTGCCCGGCCGCGAGGGGCACGAGGGGGCACAGCCAGGACCCCACCCCATGCCCACGTTTCATCTCACGTGGGCACCGCCTTTCCCGGGTTGGAGTCGGAGGTCGCCCTGGCGGGGGGCAGCGGCCTCCCCTGTCCCCAGGCCCCGCCTGTCCCTTGCCCAGGCTTCGGCCCTGGCCGGCGGGGGGGCGTGGAGCCCGGGGGGGCGTGGAGCCCCGGGGGGGCACCAGCCTTGCCCACGTGTCTGAGGAGCGTCCTGTAGGAAAGAGGAAAAGGTGCTGCCCGCGCTGGCCAGTGAGGCCGCTGCGGAGGGACATGCCGGGATTCCTCCCAAGCAACCAGGAAGAGGCAAAAAATCCGCTTTTCACATTCCACGTCTTGTGGCGTCCAGTCAGCGTATTTCTTTAATATTTTTTATTGTTCTCTCTTCAAAGACAGCTCCGTTTACTGGAAGTGCTTTACGAGGGCTGGACGCAGATATTATTTATAAGGGGGAGTTAGAAAGCATGGACGTCCACCAGTAAAACCGGCATATTAGAGATCTTTTTTTAAATCTCAAAGAAGAAATAATAAGAAAATAATGTCCTCATTAAGGGTGGGGGGAGCGGAGAAAGCAAATTTAAAGAAAATAAAAATCCTATAATGGCCGGATGTGCTAAATTGTGTCTGTTCCCCTTTCAGAGGGGTGAGATGTGAGGGTTTCTGTCTATGAAACCAAATGTTTACAAATATTCAAGCCCATAAATTTGAAGAGAAACTGAATACAGAAAATTCTTGTTAATGCAGTGCATTTTCTGGTAATTTTATAGTCCAATTTTCCGTGATTCCCCACAGAACGAACGCAGTTCAAAGGCAATTTTATAAAGTACTTTGCAGATAACTATTATCTGCTAATTATTAGAAATTGCATGTTGTTGTTAATTGCATAAATAAATTGTTTTATCTGAAAGCCATTAAAAAAAAGGTTCGTGTCTGGAGCATCTATGGTTTTGATGTTCCTGTAGAAAAGCGTTTAACTGTTTAACTCTGAAATAACGACGCGCCGCTTCTCAGGCGGTTTCTGAGACTAATGGATGGCGGGGGGCGCGGACACCCCAACGTGTGTTTCACTCTGTTTCGGTGACACCCTCGGGCCGGCCGAGGAGCCGCGCGGGGAGAAGCCGCGAACGTTCACAGACGCGCTGGGCGGGGCGCCGCGCCTGCTCCCCGCGGGGCCCGTGACGACACTCAGCGCCCCAAAACAGTCTTTTCTGAAAACGCCCCGTTCCCCTCGCCCGCGCGCTCTGCCCGGCCGGGGCGGCGCCGACGCACCCTCGGCCCTCGGAGCACCGGGGGGCGCGCGCCAGGCGCCCCCAGTCCGGGACGCGCCGCGGGGGGGCGGGGGACCCCGCGTTCTTCCTCCTGGCGCGCCCGGCGGTCTCGGAGCTCCTCGTGCTGCTAACTCGACGCCGCGGGGCGCTGAGGCGCGGCCCCCGCGCGACGCCCCCCACCCCGGCCAGGGCGTCGCCTCTCGGGGTGCTCGTGGACCCCTCCCCCTCCCCCCTCCCCCTCCCCCCTCCCCCCTCCCCGCTCGGCCGGGGACACAGAGTCCGCTGCGGGCGCCCCGGCCCTCCCCGCTCGGCTTCGGGGAGGGCTTCGGCAGGGCTCCCCCCTGCCGGGCCAGGCGCCCCGGCTCCCGGCCCTGCGCGCGCGTTGGCTGCGCCCCTGCGCCCCCCCCCCCGCGCTCCCCGACCCCCACTCTCCCCCCAGGCCCCGCACTCCCCCCCCGCGGCCCCCCCCGCTCCCCCAGCGCCCCGGGGCCCAAACGCCACGGCCTGGACAAAGCGGGGCCCCCGGGGCGCTCAGGGGTCCGCGGGGCCAGGAGCGCGGCCCGGGGCAGGCGGGGGCCGGCGGCCGCGAGCGGCCCCCGGCGTCCCGGGACTCTCCTGCCCTTGGCCCCGGGCGTCTCGGGGGCGCTGCTGTGGCCACGCGCGCCCCTGACCATCCTGGGGGAGCCTGCGGGGCGCGGCGACGGCGGCGGGGCGGTCAGTCCGGGCGGCCGGGCGGGGCGGCCAGTCCGGGCGGCCGGCGGGCTCCGGAGGCGGCGCAGGAGCGCACGGAGCCCGGCCCGGGCGCGCAGGGAGCGGCGCCGCCGGCCCAAGGCGGGCCGGGGCGACCAGGACAGCGCCGGGCTCGGCGGGGCGGACACCGGCGCCTGGACCCGACGGCCGGCGGCGTGGGGCGGCCCGGCCGAGGCTGGGGGCGGCGGCCGCGCAGGGCGGGGCCTGGACTGGCCGGGGAGGCGCCGCGGGGCCGGGGAAGGGCGGGCTCGGCCGCCTGGGCCGCGGCGCGAGGGGCGCGGGGTCCTGCCCGGGCCGGTGTCCGCCCCGCCCGGCCGGCACCGGCCGCTCGGCCTGGGTGGGCGCCGGCGCCCCTGAGACCGAGCGCCGCGCGGCGTGGGGGCGTGGGCGGGAGCGCTGCGGGCCGCGGGCCGCCCGCCGGCACTCCGGGTGGGCTGCGGCGGGCGCCGTGTCCTGCGACGGCCCCGAGCAAACGGCCGCGCTGGATCCCGTTCGAGGCCCGGAGGCGCGTGCGGAGACGCGGTGTCGCTGAGCGTCACCCCCACCGCGGCCCCCCAGAGCCTCCGCTCCAGCCACCCCAGGCGGGGTCGGCCCAGGCGGGGCAGCGGCAAGGCCTCGGGCCCTCACGGGCAGGCTCTGTGTGCCCGGAGCTGGACGCGGTCGGCCGTGGACCGGCCCTCCCTGCCCCCAGGCGCCAGCCGCCGGCCCCCACGCCGCAGAGGGGGTGTCTGGCTGTCTGAGCCTCGGGCTCGTTGCTCCTTTCACTCCCGGCTCCTCTTCCTAAATGAGAGTGAGTCAGGAGAGGCCAGAGGCTGGACGGCAGGGAGGCCTCCCCGGCTCCCCTTCCAGGACCAGGTCACGGAGGCCCCGCCGTTGGGGCGGGCCGGGTGCCACCGTGGACAGCACCGGCCACGGCCAGTGACCCGCGAGCTCAGGAGGGGGACTCGCCCCACGGCGGCCCGCGCTGGCTCCTGGTGGTCCCCGCGTGAGGCTGCCCCTGGGCCCTCCCTGCAGACGCGCCGGGCCGGGGCGGGGAATGACAGCAGCTTCGCAGAATGCTGACGTTTCCTGGCGATTTCCGGGACATACTTGGTGGGCAAAGAGCGTCGTCTCTGAACTTACCAGAGAATCAGCCGTGCTTGTGCTCTCTGCGGAGACTGCCCTCCCTCGGGAGCCCAGAGTCGAGCCAGAGCGCCGGAGCGGGTCCCGCGGAACATGGGCCCTGGCACAGGTTTCTGGCCCGGCCCCGCGCCCTCAGCCGTGATCTTCGCGCGTGCTTCCTCACGCACTCGCAGCCAGGACGGGCGGGGGCTGGCAGTGGGGACCCCCCAGCCTGCAGCGCCCACCTGTGTGGCCTCTCCGGTGTCCCCCATGGAGACCCCAGCCAGGCCTCCTGCACCTGTTTCCAGGTGGCGCCGAGAAAGGGCTGATGGGCTTGGAACGAGGCCCCGTGGGTCCCCATGACGGTGCAGCACTCGCGGGAGGAGGGGTCCTCTCTGCACGGTCCAGGGAGCTGCAGGCCCAGCCTCGGGGCGGGTCCTCCTGGCTCCCCTCCTGGCCACAGGGCAGGGCCTCGGGGGGCAGCTGCTGTCTGGCCTCTGCATAGCTCGGTGGTCCCGCAACACCAAGAGCAGGACACCTCCAGGGACACAAGTGAGAGGTCACTTCAGTTTTGTCTCTTTAGCTCCCCAGTCCTCTTCAGGTATAGCCAACAAAGAAAAACCCTGCGCGGGGAGTTCCCACGCGGGTCTGGCACGCGAATGCCCTGTGACCGGTGACTGCAGGTGACCCAGCCCCTCGCCCGGTGCCCACGGTGTGCGTGGCCAGAGGCAGAGACTTGCTCTCACGAGCGCCAAGGCCAGCACATGCTGTCCATCACGGCACCGGGCCACGCACGCACCCCAGAATCTCCCCCCTTCATCCCAAACTAAAAGCTGTGCCCTTGGCCAATTTCCACTGTTGGATTGAAATTAAACGGAACGAGGCTGACGCCTGCCCTGCTCTCCCCCACCTGCTCTTCCTGAAAGGACAGAAGGGCGACTGCAGACTCACCAGGGAGCCTCCCCGGGCCCGCTGCATGGATGCAGGTGCGCACGAGGGCTGCACAGGTGATGGTGATGACAGATGATGGAAGGATGGATGGACAGTGGGTCGCACCGCTAGACAGGTAGACAGACAGACAGGTAGGGATGGCAGACAAGTATCGAGATACATCTCTAGCCTGACTCAGAGCGATTGCAAGAACACTTTGTACACATTATTTTGATTTATAATCTATAAAATGCCAAAGCTCTAGCAACGATTCAGGCAACGAAAAATTCAAATGATACACCAGTTTATTTTGTGCTGCACCTACATTTTCCAGGCATATTCCAGTAAAAAGTTAATTTGACAGTGGTAGGAAGCACGGAAGAGAAATTGGCAAACAGCATGAGTAATGGAAAGCAAGTTGCAAATTAAATACCAAGCAGATAAGCATCATCCAAGAGACGCAGAATATATCAAAAGTCGCCGTGCCCCTAGGGACCGCAGGATTTGCCGCGCCATATAAAACAGCGCTATTAACACGTCAGTGCAAGATTTCCTTGTTGGGGAGATGACTTTGGCGAATGCGGATGTTTTCAGCACAACTGTTCAAGCGCAAAAGACGCCCAGGAGCACAGAATGCAATTTAGGCAGCAGCCCCAGCGAACACTCGGGATGGCGGGCGCGCGGGGCTCCCCGACCCCAGGAGGACAGTGGGCTCGTTGCTCTTCACCAGATCGGGGGGCCGGAGCCAGCTCTCGGAGACAGGTGCCGCCACGCGCGAGGGCCCGGCTGCGGACGCCCGGCCCGGGGCCCGTTCCCCTTTCTGCGCCTTCAAACCTGGCTTCAGCGCAGAAGCAGCCACCGCCTCCGAGCTTTGGCTGCTTTCCAAAGCAAATGAGAAGCTATTTTCTTGGTGGGAAATGCTCAGACACTTACAGGGTTGAATTTTTTGAGGAGATTTGTGTTCCTGAAAAGACACACATTGCGAACATGTAGAAACACATAAAGAAGGCACAGATCCTCCGGCAGTGGCGGGAAGACGGGCGCGCGGCCTGGAGAACGTGCGGAGGCCGCGGCAGGGGAGGGCCAGGCCTGCTCCAGGGCCGCTCCCGGCCCCAGGACGGGAAGCAGCGCCTTGACCCGCTCCTCCGCGCGTCCACCGCAGCCGACACGCCGCTCCGGGGATGGGCGGAGAGGCAGGTGCCCGGCTCCCCCGCCGGGGCCGTGAGGAGGTCTCGGGGCCGCTCCCTAGGGCGGGTGCGGTGTGACCACTCCCAGAGACTAAATCTCTCCCCTAGTGGAGCTGCACCCGCGCTGCCAGGGCCGAGGACGCAGCCCTGACTCCTGAGGGCCCGGGGGGATGGCCGGGTGGCCGCCCCGGCCACGGCAGCTCCACGCGGCCCAGCCCCATTGCCGTGTGCCCCCAGTACCGCCCGGAGCACCTGCAGCCTCCACCTGGCACCGGGTCGCCCCCACCCCGTGCGACACCAGCCCAGGGCCCCGTGGAGGGACAGCAGTAGCTTCCACGATCCGCTTTGGGCTTGGAGCGCTGGACACTGCAGGCACCGTCTGGGTAGGCTGGACGCCGCGTGTGACCTTAAAAATTCCTTCCTTTATTCTCTGTCCCAGTCGCCCCATCAGGAAGCCCCGGTGCTGCCACAGCCTACGTCTGAGCGGCGCGCGCCCCATGCGCCCACTGCCCCCGGCCCCAACATCTCCCGAGAGGCTGGAGCCCCAGCGTGGCCTAGAGACTCTGAGCTCTGACGTGCGCCGTCCAGCCAGAAAGGCCCTGAGAGCCGGCCTGTGCCCACCCTCCCGGCCACAGCAGGGCCCGCAGCGTGAGGACAAAGCTGCCTGACCTGGGGAGGCCCAGCGGTGCCCAGCCGTGAGCCAGCACCCGGACCAGGCCCTGCTGCCCAGCGAGCGCTGCTCTGCTGCGAGGCACAGCCGCCCTCCCCTCCTGGGGCCGCCCCCCCTTCCCTTCCCCACTGAGCAGGCACCCGCAGGGGGTGCGCTGGGGTCCTGTGAAGCACACGCCAGGACGGTGTCACCGCAGGAGCCCCTGCTTCTAGCTGCCTCCGGGTGTAGGAAGCCACCCGAGCCCCAGGCGGGCCTGGGGACCCCTGGCTGCAGCAGGCTGGGGAGCGCACCCCTTCCCGCCCGGCCGGGAGCTGGAGTTCCCAGGGCCGCCTGGCTCCTCTGCGCGCTCCAAGGACACAGCCCGCCAGCCCCCCGCTTCCACGGGCCGAGGGCAGCCGCCTCACTGCGCAGCCGCAGCAAATCTTCCCTCTTGTTCAAAGTGTGGCACCGCGAAGCCAGAGTCACTGTCCTCTGCGTCAGGGCCCGGGCGCCCCGCCCGCTGCGCAGCTCCGCACAGACGCCTCTCATACCCCCGCTGGCAGGGCTGGGCTCTCCCGGTGGTTCTGCTACAGCCGCGGCCGAGGGGTCCGAGGAGCAGGCCTGCTCCTGCCGTCCACAGGAAAGGCGCCGCCCCAAACCCCAAGGCCCTTGGCCTCCCCCTATGGCCAGGCGCAGGCCACACGGGGCGTGGGGAGCAGGTGAGACGCCCCGATGGGGCCGACCCCAAAAAAGACCGCACCGTCCCGGTGACCGCGTGTGAGGACGCCAGACCCCCGCGCGGGGGGAGCCGGGCCGGGCCGGGCAGCAGGTGCGCCAGGACTCCTGCTGGTTCTGTTCTCACTCACGGAAGAGCCTGCCAAGGAAGGGAAGCCGACCCCACGCGGGGAGGCTGCTGGCCGAGGCCTGATGGTGGACGCTGCCCAGGACACGTGCTGAACCCATTTACCTGCAGCGGAAAGTGACGCAGACCCACCTGCGTTGGGCCCACAGGCTCCGAGGACTCGGCCGGCCGGCCCCACGCCCCCAGGCGTCCTGCACAGCCCGTGTGTCGGACCCAACCAGAGACCCCCTCGGTGACCCTCACTTCTCAACCAGAAAGGCGCTGCCGCTTCTCCCCGTTGCCTTCCTCTTGAATTTTCTTCTCCGGAAAGAGAGAGAAATCCCAGCAGCACCATTAAAGCAGGAGCTGAGTGTTCCTGAGTTGGGCTTAACGACAGCTCGCAATGTGTGCACGACCCCGCTCTGGTGATGCCCTCTGACTTAGGGAGGGAGTCAGAGCCCACCGGAGGCTCGCCCGGGTCTCGGGGAGCTTCACCACAATGGATCAGCGGCTCGGGCAGGCAACCACTCCGTCCCAGGCCGGCTGTCGGGCAAGCGGGGCTGCCCCTGAGCGAGCAGAGCGACTGGACATGGCTGGACGCCGGCTGCCCCCAAGCAAGCAGGGCGGCTGGACGCCAGCTGGACACAGGCTGGCTGCTGGCTGCCCCTGAGTGAGCAGGGTGACTGGACGCGGCCTGCGCAGCGGGCTCACCCCCCCGTCACTGGCTGGACATGGCTGACGCACAAGGACGTCTGGGGAGGTGAACGCAGAATGAAAGGGACCAGCACAAACCGCCCGCTGCCCTCACAGCGTTACCAGGAGGAGGCAGAGCTGGTGGAACAATCTCAGCTTCCTAGGCAAAATTTAAGTTTTATTTCAAATTTTAATCAAAACTGACTTTAGAAATCTCAATTGCAGAGTGAACGTAGAGACATGACATCCCTCTTAGCCGGTAGAATTCCGTGAGACAGACCACTGGGCCATTAAGCCAGCATTCGTGAAGAAATAAGAAATTCAGTGACTTCAAGATTTTCAATGTCATAATTGTGCAAACAGCGTCGCTTAGTTGGCCGAGACTGATTCCTTCTGAGGCCTGGGCTGCCCATGGCCGCCCCGTCCCTGGGGAGGCCCTTACATTCACAGGCAGAGGGCGATGACCCGCAAAACGGAAACAGAAATAGCAGAACAGCTGTGGGTGCCGAGTTCCAGGCGCTGGCGAGAGCTGCTGGGCGCTGGCGAGAGGATGTACAGACCCAGCAGCTCTCGACAGCGCCGGAACTCGGCGCCCACAGCTGTGGCCAATGGCCCTTCCGTAACAATTCCAAAGAATTCAGTGGGGAGAGGATAATTTTGTAAGAGAAGGTGTTTCCAAAGCTAGTGTCTACATGCTGGTGGAAGACAGCCCCGCTCGGCACGTGCATAGAATTTACCTCGAATGCACCCACCGCCGCAGCCGCTGGACGGGAGTATTCGTGCTATTGGGATAGCACGTGCTGTGGGGTGCAGGCCAGAGATGTGGGGTGTGTGGGGTGAGAGGACTCCCCAGAGACAGAGACAGAGAACTGGTGGATCCACTGAGACTCACTGCTGAGGGGAGCAGAGGGGAGACAGGAGAGGTCTGCTGCGCCATGTGGGTAGCTCCCTGGCCGGGGACCAAACTCGTGCTGCAGAGGCTGCGGACAGCTTCACAGTGCTGAGACTTAGCCTTTTGCACCACCAGGGAGGCCCAAGTCTTAGATTTCTTTTTTTTTTTCCACATTTTATTTAAATTTTATTTTTTATATTCCCCATACAAATACAACCCCCTTATTTTGACCCCAAGCCCTCTTTTCCCCGCCCCCCACCCCCCATAGAGTGTCTCTGGTTCATAGTTGTTTGTTGATTTTGATATTTTCTTTCTTATATGCCGCGGACCAGCACAGCAGTAGACGATGAGGCCATCTCAGGGTTGAGAGACTGCGCAGGGTGGTCAGGGATTCGGTTAAAGAAATGACAAACAGACACACTTCAAGAGTGAAAATTTGAGTGTAATTTTATTTGAGTTGGTGACCAGTATATATATGTTTTCTAAAAGCATAGGAATGGCGAACATCAGTGAAGAAATCAGCTTGCTTATAGGTTTAGCTTATCATTGACAGGGCAGTGATTTACATCTGGACCCAGGCGCATTCCTAAGTAGTTAGGCTATTAATTTTTCTTTTTGTTTTATATGATTACTTTTTGTTTTAACTACTCACTATTACTATTAATTAACACGGGTGAATTTTACTTTTCACAATGTAATATTTTTATCATTTAGATTAATACAAACAAGGCTAAGTATACAACGGAGAAATTATTAAGCTAGCAGTTCTATTAATACACAGAGTTTAGTAACGTTTCATTTGAATCAGCCTAGTTATTAGATTTCGTATGTTCTTTTTTAATCGGCAAACCAATGACCTTTTAAACAGAGAAAGAGAAAAGATTTTAGAGAGACAGTTGTATTAGAATAAAGTTTGTGGGTCTAGAGAAGGTGAGATAAGTTTCCGAGCGGACAGCGTTCCTGTACTGGCTCCTGGTGGTCGTTATCTTTCAACAGGCTTCCGTCTTATCTATGTCTTCGGGCGGTTTTTTGCTGTTCTCCTCCTGCGCGCTGGTTGCCCAGCCGGACCTAGGGATTCCTAGAGGTCACTGCAGGAGGAGGTGCAGCAAGTATATCTTCAGGGGGTTTTGCTGTTCTCCGCCTGCGCGCTGGTTGCCCAGCCGGACCTAGGGACCGTGGCGCAAGCCATTAGCCCTAAGGGTCACTGCAGGGGGAGGTGCAGCACTTATAGTTATTCATTTTCCTGGTCCCTTATTTAAGTTTTCTAGATTCCTGCTATGAGTGAGACCATCCGGTATTTTTCTTTTTCTTTCTGGCTTATTTCGCTGAGCATGATCCCTTCCAGCGCCATCCATGTTGCTGCAAACTGCATGTGTTTATCTTTTTTGAATGCTGAGTCATATTCCATGGTATATATGTACCACATCTTCTTGATCCAGTCATCTATTTTGGGGCATTTGGGCTGTTTCCAAAGCTTAGCTACTGTAAACAGTGCTGCTATAAACATAGGGGTGCAGGTGCTCTTTGGAATTGACATTTCTGTGTCCTTTGGGTAAATACCTAGGAGTGGAATTGCTGGATCCTATGGAAGCTCTATGTTTAGTAGGTCCAGAAATCTCCACACAGCTCTCCATAGTGGTTGGACCAGTTTGCACTCCCACCAGCAGTGCCGGAGAGTTCCTTTTTCTCCACACCCTCGCCAACATTTGTTGTTGCTAGTTTTTTTAATATGTGCCATTCTCACTGGTGTGAGATGGTATCTCATGGTAGTTTTGATTTGCATTTCCCTGATGACAAGTGATGTTGAACATTTTTTCATATGCCTGTTGGCCATTTGCATTTCCTCTTCAGAGAAGTTTCTTTTTAGCTCCTCTGTCCATTTTTTGACTGGATTATTTTCTTTGTTTGTGTTGAGTCTCATCAGCTCTTTGCAGATTTTTGTGATCCGTCCTTTATCATTAGTGTTGGGTGCAAAAATGTTCTCCCAGTTGGTGGGGTTTCTCTTTGTTTTTGTTATTGTCTCTTTTGCTGTGCAAAAGCTCTTTAATTTGATATAGTCCCAGCTGTTTATCTTCGCCTTCACTGTCACTGCTTTGGGTGATGTGTCTGTAAAGATGTCTTTGATGTGCAAATCACGTAGTGTTTCGCCTGTATTTCCTTCTATGTATTTTATGGTTTCAGGTCTTATGTCTAGTTCTTTAATCCATTTTGAGTTGATTTTTGTGTATGGTGTGAGGTAGTGGTCAAGCTTCAATCTTCTGCATGTAGCGACCCAGTTTTCCCAGCACCATTTATTGAACAAACTTTCTTTGCTCCAATGCATATTCTTTGCTCCTTTGTCAAATATTAGCTGACCATAAATCTGTGGGTTTATTTCTGGATTTTCTATTCGATTCCATTTGTCTGTGTGTCTGTTCTTATTCCAATACCATGCAGTTTTGATGATTACGGCTTTGTAGTATAGTTTGAAGTCTGGGAGTGTGATGCCTCCATTCCCTTCTTTTTTTTTCAGTAGAGCTTTGGCTATTCGGGGTTTTTGGTGAGTCCATATGAATTTCATCAATAATTGTTCTATTTCTTTGAAGAATGACATTGAAATTTTGATTGGAATAGCATTGAATCTTTATATTGCTTTTGGAAGGATGGCCATTTTAATAATGTTTATTCTTCCAATCCATGAGCAGGGGATGTCTTTCCATTTCTTTGTGTCTTCTTCTATTTCTTTTAACAGTGTTTTATAGTTTTCTTTGTATAGGTCCTTTACCTCTTTTGTTAGATTTATTCCCAAATATTTGATTTTTTTTTATAATAAAAGGGATGGTTTTTTTACTTCTTCTTCAGATTTATTGTTTGTGTATAGGAAGGCTACTGACTTTTGCGTGTTGATTTTGTATCCTGCCACTTTACTGAACTGATTGATGAGTTGGATTAGTTTTTCTGTGGAGTTTTTGGGGTTCTCTATGTATGTTATCATATCATCTGTGAATAGTGATAGTTTGACTTCTTCTTTTCCTATTTGGATTCCTTGTATGTCTTTCTCTTGTCTTTTTTTTTTTTTTTTAATAGAGGCATGTTTTGTTTTTTTTTTTATTTATTTGTTTGTTTTGCTTACACATGCACTGGGGGGTACAGTCAGAAGCGCGGGAGGGTGAGAGAATTCACCAGAGCCAGAGCGGGGAGCAGAGCAGGCAGAAGGACCGAAGTACACTGCTGAGGGGAGCAGCGGGCGGCAGGAGAGGTCTGCGCGCCATGTGGGACCCTCCTCTGGTGGCCGGGGAGCAGCCGGGGATCGAACCGGCGCCGCAGAGGCTGCGGGCAGCTTCGCAACCCAGCGCTCAACCGCTGCGCCACTGGGGAGGCCCTTTCTCTTGTCTTATTGCTCTGGCTAGGACTTCCAGTATTATATTGAAAAGCAGTGGTGAGAGTGGACATCCTTGTCTTGTTCCAGATCTTTTTTTTTTTTTTTTTTTTTTTTTTTTTTTTTTAAGATAAATGTTTATTTTATTTAAGACATAAAACATTTATTTAAGACAAATAAATACTGTTTTACTTAAAACAAATATTTTAATATGTGTGTAACAGCATGTATATCCTGTTATTGTTTGGTGTTTTTTTTTTTTTTTTTTTTTTTTTTTTTTTTTAAATATTAAATTTTATTTTTATATTCCCCCATACAATTGCAAACGCCCCATTCTGACCCCAATCCTTCCCCTCCCGCCCCCCACCCCCCAAAAAGTGTCTCTGGTTCATAGTTTTTTGTTGATTTTGATTTTCACTTTCTTATATTCATTTTCCTGGTCCCTTATTTAAGTTTTCTAGATTCCTGCTATGAGTGAGACCATCCGGTATTTTTCTTTTTCTTTTTGGCTTATTTCGCTGAGCATGATCCCTTCCAGTGCCATCCATGTTGCTGCAAATTGCATGTGTTTATCTTTTTTGAATGCTGAGTAATATTCCATGGTATATATGTACCACATCTTCTTGATCCAGTCATCTATTTTGGGGCATTTGGGCTGTTTCCAAAGCTTAGCTATTGTAAACAGTGCTGCTATAAACATAGGAGTGCAGGTGCTCTTTGGAATTGATGTTTCTGTGTCCTTTGGGTAAATACCTAGGAGTGGAATTGCTGGATCATATGGAAGCTCTATGTTTAGTAGGTCCAGAAATCTCCACACAGCTCTCCATAGTGGTTGGACCAGTTTGCACTCCCACCAACAGTGCACAAGAGTTCCTTTTTCTCCACATCCTCGCCAACATTTGTTGTTGCTAGTTTTTTTAATATGTGCCATTCTCACTGGTGTGAGATGGTATCTCATGGTAGTTTTGATTCTTAATGGAATTGCTTTCAGCTTTTCACCATTGAGAATGATACTGGCTGTTGGCTTGTCATAGATGGCCTTTATGATGTTGAGGTATGTTCCTTGTACCCCAAGAATTTCAAGGGCTTTTATCATGAATGGGTGTTGCCCTTTGTCGAAAGCTTTCTCAGCATCTATTGATATTATCATATGGTTTTTATATTTCTTTTTGTTGATGTGTTGGATTGCATTGTTTGATTTTCGGATGTTGAACCATCCTTGTGTCCCTGGAATGAATCCAACTTGGTCGTGGTGAATTATCTTATGGATACATTGTTGGATTCTGATAGCTAAAATTTTATTGAGGATTTTTGCATCAGTGTTCATTAGGGAGATTGGCCTGTAGTTTTCCTTTTTTGTGTTGTCCTTGTTCGGTTTTGGTATTAGTGTAATGTTGGCGTCATAGAACGTGTTTGGTGTTGTCCCTTCCTTCTCAATTTTTTGGAAGAGTTTGTGGAGGATAGGCACTAACTCGTCTCTGAATGTTTGGTAGAATTCACTTGTAAATCCATCAAATCCTGGGCTTTTGTTTTTGGGGAGGTTTTTGATTACCATTTCAATTTCACTGACAAGTCTTAGATTTCTTAAATAGAGCCTTGGCGTGGACTGGTGGGCACTGCGGATGCTCTCTGGGGTAGGACAGTGGCCATGCATGGCCTTGGGAATGCTTTCCTGTCCCCGTGTCCATTCATAAGTCAAGCTGGGTGCTGCTGCTCCTGAGCCGAGCTGCGTCTCACAGGTGAGCGCCCACAGGCGCGAGCAGACCCCCTGCACACAGCGCTCAGCTCCGCGCAAAAGGGACGAGGGGGATGTGTGAAGGAGCTGGGGCGGCCCCCGGGGCAGACACGCCGCGGCCTCCACGGGACACCCCCGCTTTCTGCTCCCTTGTTTGGACGACATGCCCTGAAATAACACTGCGGCTGTTAGTTTCTCCCTCGGGAGGAAATCGGCTTCTAACACTAGACAGCTGAGAATGTAAAGGGCCGCCGGGGCGGGGTCGCGGGGTCTCGGGGTCGGGCGGGCTGTGCCCCTCGGAGCTCGCAGCCAGGCCGCGGGAGCCGCGGGCACAGGAGGCGGGTGTTGGCGTGGGGCCAGGGTGTCTGCAGCATCGGGAGCTTATCCCGAAACCCAGGACGACCTCGCCGGAGGGCTGGGGGTGGAGGCAGCAGAGACCCAGCCCGCGGCAGGGGGAGCTCGGCGGCTGGGGGAAGCCTCCTAGCCTCCTCGGGCGCGGTGGTGGCGCTTCGGAGACTCGTGTCCAGAAGACGAGGTGCCCGGAAAGCCAGGCGCTGAGAGAAGGGTGGGCGAGCAGACTGTGCGAGAGGAGGGGAGCCCCGCGGCGGGTGGGACACCCAGACGACGCTGTCTCTGCTGCTGGGTCTACAAGTGTGGGACAGAAGCCGACACGGGAGAGTCAGGTGCCGCCAGGACGGACACGGTCAGTATTGCGCGCACACGCGTGTGGATCCTCCAGATGTGTTTCTACCTGCACGTGCTGCGTAGAGGTGTGAAGGGAGGTGATGACAGGTGGGCCAGCAGGTATGCAGCAGATGACGGACAGGTGGGGGGGCGGACAGACGGCCGGACGGACAGGTGGTCCGCGGGTGGAGAGGCTCAGTGTCCACCCTGGCCTAGGGGACGCAGTGACCCTGCGGCTCAGGCCCGCGCTGTGGCCTGCCGGGAGTGGAGCAGCTGGGAGGACATCGGGCCGTGTGGATCTTCGGGGTTAGAGGCTAGAGGGCAGCTTGGCCGCTTCTTCCTTCTCCCCAGAGTCTGAGCTTCAGTTTCTCTAAGTGCTGAGTCCACCGAGAGCCAAGGGTGGTGGCACCGGGAGCGACTGGGTGCCATCCACTGGGGAGTCAGGCAGCTCACGGGACCCAGGCCTGCGCCTGCTCCACCCGGCTGTCCAGGCGCCGTGATGCCCAGCCGGTCCCCTGCGCCGGAGCCCCCGCCGAGGGCCTGCCGCCTGCCCGCGTCCCGGGCCTGGCCCTCAAAAGCAACAGCCGCGTCTCCCCAGGAAAGACGCTGGTTCTGCTCTTCTTGGCGTCGTTTGTTTTCTTGAGGTGGATCCTTAAAGAAACAGCAATCAGAAAGTCGCTAATTGCTTTTTTATTTTATAGTGGCAGCTCCGATTTTATTTTCCTCTGGCAGTAAAGTATTATTAAAAGTTGTTTGATTTGATTTTTTTGCACTTCTGAATGTTTCAACAAATGCTCATTTAAGATCTCTTTTTAGTGTGTTGTTTTCTTCCCCTAAAAGTTCAAATTGAAAAAATAAAACAGGCTACTCAGATTCTGGAGTTGTCACTTTTTTACAATAAGATATAATTTCTATATTTCAGAGCTGGAGGCCGAGTCTGTCTCTGCGGCTCCTGGGAACAGCCGTGCCCAGCACCCTCCCCGGGCGGCAGGAAGGAGGGGCCGGAGTCCGCAGGCCGGGTGGGGGCTTCGGGGTCGAGGGGGGAGCTATCCCGGGAGTGACGCGCGCGAGAACAGGGCGCGAAGCGGGCGTGGGCTCCCCCGACTAGAGGGCTTCCTGGTTTTCAGGGTGTGAGTTGCAGTTTCCTGCTCCTCTGCCGCGCCTGTGGGCACACAGTCTGCCCGGCCCGTCCTCTCCCCTGCAGTCCGTGGGGCCCGTGCCCCGTTGCGCCCAGCTGAGGCGAGGGGACCCACCTGGCAGACGCGGGGTTTCTCGGGGTGGGGTCACAGTCTCCCCGCCCCAACACGACTCCTCAAACAGACCCGACGTGAGCACCCAGACCCGACCGCTTGAGGCCCAGTCACGCCCAAGCCGCTGGCGAGTGTCCTGGGCCCGCAGCCCCAGGGCCCAGAGCGGCCCCACGAAGCCTCGGGGCTTTGAGGTGCAGGGTGAATGGGCACAGAGATCAGACCCGGCGGACCCAGTTTCTCCTTGAGCCGCCCGCTTGCAGCATGCAGCAGCCTCCAGGGGAAGCACCCAGGGGCCCCTGGGCCTACCATGGCTGCCCGGGGCCCAGCTGGGGCCCGGCCCCTCTTCATTGCAGGAGCGATGGAGCAGGCTCAAGGGACTCCGCACCCCATAAACATGCTTCAGCCACAAAACCGTGTGCTGGGTACTCCGGCCACGAGCCCCATTGGGCACCAGCCGCCCAATAGCCCACCCCAGGCCGGGCCACGGGTCATCACGGGGCTGCGAACTTCAGGCCATGGGCACTGCTTCAAATTGGCTCAAAGTCCACCGGCTGGAAACCAAACTCCCCGGGAGGAAGGGTGGGCGCGGCGGCCTGAGGCCCGCCTGGTCGCTACCAGTGACCCCCCCTCCCCTCGGCCCTCACTGAAGATGCATCTAAGCCCCACCTGTGTCTTCGGGAGGGGAGGGTGCAGCTTCCAGCAGCAGAGAAAGACGTGGCAGTGGGGTGGTGTGGGCTGGGGCAGCCGTCACTGGTCGCTGGCCTGTCCACCCGCCCACGTGTGCAGAGGCCAGGTGAGCGCACTCACGTCAGCCGGGGGTGTGGGCGGCATCAGTAAGAGAGGGGACCTCTCCCCAAGCGGCCTGGGGGAGGGGGAGCTGCCAGCCAAGGAGCCCTGGTAGGGAGGAGCCCTGTCCAGTGTCAGGACACCCAGCACACGGCGGGAAGCCGCTCTGTGGCCCGAGGGGCGGGAGACCCCACCCCAAGTGGGCAGAGGCAGCCCCAGACTCTGCTGGGGAGCGGGCCGGACGCCGGCGTTCCCTGGCTCTGGGTTCAGAGCAGTCGTCCTAAACACGCTTCGATGGAAAATCGATCTTCCTGAAACAAGGGAAAGAAGAGAGGGTCTCAGCAAAGAAATAGACGTGATAAAAAACAGAAGGCAAGTGAAAACCACAGAATCAAGAGTAATAACCAGGCGTAAAAACCGCCAGGCAGGGCTCAGCAGCCGCTGACGTGAGAAGACAGGCTCGAGGACAGAACATAAGAACCAGCCACACGATGGCGCAGCCCGGTGGGGGTACTGCCCGCCCGGTGGGGGGTACCCGGGGGCAGGAACGGCCCCTCGGCCACGGCTCAGGTCAGGGGCCCGCCTGCGCCTGGTCTGCTTGCCTATTCCTAGCCTTCGGGAGTAGGGGAAACAAAGACACCTTAAGATGAAGAAAAGGGCGTCACTGGCAAAGCTACCCCTGGAGAAAGGCTACGGGCGTGTCCAGCAAGACACGTGGGACCTCGGAGGACTAAGACGAGGGGCGACTCCAGCACCCTGCGCTTCCTACTCCCCCTACGCGTTTCCCAAGTCACGGTGGATGGCTAAAGCGAAAACTAGAAGCCCAGCTTGCGTGGTGGCCAAGGTATTGGCAGAGACACTTGGGACGACGGGGGCGGGGGGCGGAGGGGAGCTGGTGCCCCTGACCCAGGGCGAGGGTCAGCTCAGCGGCCAAGCAACGTGCACACGGGCATTGGCGTGACGGCGGCATCAGAGCACTGCAGGGCGACAGACCCCAAAACACCACCCGTGGCTCAAGACGTAACGTGCACAATGCTCAGGTCACCCCTGGGAAGGCAAGGGGAGGCGGGAACGGAAGACAAACAAGACACAACGATGTGAGTGATGAAACGGCATCTGCACAGCCACATCGAAACCCACCGTAAATGCGAACAGATACCCCTGTGGGGCGGGGCGGCAGCAGAACACGCTCTGACAGGCCTCCACTCCAGGAAACCCTCGCCAGCCTGCCACGGGTGGATTTCACGGGCCATGGTGGGAAAGACAGGCCACGCACGTGTGTTTTAAATAAGAGCGGCCACATTAAAGTCAGATAATGTAGCCTCCGAGCAAAAACAGCTCCTCCGAGCTGGAAACAGAAAGGGTCGTCCCTGCCCAACTCAAGGACAAGCCCAGCAGAGGAAACCGCGGCCCGGACGCCCACACGCTGACCGCGGACGGAGCAGGAGCCGGCCGCGAGGGACGCCAGACAGCGCCGAGAGGGAAATCCACAGCGGACGGCGCCGGGAAACGTGTCTCAGATCAAGAACCACGCGTCAACCTCGAGAACCAGAAAAAGAGAAAAACTAAAGCAGGTGGAGGAAAAACAAATGAAGAAAAACGCAAACACCAATAAAACTGTAAGACGGAAAGCCTGGAAAGGGGAACTGAGTGCTCGGGCAACGCAGCAATTCATGGCGTGGAGAGAGACTGGCGGAGTTAAACGGGCAGGACGAGGCCCCCGGGCGAGGACGAGCAGGGACCCGCCCGGCCCTGGCGCGGCTCCTCGAGGAGCAGGGACGCTGGCTGGCGCCCGCCTGTCCCCGTCAGCTTAGAGGAAACGGATCGAGTCTTTGAAGTTTAAAATGTCCCCATTTGCACCCACGGTGGGTAGATCCTCCGAAGCAAAGCACAGCAGCTTCATTTGCAATAATCGAGATCGGGAAACAACCCGAAAGTCCTCCAGAAGTGGACGGTTGGGAGAGGCGGCTCGTCCTGCCGGGGAACACGGCGTCGCAGAAACTGAGCTGCAGCCAGCCGAGCCGCGTGGAGGGTCTGAGAGACCGAGGGACACGAGGACAGCCGGTCTCAAGGAACCTCACCGCGTCCTCCCGTGTCTGCATCGCTCGGGAGGACAAACGCAGAGGCGCCCAGGTGGCCCTGGCGGTGGCGTGGCGCGCCCAGCAGGAGCGGGCAGCCCCGTGCTGGACTTGGGTGGGGTCAGCCCCACCGGCGACAGGGTGAGGCCGGAGCTGCTGGCGCACGGGGCTGGGGGACAGTGCTGGACCCCGCCGCACCCCGCTCCAGACCCCGCCAGGCCCCGGGCCCGCCCTGGACCCCGCCCCGACCCCGCCACGCCCCGCTCGCGACCCACCAGACGTCACCCGTGGGCAGGAGCTCCCCGTGTCACTCCTCACAGCTACACGATTACCTCAGAATAAAAAGCCGGCAAAATAGCTTTTTTTTTTTTGTAGTTTGCAAATTAAAACCACACTCATTAAGCTATAATTGATCAAATAACTACATGTTATGGGCTTTTATTATAAAATTCCATTTGGAGGATGCGTCATAAAGATTTCCACACCATGAAAACTAACAACTGTCTACTTCAAGAGTCACAAAGCAAAGTTTTCAACGAGGTTTAAATTTGCAGGGACTGAACAAAAGCAGCGTCACAACTAATGACGCTGATGAATTTTTCATATCAAGAATCGCCTCTCCTCTGCGTATGTTTGTCAGCACGCGATGTCTATGTTTTGTGGGAAACACAAACTCAGCTGACGTCAGAGCCGACCAGTCCCGGACGCGGCCGCTTTGCTGCGGCTCAGGGCGAGAGCGGCGAGCACCCCGGGGAGGGGCGGGCCGGCGGGCGCCAGAGGGGACTCCCAGACAGCAGAGCTGGGCTTTCTAAGCTCTGAAATGGTCATAAAGTGACTATGTAAATCGTAAAATTATAAATCAGAAGAAACTGTAAAAAGCGTAGTGAGGTCACTTTCGCGGCAGTGGCAGGCCGTGGCCCAGGCGTGTAGAGAAGTCCCAGGCCAGAGCCCGCGCAGCAGCCGTGACCCGCGCCCCCGCCACGCGGCCCCTCCTCGGGACAAGGTCGTGGCGAGACCAGGACACCGCTGCAGGCAAAGCCTGTGGGTCCGGGACGCGGTGCCCGGCTGACCCACCCCCGCTGGCCAGTCCAGAGCGCCGGGCACTGGGGCGAGGCCTCGGGGAAAGCTGGGGCAGGGCCTGCGCCCCATCTCTCGAAGTGCACCTCCCGGGATCCGCTGCGACCCCACACGTGAGCAGGTGGCCCAGGGAGGGGCTCCACCCCGCGTGGTGCCCGGCGGTCGGGAGGTGCCGGGCGGAGGCACCGCTGGCTGAGCCCTCGTGTGGGCGTCCAGCTCCCGGCCCTCGCCGTGGCCCTCGCACCCACAGCTGCTGGTCGGGAGGCAGCCCGAGGGCTCCAGGGCGTCCCTCCTGCCCTCCCGGTGGCCACGGGCCCTGCGCCTGCTCTGGATGGGGTCGTGATGGCAAGGGCCCGGGCGTGGGGGCGTGGGCAGCGGGCATGCCAGCTGGACCTGGCCACCAGAAGGAGGCCACTGCCGGAGCTTATGGAGCAAGCGGTCGGCTTCTGCATGATCAGCCCAGCCGGCGAGGACCAGGCAGGGGGGACGGACCCTGGCCACAGCGCGCTGGGAATGAAAGGGGGTTTGCACCTTAACCCAAAACAGCAAATATTATCAGTTTGGAATGAACAGATTCTCCTTAAATGCCTTTGCTCTCAGGGGGCCTTTTCCTGCTTGTCTGCAGCGTCCCCCACGGCGGTGACGCCCCACGACCCCAGGCACAGCGTGAGGGGGGCCGCTCCCGGAGCTGACGCGGCTGCCGGGTCTGTCCACCGCAGGTGCCCGCGGGCCCCGAGCCGGCGCCATGAGGAGGTGAGCACAGACGCTGCTCCCCGTCGCGCGGGGTGGGGCGTGGGGCCCTGTCGGGCTCTGCTCCCCGGGACGCTGGGCTTAAGATCTTCGCGGCCTCCCTAAGGTCCCCCTGTCGGGATGGGCCCGGGGCGGGTCACCCTGTGTGCCCCTGCCCTGCGCCCCACCACTCAGTTGCACCTTGAATGAAGGGGTACGGGGACCCCCGCGGCTCAGTTTCGCCCGCCTGCAGGCCTGGGGGTCTTGCAAGAGCCCCACCTCTGGCGATGGAAGCCAGGCATGTCCCCCTCGCGCCCAGGCTCCAAGGAGAGATTCTCAAGCACTTCCAAAGCTGCGTCGAACCCACTGATTCTCGGGGTCACGCTCGCGCCGCCCAAAGCAGCCCCACGGCGGCGAGGAACAGCGGCCCAGCAGCTGGGGCTCTGCGGGCCCTCGAGCTCTGGCCAGCGCACGCAGCTGCGGGGGCAGCGTGACCCGGCGCAGCTCTAATTATGCCTGCTGGGGCCGCGCGGGTGGTCAGCGGCGCTCGTCCCGCGGCGGGGACAGAACGGCCCGATGCTGCCCGCCCGCCGCCACCTGCTCCGCCGCACGGCCAGAAGCACCTCCGAGCCAGAGAGCCACGGGGGCGGCTTTTTGGGCAGAACTGACCAGTCCAGGGAGCTGCGCGCAGCTGGGGCCGATGCAGTCTCAGGAGGGCCTGCGGGTCTGTCTCAGGAGCTGCTGCCCCGCTGCGGTGCGCGGTCCGCCAGGCGGTCACCTGCGGGGAGCAGGCGGCCCTCAGCACGCACCACATCTCAGGGTGTGTCCACCACACCTGCGGGTCTCCAGGACACGGTCCCGCAACGGGGCGGGGAGCCCACCTGCTGGGGAGGGAGGACGGAACCGGAACCGGGTCCAGAACTGGCGGTGACTCATCCCCTTCAAACAGAAGAAGGGCTGACCCTCGACAGGCAGCTCAGAAGGAGCCTCAGGCAGGCTGCTGCCCTCCCGCATGTCCTGCTGCTCATGGGCTTGGAGGGCACGGCTGTGATGGCCTGGCCAGTGGGCAGCCGGCCCCGGAAGCCAGGCGTCCGATATCAGAGCGACGTCATTGCTGCGGCTCAGGCTGGTGCTGAGGTTCAGGCTGGTGCTGAGGGGGCGGAGGTGTTGCTCTAGGAGGAGGAGGCTGTTAAGCCTTTATGCTGGAGATCACTGACCAAGGGCCCTGGGGCTCCTCTCAGCCCTGCTGCCCCTTCTGTCTCGGGGTGAACGCACAGGTTCTCCCAGGAGGGGTGTGGAGCGCTGGCCAGTCACTGCCATCTCTCAGCTGGGCCCTGCTTCCGCGCCGGCGCTGTGCTGGTGCTGAGCTGAGGCCTGCCCACGGCAGAGCCGAGGCACCAGTCACCGACCATACAGGGAAGACAAGGCACCCCTGGAGCAAAGGAAGAGACCCCCGGCTCTGAGCACGGAGCCACAGCAACCGCAGCAGCCAGATGTTCCCGACTGAGCCATGTGATGTGAGGAAGGTTCTCACTGTGTGAGAACCCCCCAACTGGCTTCAGGTGCTCCAGGCTGCGGGTTTGCAGGGCTGCAGGTGCTCCAGGCTGCAGATGCTCTGGGCTATAGGTGCTCTGGGACTGCAGGTGCTCCATGGCTGCAGGTGCTCTGGGCTACAGGTGTTCTGCACTGCAGGTGCTCCGGGCTGTAGGTGCTCTGGGCTGTAAGTGCTCCAGGCTGCAGGTGTTCTGGGCTACAGATGTCTGGGCTGCAGATGCTCTGGGCTGTAGGTGCTCTGGGCTGCAGGTGCTCCAGGCTGCAGGTGCCCCGGGCTGCAAGTGCTCCGGGCTGCAGTTGCGCTGGGCTGCAGTTGTGCTGGGCTGCCTGTGCAGAGTGCAGACAGGCTTGGCGTCCTCTCTCGATGACCACCACAGAGGAACGTGCAGACACCACAGCTCACCCGTGCCTCACCCCATCTGCCCACCAGCCCTGCAGTCACCTTAAAAACCAGGAGCTTCCAACCTTGGTGGAAGCAGCGAACTGCAGCAAGGGAGGGTGGGAGGGTCCTTCCAAGCTAATTCTGGAGGATTTTCCTTCCTGGGCTGTCTGCTGTCCCCGAGCGGGCACTGCGGGGCTGTCTCGTCAGCCTGACATACAGCACCCCAGGGTGGGCTGCTTCTCCCTGGCGCTGTCTATTTGGGGCCGGCTGTGTCCGCCCTCTCTGCTTAAAGACAACCGCATAAAGCAATAATTAAAAATGTGTTGATGGGCGCGCAACGTATGAGGACATTTGTAGAGACTAACAGGACAAAGAAAGGAGGGGGCAGGAGTGGCGTTGAAGCAAGTGTCTGTGCATGATCAAAGCTGAACTGGTGGCGCACCTTTAATGTTATATGCATTTCTATATTCCTGTCTTCTTTGACGTGAAGTAGGTTTTTCCTTGTGTAACATTTTAATTTCTCTGCCTTTTTTTTTAACGTATTTTGAAGTTATTTTCTTATTGGTTTCCCTGGAGATTATAATTAATATCCTAACTGATAAAAATCTAGTTCAGGTTAATAACCAACTTAATTCCCATAATAGGCAAATTAAGTTGGCATTAAGCTAAACTAGATAAGACATATAGAAAACAAATAGCAAACTGGCAAGCATAAATCCAACCTTATCAGTAATTGAGAACATGGATAAAGCACTCCAATTAAAAGACAGAGATTGGCAGAATGGATTAAAAAAAAAAAGATCCAACTGTGTGCCGTCCGCACGAGACAGCCTCGATCACGATACAAACAACTTGAAAATAAAAGGACGGGGGAAGGTGTCCGGTGAAATGTGGGGAAACTGGGGCAGCTCACCCCAAGTGTCAGGAGAAACAGACTTTAAGACGATCACTGTCCCTAGAAACAAAAAGGGACATTTTATAATGATAAAAGGGTCATTTGACGGAGAGGACATAGTAATTATAAACACACATGCACCGAACAACAGAGCCAGCTCGAGTGAAGCACAGCTGCCCTCGCTGCGGGAGGGACACCCTCAAACAGCAGCAGCTGAAGCCTGGACACCCAGTTCCAACCACGCACACCCCACCGACGGAAGACCACCAAGGAGAAGGAGCCGGACACGCACAACCCCACCTCCAGCAACACAGTATGAGATCATAGAACACCCTCAATTAATTTAAAAGAACTGAAATCATACAGAGCATGTTCCCTCCACACAACAGAGGAAAGGTAAGGGTCAAAAACAGGAGATTTGGGAAATTTACAATATAAGAAAATGAACACACTCCTAAATGCCCAATGCATCCACCAAAGAGGTCATAACACAAATTGTTGTGGTGACTAGGAGCCGAATGAAAATGAAACCACAACACAAAACGCTCACAGGAGACGCTGAAAACAGTAATTAGAGATTTGCAGCCACAAATGGACGCGTTAAAATGATTTGAATCAACAATTTAATCACTAATATTATAAAAAGAAGAGAAATATCATCCACATCAAGCAGAAGGAAGGAAATCGTGAAGGTGAGAGACATAAGATGAAATGCAGGCTACAAAGTCAACAGAAAAACAAGCCCCCGAGTCATTGAAAAGATCGGGAAAACTGACCCAACTTTCGACGGAGCAGAGTAGACAGCGCAGGCTGCGCTGCTGGAACGCAATCGAAAGAAGGGGCAGCACCGCCCGCCTCCCAGGAATAAACAAGAGTTCTAAGGGAATCCAGCAAACAAGTATCTGCCAAGGAGGAAAAATCCCTGGGACGGTGTGCGCTGCCCGAGGACCTGAAAGCTGCGTGGCTGCGGTAAGACGGCGCGAGGGTCCTCACCGCGTCACTGCGCCATCAGCTCCCCGCGGGGAGACACCCAGCAGCAGAGCGGACCCCAGTTACCAAGGAGCAGAAGAGCGGGGGGCAGCAGCCTCAGCCCTCTGCGGTGCAGCCCCCCTGGTCTAGGGCCAGATGGAGACCACGCGGGCCCACACCCCTCCACCCCGGCTGCGATCAGGCTGCGCCTGCAGACCCACCCAGAGGCACAGGGAAACCCGCACCCGGTGGCCCAGGACGACCCCAGGAATGCCAGGCCGGCTCGGCCCCGCAGGCCTGCGCGCGGCTGTCACCACACCCGAGGACCAAGCCCACGGAATCGGCACCCTGGGCCCGGAGCGCGGGGGCGGGAGCCACGGGCAGGCGGCAGGGCAGGGCCTCCGTTCCCCGCTTGGCTGCTCTCCGCGCCCCCACAGCTGCGTCCACAGCCTGGCCGTGCCCACGGGCTGACCCCAGGGCCCGGGCTCAGGACTGGGGAGCCTCAGCCCTTGGCGTCAGAGACACGCTCCCTTGGAGGGGCAGGAGGAAGGGGGCTTCTGCTTGGTATGGGGGTCTCCTGTGCGAGGAAGCCTCTGGGAGCCCCGAGCTCCCCGACAGCTGATCCCCGTCAATGGCGGCAAAGCCCTGCAGAGGGAGGGAGGCCCGCGGGCAGGAGGAAGCCGGCCAAGGGCCTGTTACCGTTTCTCCCTCAGCCCCTCTGCCCCCCGCCCCTCCTCCCGCTGCGGGTCTCTGAAGAAGGACCTGTCCGTCCACTGCTGACCCTCCCTTTGCTGCTCCCCTACTTTAAGGCCCTTGAGAAGCCGGCTCTGGCGGCGGGTGCTCCCTCTGCAGGGAGGGGCCTTGCTGCCCGGCAGCGCTGGACGTGGCGGTCACCTGCACTCTTCCTTATTGTTCTCTTGGCTTTCCCCGAGCCGTGTGTGACCATCGCTCTCTGGGGCCCCGGCGACCCCGAGGCAGGCCCACCGGCGGGCACACACGGGTGATGAGCCCCCCGTACATCAGGCCCACCCCAGCATCTACCCCCGGCCGTCCTGGGCTCCGGGAGGCGCCAGTCACTGCCCGTTGGCACATGTTCGAGGTCAGCCCACCTGCCCTCAGATCCCTCCACCGTGAGGCGCAGGGACCGCATCTCAGGGTGCCGGGACGAAGCAGCGCCCAGCAGGGGACCCCACACTGGCGATGACCATCATGCCGACGGCGCGGACGCGCGGCCTCAGCCCTGGACACCCGGGAGGCTCGTGGCCTCCTGAACAGGCGGCCGCCTCCGTGGGAGGACTGACCTTGGGGCCGGGCCGGAAGGACCCCGGCACGTGGGCTGAAGCAGGAGACAAGGAACGGCGAGGAGGAGGCGAGGCCAGGCGGCCGCACGGTGGGAGGGCTCCAGGCTGGCAGTGGGCGCCAAGCTTCGCCTTGCGGGTTGTCTCCTCCTGGGTCTCCCCTCCGTGCAGGGCGGAGCCCGCCGCAGGGTCCCAGCAGCACCTCACCGGCCGCCCGTCCTGCCCGGGCCGCCTGAGCGTCAGCCTCACCCTAAGGAGGCCAAGGCGTCGGCCCCGGCGACCTGCGGCGCGCGTGCCCTCCCCGCCCGCCAGCCCCAACTCCGGCTGGGGACCGGCCCTCGGCCGCCCCCTGAGACGGGCGGGAGAGCAGCAGCCGCAGCGGCCGGCAGCAGCCCCACGAGCGTAAAGAGGGCCATGAAACCAGTGGAAAGTGTAAAACCAGCTCCTAATTAACTCACTTCCTAGAAGACAGGATTTACTCTCTGCAAACCTCGCTAATGAGAATTTCCAGAGTGAGAGAAACCAGATGTGCTGCACCCGCCGTGCGGCCCCGGGGAGCCCCTGCGCGCCCCCACCTGTGCGGCAGCGGCCGGCACCCCTGCGGCCCTGGGTGGGGATCCTGGCCGCGGCCACGTGCGACGGGTGGGCCGGGGCGGCCGTGGAGCCCTCCCCTGGCATGCCAAGCGCGGCGACTGCATTCGGGCCTCTCTTAATTAAAACCAGACGGGCACCATGTGCGCCCCGCCTGCCCCTGATTACACAGCAAGACGCAGAGTCCTTGTGTTTGTGTTAGCATCATGCTAATGCATGTTTTATGTGGCCTGATTGCCTGCATCCTACCAGCTAAACAAAACATACCATTACGTCCTCGAGGATATTAAATCAGGGCTGGCTCCCTCCTTCCCGGGGTCAGCCAGCACGGGACGCTCCCTCGCCGCGCTGCAGCTCCGGCGGCCACTCCCGCCGCCGCACCCAGGGCAGCCGGAGACGCGTCCTGGCCACGGCCAGTCTACCGTGGCCACGGCCAGGTCCCCGGATGCTCCCAGGGCCGCCCCTCGCGGGACCTCTGCCTTGTTGCTGATCTCAGCGGCCGGGGCCGCGCCCTCGCCACCCCCGTGCTCAGAGGTGGCCAGATGCAAACTCTCCCCTCTCTGTGTCCTCAGAGACGCACACTCAGGTGCTCGCGGCCAACGGTCCCGAGACGCGCGTGCCCTCGCCGCTCGGCAGGCCCAACTCCCGGGGGGCTGGGGACCGGCCCTCAGCCGCCCCCTGAGACAGGCTGGGAGAGCAGCAGCCATGTTGCTGTCAGGGCTTTGGAGGGAAGATCCCCACGTGTGTCCCCTGGGTCCTCCCCAGAGAAGCTGGGGGCTCGCCCAGGCTTCCCCATGCCCCCCCACCCCTCAGCGCACCTCCCCCCGCCATTCGGTGCAGCCCCTGTGCTCAGCCCTCCCAGCAGGCAGCAGGGCCCAAGACCCGGAGACACGGCCTTCCCGAGAAGACCCCAAGAGTGGATCTTGGCCCAGCCGCGGCTCCCCTTGCAACGGCGCACGCGCCAGGCAGGCCCCGGAGCGTACGGTCCTGCCTCAGAAGGGAGGAGCCGGCGCAGGGCCAGGTCCTGGAGCAGCCCTGCCAGGCGGGCAGCAAGGCCGCAGCTACAGGCAGACGTGGCCCAGCCGGCGGTGGGAGTGGACTGCACTGGCCGGCTCGTGCCGCCCTGGGGCCTGACCTCCCCCGCCGGGGCAGGCCAGGCTCATGCTTGACGGCGCCTCCTTAGCCGTGGGGCGGGCACCCCGAGGGCCAGGCCGCCGCCGAGCCCAGTCCCGTGCGGCCACCACGTCCGTGCTCCTGAGCGGCCACACATCTGCAGCGCACGCATAGCTGCCGCCCCGCGAAGGTCAAGCCCGTGGCCGGACACGCTCAGCCCCCCGGGCCCTACGGAGGAGGCTCTGACTTCCCACACCAGCTTCCTGAGGACGCGCGGCCGGCGGAGCAGCCCTGCTCAGGCCCGTCACCACCCACTGCCCCCGCCCGCCGCGCCCTCCGTCGCCCGAGTCCCTGCAGCCTGAGCTGCCCCGCGGCTGTAAGTGGCAGGCACGGCGCCCACAGGACGGACGCTGCCCTGAGCACAGACGCTCCTCCGGCTCCGCCCGCTGGACACTCAACCGGAAGGCACCCGACCCCAACCGAGGCCGGCCGGTGCCGCCCAGGCCTGGGAGCGCTGCCGGCGCACAGGCTGCCGGGGCAGCTACTTCCCGGAACCCCAGCCAAGATGCCCAGCGGAGACTCCAGGCCGGCCGGCCGCCCGCACCACGATGCTGAGAGCAAGGAGGCTGCGGCCCTGGGCGCCCGCCTGGCAGCAGGCCTCTGAGCCCCGCCCGCGGCCACACACCATCACCACGGGGCCTCCTGTCCCTGCAACCTGCTTGCACCATGGGGCTGCGAGGACACGGGGGCAGGACACGGGGGCAGGCCCAAACCGGGGGCGCCACCCCCACCCCCAGGTCCTCCCGATCCGCCCTCCACCAGGCGCAGGGCAGGGGCACGCGGTGCCTGAGGTCGCGGCAGCGGGGCGCGTCTGACAGGCGGCCGGAGACAGGCCTCTGACGGGACGTCCGCCGGGCCACTTCCAAAGCCGGCGTCACGACGGGCATCAGCGTCCCCGAGGGCACTGGACGGGCAGGGGTGGGTGCGTCCTGAGCGCGGGCCCACCGGGTCGGCCGGGCTGCCCAGGCGCTGCTCGCTCTGCAGGGGCGGCTGGGCGGCCCCACACACCCTGCGCGTGGCAGATCCTCGCTGGACAGACGCCGCCAGCCCCGGGCACACGAGCAGGAGCGGCAGCCTGTGAGTGTGGGACGCGGCTCCGTCACCCCGAGGCACCCGGGGTCCACTCAGGGACAGGGCACCAGGCCCCGGGGCGGGACCCGCGAGGGCTTCTAGGAGACAGAGGCCGAGGCCCGCCACCCTCAGGGCTCAGGTGCGTGAAAGAACGCGGGCCGAGGAACAGCGTTCCCGGTGGAATTTTCCAGAAGTGCCGGGGGGCCGGGGGCCCACGCGTCCTGCCGAGGCTGTCGTGGCTGCAAGGGCCCGCCAGACGCCTCCGCTGCTTCATGGCGGGCTCCCACCTCGTGTTACAGGCCTGAAGTTAATTTGTTTGATATTCCCAGCACTGGCGATGCTATTTAAGACATCCTGTTAAAAGTTTGTAACATTAATTTAATGGAAAAATGCCAATATCACTCTAAGAACGCTATTAGATTTTCTCCCTGTTAAATTAATGTTACTAACTTTTAATGGATGTTGTAATTAGATGTTATTATTAACGGGAATATTACCCAAATTAAAATCAGACCCTGAGACACAGCACACATTTACAAGTGCATAAAGCCGGGCGTCTGGGCGTCACGCTCGCCCGCGGGGCCAGATGGCCTGGCCTCTGCGCCGGGACCTGCCCCGGCCGCCCGGCCGCCGTCGGGGGCCAGCCCGGCCGCGGTTCCCGCTAAGGACAGGAAGTTGAGGCCCCACAGCCTGGGGGGCACAGGGGGCCACCTCCCAATTTCACACTCAATTTAAAGGGTCACTCTCCATCCGGCCTGATTGGGTCCGGCAGTTAGAATTGATTGTCGGCTGTGGAGCCGCCGCCTTCCAAGCCAATTTAAAGAGGAGGCCGCCCAGCCGCGGCTTATTAGGGGCTGGGCAGACGCGAGGGAGCCCCCAACGCCGGCTGCCAGGGACGGGAACGGCAGGCCCTGGCTTGTCAGGGGTGCTCCCTGAGGGGGTGACGCCAGGCCCAGGGTCCCCAAGGAACGTGAGCCCGGCACCCCCTCCTGCAGAGGCCTCGAAATCCGAGGGTGCAGAAGCCCAGGCCGCGCCAAACCCAGCAGCTGTCCCAGACCCTCCTCTCACGTCCCTGCAAGGCCTCGGCCGCACGTCCAGCCCCTGCGCAGGGCCTAGGGCAGGACACTGTCCTCCCACAGAGACCCGAGGTCCAGCGGAATCAAAGCCCAGATGCTGGGGGTCCCGGACCGAGGCCACAGACAATAAGCCAGCAGATTGGGGCGCCTGCAAGCTCAACTCCTCTATGCCACCCCTCTCCGTCCCTGTGCAGTGTGTGTGGCCCCCCAAGACGCTACAATCTACAGCTCAGGCGCCGAGCCAAGTCCCGGCGGCTCCTCCCACTCAGACCCCCCAGAAGGGACCTGGCCGGCCCGGGGTGCCCCCACCCCCTCTGCAGCCGGCGCCCGGGCTGTGTGCCCGCCCATCAGAGAGGGGCACCGAGTCTGCTCTATCCCACGCCAGCTCCCGCGCGCACAGCGCCCGAGGAGCAGGGAAGAGGAGCTTGTTTTGCTGCAGTGCTGAGGGGAAGTTTCTCGTGGTTTGGTCAATTTGAAGAGTGTTGTTACGGACAGGGCCGTAGACTCGTGACATTTTCCCGAGAGAGAATGGCTCTCCCTACCCAGACGCCGCGAGCCGCCCTCGAAGGAGAGGAGCCGTCGGCACAGCGGCCACGCAGGAAGGCGTCCAGGCCCGGCCGTCCGTCCGCAGAAGCGAGGGGCGGGGCCCGGCCGCTCAGGGTCCGCTGGCAGGACAGGGCGACAGAGGGGCGCAGAGCCCTTTGTCGGCGCCGAGCGCTGGTGTCACGTCGCCAGCTCGCCACCTAAATCTTGGCGGGCGCGAGCTGAGCCAGCCGGCGTGGGCGGCGCCCGGGCGCTCCGCATGCTAATCGCCCCAGCGGATCTTCTACCAGCACCGTCACAAACCGCTTCCCTCGTCTATAATTGTATTTTATTAACTCGCATCTATTGTTAAATGGGAACAACAGCAAAAAAAGAGAAAAGAAGGCGACCTCGCTGGCCCGCGTGATTTGAACAGGTGGGCAAATTGAAATATTTCGCGAGCGGCTTTGTCTCCGCGCAGTGAGAGGCTCCAGTGATCCCACATCTGCAAAAATAGGCTGTTGGGTCTGGGGGCGCCGCGCAGCTGAGCAGGCGGGGTCTGCAGGGTCCTTCAGGGGTCTGGCCTCGAAGTCTCCAGAATCTGAAGCGGCGTCTGGTCCCACAGTGGTTAGTCTGCGCGACGAGCCACAGGCGGCTGGAGGTCACTGCGCAGTGTGGCCAGCGGCCAGTGAGAGCTGGGCCTCCAGGCCTCGGGGTCACAGGGGAAAGAGCAAGTGGAGTTGCTGGCCACACCCGTCTACTCTGCACAAAGCTTCTCAGCCTGGGGTGCCAAGCGACGGCTCCTGTGCTCCAGCCGCTGGGCTGACACCATGCAGGCCCCGCAGGACCCCGCCCCGCCCGGGGGAGAGGCGGAGGTGTGGGTGGCTGTGGAACCCCAGAGCAGGCTGGACTGCTGGGAGCGGGCGCAGCTGAGGACCGTCTGACGCCAGAGTCATGGCAGCTCAGGGCGCGCAGGGGTCCAGAGTAGCGGGCAGCGCCACCCCTCTTTAGGCGACAGGCCCTCGCACACCCTTGCCACGCTCACACCCGGCTGTGAGGGCGGATGGGACATGAGGCAGCAGCAGAGCAGGCTAAACCGATGCCAGTTGGGGTGGCATAAGGAGAGCCCGCGGCCGCCAGGCCCACTCTGCCTGCAGCCACAGGCCGTCTGCCCACTCTGCTCACGTGGACACGGCACCGCCACTCCCCATGTCAGCACGTCACTGGCGAGCCTACAAGGCCGGTTTTTCTTTTTAAAGATTTATTTATTTATGCACACAAGAGCTGGGGCGCGGGCCAGAGATGCGGGGGGGTGAGAGGACTCCCCAGAGACAGAGTGGGGAGCAGAGCAGGCGGACCCACTGATACGCTGCTGAGGGGAGCAGCGGGGAACAGGAGAGGTCTGCCACGCCCCGTGGGCAGCTCCTGGCCGGGGATCGAACTCGGGCCGCAGGGGCTGCGATAGCTTGATCGTGTGAGACTTAACCCCTGTGCCCCCAGGGCGCCCCGGGCCTCTCTTCCCTTGGAGAAGGTTCCCAGGCCCACCCCGCACATGTCCTCTGCGTGCACTTCAATGCTGCCCGTGGCTGGACACAGGCGCGTGTGGAGGTGACAGAGTCCGAGGCCAGCGGGCCCGTCGCGTCACGTGACGCCCAGCCGGTCGGTGCCACGAGAAACATCTTTATAAAACTTTTCCAAATTGTTTCTGTCCCACAAAGCAGTCGCGCTCTCGGCGCTCAGCGTGGCCGCTTCCCAGCGCGCGGTTGGCTTCGTCACCAGCCGGCAGGCTCCTCGCCAGGTCCCTCCCCGCGGCTCCGCCTCTGTGGTCCAGCCCCAGGCCGCCGCCCCCCCAGGCCACGCCCGATGCCGCAGAGCCCCCCTCGCCCACGGATCGGCGACGCTCCGGCCGTGCGTGCGGCCCGCGGTCCCCGCGTTGCAGTCGCGACAGCTTAAGACTTAGCACTTCCGTGTTGACCAAACAGCTGCAGTGACAGCCAGAGTCGAGGAGCTGCCTCTTCTCACTCTGTGATTTTAAAAAGCGTTTTTGACAACGGCGAGCGGCTGAAAGGCGTCCACTCCGCGGTGACCACGACGGTCCCGAGATAAACGTGGTCTCTAAACAGTCACGCGCACAGCGGCCGTGTCACGCGGGTGTCGCCGGGCATCATAAAACTGTTCAAAACCGTAAATTGAACCGTTCGAATCAGCAGTGGCGCTGCCGGCTGCTGCGCTGGTTGAGCCGGGGCGCCGCTGCGTCCAAACCTCACAGTGTTCGTTTCCCAAGTGTCATGTTCGCGTCCCTTACCCTTCCCGCCTGCAGCCCGCGTGGGAGGATGTCTTGAGAAGGGGGGACCTTCTGGGGACTTGCACTAATGGGGGGCGTTGCCTGGACGGTCCTGGGGGCGGCCACGCCGCGGGGCGCTGGGGCCTGGGGGCACGGGTGGCCCGGGGCAGGCAGCGGTGGACACAGGCCGGCGCCTCCACACCAGAGGGCAGAGTAGAGCAGGACGGGCCACGGTGGACCCCCTTCCTCAGGCCCGTAGCCCCTCATCCCCGGACCTCACCCCAGGAAACCTGCGGAAACGCGCCGGGCCCTGGGAGCCCCAGAACCAAGGGGTCCTGTGCCCTGAGCCAGCCTGGTGCAGGTATAGAGTGTAGAGGGGCGGGGGTCTGGTGAGCGGGTCCTGGGGCTCCCTCTGAGCAGTCTCCCCAGTCCCCTCGTGGCAGACGGGAGCCCCCCAGGGTCTCCCCGTCTCAGTGCCACAGGCAGCCACGGGCACGGCGCCTTCGCAGTCGGGCAGGAGGCCAGGGCGGGGCGTCCTGCAGTCCCTCGAGGGACGGGCTCTGCCTGTGGGAACGGGTTTCTCTGCAGTGGCCCCGTCTCCGTGCCCCACCTCGCAGCTGCCCCCCAGGCCCCCACAGTGCCCGGCGCCCCCACAGCAGCCCCTGAGGGGCTCGTCACCACGGCGGGTCCATCCTGGGCCTCCCCCGGCTCTGGGCCTCACACCTCCTCCCTGGCTCCCCGAGAGGAAGAGCTGCCCTCAAAAGAACAGTTTCAAGTCACAAAGCACTTTCCGGGACCAGCCTCATCCCCACTCCCGGGTCAGCACAACCCGCGCCCCCGAGGCCCGAGAACACATCTGCGGCCCCACAGGAGGCATCGCGGTCACTCGGCTGCTGGCAGGGGACAGGGCACGGAGCGCCAGACCTGCCTTGGGGACCTGGGACTGCCTCTGTGACGAGCGTCCCCCACTTCATAACCACCCCCAACTCCCTTCCGCTGCCCGTCCCTCCTGCCCTTCCCGGGAAAGGCAGGGCCTGGGGGGGACAAGCAGGCCGGGGCTGGGGGCTGGCGGGGGAGCGGAGGCAGCCGTGTCCGCTTTCATCTCGGGATCAGCCGCGCCCCTCCCCCGGCCACGGCCCGCTTCAGCCTTGGAATTTATGGTTTCCTTTGTAAACAGGCCTCTGCGGCAGGTAAGCTCCGCCAGGGCCCAGGCCCAGCCTCACCTTGCCGGCCTCGGGTGTCTCTGGGTCCTAGATCTCGGGGTTCTGGTCCACGGGGTGCTGCGGGGACAGGCTGCAGGCTCTGCCAGGGACGGCAGACGGGAGCCGCTGAGAGGCTCAGGGTGGACATGCCTGCAGGGAGCAGTGATGGGGAAAGACGGATGGCCGGGCCCCCGGCGGCCGCTCGCCGGCCAGGGCCTGACGGATGGAGCATTGAAGCCACCAGGCCCCCGCCGCAGCCGCCCGCAGGAGTCTGCAGGCAGCAGGGCTGCGGCGCCCGGGCCCAGCTGTGCTGTGGAGCGGCGGGAGAGGCTCCGCTGCAGCGTGCGGCCCGGCGAGGCGTTCCATGACCACTGTCGACGGCCGCTTTGCCCGCCAACTGTGGCCGCCGAGCTGTCCCGCTGCCGCCCACACGACGCCCGGACCCCACCCAGGCAGGCGGCTTCCTCCTGGGCTTGGCCGCTCTCCCTGACCGCGGGCAGCAGGCGCGCTACCCCAGGCGAGCCACATCGGCCCTCGGGAGGCTCCGCGGGAAGGAGTCGGCCGGGCGGCACCGTCGGGCCAGGGGCAGGCAGGGCTGCGGCAGAGAGGGACCCCCGGAGGGCGCTGAGGGGGGGTGTGGGGTCCGTGAGCCTCACAGCCGAGGCCCACAGGCCTGGGTGGCAGCTGGCAGCCCCGGTGACGGTGGCTCAGCACACTGTGCGGCCACAGCAGGGCCCCGGGGCAGCCCCTAGAGCCCCTCCGTGTGTGCGAGGCACAGGGCGGGCACAGGGCGGGCCCAGCACCCACGCACCCCTCGGCGTGTGCACCTGCCGGTCCGCAGTGTCTTCCTCGGAGAAGGCGGCCAGGGAGGGGTCTGGCTTCCGGGGGTGACCCCCCCCACGCGCCGCCTGCCCGCCCTGAAACCGGACCCAGTCCCCCAGCCGGCCCAGGCACAAGAGCCGGAGACTCGCGTTTCCTCCCTGGGCCCATTAATGTTTTACGAGGCCACACAGGGGCTGGCTGTCCTCCCGCTGTCACGCAGCGCGCCGGACGGCGCGTCCAGAGGCAGGAAAGCCGAGTTTGCTCAGAGGGGCAGAGAGCGGGGTGGGGGAGGGCGGCCTCCGCTGGAGCCAGGCCTCGGGGCACGCCGACAGGGGCCCCGCGGCTTTCGGTGCCGACCCCAGCAGGACCCGGTCCCTGTGGAGCCGAGACGACTGCCGTGACGGCCCCAGGGTGCGCTCGGCGGGGCTGCTGCCCAGAGGCCTCTGGGTCCTCTCGGTGTCCCCCAGCCCACCCTGGACCCGCCGCCCGCTGCTCCCGCCAGCCGCAGGACCTCTCCCCCGGGGCCGGCAGAGACGAGGCTGGCGCTGGCGGCTTGGAGGCAGCCCCTGACCGCCCCAGGGCCCTCGCCCGCATGCCTGCCACGTGCTGGTCAGCCGTGACCTGCCTGGACGCCTGACGGAACAGCCCGGCGCCGTGCAGCCGGGCACGCTGGGGATTCAGGCCCCGCGAGGAGAAGCAGCCTCAGCCGGGCATTTTCTTTGTCAAGGGCCAGGCCAGCTCGCAGCCTCCGTGCAGGAGGCCGCCCGGCCCCGCCGGCCGCCACAGGGCAGCCCAGCCCCGAGAACACGCCGCCGCGGGCAGCAAGTCGGCCTCTGCCCCGCAGGCCCTGCCCTCACTGCATGCGCGGTGGACGCGGCGGCCGTCACGCGTGAGAGTTCAAAAATGTTAACATTTCAAAGGAAGATCAGAAGAAAAATGACAGTTAATTGTGAGGCAGGTGAGCCCGGCCACGCTCAGGCGCCACGCCCGCTGGCCGGCGGGGGCCCTCGCCTGGCGGGGGCTGGAGGGGGCCGGCGGGGGCCGCAGTGGGCGCCGCAGTGGGGGCCGGCTGGGACACTGCGCCTTGCTTCTCCCACGTGCAGCGGGGCGCCCCGGCAGTCAGTCAGCGGACAGCGCAGCTTCCTTTCCGGCTGAGGCACGGCCGGGCGTCCGCGTCCCCCGACAGTGTCACCCGAGCGAGTGCTGCCCGCCCGGTGCCCCGCTCAGAGGCAGCACTTGCAGCGTGCGCTTGTCTGCCGGGGTGGGGGGCTCGCTGCTTGGCACACCCACTTCCTCCGCCCTCGATTTCATCCCCGTGGCCGCGCCCAGCCCCGCGTGGAGGCAGGAACCCCCAGGAAGTTGTCGTTTGCAGCCGGGTAGAACTTCCAGAAAGAAATCACTCAGCGTCTTTTTGCCTTTCTCCTCATCTTTTCCCTTCTGACCCGGGATGTGAAGGTGATGGCTAGACACCCGCAGCCGTGCTGCCAGCGTGAGGACGGAGGCTGAGCCTGCCTGGGCACCGCCGTCAGGGCGGGCGGGGCGTCCCGGCCTCCCACCCTGGCCACCAACTGCCCATTCCAGAAAAATAAAAGATTTATTTACTGCACGGTTACCTCGGGTCTCTACTGCTCTCCTCTGGCTAAACAGGACTCTAAATGACACGCTGTATTTTTTAATCTCAAGAAAACAATGGATATAAACTTTTATATTCTATCATAATCATCATAAAGCTGCGGCAAACGCGCACGGCAACAGCTCGTTATCTCAGGGCGATTTCACACTAATGCAATGATAGACACCAGAGGGTTAATTTGTCACTCCTCCTAATTAGTCGTTGTGCTGCTAAATAGGGTCTTCTGGAGTAACGACCGCGCCGCCGTAGCAGGGAGAGCTGATTTACTCGCGTCTAAGGAGAGGGACCTAGGGGTGCGGCCCTAGGGGCGCCCGGTGACCGCCGCCCGCCGTCTGGGGGCGCCCACCACTCCCCGCGTCCAGATGTGCCCTGCGGCGGGGTGAGGCCGGCAGGCGAGCCGGGAGCAGGGGCGACCCGGGCGGGAGGCCTGGCTCTGTTTCTCGGCCCAGAGCCCTGATCGCAGACCACGGGGGTCCGTCGTCAGCTTTCTCGGCCGCGATCAGCAAACATCAGGCACGACTGAGGACCAGACGGGCCGTCCGCGCGTGACCCTCCCACGACGCTGCAGATGTGGCCGCGGTGCGCGGGGCGGCTAATTGAGGGAGGTGAATGGAAGAGCCGAGAGTAATTTTCTGCCATCCGTGAAAAATGCCGCTGGCAGCGCGCGCCGGGGCCGTGCCAGCCCAGCCCAGAACACCGGCCAAGCCTCGCTGTCCAGACCCCACACCCGCAGGCTGCGGCCAGGCTCTCGCGGCACCGGCCGGCGCAGGTCTGGCCGCCATGTGTCCGCGGAGCTCTCGCGGAGCTTGTTTACGGCTGAGCCGGCCGAGCTGGGGGCCGCGGCGCCAGGGGCCCTCGGGGCCAGGAGGGGAGCAGCCTCCGCGACGGCCTTGCTCTGCAAGGCTCCGCGTCTGTTGTCAATTTGAGGAGCGGCCAGCTGACCCCACTGACATGTGATATCGCCGTAAACAGGCTGGCCATCCTCCTGGCCACCTGCAGGGGCCCGCTGGGGGCAGCTGCCTTGGGAAGACGTGCAAGAGCAGGGTGGACGGGCAGGGAGCAGGGCTGCTGCCGCTGCCTCAGGCCCGCAGAGACCCCCACAGGCCCGCAGAGACCCCCACAGGCCTGCAGAGACCCCCACAGGCCTGCAGAGGCCCCCCTCCAGGCCCGCAGAGACCCCCCTCCAGGCCCGGAGATCCCCTCCAGGCCCACAGAGAACCCTGCAGGCCTACAGAGACCCCTCTCCAGGCCCACAGAGACTCCCAGGGCCCGCAGAGACCCCCCTCCAGGCCCGGAGATCCCCTCCAGGCCCACAGAGAACCCTGCAGGCCTACAGAGACCCCCCTCCAGGCCCACGGAGACTCCCAGGGCCCGCAGAGACCCCCTCCAGGCCTGCAGTGACCCCTCCCTTCAGGCAGCAGAGACCCCCGGCAGTGCCCACAGGTGCTTCAGGGGTAACCCCCATGCCGAGGCCTGAGGATGAAGGGAGTGTCACCCGCACAGGCCTCGGCCTCGCAGACCCTGCACCTGCGCCCTGGGGAGACGCAGGGACCCCAGACCATGATGGAGACGTGGGTGCCCTCCTGGGTCCTGCTTCCCTCTGACAGAGGGGTGGACCCCGAGAGCCCCGAGAGCCCCCAGGACAGAACCAGGGTGAGGCCTGATGGGGCGAGTGCAGCATCGCAGTCCTGTGTGCAGGGGTGAGCACCCCACCTGTCGGGGCAGCAAGAGGGTGCGTGTGGTGTGGGGGGGGGTGTGTGGTGTGTGTGGTGCGTGGTGCGTGGTGCGTGTGGTGTGTGGTGTATGTGGGGTGTGTGTGGTGTGTGTGGGGTGTGTGTGGTGTGTGTGGTGTGTGGTGTGTGTGGTGTGTGGTGTGTGTGGTGTGTGTGTGTGGTGTGTGTGTGGTGTGTGTGGTATGTGTGGTGTGTGTGATGTGTGGGGTATGTGTGGTGTGTGTGGGGTGTGTGGTGTGTGTGGTGTGTGGTGTGTGTGGTGTGTGTGTGTGGTGTGTGTGGTGTGTGTGGGGTGTGTGGGGTGTGTGTGGGGGGTGTGTGTGTGGTGTGTGGGGTGTGGGGTGTGTGTGGTGTGTGGGGTGTGTGGGGTGTGTGGGGTGTGTGGGGTGTGTGGGGTGTGTGTGGGGTGTGTGGGGTGTGTGGGGTGTGTGGGGTGTGTGGGGTGTGTGGGGTGTGTGGGGTGTGTGTGGGGTGTGTGGGGTGTGTGGGGTGTGTGTGGTGTGTGGGGTGTGGTGCGTGTGCTCATGCACACACCGTGAGGGGGGACAGGATAATTCGGGCGCCTAATTTCACTGCAATCTCCACACAGCTGGATGTATCTCAAATATTTTAAAGTGTTTTGATCATTTCGAAGATTTAAAGCGTTATTTTCCTAGAAATTCTGGCAAAGTGATTCTCCAAATTAACTGGCTGCTCCGAGTTACACGTCACGCCATTAACCCGGGGGAGGTGAGGTGTCGCGCAGTCGCCGGCCCCGGGGGGCGTGCGGGACGGGGCGTCCTCGGCGGGTGCGTCCGGCCCGCGCCGTCTCGGAGTCTCCATCCCGGGAAGGGGAGAGGCTGGACCCGGATTCCACTGGGCCCAGATGAGGCGTCCCCTGGCTTCAGGGCTCAGCCCCAGCCGGGTTTGCTCCTAACGTGGGGGTGGGGTCGCCGGGATGAGGCTGGGGACAGGTGAGCAGAGCAGCCCCCCGACCCGTGCAGGGGGCTGCCTGTGGGGGCGCGGGGGCGGTGCGGGGAGCGCACGTAGGCGTGGGGGCACAGGGGCGCGGGGCCGGGGGTGCGGGGGCCGGCGCAGAGTGTGCGGGAGGCACGGGGGACGCGGGCTCTGGGGGTGGGACACACACCCGGGGCCTGCGGTGGGGGGGCCCCTCCCGGGCGGCTCCCTTGGGCCAGCTGTGCGATGGCAGCGCTGCGGGGCCGGCAGGTGCCGGGGAGTGGCCGAGAGCGCTGTAGGGGTGCGGGAGCCCCGCCAGGCTGCCCTGGGCCAGACCTCTGTGGTCCTGGCTCAGGCACCAGGCCGCCCCGCTGCTCCCCAGGGCCAAGCCTCAGGCAGGGCTGGCCTTGCCGTCTCCAAGGGCCGGAGTCTGGGCCCGCACGCCCTTGAGGGGACGGGCAGGGGCCACGTGCCGGGCAGGCGCGGCCGCTCTGAGGGCCCCTCCTTGGAGCTGGGCCGGGCCCGAGCCGCCTGCAGGCCGAGTGGGCCGGGTCCTCCCCTCCCGCGGCGGGGAGCTCGGCAACCACAGCCCGCCCCGGGCCCCAGGCCCCTCCTAGGTCAGGGGAGACGGGCTTGGGAGGGCCCTGGTGCTCGTCCCGGGACGCCCCCGCCCCGTCACAGGCCCCTCACATCCCTCCCACGTGGAGAGGGGAGCCAGGGTGCCCCTCAGGGCCGCGGGCGCCCACGGGCCTGGTGGTGGTTTCCGAGCCGTCGCCCTTGATAATTGATGAGCGAGGCCCGTCGGGCTCTGGTTTCCCGGGCGCGGAAGGGCAGGCTCAGATGGCAGGTGTGGCGGAGCACGGAGCGACGATGACAACCTCATTAACAATTCATGTCAGTGGAGACTTCAGGTAACCGAGCGCGTGGCGGACGCCAGTGTCCCTGCGGAGGGGGTGCCAGCGAGAGGGGAGACAGCGGAGGAGGGGCGCCCCGCAGCCAGGCTCTGGCCCAGGCTGGCCGCGGGCAGCACCCGCAGGACCCACAGCCCTGTGCGTGGACAGCAGGCACCCTCAGGGGTAGCCCTGGGCCCGGGCAGTGGACACGGCTAAGGCAGAGACCGGGGCCGGGGCCGCCAGCCAGCCAGGGGCCGGGTCTGCAGGCGGCATCGCCTGGGCTGGCCGCTCCGAGGACACAGGGTGACAGGCTCACTGTGCCCAGGGCGCTGAGGTTACTGGGGGCATGGGGTCACTCTGTTCTGGGCCGTCCACCAGTCTGGATGAGGTAGGTGAGTGACCAGCAGCCCACACAGTCTCGGGGAGCCCATCAGATTGAGGGGCCACCCCAGGCGCCTCTGTGCAGGCAGTGATGTCCCCCCGCAGAGCCCTGCCCAGCTGGACTCCCGCTCAGGCCCCCGCCCTGCGCTGCCCTCATCAAAGGTCCCCAGCTCACGTGCGGCCACCCTCCCCGGGGCTGGGGCTTGGCCCGATGCCCCGGCCCGGACGCCTGGGCAGGGTCAGTGGTGCACGGCGGCCCCGTGCGGCTCCGCAGGGCCAGGTGGTGGCGCTGCTGGCCTTAGGCATCGGTGGCCACTGCCACTCGGGCTCCCCTCCAGGCTGACCACGGGCACCGGCCTCACAGCTCAGCCTCCCGCCGCAGTGACGTAGCATGTGAAGCCCCAGGGTGGGCCGAGACCAGCCGGCCCTCTGGGCCCAGTCAGCAGCGCCGCAGGGCAGCGGAGCCGTCCGGGAGCCCCAGCGGCGGCCCCTTCCCCGCTTCCCCGCCTGACCCTCCCCAGCCCTGCTGGGCCTCGCGGCCTCCCTCCCTCCCGCGGCCCCTCCGCCCTCTGCCCCAAGTAGTGTCCACACCTCCGTGACGACCACCAGGGCTGGCTGGGCCTCCAGCGCGGCGAGGGAGGTCCCGTCTCTGCCCAGCGGGGCTCTCGGGACCCTCTGCTCTGTTCACCCCCGTCCGTCACCCCCAGACCCAGACCACACGTGGTCAGACCAGCCCCCTGCCCCACGAGGGATGTGGCAGGCCGGAGCAGGAGGCCGTGTGGCTCTTCCAGTCTGGCGCAAAGGCAAGGGCCAGGCCAGGGCGAGCCTCAGGTGGCCGAGCCCTGTGGGGTCCCCACGGCAAGGAGCCGGTGGCAGCAGGCAGCGGGAGGGCAGACCCACCCCCGCCCGCGTGCGGGGCGCCTCGCAAGTAGGGTCGGGCGCGTGCTCAGCGAAGAGTGCTGGTCAGCCTCCCCTTTCTGAGCCGGGAAGCTGCCCACAGCGGAGCGGGTGCCCGAGCTGGGACGTGGGCCCAGCCGCCCGCCAGCTCCTGCCTGAGGACCACGCTGGACAGGCCCTGCCTGAGGGCCTCGGGGGGCTCGGGCAGCAGGGCCAGGTGCGAGGAGGGGCGGGGCCCCAGGGGGACGGAGCACGGTGGGGAGGACGAAACTGGGCACTGGCTGAGCAGCGGAGCCCACCTCGGAGGCTCCAGAGCTCCAAGCGGCCTGGCGGCCCCCGCACCCTCTGCCGTGCTGGGCCAGGCAGCCCTCCGCCCGGGCCCCACCGGGGGCCTCCGGGCACGCGGGGCAGCAGGCTCCAAGCTCACGCGGCGCTGCCCCTCGCCCACGGAAGCCGCGTCCCCGCGGCATCTGACCGGCTCACGTGCGCCTCAGCGCCCTCCCCGCGGCCTGGAGCCAGGTGTGAAGGTAGCGCGCTCTGCACTTCCTCGCCCGAGGAGCCCTCGGGGGACACTGCGTGGACGCCCCGAGCCCTCTCTGCAGACACCCCGGCACCCCCGAGGCCTCCCCGAGTCAGCTCTCTCAGCAGCGCCTGCCCCGAATCCGCCTGCAGGAGACACCGGGCGCTCCCAGCCAGACACCGGACAGGCCCCGGCCATCCGGGCGCGCTGCGGCCCTCGGCCGGGGCTGGGCAGCAGCGAGCAGGTTACTGGCCTCTGGGCTCCTCCGCAGACTTTTCCTCTGGGGCCAGCACAGCCATTTCCTGCCCTTTCATCTCCCACCAGTGATCGAGCCGTGGCCGGGACCCGGGGGCAGCGGAGCGGCCGAGGGGCGTCCGTCCGCCCAGGCCGGCGTCAGCGAGAAGGCGTCAAAATCCCGTTTTGCTGCCTGTGCTTAGGGAAGGGACGCCGGCGAGTTCGCCGTTGCACGTCTGTGCAGCGGATGTGGGGGCTTCCAGCGCCGACGCACCCAGCCCAGGCGCGGGGGCCACGGCGGCCTCCCCGTCCTGCCCTTCAGGGCGTGGGGAGTCCCGGACGAGCACAGGGGGCCGCTGCTGTCGGGGCAGACCCGTCGCCGGCCGCGAGGGGAATGTTCGCTCCTGACTGTGATGACAACTGCGATTTCGGGGGGAATCTGTGCAGCAAACGAAGCAGAATTGACCCCCGCTTGAGACCCTAACACCCCTGACCTGTGCAGACGGGAGGAAAAAATTAAGGCCTTCTGGGGACAATTTCCCTCTCTTGACCAGCGTGGAGCCTTGGCCTGAGGCTGGCACGTTTCCACAGACGGTTGTGCGGTTGCCAGGCTGGGACGCCTGGCCCGAGGCCGTCTGGACGAGACACCACAGACGGCGCCATTCCTGGGGGCAGAGGCAGAGCCTGGAGCAGGGGACCGCCTCAGCGCGTGCAGCCTCGTCGCACAGACACCCGCGGGGCGCCCAGGAGAGGCCCTGGCAGGGCCGGGAGAGGGTCTTCAGTCGGGCACTGGCCGGGGCGTGGCTGTCCACACGGTCGCTCGCAGGAGCTCGCCCTCCCGTGTCCCCGGGCTCGGCCCATGATGCCTTGTCCGGGGCCAGAGAACGAGGCCGGCCGGGGAGCAGCAGGCCCCATGCTCCTGCTGAGGCCCCAGGCCCCCGCGGTTAGTCTCTGAGACCCTGCCAGAGAGGAATTCCGTCTTCTCTGAACATTTCCGCCACCCCAAGCGTGCAGGAGACACTGCTAGCTACGAAGTCCGCCCGGGAGGTGGGGCTGGCCCCTCGCAGCCTCCCGCTGCTCGGAGCAGGCGCGCCCGGCCCTGGCGTGGGAGAAGCTGCTTCTCTCCCACTCCCAGCTCAGCCCCAGTGCAGGGCCACAAGCAGCTGAGGCTGGGTGGGCGCGGGCCGGGGGCTGCTCTGGGGCACCTGGGCCACCGCCCACGCTGTCCCCTGCGGTGCTGTGGCCAGACCTGGGCTGCACAGCTTGGAGGCAGCGCCTGCTCTCTCTCACTGCCTGTGCCGCCGGGGCGGTGTGGCGTCCTGAAGCCTCTGCCTGTCCCCTCCTGAATCTCGTGGTTTTAGCCCTTCTGCTGAAGCCTCTGGCCCCGTGGGGGTGGGCTCTGGGGTGTGCTGTGAGGTGGCCTGCAGCTGAGAAGACGCTGCGTCCTGCCACAGGACTTGGCACCTTTGCTGGAATCATTTGGCCAGGTACGTGGGGCCTGACCTCGGGCTCTGTCCTGCTGCACGGGCCCAAGTGTCTGTCTCTGTGCCAGTGCCACACTGTTTTGATTAGCATGGCCTTGCGGTAGGTTTGAAATCAGGGAATGGCAGTCCTCCAGGCTTGTTCTTCTTCAAGACTGTTTCTGGCTCTGTGGGGCCCCTTGAGATATATTTTTAGAAGAGGTTTTCTAATTCTACGAAAACATCCTGCAGATTTTGTCGAGTTTGCATTGAGGCTGTAGGCGGCCTGGGCCAGGACTGACCTCGTGAGTGTGAGTCGCCCAGTCCACGACATGGCCGTGTCCTGTGGATTTAAGTTCTTTGATTTCTCTCGGCAAAGATTCTTTGTTTTCATTGTGCGAATCTTCCACTTTTTATCTAAATAAATTTCTAAACATTTAATTCTTTTTGGCACTCTTACAAATGGAATTGTTTGGATAATTTCCCCTTTAGATCACTCTTTTCCGTGCGTGGAAAGGTGGTGGTTTCTGAGCAACTGTGCCCAGCTACTTCGCTTCCGTCACGCGCTGGTCACAAGCCCCTGTGGGTCTTCAGAGTTCCCTACGTGGAGCCCACACCACCGGCCAGCAGAGGTCATTTTGCTGCCTCCTTTCCGACCTGGATGCCTCGTCCTGCTGTTGTCAGCTGGTTGTCCGGCTGGGCCTGCAGAGCCATGCAGACCACTGCAAGCACCAGGAGGACGGTGGGGCTGCGGCCCCCGTGGCTGGTGGCTCTGTTTCTGCACAGCCTCTTCGTCCTCCGGAGAATGCAGGCCCCAGGCGGGAACGCACGGGGGAGGCACTTGGACTGGAACTCTAGACAGCCTGTCTGGGTCCAGCTTCTGGTCAAGACAGACCAGAGAATTTCTGGCTCCTGTGGCTGGCCAGCGCTGCACGGGTCGTGGCGGGGGCGCTGACCTGGGAGGCTGGAGGAGACACGGGTCCTGGGTCCAGCTCTCCCCCCGAGGAGGCAGCCCATCCCATGTGAACAGGCTGGGTGCGCAGGCTGGGCCTGGGTCAGATCCACACTGGGGCGCGCCCTGGCTGGTCCCTGAGGCATGGGGCCCCGGCTGCATCCTGGACGTGCCCCGTGTGGAGCAGGGACCCACACCCCCAAACAAGGGTGCCCCTTGCTCCCAGTGACCCACGTGTCCCCAGTCCCGGTGGTGCTGACCTGTGCGGTGACTGCTCCATTCAGGCCCCCGGGCAGGCCCGGGAGCAGAGCATGAGGCTGGGAGGGTCCCGGGAGAGCCGTGGGCGGGGGCTGGGTGGCGACCCTTGGGCGCCGCCGGACCAGGGAGGGGGGGCTGGAAGGACAGGACGGGTCAGCCGGCAGGGCAGCGGCCTCCGCGGGGGAGGGGCCCCTGCGCCGCCGGGCGTCGGAGCCTCGCTGTCCGATGGGCTAATGAATCTCACAATCAAAAGCTAAAGCGAATTAGCTGCAGCAGATGTTTTTACTCTGGGAACTACCGGACCTTTGTGGCCATTCACTTACCCTTCGAGGGGCGCGCGCCCCGCCCGCTATTATGCGCTGTCGCTGGAGCATTGCACAACTTTATCAAACTTTTTATTCTGGAAACTGAATTAATTTTCTGCAAGGGGGTTTTGTGCGGCCTGTAATCACATTTACTGGGGAGCGTGTGTACTGTAGGCCGGGAGCCGATTACGGCTCCAGAAAGGCCACTTTCAAAAGGAGATTGCCCTGCTGCCGAGGCCTCCGTCAGCAGGCCCCTGGGTTTTGTGAAGAGGAAAAAATTAATTACTATTTTAATAACGAAGCCAAGCCTGCTGAAAATCCTCTTAGAAAGTAGCGGGGTGATGTAATGGCTGGTAGGGGGGATATTGAAAACCCGACCGCACGGTCCCCTCCGCTATTCAGGCCCTGAAAGATGATACGGGCCGCTGGGTCACACATTAGGGAATTAAAAATATAATAATGACACTGTTTTCTCTGGGGAAGGGGACGAGTGGCGACCCCGGAGGCCAGGCTGGTGGGAACTCGCGCCCGCCCCGCGCCCCACCCCCGGCCGGAGCGGGCCGAAGAGCCGGCGGACGCCCCCCGAGCGGCCTGCCCGGCCCTGCCCGCCGCGCCCGCGGCCATCGCGCCGGGGAGACGCCGGAGAGCCCGGGCGGGAGGGCAGCGGCGATCGGGGGGCCAGGGGCGGGCAGCGGGCGGCCGGGAAAGCGAGGGCGTCGAACACGCGCGGCCGCATCGCCCACGGCCTCTCGCGGGTGGGACGGGACGGGCGCCGGCGCGGGCCCGAGGGGCCAGACCCCAGGGCGGCCGCACTGAGCCGGCGCGGGGCAGCAGCGTCCTCCGCCTCGGGCACGGGGGACCCGGCGGCCTCAGGGCAGTGACCGTGGGGCTCTCGGCAGCAGCGACCGGGCAAACGTCGGGGGCGCAGCGGCCGCGCGAGGGGCGCCTGCGGGTGAGGGGCACAGAGCGGCAAGCGGTGGCGGCTGCGAGCCTGGGGGCGGCGGCTGTGGACAGGCGGCTCTGAGCCGCGAGGCGACCTTGGTCCCGCCCGTTACCAGCCTTCGGGGTCCCCAGGCCGCCGCCGCCGGAGACCAGGGCCTGGTGGACGCGCCGCGGACGGGATGGGCCGACGACCAGCACGGGGCTCCCCGGCCGCGGCGCCGGCTGCTCTCCCGAGGGCCGAGAGCGCGAGGGGCCGCCCGCCAGGGCTGTGGAGCCGTGACAGCTCAGCCGCTCCGATATCAATATGTTTTTTCACGAATTGCAGAGAAAAGCAGGTGTATAAAAATAAAACTCACATAAAATATAAATTATCATCATGCGAATTAATTCCAAACCCTCGGGACACAATAGCTCACGCACTTTAGATTTGCAAAAATGTTTGTGAGTTACTTTTTCAGATTTATTTATTTATTTCTATTTATTTACAGTCTCCCGGGAGAGTTCTGAGCAGACAGCGCCTCCCCGCCGCCTCGGGGGCGACAGCCCTGAGCTGTCTCTGGTGAGCCCCGGCCAAGCCAGGCGCGTCACCCAAGAGCCCCCACGCGGGGCCAGGTCTCCTCGAGGTGGTGCGGGCAGGAGGGGCCGGGTGGGCTCGGAGCCCGGCCTGCTGAGCGTGCGCAGCGTGGGGGGCAGTGAGAGGCGGTGGGGCCAGGGCCCCGGGGGTGTCGCAAGGTCTTCCCCGGGTTGTCTCCCTGGACAACCTCTGACCTCAGACGCGGCTGGAGCCTCCTGACCCTCCCTGACCGGTCGCTGCCCGTGGCGGCTCACTGTCTGGCTGGGCCTGGAGGCTGGCCCGAGCCCGAACTGGGGGCTGAGCCCACTCTCGCCAGCGAGCGGGGAATAAAGCGCGACTGGCGGACCCGGGGTGACGACCCGACATCCCAGGCAGACTCCAGCGGAAGGAAAGGACGTGTTGAAGTTGGTCTCCACGCTGCGGCAATTCCCTCAAGCACAGTGGACATGGAGAACTGAGTGACTACCTGAACTGGTTTTAGCGGATGGGCAGGAGGGACAGGATGACCCCAGGGGCCATTCTGGGCCCCCGGGCACAGCCGCTGCTCCCCCTGGCAGCACCAGGACCGCCAGCGACGCCTCAGTGCCGAGCTGGCCACGCGCAGCTGGACAGACGGCCCTTCTGCTGCCCACGGAAGGGCCTGTCAGGCCTGGGGTGCTCGGGTGGCCAAGCCCTGACACCGCCTGGTCCACCTTGAGGACTTCGGGGGCGGCCCCAGTTTGGCCCTCGTGCTCGTGCGGGCCGGTCACCGGGTGCTGTGCAGAAAGGAGGCTGCTGAGCCCGAGCCTGGCTTCGGAGCCGAGAAACGGGGCTGCGGTGAGAGCCCCATCCCACGAGCGCCTCTCACCGCCCTCAGACCACAGGGCAGCAGCTCCCCGCGCGGTGCCTGACCCCGAGCCGTGTCCTTACTCGAAGGCCTTTCCAGACCACTGGGACCTGCTTTCCTTCGCGGGGGACCTGGGACTCCCCTGGGTGGGTCGAGCCCAGCTCCCACCCGCAGGGGAAACCTTCAAAGCCGAGACGGGCACGCGGGCCCCTGCAGCCTGGCCGCTGTGCAAAGGCGGGAAGCTGTCCGCCTGGCCGGGGGGTGCGGGGGCTCCGTCCAGGGGCGCAGCCCAGCAGCGGGCCCCGGCCAGCTGGTGCGGGGGCTCGAGCGGCAAAGGCCAGTGCAGGGACGCTGGGGCGGCACCGGGCCCGGAGAAGGGCGGGTGCTGGCCAGGGCCGGGGAGGCGCCGTCGCCACCTCAGCGGCAGCAGACGCGTCCGGCTGCTCTTCAGCGCGAGCTGAGCTCCTGGCGTCCACCGGCCCGTGTCAGCCCTTCACTCCGCTTCTCACCTCGGGGGCGACGCTGCTTCCCGTCGTTCCAAAGGAAAAACACTAAAAATAGAGAACCGGTGGCCGATTAAACCTGATTTAATTGGAGCGGGCCTGTGAGCTGATCACGTCCGTGTTCGTGTGAACGACTCTGCCGCTCGCTGGGCGAGGTGGGAGCCAGGACAACCGAGCGGTGGCCGCACCCCACTACCCCGTCCCGCACGGGGAGGCCCACGGCCCGGCCCCATTCAGCCCGGAGCTGCCTCTGGGGGCGTCCAGGGGCTGGTCAGGGCTTCAGAGATTGGCAGGTGACTCAAACTCAGACTCTCGAAACAGAGACTATCACCAGGGTGGACAGCCGGTGGCCACGCCTCCAGCTGCCCGGCTTCCCAGTGGGCGTCCTCAGCCCTCATGGCCCCGAGTGACCTCCCGGGACCGCACAGCGCTGTGCCCCTCCCCTCCGCACACCCCGTCCACGCGGCTGAGCTCACCCAGTGCTCGGGCGGGACCCTGCGGGCTGGGAGGACCCCGCAGGCCGGAAGGACCCGCCACACTTGCCGGTTCCAGGCCCGGGCCCCACCGACACCACAGAACAGATTCTGGACATGAGACCTGAAGTGTGTCCCCCTCGACGCACACGAGTGCCCTCCACAGACGACCCCAGCTTCCCGGTGCTGCCCTAAGAGGCTGTGGCAGAGGCCCCGGCGCCACCACAGTAGCTCCCTGGCGGCTCCCTGGGGGGACACACCCAGCGGCTCGCTCACCTGCCAAGCTCGGGAAGTCCACACCACGCGGGGCCCACCCTGCAGGTGGAGTGGCCACTGTCCAGCAGGCAGTGGCTGAGGGGCGCAGCCTTAGACACGGCGGGGCCTGCCCTGCCAGGGGAGACAGGCTCGAGGCAGTGGACACCCAGTGCGCAAAGGCAAAGCGGCACCAGCCTCCTTCACTCGGTGTCAGCTGGGAAACCACCCGCAGCCCCCAAGGCCCCACAACGGCCACGCCAGCCCGGCCGCACCCCACGGGCCGTCTCTGCCAGTGGCCCTGGTCACAGGAAACTCCCCAGCGCCTTGTGCAAATTTCAGCATAAGGCTTCCTGTCCACTGGACAGCGACGGCCCAGAATGCTGCCTGGCCGCGGAGGGCCGCCACCGGCCTGCCCAGCTTCCTCCCCTCCAGGCTCAGGACGGGGTGCCTTATCCCTGCTGCCCAGCCAGCCCCGGCAGACCCGTGCCCAGCCCACCGGGCCTGTCAGAGGGGAGGCAGAGCGTGACAGCTCCCAGGGACACAGCCAGTGGCCGCTCCCCGACACGAGCCCTTCCTGGCCGCAGGGGCCACACGCCCGTTTCTTTGTTGGGGGAGGGAGGACCCTCCAGAGCAGCCCGGGGAGGCGCCAGAGGGGGTCCCTGCTTGTCCCGGCAGGGGGGCCCCCTCGGAGACGGGCCAGTGGTCGAGTCCTGAACACAGACAGGACCGGCCCGTCCCAGAGGCGCCTGCTGGACACGAGGCCTGGCCCCGCGAAAGGGCCGGCCGCTCGTCGATGACGTCGGCCCTGGAGGAAATGCCGGCTTTTGGTTGGGCCTTAAATTCCTTGAATCTTTCCCCAAAGCGCTTACCCCGGTGGGTCTGTCCTCACCGTCTCTCTCGCCGACAGCCACCCCCCCCCTTGCCCCCGACCTGCCGCGCCGCGTCCGCCCCGGGGCCTCCGCGCCTGCCGCCGCGGGGAGCTGAGCACGGAGCGGCCCATGCCCAGCCAGCGCTCGTTTGGACGAAAATTAGATTTTTGTGTTGTTGTTTCTTTTAATTCGGGCTCCAGGATGCTGATTTTGATTAAAGAACTTTCATTTTGGGGAAGCGAGACCCGGTGTCGGGGCGGACTGGTGATGGCAGGAGCAGGCGCAGGGCAAAGTCCAGGGGGTCAAGGCGCCGCGTGGGGCCGGGAGAGGCGGCCGAGCCCGGGGCGGGCGCAGGGGGTGGGCGCGGGGGGCGGGAGCGGGGCCGCCGGACCCCACGGCATCTCCAGTGGTGACGCGGCTTGGCACAGGCCCCCCAACGCCGATGAGGACCCCGCAGGACAGCGCGGGCGCCAACTGCTGGTCACGACCTTCCAGCGGCCCAGAGCCCTTCGCCGGGCCGCCTGGAGCCCTGCGCAGCCGCGTGCGTAGTCGGGGCGCCCTGGACTCCCCGACGCCCTCCCTAGGTGGCACCTGCGCAGGGAGGCCCCGAGGGCCCCGAGTCGCCCGCCCCGTCCCAAGGCCCCCGCGGGAGCCCCGCCCCTCGGGCCGGGTGAGCCGCGCACTGTCTCTTTAACTGACTTTATTTTAATTCTTTTCTTTTTCTTTTTTTTTAGTTTAAAGATTACATTTAATATCTATTTCCCAGCAGTGTACAAACTGACATCATCTACTCATAAAAGCGGAATGCTTTGCTTTTTTAAGCTTCAAGCTGAATAACAAATTGCCGCAGATGACAGCGTAAAAGAATAACAGAATGGAATCCAAAGAAAATTCATTGTCAACAGCAGCCCCCCGCTGAGGAATTTCAATTTCATATATCTAATTATCCCTGTCAGCTGGGGGAGCTGACAAAAAGCATTCTTTGTTCTCGCGTTCTGCCTCCCGCATCTCACTCTCAATTAATTCCGGCATACAAATATGACTAATTGTCTTTGCAGCGCTCAAGAGCTCTGTATATAAATGTCCACGAACTGAGAACGATGTGAGGGCACTCACGCGCCGCGGCCGGCGGCGAGCACAATGGGCGCGCGTGACCCGGTGCCCGGCGGCCCCTCGCGCGCGCAGCCTGCGCTGGCCCCCGGCCGCCTTCCCCTCGCTCTGCGACAATAACTCGCTCTGCCCCTTGGAGGAGGGGTGCCCGCCTGCCCGCCGCTGGACGCGCGGGGACGGACCATCAGCCTCTGAGCGACCTCCGGGCGGCGCGGGGGCGGGGCGGGCCGGGCCGGCGGGCCTGGGCCTCCCCTGGCCGGGCTCGGCGTCCTCCGTACCTGCGCTGCCCGGCCGCTGTCCTCAGGGCGCTGGCCGAGGGGTGCAGCTGACGCCGCCACCTCCTGCCAGTGGCAGGAGGAAAGGCCCCGCCACCCACCTCAACTTCAGCAACTTAACTTTGCACTATTGGTGGCAACGTCTAAGCCGAAAGAAAAGCAGCCAACGGTGACGCAGAGGGAGAGACTCTCCGGGACAAAGACGCCCGCCAGAGGAAACTGGATGCTTAGAAAAATTACATTTTATCTGTATTTTAACAAAATCGTCTCACAATTATAATTTCGAGTTAGCTCTGACTCAAGAAACAGAAAAACAAAAGTCCTGTCCACCGGCGGCGCCTGAAGAGTCGGTCCGAGGAGGCCGCGGCGCGGCTGCGTGTCGGCCCAGGGGCTGCTCCGCCCAGCCTGGCCCGCGTCATCCGTGGCCTCCCCTGCAAACGCTTCAACACGAAGCTGTGGTCACAGTCGACCAGGCTCTTTAAACTTCGGAGAATGAGAATGAGTCTCACCAGCCAGGAGACATTTTTTGGAGTCTGATCATATTGTCAAGGTTACTGATAAAGGAGCAATATGACGTTCGGAGGGGCTTAGTATAAACCACCAAAGCCAGCGCTTCTGAGCACTGAGAGATTTCTTTGGAAATTGCCTCTCTTGGATTTTTTAGTGTGGGAACTTAAAACGTGTGCTTCCGGGGTCACCTTTGTACGGAAAATTCAAGACACGCGGTCTTTCCCCGGCCACACAGGGGCATCTGCTGTCACCTGCGAGGCGCTGGGCAGCCCCACGGCCGCAGCGACGTGCTCTCCGGGCCCAGCAGGCGCCCCACCTGCCCCCACCCGCCCCCCACCCGCCCGCTGAGTCCTGGCCGCTTTCCCGCGGGCTCTGCCTGGCGCTCACAGCAGGCACAGGTGTGCACTGTCCTGCCCACGCCAGGCACCGCGCCCACAGGCCCGCTGCACCTGACACCTGCCCAGGGCGTCTGTTCAGAGCCGGCGTCCACACGTCCGGCCCGTGAGGGCAGAGAGTGCACACTCGCCGAGCGGTGAGCGTGGGTGCACGTATGTGTGAGTGCGTGTGTGAGTGTGTGTGAGAGAGTGTGCGAGCGTGCGTGTGCGCCGTTTGGCTAAGGGACCAGGGCAACTGTCTGCCTGAGACACAAGCCCCGCCCTGCGCTGTCACTGGCCAGGAAGCGCCCAGCAGAGCGCGGGGCCAGGGTGTCCCTGGGGGCCACGTGCCCCCGCCCAGCCCTGGCCGCAGAGCTCCCGGGACGCGTGGAGATGGAGCCACCGTCCGATTTCCCGCAACGGCGGGCCGCGGGCACCTCGGCGAGCCCTCCCCGCGCCGACATCCCGACACGCGCGCACGGACTCAGGGGAGGCGTCCTGGGATTTCAAGCTATGAACTATCAGAACAAAACATTAAAACAATACAGTAAATTAAAGCTCAATCAAGAGAAAATAGGTTTGTTTGTTCTCAAAAGATATTTGAAGCAGTTGGAAAAAAGAATAAAAGTTCAGCCAAAAAAATAAAAAAAGGAAGTAAAAGCCCAACCCCCGAGGATTCTGGACGCGGACAGCCGTGGAGCCCCGGGGAGGGCTGCAGCCCAGCTCACCCTGCGTCCCGCCCCGGCCGGCCCCGTCACCGCGCCACGGACCAGCCCGGTGGGGGCGGAGGCCGTGGGGTCGGGGCCAGGATGGAGCTGCGTGGGGCCGGGACATCGCGGAAGCCGATGGGACGGCCCCAGCCCAGGGACAGCCCCAGCCCAGGGACAGCCCCAGCCCAGGGACGGCCCAGCCCAGGGACAGTGCACGGTGGGTCCCGGGGCCTCGAGGCGAAGCTGAACCTGTTGCGGCCGGCACCAGAGGGGACACGGCGGGAGGCGCAGGGACGTGAAAGGCCCCCCTGACCCTCGGGACACAGCCCGCTGGAGGCCGTCCAGGCCTGGGCCGCACTAGCTCAGGCGCTGCGGGAGGTGGGGGCCGGGGGGAGCGGGCTCCATTTGAGCTGCGGCCGCGTCGGCTGAGAAGCAGCAGAGCTCTCCACAGTCCCGCGGGGAGGGCCGGGGGCACGGGCGTGTCCCACACCCAGCAGCGGGCGGTGGGGGGAGCGTCTGCTTCCCGCGTGCACCTGCAGCGTCGGCGGCGTCTCGCGGGAGGCGGTGCCACAGGACAGAGACTGTCCATTTCGTAAACTGCTGTCGCGTGTTCTCACTCAAAAAATGTTCCTGCCCAAAACAGCTGGCCGCCTTCTCGCACCGCTGTCACCCGGAGGCGGCCGGTCTTGCCTGCTGCGGGCCCTGGGCGGCGCTGGCCAGGGCCGTCTTGGGGCAGCCCTCCCGCAGCTTGCAGGGCCGTGGGGCGGTGTCCCGGCAGCCCCTTCCTTGTGTCCAGCTGCTTGGTGTTGCTGACGTAAAGCGGGCCCAGGGCGGCTGGGAGCCAGGCCCCATGAGTGGTCAGCAGAAAGCAGACCCACACCCTGACCTTGGCGCAGGGGAAGCCGCCAGGACGTCCGGCTTCCGTCGCGGCTGCTGAGACTCGCAGGTTCTGTGTCGCGAAGCTGTTTCATCGCTTCTGTGCCAAGATGTTAAACATTTAAGGCTGGAGCAGGGCAGCTGACCGCCAGGCTCACTGTGCTATGGCTGCTGGCAGTGCTGGGGCCCTCGGCCGGCCAGGCAGGCACCCAGCCATGGGTGGTCTGCAGGCCGCTGGGCAGCACGCCAGGGTTGGGGGCTCTGCGAGGGGGTGCAGGCACCACACTGGCAGTCCCCGCCGAGGCCACGAGCCCACGGTCTGCCCCGCACCGTGGGAAGGGCCAGCACTGAGGGAGGTCCGAGACGGCGAGTGGGACTCCGTCACTGGAGGCTCCCCGATGCCTGAGCTGCAAACGTGTTCCTCTGACCCTTTTCTTCTTTATGTCTTTGCGCCGACACGGCAGAGCCACGCGCCCCGAGCCCCGGCAGGCCCCCAGTGGCGGCAGCTCCAGCGAGGAGCAGCGCAGGCGCCAGGGTCTCGGGCGTCACCCAGGGCTGAGTCCAGACATGGGGTGTGGCTCCACCTTCCGTGCGCACCGACCAGGTGCCCGGTGGCCCGGTGGCCCGGGCCCCCAACCCAGCCTCTGGCCACAGCCAGCCCGGCCCGTTTCTGTGGTGGCGCCGTCTGCGTGCGACGGGAGTGGGCTCAGACCCCGGCGAGCTCCAGAGACTGACTCCCCGGGACACAGCCCGTGGCGCAGAAGCAGAGCCCGAGGGGGCCGGCGCTGGTGGGTGGGCTCAGCTGTTGCTGCTGTGGGTCAGGCACAGTGCACATGGATGCAACGTCCACTCCAGGGCCACCCCCACCCCAGGGCCCACGAGCCACCGGGCAGCACACATCTGGCTCTGCAGGAAGCTGCCGCCTGTCCTCCTGCCGGTCCTCCTGCCGGTGCTGAGCCCAGGAGACACCCCACCCACCCCCACCCCCCGCATGCGTGGGCCAGAGTGACGTGGCGTCGGGGATGCACAAAGTCCACAGGGGCTTTAAGCCAGACAGAGCTGTCCAGAGCGGTCACCCTCCTCCACTGCTCCCAGAAGGCCCGGCAGCTTGGCGACCACCGCGTGCTGATGGCCAAGACAGAGCTGATGAGCAGCGCCACCGGAGCCCCTTGTTTGACGTCTTCAGAAACCAAGTTCTTGCTGGGCTGTTTGCCCCATTTGGTGAGGCAAAGCCAATGTCGGGGCACCGGAGCGGAGCGGCCCTGGATCACCACGCATGTCCTCAGGCCTCGCGGTCACTCCTGCTCAGCCCTGTCCTGGTGCTGCCACTGGAGACGAGCTTCCCACGTCCACAGCCCGACAGATGGACACCGCGGCCAGTGGGGGGCCCCCGGGCAAGGGGCACACTTTGGCCAGGGAGTCTGCGGAACTCAGGGGCAAACAGGGTCAGCACTTGGCACTGGGGAGAGGTGATCTGCTTAGATGAGAACCAAGTAGGACCCCAACAGGCTGTGAGCCAAGAAGCCCACAGTGAACACAGGACGGACTGAAGTGACCAGCGGCCAGACACCCCCTCCGCGGGGTGCGGTGAGGAGCGTGAGAATGGCCAGGGCCTCTGCAACTGCTGAAGACAGAAGAGCCCAGATTCAGGTCTGTGTGGCCAACACCCTCAAGGATCATAGGGCATGAGGACCCCCCCAAAAGGGAGCCAGACACAGAGACCTGAGCCCCGTCTTCCGCACGCCGGTGGGGCAGCCTGGACCGGGCTGGGGCAGCAGGGGCTCGCTAGCCAGCGCTAACCTCACAGGAGGCAGGGCAGGCTGGGGGCAGCTCCAGAATCTCAGCACCTGCAGGTCATCTCCAGAAAGGGCGCAAAGCCATGGCGGAAGCCGCACGGACCCGAGGTGGGGGACCGTGGCTGGGGCGTCAGCAGTCGGGGCGCCTAGCACGGGGCAGGGGACACCCCAGAGCACCTCTCAGGCAGAGCCTGGGCCACGCGTGGGTGGACAGCGGACGTGGACAGCTGCTCGGGCTTACTGGACACGGGACATGGTGCCCGTGGGCACGGAGTGAGGCCCTCGCTTCCCGTGGCTCACGCCTGGAACACGCCTGCTCGCGCCGGGCAGACAGGGAGGCAGGAAGGGCTGGTGGCGCGGGGGGGCACAAGGGGCCGCCACCTGGACACGGGCTCGGCCCCCGCGCTTTGCCAGGCCCCTCCGGAGCAGCGAAGGGCCGGCGCGGCAGCCAGGGCCGGGGTGGGCCGGCGCCGCTGTCCGTGGTCCTGGAGGCTCCGCGGCCGCGGCTCCGGGTCAGGCGGCCGAGGGCCCAGGCGGGCCAGCGGGGAGCAGCGCGCGAGACCGGAGGGAGCACCAGGGGCTCTGGAGAGCGCCGCGGCCGGGGTCGCCCTGGCCTCCGGAGAGCTGGGGCGTCCTTGCTGTCCTCGCTTCCGGCCGGCCCTGAACACCGCTCGGCCAGACCCGCACGGCACCGCCCGGCAAGCGCGACGCCCGCGGCCGCCCCCACCCCGCGGCCACCCCCGCGGCCACCCCCGCGCGCCCGTCGGTGCCCTGAACGGGTGACGGCCGCGGGGCCTGGGCAGGAGGCGGCCGGCGCTGGACAGCAGGCAGGGCTCGATGCACCCGTCGGCGGGAAGCGCAGGGAGAGCCTCACCCGCCCGCTGGCCACGGCGCGGCTGCCCGACGGCGCTGCCCGCCCTGCACAGGGCGAGGCGTGACCGGCGCAGGCGGCGGCTCTCGAGGCCACAGGCAGCTCCGCTCCACGCGGGCCCGCAAAGCCGCTGACCGCGGGAGCCCGGAGCGCCCGCCCGGGTCGGGGCCTGGCGCAGGGCCAGGCGCCGAGGGACACGGGCAGCTCCACGCTCGGCCGCTCCCCTTTCCAGGCCCAGGGGCGGCCGCGCGGGTGGGAGGCGGCCAGGAGGACTCTGGCCCACGCATGCGGGGGGGGGGGGGGGGGTGGGGTGTCTCCTGGGCTCAGCACCGGCAGGAGGACTGGCAGGAGGACAGGCGGCAGCTTCCTGCAGAGCCAGATGTGTGCTGCCCAGTGGCTCGTGGGCCCTGGGGTGGGGGTGGCCCTGGAGTGGACGTTGCATCCATGTGCACTGTGCCTGACCCACAGCAGCAACAGCTGAGCCCGCCCACCAGCGCCGGCCCCCTCGGGCTCTGCTTCTGCACCACGTGTCGGGTGGGGGGGGCGGCGGGTGTGTGCTGCGCTGGCCCTGCTCGGCCCCTGCCCCGGCGGCGAGGAGGGGTCCGGGGAGCCCTGGGGAGTCCTGGGGAGTCCTGGCAGGACCGCGCGCGCCCCGGAAACGTGGGCCACGTGGGTGCTTGGGGAGGCGGCACAGGCTCCTGTTGAAGACAAATCATCCAGAGGAGCAAGCAACCCCGTGTGTGCACGAGTGCATGCGTGCGTGTGCGTGAGTGTGTGTGTGCGTGTGTTGGCATGTGCGGGCACAGGGAAGCTGGCATCGGCCAGAGAGGCGGGGCTGTCTCCAGAGGCCGAGGCCACGGCTCCGCCCTGCATCACTGGCAGAGTCAGAGTGACCTGCGAACCGCGTGGGCTGGACCCTGTCCACAGGGGCGCCGGCTGGGTGGGCAGAGCAGGTCGGGCCCTGCCTGCCGCTGACCCTCGGCCCAAGCTCCTGAGCAGGACACCCGCCAGGCCGGCCTGAGCTGTGCAGGCACAGAGCATGTCTGCCCAGCTCTGGGGCCAGAAATCTGTGGCCTCTCTACTCAGCAGGGCCGCGCGTGGCCTGCGGTGATCCTGCAGCACCAGAGCACCCCCACCTGGGCCTCAGGGTCGCTGCTGCTCCCCAGGGGTCTGTGTGGTGCAAACCCCAGCTGGCCCAGACTTCGCAAGGGAGATGGGAGACGGAGACTGGTGGGACCCACAGGAAGCACAGATGAAGGACGCAGGGGCGCTGGGTCCAGGGGCCCATGGGCCGAGCTCATCCCCTCCAAGAGGCACTGCGAGGCGCTGGGAGACGCCTTTGGGGAGAGAAGCTCCTGACCAGACGGCCCCAGACAGGACAGGACAGGACAGGACACTGGCAACCTCAGGCCGGGGCAGAGGCACAGCCTCCGGGGCGTCCGCCTGCAATGTGTCGCAGCCGGTGGGGGGGTGAGAGGGCCCTGCGGACCCCCAGGGCTCCCTGAGTGCCCCTTTTGCACCAGCCCCCACCTGCTCCCCAGCCCCGCTGATGAGTCAGCCAGGAGGCAGCTGGGGGCTTTCAGGCGCCCTGGGGCGGCCCCGGGCCAGGCGGGGGTCCCCAGCCAGGCGCCCGAGGGAGTGCTGAATGGCCATCACCTGCAGGGCGCCAAGGCGATGCTCCGAAGCAGCAGCAAGCGAGCCAGGCCTCGGGGAGGCGCCGCCAGGGCCGGCACTCGGAGACAGGCCGCCCAGATTCTGGGCCGCCGGGGAGAGGCCCATCGGGCCAGGAGACTATTCACGTGTTAGCAACTCGCTGTCAAACGGTAAAGAGTTTGCAGAGAATAATAGATGCTTTACATTTTATGCATAACTAGTTCTGAGACCAGGGCTATAAAAGTTTTCTATTAACATGTAAGCACTAAGACAAGTTTTTTTAACTTGATAAATACACAGAACCGCGGTACAATGGGGCTCTTGTGTTGCTAATGGGGACCCTTAATGGAGAGTTATATTTCCAGGATTATATCTTTATTCAGTTGCAAATGATTTTTGGGGGGGAGTTTTAATACTCCGCTCGGTCTATGAATAATAGTGTCCTCTGAATGCAGCAGCACCTGGTGCCCAGGACAGTGGGGCCGCGCTGGCCTGGCGACGCTGCCAACTTTGCATTTTCCCAGCCTTTCCTGTCCGCTCCATTCAGCATCTGATTTCATTCTCTCTCAGCAAAATGCTAGACACTTGTAACTTTATTCTCCCTCTGCAAAAACGTGCTCTCTTGTGAGGAAAAATCCTGGAAAAAAAATTTCTCTTATCAATCTCTTCTTATATGGGGTCCGGTAATTTGAAGGCTGGCTAAAGTTTCAGGAAAAACCTTCCAATTAAATACTGTAAAAAGATAAAGTGGCAGCGGCTTCGCTGCTGCACGATGGGGTTATTGAGGCTCCCTTTTGTTGATTTATTGTACATTAGCCACTGAGCCGTGCAAAGAACATTACGTTTCAGAGGGAGCCATTCGTATGCGGCCTGCGTCCACTCCAGAAACAATCAGGCCTGTATTACGTCTTGCAAATTTATACCAGGATGTTGGTTTAGAGTGTTTCCCTGAAAAGTTTCTCAAGTGAGTGTCTGCTTTCACGGGCGAGAGTGACCAGGGAACACAAACAGAGCTTTGTTTCACAACTCGCAGATGCGCGGCCCGGGCGGGCTTTGTTTCTCCTGGAGGAGTATTCTCAGATTTTTGTTTTCAGCACAACACAGGATTGTACCAAAAAAAAAAAAAGACCGCGTCTGAGGGTGAATGTCCCTAGAATCTTGCGCTCGTCCAGATTTTCCCAGGGTTAATTTTTCTACTACAAACTTTGCTGTTGGGTAAGTTTGGGGGGTTTTGTTTACTTGTTTTGTTTTGTTTTGTTTTGTTTTTTAACTTCAGGCCCACGACAGAAAGGAATTCTGGCTACTTCAGCCTTTAATAGCCTCAGGAAACTTCATTTCCGAGCTGTGGGGGGAGGGCAGGGCAGCCACTGGCCTTTGTTCCCAGCGCGGCAGCTTCTCCCGCCCCTGCGAGCCTCGTCACGGGACCCCACGCGCCCGGCCGAGGCGGAGCACACGCACCTGCCCGCGGCGACAGGCCGAGCGACAGGCCGGGGCCGGGCCCGGCGCGCGAGTCTCCTCCTCCAAACGGCCGCTCCCCGGTCAGGGCAGAGAAGATGCCCGCACGGGCGCGGCCTTAGACCGGTCCCCACAGCCTCGCGCACCCCGAGACAGACGCCGCGGCCGCCGCTCCCGAGGGGCAGGGGGCTGTGGGGGCCCCGCGCAGCGTGGAGGTGGCCGGCGGCGAGGCTGGAGCCACCCGAGCGCCCGCCAGGGGCTTGGGCCAGTCGCCGCTGGGCGCCCCGGCCAGGACGTGGCCCGCCGCTGTCCACCCGACTGCCCGTTGAAGGCGCCCCCTGCCTGGCTGCGCGCGGCCCCAGGGCGGCCCCGGCGAGGACGGGAAGCGGAGAGGGGAGGCCGCCTCTCGCTCGAGCTCTGCTGGCCGGCCGGTGGACGCTGGCCGCCTGTTCTGAGCTCAAGTCCAGGAACGCGTTAGCTGTGTGAAGTCGGGCTCATCGCGTCCCCTCCACGCTGTTTAACTTTATTCACCGTGCAGCCCTCGCCGCAGCCCTGGAAAGCGCGACTGGGAGACCCACTTCAGAGACGCGGCAGCCGAGGCCCGGGAACTGGGGGCGCCTCCGCTCGCCCGCGGCCTCTCCCCGCCCCCACCCCTGTGCAGACCCCGCTCTGTCCACCCCGTGAAGGCCCGGCCTCTCCAGGCTCAAGTGGGTGGGGACCTCTGGGCGGAGCCGGGCGGACCCCACATTCGGCCCCGTGGGCTGGCCTGAGGCCGGCTCCTCCCCAGCTCCCTCCACTGACCCCCGATGAGGCTGGGCAGATGCCACCGGCATGGGCTGCGCCGTAGGCCACCCCCAGGTGCCCTCACCGGCAGGGGCCCTCCTGGGGTCCTGGGGAGCAGCAGCCCAGCGGCACCACGGGGACCTGCCATGACCCGCAGCCGAGGGGCACAGGCCGGCCGAAGCCGTCCCACAGGGCCAGGGAGGACGGGTGGATGCTCCCCTCACGCCCTCTGGGAGCGGGGTGCCCGCAGACCCCGAGGGCTCCCCTGAGCCCCCAAGCCCCTCCGGCGGGCACCTGGTGCCTGCCCCTGCACGCCCGGCCCAAAGGGCCTGCTCTGCGCGTCCCGAGGCAGCGCGGCCAGGCTGGCACACGCAGGGGCCCAGGCCTCCCACTTCGCCCCTTGGACAGGCCCCCAACAGGCCCCGGCGGCGCCTCCCGGCCCCCCGCAGTGTGCGCCACGCAGGCCTCCCCGTGGGGGAGCGCCCGCCAGGGACAGGCCCGCGACCGCAGGGGCCCACCCGCCGCCAGCGCCGCAGCCTCAGCATAGCGCGCCCGGGCCTGTGGGGTGGGGCGCCCCGACAGCCTCCCCGCCCTCCCCTCACCCCGCTTCCAGCACCGCACGCCGGCAGTCCCCCAAATCACGTTCCTCCCCCCGACTTCCACCTGCCCCCGCCTCCCCAGGGCCGTCGCCTGGACATCCCAGGAGGAGGGACCGGAGCCACCCCGTCCCACCCCCGTCCCACCCCCTCCTCACCCCCCACCCCACGCCCGCCCTGGCCCCCCAGCGCACATCCCGCCGCCGCCTGAGGCCGTCTCCCCCGCATCCCTGACGGAAGAGGGGCTGCCGTGGCTCGGTGACCCCATAACCCAAGCCCCGCACCCCCGTCCGTCTCCCTGGGCCCCCTCACCCCAGCCTGTCCCCCGGCCCCAGCCCTTGAAAGGGGGCGAGGCCTGGGGCGGGGACGCCGTGTGTGGCTTTGAGGGCTGCGCCTGCAGCGGGGGGCCCTGCACGTCTGCTCGGTGTTTCAGGTGCGCGGGGCAGGGCAGCCTGGGGGGCACGGGGCGGGCCTCCTGTCAGGGGGTTGAGGCTGCGCCACTGTCCAGCCCTTGGCAGAGGCCCTGCCCCGCTGAGAGGGCTGGGCAGGGCAAAAGGCTGGTGCCCCGGGTGCCCTGAGAATCACCAGAAAATGAGCTTTTTACAGCTTGGGCTCTGGAGCCTCCTCTGCAGGGAAGTGCAGAGCCGTGACTGGCGCGGGGCTACCCGAGCTCCCCTCGCTGGACGGCGCCTCAGCCGCCGGGAGCGCCACACAGGGCGGCGCACTGCGGTCAGCGCTGCGCTTCCTGAGGCTGTCCAGCAGGAGCCCCGCGGGGCCGCTGGCCGGAGCCCGCCAGCTGGACCAGACATGCTGGGACGTTGCCAGCCTGCAGAGGGGCAGTGCTGGGCAGGGCAGCAGCGTGGACGGGCGCGGTGCCTCCTCCTGCAGTGAGAGCCCCTGCAGGGCCGGGAGGGGCCCCTGTGCCCGCGCCCTCGCTCCCCTTCGCATGGTGCAGTACACCGAACTAACGCTGACCACCTTCACCATCTTTCGGGGTGCACTTGGGGCATCATGTAGTGACGGCCGCGTGCCTGTCCAGCTCGGCCGACCACCTGGCCGCAGCCCCTGTGCCCAGCGCGACCCTACTGGCCCCATCCAGACTCCCATCCTAGCTGGGCGCGGCCTCCGGGCCCCGGTGGGCGGGCGGCGCTGTGACGGCGGGTCACCTCTGAGGCCGGGCTGGCCTTGCCGCGAGGCACCCAAGTCTCCTTCTTCCGTCCCAGCTCGCCTCGGTCCGTCAGCAAACCCACAGGCCCAGAACATGTCCGGAGACATCTGAGGGGCCGCTCTCCGCCGGAGGCCCGGGCACAGCAGGCAGCGCGCAGCCGGCCCTCTGGGCTCACGCCGGCGCCTGACGGGGCAGCCGCGCCCGCTCCCCCCAGCCGTGGGGCTCAGCGGCCGTCTCTGGCCTCTCCCGGGAGCCAGCCCTGCCGCCAGCCGCGCCTGCACCGGGCGTCGGGGGCCCTCACTGAGTGTCCCCGCGGCGGGGGGCCCTCGCCGAGCTCATAGGGCGCACGGGAAAGGGACCTGGGCCTGGACGGCCGCGTCCCCGCTGTCCTCCCGTGCGGCTTCGGCTGCGCCGTGGACGTGGCCCGCCGTGACTTTCTTTCCCCGCTGAGCTGAGAGGCGTTCCCGCCACGCCCCTCTGGCCCTCCGGGCCCGCCCCGCCCCGGGGCACCCCTTTCTCTTACTCGGCGTGAGGGTGGACACAGCCCGCCTCCGCGGCACCCGTGGCACCGGGGCCCGCCGGCAGCCTCCAGCGGGGCGACCCCCAGGACGCCGCCTGGGCACAGCGGTGGGCGGGGCCGAGTGTGTCGGGCGCCGGCCCTGGGCTCTCCCCCGCCCGCAGGAGCCGGGCAATCGGGCTGCCCAGCGGGCCCGCGGGGTCAGGAGCGGCTCCGGGGCTGGGGAGGAGGCACAAGGCCAGCGCCGCCCCGTGAGCGGGAAACCCAGGACCGGCCGGGCCGGGGTCGATGTTCCCCGGAAGCAGAGCCTCGTGATTCGAAATGAGAGGCGGGAAGTGGAAAGGGACACAACGGGCGGCGGAGCCAGAGCCCGCGCCGGGGACCCCAGCGGCCAGAGTCGGCCGAGCCCATCCGCAGTCCCCGCGCCTCAGGGCCGCTCCCTGGCCCGCCCACCCTCAACCCACGGCCCCGGCCCCGACCCGGAATCACCGCCAGGGCTGCCCAGAGCGGCAGGCCCCAGGGCGGGCGGGGCACGGGCCACACCCAACGCAGGCTCCGGCTCCGCCACCCTCTGGGGAGCTTCTGGAACTTGCTTGCCCTTCCGTGTGCAGCTGAGCCCCGTGAGAGCCTGGGCTGGCACTGTGCTGCCCTTGGGGTGTGGGCCAGGGCAGTGCCCCAGCTCTTATGCCACTGCCCAGCCTGTGGCCCCCAGGAACACTGGCGGTCAGACTGCGTGGGCCTTACTCACTGTCCCCTGGACGGTCCTACAACCCCAGAGACCCCACCCCAGCTGACTTCCATCTGGATCCTCAGATGGACCCCACGGAGCCCAGGGGCCACCAGCCAGGCTGGGGTGTGCTGGGCGGGCTGAGAGCACAGGAGCCAAAGCGGGGTGACCCTCCCTGGGTCCTGATGACGCTCAGCTGACGGGCAGTAAAAGAGGGGTCCTTCAAGGCAGCACTGGACGTGCTGAAAAGGACTGGGGTGTCGGACAAGACCCACTGCTCAGCCACGCAGACTGCAGGGCACGTGGCCTCCTGGGCGCTGCCCACACGCCCCAGCCCTGTCCCCCGAATGGCCTCTGTCCCCACCCGAGAGCTCGATGTCCGTGGCTGACCACCCACTCTGGCTGGGCTACTGTCTCTCAGACATGCATGCCCAGGCCCGGCAGTGTCCCAAACCCACCCTCCCCACGCCGGTCATGCCCGGCGCCAGCGCAGGGGATGCCACCCCGGCCCAAGGTCACCGCCAGCCTCACACCGGCCAGCAGCACTGCTCTCGGGAAGGCCCCGGGCAGTGGCCCCTCACCTGTGGGTGTCAAGCGGCTCCATCCTCAGCGACGCAGACGCTGTGTGGACAGTCAGCAGCTTAGGCAGCCACTGGCCGCCCTCTTCGGCTCTCCAAGGGCAGTAAAATCAAAGGCCGGGATCATATTCCGAGGACTCAGCCGATGGGCCAGGCCGGCCGTATCTCCGTTTCCTGGACGCCCCGAGGGGACGTGGGGCCGCCCCCCAGCCCGGCAGTGACCTGCAGAGGGAGTTCACAGCGGGTTTCAGCGTCTCTGCCCAGGCTGCGGAGCGCTGCCTTCGGGGGACAGCGAGCCCCGGAAGGTCTTCCTGACAAGCGGCCTGTGCCCCCTGACATGGCCAAGCTGACGGGCAGGTCACAGCAAGACCAGGTCACAGTGTGGCCTCCACCCCGAGCGACCGCTGGTCTCCAGGGCCCCTTGGCAGACTGGCTGGCGGCAGCAGCCCTGGCCCTCCCCGCGGGGAGGGCGCACTGTGCAGGGCTCCCTGGGTGACCCGGGGACGAAGCGCGCACCAGACCCGCCAGGGGGACAGCGCTGTCTGCGATGAGGACGGGTGCTGCCTGAGGACATGCCTGCTCTGGCCGGAGAGTGTGGCCTGCCTGGCCGCTGCCCTGGCCCCACCCATGCCCCGGCGCCACCCCGTGTCCCCTCACCCCCCATGCCTGGATTCCCACGGCCGCCCCCCAGCCCGGCCTCACGCTACCCTAGTGGATCTTTGCGTGTGGATGATGACGCCCTCGGTGTGGCTTTAGGGACCGGCAAGTCTCTTGAAGGGCATCGAGGCGCTCCTCTGTGTCCTTGCCTGGAGGGCGTCCACCTGCACCGTCCTGCTCGGGGGGTAAATGCCTTCCAGCTCCTCTGCTGGTGACCTTCACACGCCCAGGAAGGAGCCTGGGTCACCGCAGGAATCCCACATGAGCTCGCGCCTCTTCGTGCCTCTCCTCACCTTGCCGCGCCAGTTTGGGGTGAAAACCACTGCTGCTGCCGCGGGGGCTGTGCTGTGCCTGCTCCATCCCGCCTGCCAGCGCGAGCACCCAGCTGGCTTGCGCCCTCGCCCTCCCCGCCCGGCTTGGAGGACTCTCCGTCCCTGCCTGCACGGTGTCCTGGCCTGAGGCGTGGGCCCCGCGCGGGGCCGTGGGCGCGGGGCGGGCGGTGCCTGCAGGATGGCGCGTCGCCGCGGTGCTGAGCAGCCCAAGCCTAGGCCAGCGCTGCTCACGCCCGCCGCCCGCTCTCCGGGCGCCCGGGGCTGGCCGGTGCAGAGACGAGCCACGCCAGGGTCCGGCTCTGGAGCAGCGCAGGCCGCCTTGCAGGGCCACCGCCCTGGCGGGCTCCGATGTCTGGCCTCTGGCCGCCGCCGCTGTGGACTGCAGGGGGCGGGGGGCGCTCCGTGGGGCCCTCACCCTCACCGGGTGGCCTGCGGGGAGCCGGCGGCTGCTTCTGGTGGCAAGAGAGGCGTCAACGCCTGTATTTTCACACCCGGCCACCTCACAAGTCTTTATCTGCAGAGCTTTGCAACGCATTTTCTTTGATTATTGTTAAGCAAATAATTACATTTCTAAAAGGAGTGATGATTTCAGCTCTTTCTCGTGTTCAGGCCTCTGTCGCTCTCCTCTGGTGGCACTGGCTGGCGCCGCAGCAGCCTGGGTGCCAGGAGGGCATCCAGGGCGAGCATCCCCTGCAGCGGGGCCTCGCGGGCACACCCGGCACACCCTGCACACGCGTCCTGCCCGAGGCGGGCCCGGCCTTCCCCGGAGCGCAGGGGCGCGGGGAGGCGTGAGCTGGCCTGGGGGCCCGTCGTGTCAGACGGCACAGGCAAGTGTTTGACTATTAAGCCCCAGACCCTCCACACAAGCCCGGTCGCGCTGGGCACCTGAAAGCCGCGGCCTGCCCGGCGTCTGGGCAGCAAGGGGCCGCTTTACCCGTGAGCTTGGTCCCAAGTTGCACGTTCACTGCTGTTTTTGTCTGATTTTGCCATCAGATTAAGTCACTGAAAGTGCAGCTTCTGTGGCCTCCTGGGGGGGACACGTCAAACAGCACAGAAAGGCTGGCCGCGCCTCAGAGGACAGCGGGTCAGCCCGTCCCTGGCCGAGGCCCCGCCCCGCCCCCCGCAGAGCTCAGGGGCGGCCCGAGCGCGTGGGCCTCGCCGCCCCAGCCCCCTGTGGTCAGCCCCGGGTGACCGGTGACCACGGGCAGCGGTGGGCTCTCAGCCCCCCCCCCTTTGAAACCGAACTCGGCGACTTTGGCTTCTGCTGGACAGAGCACTCCCCCCGCCCCCGTGAGAAATCTGCAAGCCCTGGTGAGGCGTCCAGGCCGGGGTGAGTCCAGCCAGCAGCCCGGGAGGGCCCAGCGCTCGCGTAGGGAGAGGCGCGTCCTGGCCACGGCGGGGGCCGCGCGTGCCCGTTGCCCACAGGCCTGGTGCCCCCGCCCGCGGCTGGTCTCGACACATCCCTCCTTGGAGGCAGCGGCCCAAAGTCCACCGCCGGGCGGCCAGGGGCCGGCAGCAGGGAGCACCCGAGAGGCAGCACAGGGCACAGGCCGCGCTCTCGCCCTGCACCCGCGGGAGACGGAGCGCGCCCCGGGGAGCTCCCCCGATGCCTCCCGCGGCTCTCCGCGCTGGCACCTGCGGCCGTCGCCGTGCCCAGTGGCCGCTGCCCGTGCCCGGCGCGGGGCCCCGCTTGCTCGGGAGGGGGTCGGGCGGCCCCGGCGCTCGCTGGGGGGCACGGAGAGCCGGTGCTGCGCGCCCCCTCCACGCTCCGCTTGGGCAGAAGCCAAGCATGTTTAAAACCCCAAATTCCATGCATTTTACAAATTACTTTTTGTTGTTGTTGACGTGTGTGCTTTTTTATTTTTGGTAATTCTTAGGCATGTGGTTCCCTCTATAGGGTTTTCTAAATCTTGATCCTTCCGCTGCCAGAAATTAAAACAAAAAACCTGTGTGACTCTCTTGTTCTAACTCCTGAGGGTTTAAAAAGGAAACTATTGTTAACTGCAAATTACACTGAATAACTCACTTGGTATGGGATTTTCACTCAATTCTAATTATTAATAATTACCCTAAAGTTTTGGAACTGGGTGTAAAAGGAAATGCCCTGTTCCCGCACCCGAAGGCCCTGCCCCCTCCCCCGGCCGGTGCGGGCCTGCGGCACAGGCCGGGTCCCCCCACCCAGTCTTGCTTCCCCCGGGGTGCTCCGGGGCGGCGGTGCCAGTGGCGCCTATTTCTGAGCAAGCGGCAATGCACTCGGCCCCGCGGCTCGCGCTCTGGCATAGCAAACACTCCTTGTAAACAATCATCCTTTCATCTATCTGGAGCTTTCTAATTAGGCCTTCGTGTGCAGGGGCTCAGCGGAGTAGGACGGCTCCTGCTTAAACAAGGATGTCGCAGTACAGGTGTGCAGCTCCGGCGCGGGGGTGAGGCCTCACCCGGCGGCAGGACAGGCGGGCACTGGCTGCCGGGCCCTGGCTCCCAGGCACTGGCTGCGGGCACTGGCTGCTGGGCCCTGGCCCCCAGGCACTGGCTGCGGGCACTGGCTGCTGGGCCCTGGCTCCCAGGCACTGGCTGCGGGCACTGGCTCCCAGGCACTGGCTGCGGGCACTGGCTCCCAGGCACTGGCTCCCGGGCCCTGGCTCCCGGGCACTGGCTCCCGGGCACTGGCTCCCGGGCCCTGGCTCCCGGGCCCTGGCTCCCGGGCACTGGCTCCCGGGCACTGGCTCCCGGGCCCTGGCTCCCGCGCTGAGGCTGAGGGCAGCTGCCGCAGACACCCCCGCCGGCTCCCGACAGCCTTTAGGAAAACAGCCCATCTGGTATCAGTCTTCATTTTATACAAATTTGAAGCGAGATAGTGATTTACCTGGACGCAGAACCGTCGAAGGCCCCGAAACCGCTGTCCAAGGAGCAGGTGTGACCGAAGGCCGAGAGTCTGACAGGTTTCGGGTGCGGGCTCCGCGGTGCTTTCTTTTCTTTCTTTCCTGGAGCGGACTGGCGCGCACCAGACATCACAGGTACGTGCCCAGGTGGTCTCCGAGCCGCCGGCCCGCTGGCCAGGGCGCTGGACAGTGCGCCGGACAGTGCGCCGCCACCAGCCGCGCGGGGGCCCTGGGGTGCTCTGGGGGTGGCTGCAGCACCGCCCGCGACCCCTGGGGGACTCTGGAGACCACAGTGGAAATCAATCCCTGCCTCGATCGGCAGAATCAGATTTATGAAATGAGCCGCTGCGCGCCCACGGAGGCAGGCGCCGGCCTCGCGCTCCCTCCCGCTGCCGCCGAGCTGCATTTAATTGACTCACAATTTTTTCCCTAATATAATTCTTTATGAAACCCGCCTTGAGCGATGGATCCGTGATTGTTCACCGAGGGTCGTGCCTCATTTGTTCCTGTAGATTGTGCCTAATTAACGTTAACTTGTCTGTACATAAAAAGTACAATAGGCTGTCCTTTCCAATTTAATTCCGACAGTTTAATCGAATCTGTATTCTTTCAAAAATAATTAGATCATTTACACTTCATTAACATGTAATGTAATGTTGAGACATTCATCATAATGATTTCTTATTTTTCTTGTGCAATATTATCTCCTCTAATGAAACTGTTAGCACCAAGCCTGCCTTAATTAGCTGTATCATATCACTGACAATTTCTGAATAAAGTCACGTTTTTACAGATGAAATTGAATTATCTCAGTAGGTAGATTTTCCGCAGAATCCGTTCTTTTCCTGAGGAGAAACACCTCCTGGCCCCCACCTCCATGCTGCGGCCCCGGGGTTCCCGGCCGCCCCAAGGAAGGCCCGTTTCTGCCCGGGCAGTGGAGACGGCGCCCTGCGCTGTGGCCCGGAGTTGGCCGCCGTCGGGGCCAGCTTGTCCCTCCCGCTCACAGAGAAGGGCCCGCGGAGGGTGGACCAGCCCGGCACCCTCCCACCTCACGGTGAACCCGCCGGCCCCTGGCTCGGTGTCACCACCAGGCTCCTCGGACACAGGCTAGCCCTGGGGGAAGGCCCAGCTTTTCAGCGCTTAGACCCACTGTCTGGGAAGAAGGGCGAGGCCTCTCTCATCAGAAATAGCGGCTGCCAGTGAAATCGGGATCCCACAACCTCGAGCACGTCACAGCACCTTCCTTCCCACACCCGAGTGGCCTTCGGCATGGGGAGGGCCTCGGCCTGCACAGGAGACCCAGGCGGTCACCCAGGTGGGACGTCCCAGGTGGCCTCCAAGCCGAGGCCACGGGCTGACAGCGCAACCTCTCCTGCCGTGACCCTGGGCAGTGACGGGAGGCCTGAGGACTGCTCCTGGGTGCCGGCCCCACCTCGGCAGGGCAATGGCCGCCCACTCCCCGGGGACAGGCGGGCCCGAGAAGCGGGGCCGCTCACATAAAGGACGGCCCACCACCACGTGAGGCCCAACCCTGACCTCCACGGAGGACCCGGCCGCCGCCGTGGCCCTGTGCCCGGAGCTCCCTGATGTCATGGCGGCACCAACACTAAGATGGCGGCACCTGGACGGCGACGCAGAGGTGGGAACAGTTCTGTTCAAGGAGACGCCCCGGCAGGAGCCATGTCCTGGGGGCAGCTCGCTCCCACCGCCAGCGAGGGGAGGCCCTGCCCGCTTGGGGAGTCACCGGAGGAGTCGAATGACAAGATAAGCCATGTACTGTCTTCAGCTGGTGGTGTCACAGCATCGCGTAAACCCCGCCCACCTGGCACACAGCTCCGCGCGCAGGGGACGCCGCGTGAACCGGGGCGAGGACGGGGGGTGTTCGCGCAACTTCTCCTCCTGTGGCGCCACGGGGGAAACGATGCAGCAGAATGGACCTGTTTGCTGGAACAGACCCTCGTAGCGAAGACCTTCTAAGCCGCGTCTCCAGGCGTCCACGCCCCAGACAGGTGTCGCCCTAAGCCCCAGTGGGCCAGCCCCGCCCCTCGGCTGCCCCCTCCTCCTAGCCCTCAGCCCTTTGGGGGTCCCCCTCCCCTCACCCAGCACCGCTCGAGCTCCTCGGGAGCAGCCACACGCAGCCCTGGCAGCCGAGGGCGAGTCTCCATGTCCAGGCTGGCGAGGGGTGACTGGGCAGCCTCCAAGTGCGTACCCAGGAAACCGCATCAGCTGCCCAGCGGGCGCTGGTGACTGAGCGCCCGGACTGCTGAGGCCCCGTGAGGGTGCGGCCCTGTGGGCTAAGGCAGGTCTCAGCACTGGGAGGAGCTGGTTGACCTGCAGGACGGGCAGGCAGGACAGGGCAGCCCTGGAGCCGGCCCCACCCTTCACAGACACGCAGCTGGACAGCCCGCAAAGTGCCCAGCTGGGAGAGAAGAGATGAGAGGGCCGTGCCCGCCCACGTTGCTGACCCTCAAGGCTGCCCTGGGTGCCCCGTGCCAGCTGCCGGCCGCAGAGAAGGCGGGTGAGCAGGGGCAAGGCCTGGGCCTGAGAGCCGCCTGGGAAGCCGCAGCAGGGCAGCCCGAGGGCCCAGAGTGGGGGCGCGCCAACCCGGGGGACAGGCCCCACTGAGCCCGGGGAGCGAGGACGTGGCCAGGGCAGGGGCGAGCCAGGCCCAGGGCCCCGAGGAGCCCACGGAGCAGAGCCCAGCGAGAGATGGCAGGAGCCGCGCGGCCTCCCACAGGCAGCGGCCGGCGGGCAGCAACCGGACGGCAGCCAGTGGAGGGGACGTCCGCGGTGCCTGGACAGAGGGGCGGCAGGGGGCCGTGGGCAGCGCCCTCCTCGCAGCAGTGCTGGCCGAGCGCCCTGGACGCTCCGCAGTGGGCACTGATCAGGCGGCCGGACCTGCGAGCCGGGCCAGCAGGGGAAGGACTGGAAGGAGGGACGCCGCCTGCGGATGAGGAGCGAGGGGCGCACTGGGCTGATGGGGAGACCTGGGGCCCGGCCGTGACCCCGCCCGCGACCCCTGCCCGCTGCCTCCGCATCCCGCCTCGACCCGGGGACCCTGCGCGGCCGCCGCGGCCTGGGCTCCGGAGCCCGCCCGGGCGGTCCTCGCGCCGCCACACCCGGCGCGGGCCCTGCAGGCGGGCGGCTCCGACAGCGCCGCCCGGGGCCATGGAGGGGGCGCCGCGCCAGCCCCGCCCGCAGCAGGAGCGCGAGGCCAGTCCGAGGCCCGCTGGACAGCCAGGCCCCGCCCACCCCGGCTCCGCCCACTCGGCCCAGCCAGGCCCCGCCCACCCCGGCTCCGCCCACTCGGCCCAGCCAGGCCCCGCCCACCCCAGCTCCGCCCACTCGGCCCAGCCAGGCCCGCCCAGCCAGGCCCCGCCCACCCCGGCTCCGCCCACTCGGCCCACTCAGGCCCCGCCCCCGCACTAGGCCCCGCCCAGCAAGGCCCCCGCCAGCTCCAGGCCCCGCCCACACCAGCGCGCCCGCATCTGCGTTTGCAGCGAGGCCACGCGGGCTGGCCCCTCGCCACTGCCAGCACGCCGGCCGGCAGCCCGCTGAGAGCTGCTCTCCGGCTCCGGTCACGGGCGTGCGTCCTGCAGGGGACACGCGCTGGCCCTGGTCCTGCTGCCCTGTGCGGTGGCTTCCTGGCAGCTGCCATCCCCAAAGCCCCTGGGGCTATGCCCACCCGGGAGACTCTGGAGAAAACCCACCCGGTGGAGAGTGACAGGGCAGGGACCCTGAGACCAGCGTTTGGGGGCACCGCTGCAGGCAGAGCCCTGACCTGCCGCCGCAGCCTGGCCCCTCCGTGGTTCCCGGCCAGCACCTTGTTCCCACGTGATGCCCACACCAGCCTAGCCCTGCAGATGCGTCCCCATCACCCCAAAACCCGGGCCAGTCCCATAAGTCACCTGTGCCAACGGCCGCCTGCTCCAACAGGCCACCCAGGCTGTCCCACTGAAGACTCAAGGGGGCTTGGACAGCACCAGCGGGGCAGCAGCCGGAGGCCTGGCAGGGGGTAGTGTTCCCCTCAGGCGCGGGTGCCTGTGAGCGGGCTCCTTGGTCCTTCCCCTGACATGGCAGCTGAACAGGGCACCCGGGAGACGGTGGAGCTGCCCCAGCCCACCCACACCTTCACAGCCACCTGTGGGGCACCTCCTGGCCTGGGAAAGGTGGGGTGTCCGGGCACGCCTCAGGTCTTCCTGCTGTGTCTCGACCTCGACGTTGGGGCCTGGAGGGCAGCTGTCTGGAGCCCTGGCCCTCCTGACTCCCTCTGCCCTCCCCAGACGTCCTGGGCAGGACCGCTCAGTCCAGAGGGCGGGTGTGATGACGCGGGCCGAGGGCCTGCGGCGGAACTGTGACAGCTGCCAGCCAGGCCCCGCGCCCAGGCTGGCTCCGCCTGTCCACAAGCGTCAGTGGTGGGTCCTGTGCCCTGGAGACCCGCCTGGCCAGTCCACTGTAAGAGCGTCTCACAGGAGCCTCGGCCTTGTCGCCTTTCTCGCTGCTGGACACCAGGTCCCTGGGCCAGGGGAAACGTGCCGCTTGCACGCAGAGAGGCCCCCGCGACCCATAAACGAGAACTCATGGCTGTCGAAGCTGCGTCCAAACTACTAGTGCCTGCTCCGCGTCTAAGCAGCCGTCTCAGGACCCGGGCTGGGAAGATCATCCACCTGGGCTGACATTGGCTGCAACCGGGTGCACGTGCTTTGATGCTCTCTAGGGATTTTGAAAGCGAGCGTGGCTTCAGGGCACGGACAGGATGCTCCGGAAACCAGCACTGGCCTTGATCACTCGAGCCGCAGCGGCTCTCCGTAGTATCTGCACGGCGCCCACCACCCCGCCCTTGGGGCACCCGCCTCCTGGTGTCAGGGTCTGTGGCCCCCCACCCTCTGCTCACCTGCGGCAGGGACCCGCCTGGAGCCGGCAGCCACCCGGCTCGCGTCAGTCCAGTCGGGGCTAGCGGGCACCACCCGCGGGGACCGTGCCCTCGGGGAGGCTGCTCCCTCCAGCGCCGCTGGGTGGACGTGCCGCCAGCGCTGCCCCAGAGTCTCCCCGGCATACACATACTTTCAGCTTAAAGGCCGAGAAAAAGAATACCGTTGGCAATTTCATCCCTGCAGGTATAATAAAAAGATATTCCGTTATTGTATGTCATTTGGTTAAGTCTCCATCAAACCCTTTTCAAATTCAAAACAGCCGGCCCCACAACGAGTAACTGCAGCCCAGAATTAGTGGCCCCATTTTTTTTCTTAGAGCTAATTGAAACTGATGTGTTTTGAAATCATAGTGGGGGTTTCTCGAGAAAAGTGCTATGTGTTGCTCAATCAGCGAGCGTGAAACAGGCCCCAGCCAGCAAGGCTCCCGCCCCGCGGCCGGTCCCCGTTGGCACCGGTGGGCCCGAGCGCCGCGGCCGTCCCAGCGGATAAATATTTAAATTATATGTATGTCAATGTACAGAGCAACCTGAAAGGAACCTGTTCTTTTTCCTTCTGCCGTCCGGCTGTGCGCTCTGAATGAAGCTGTAGGTCGGGGCAGACGCCCTCCCCGGCCTCGCAGGGCCAGCTGACCGGCCGGGGCAGGCCTCCCTTCTTCCGCGCCCCAAGACTAATTCTTGCAGGCCTCGTAGGGGTATTTCCAATTAACAGCAATGGAGTTCTGGATCACAGCTTTGCAAAGGTTCAATGCTAAGAAGTAAATATTGGAAGACTCAGTGGCAATAATTCATAAGCAGCAGGAAGAAAGTGCCTGCGTGTCTTGCTGGACCGGTTGGAGCCGGTTCCATTTTACAGAATTCTGAGCCAGCTACACTCCATAAATTCTTCACAGTGATCATAAAATCCCCTTTTCCTTTATTCTCTTTTCCCCGCCCTGCTCTCGCATCCAGGACGCACCCTGGCATGTGAGTGTGTCTGCACGGGGGCCCCGGAGGCACCTCTGGGCGCGCTGGGCACCAGGGCTGAGTGCGGGAGCAACCCGCCTGCTCGGGGCGGCTGCTCAAGCTGCTCTGCACCCCAGGGGCCGCCCCGGGAGCAGTCTTCTCTGGAGCAGGCTGGGGGGTGTGCGTGGGAGGGGAGCGGTGTCAGCGAGCCAAGGACATTGCTCCACACCCCCAAACTCCATCCAATTCTCAGAGCCTGTCACCGCCTCTGAAATCTGTGGCTTCGACAAAGGCGGCGCTGGCCCCCTCCACAGGGGAGCTGCAGGTGAGGGTGCGCACGCAGTGGCCCTCGGCGGTGCTGCCAGGGGCCTGCTTCAGAAAGGCCCGCGGACGAGGCTGCATCAAGGCTGCGTCCAACTCCTGCTTCTTCTCCTCGGCCTCCACCCTCCGTGTTGCACGGCGAGGCGACCGCCGCTTTGCTGTGGACAAGGAGGCAGGAAGCCCTCACGCGCCTCCAGTGAGCTGAAGAGCCGGAGCTGAGAGGCGGCGGCAGGGCTGATGCCGGTGACTCCCTCCGCCGCAGCGACCTGGTGTCCTCCGGACTTGGCTGCTCGGTCAACTGAGACTGGGGATTTGCAGCACTAGTTCTTTGCGGGGCAAACTACAGAACCGCATGTATTTTTAAATAGAAACCTCGTGATTTCATTTTTGAATTTAACGTTAAGAAGAGCAAAAATGATGATACAAGGTCCCAGAATCCAGAATCTATGGGACGCAGCAAAAGCAGAATTAAGGGGGGAGGTAACTGCCATCCAGGTCCTGTGAAGAAGCAAAACTCCAAGCAGACAATCTTATATCATCACACCCAAAGTAACAAGAAAAAGAGTAAAAGAGGCACAAACAAGACCCGAACTTAGTAGGAAGGAATTGCCAAGATAAAAGCAAAAATAAATGAAACAGAGATCAAAAGGATTGCACCCCAAAATCAATGTAAGCTTCCTGGAGAGAGAAGCAGACACACCCGCCTCGGCGGGCCCCAGGAGGAAGAGGGTGGACACTGGCCACCGGCCACAGCTGAAGGGAGGCGCCGCTGCGGAGAGCGCAGAAACCCCAAGGGTCACGGGACGTGGATGAGCGAATGTCCCGCCCATAAATGTGACAACCTTGAGGAAGGGGGTGAATCTGCAGACTACAGTGGTGAGCGTGGTGCGGGCGTGGGTGGGTGGGTGTGCGCGCGCATGTGGTTGTGCGTGTGCGTGTTCCGTGCCGCGCCCCTTGAGGGCAGCTTCCCTCGCGAGCACACCCGCCGTGCCTGCCTCTCTGGCCTCCCACCTAGAGGCGGCGCCACCCCCAGCCGCGCCGGGTGCCAGCCGGGACCCTCGAGCCCTCCCGCCACCTGCGTCCAGCCCAGCCACGGCGTCCAGGCAGAGCTGCAGGCAGAGCTCCCCGGGCCTCGCTGGCCTCCCGCCCGGCGCCGCCCCTCACCACCCTCACCGTGACCGTGTGGCGGCTTCCCAGGTTCCCGGACGCCGGGCGCATCCCGCCAGCTGCCCACGCTGGCCGCTGCCTCCCGCTCCCGCCCCACAGCGCTGCGGCCCCAGGGCGGGAACCCGGCAGCTCCACACGTCCGGCCACGGTCCACGGCCCCCGCCGCCCTCCGGCACCCCTCCGTCAAGCCCAGGCAGCACCCTCCCCTCTCCCACACCCAGCTCTCACGGCTGTGCCCCGCCAGGCCAGGGCTCCTGCCCCTCTCGGGAGGCGGCTCCGTGGGGCCCGCAGGGGCCGCCCTTGTGGGAGTCCTCACAGCTGTGCTACCCCCACGTGGTGTGTGCCTCCCGGAGGAGCTGCTCCGGAAACAAGCAGACAGCCCCAGCCCGCCGTGTGCAGACACGGCCCCCCAGAGCACCCGAGCCTCACTCTCTGGTCCCCGGGGCACTTCTCAGTGCCTCAAAACAACTGATGCTGTTTTGTCATTTTATTTATTTTTTTAAAGATTTATTTATGTATGCACACAAGAGCTGGGGTGCAGGCCAGAGGTGTGGGGGGCGAGAGGACTCCCCAGAGACAGAGTGGGGAGCAGAACAGGCGGATCCACTGAAACCCACTGCTGAGGGGAGCAGCGGGGAGACAGGAGAGGTCTGCTGCGCCCTGTGGGTCGCTCCCTGGCTGGGGATCAAACTCGCGCCGCAGTGGCTGCAGAGAGCTTCGTAGCGCTGCGTCTTAACCCCCTGCGCCACCAAGGAGGCCCCTGTTGTGTCGTTTAGGAAACAAAAGCTCCGAGTCATGGCACCTGGCCCCCCGCGCCCTGCAACGAAGCAGCAGCAGACACACTAGGATTTCGGGATCGCTGGCGAGGTAAACCGAGGCCACGCAGGAGGGCAGCGTGCGAGTCAGAGAACAGGGCAGCGCCGGACACACGTGCCGCGAAGCTGGTATTTAATTTGTGATTTGTTGGTAAAACGCGGACTATGATGACAGGGCAGCGGGAACAGGCCCACAGCATGGCTCGGTCTGCCCGGCGTACAGCGAACAGCAAATTCTGCTCTGACGGCCTTTGAACGGGAGCCGTCCTGGACACTGCTCCGTTTCTAAACCTGCGTTTCCCGCTCAGGAAATCAGATCGTTCAGACAAGCTCTCACTCCGAGACGAAACCTCCTCCTCTCTGCTCTCGAGGGACTCTAGTTTCTTCTCTCACACATGACGCTAAGCGGGAAGGCCAAGCGCACCCCCCTGAGACCACACCCGCACCCCGGCGCCCCCCGTGTCCCTGGGGCCCCGCCGACCCCAGGCGCCGCTGGTCAGTGCTGGCCCCTGGCTGCTCTCCTCGGCCTGGTGCCGCTGCACCTTTCAAGGCTTTGTGATAAAACCAGCTCGACCTGCACACGAGGCCGCGCTGGCACTAGAGGGCCATCCTTCGGCGATGCCGCCGGTCCCGGGGGGCTCTGGGTTGAGAGGCTCCCACTTGCTGCTGCCCAGCCTGCTCTCCCATCCTGCCCGCCCGCCCTCCCGAGGCCATGGAGCTGTCCGTGGTCCCGGCAGCCTGGCCAGCATCCCGGCTCGAGGCCCCACAGGGTGGGCTCGGCCTGCGGGACGCACACGCAGGGGCTGCGGCAGAGCGGCCGCCCGGGCCGAGGGGCTGGGCTCCGCGGAGGCTGTTGGCTGTTCATCATCCAGGCAGCAGAGAAACAGGACGGGAAGTTTTCATCCTCCCGCCAGCCGGTTCCAAAGGCAGAGACTTGCGCCGTCTGGTGCGAAGATGCCGAGCGGGAGCAGCAGGGAGAGCAAGGGGGGAGGCGTCTCCTTAAAGAGACGCCTTGACTCCCCGTGACATCCAGTCAAAACACGTCCCCTCGCCTGCTTCCGGCACCCTCCGAACACGAGGGGCGCGCGAGGGTGGGCTCCTGGGACTGCAACAGTGGCGCCTCCCCGGTCCACCGTGGGCTCCGCGCGCAGACTCCGGGCACAGGGCCACGGCGGGCGGCCGAGTCCTCCGTGGAGGTCAGGGTTGGGCCTCCCGGGGTGCGTCGTCTTCACGTGAGCGGCCGGCATCTCGGTCCCACCTGTCCCTGGGGAGTGGACGGCGCTGCCCTGCCGAGGCGGGGCGGGCCGTCAGGTCAGGGCTCCACGGAGGCGGCCGGGCGGGCGCCCGCTGCTCAGGTCCAGCCTCCCAGGCCGCCGCCCCGGGGGCCTCCTGGCCACGGTCACGCTCGTCCACCCCCACGGGCTTCAGACCGAAGGGTCCGATGGGCGAGGCGCCTTTGGAACTGTTTTCAGTCAAATTAAGGGAGGATGAAAGTATAAAACTATCTTCTTCTTTTAATGCGATATTTGATGTACAGAATTATGTTATAATGAAAGCAGTTCCCCGTGCTCTATAAAACAGCTGATTTAAAGCTTAGAGAGGAGCACCCCGGTGCCCTGGCTGAGTGCTCCCCCGGGCAGCGCAGCGTTGTCCCCCGGCCGGGACGCACCCCCGAGCAGACACCCCTGTGCCGCCAGCTGGGGAGGCCAGTGCTGGAGGCCCCGGAGGCCCCGGAGCCCTGACGTGCTGAGCCGGTCAGTCGCTGGCACTTTTTTTTTCAGCTCTGGCTGCATTTTTACCACCATCTCTACTTGCATCGGTGGACTCCTCCGGACACCCAGTAATTACTTCAAGGCGGTGGCCAGTGCCTGGTTTGGGGTCACAGGGCAGGCCCAGCGTACGAGGGGCCACCCAGCCCGCACGCGCCCCAGCAGCCAGAGACGAAGGCCAGGTCCACGGGCCGCGAGGGACAGACATGCCGCCACGGCCTGCAGCAAGATGCCCCGCAGCCCAGCCCCCAACTACGGCCAGACGGAGGCCGCAGGGCTGGGCCGATGCAGCGGGTCAGTCGCAGAAGGAGGAGCCTTTCCTAGGAAGATTCCAGATCCCAAGGACGGCGACCGAGAGAACAGAAGGTCCCATCGGGCGCCACAGAGACCGACCCACAGACCCTCCGGGACAGTGGCCCAAGCCGAGCTTGGGGGAACCCCGTGGAAGTGCCGATGAGTCGCGAGGGCCACAGAACCCTGGCCGTAGTGGACGTCTGCAGCTGGGGTGGACACCGTGCACACCCGTGGGCAGCGTCCACTCAGCACCCAGGCTGCAGACCAGTGAAGGTGTGGGCAGGGAGGCAGGGAGGGCCCGCTGAGCACCCGCAGGGCTCGCGGCTGTCTGTGGATTTAAGATTATCCCAGAGTGGAAAACATCAGTCAGACTTGGGGTGCTGATGTGCTGTCTCTGCTCCGCAAACGTCCCCACGGACATGTCCTGGAGGCCTTGTCACAGCCGCCAGACCCCAGGCCCATGGCAGGGTCAGCTGGGACCAGCGGAGGAGCCGGGCGGGAGGGCGCCGGCGGGGCCACAGGGGGCGGGCAGGGCCACGGGGTTCCAGCCCAGCCCCTGCAGCAGCAGCTCCGCTTCGTCTCCAGCAAACCCCAAACCTGAAGCCCGGGCCATGGAGGCGAAGAGCCACCCACTGCCCACTGACCGCCGGGCGGGGTTGGGGACCAAGCCCGGAGGAGGACACACCCGCCTTCCCAACAGGCCCTGCCCACACTGGCCCCCAGAACCCCGTGTGGGGGAAGCTGGACCATGTCAGTCCCCTGTGGCAGGGTTACCTGACTGGGCCCAGCAGCATCCTTGGGGTGGGCACCCTAACCTAAGGGGCACCATGGAGGTGCCCTCATGCCAGGCCCCCGACTCTGGGTCCACACCCAGCACAGCCTTTCCAGTCCACTCACACTCCGCTCGGAAGAACGGCGGGTCATGTGGTCAGCGGGGGTCAGGTCCATGGCCCCTGGGGGGCGGAGAGCGAGCGCTGCAGGGCTGCAGGGGCATCTGTGCCGGCAGAACGGCCTTTGCAGAGGAGAACGTCTGAGTCCAGCCCAGGAAGGAGGCCCCAGCCTGGTGGGGTCTCCAGGAGCTCAGGATTGGGGCCCGGGAGGGACCCCGGGTGCTCAGGGTTGTGCAGCACTGCAGGCCCCAAGGCCTGAGCGGCAGGAAGGCCTGAAATATTTATAGGAACAGGACTGGAAACCCGAGCTCGGCGCCTCTGGGGTTACACGCGCGGCTCCCCAACTGCTGTGCCAGGGCGCGCAGTTCCCCACCTGCTGCAGCTCCGCGACGAAGCCGGAGCCGGGGGACACGGGCGCTCTGCGCGGCCACCGCTCATGGAACGGTGACTCCGATTGGCGGACAAACGCCAGAACGAGTTTTCTCCCTCCAAGAGTTTCCGTAACCACAAACAAGCAAGGCCCGGGCATCGCGGCTCGCCCGCGCCCACGCCCGCGCCCGTGGTGTCCCAGGCTGGCGGCGCCGGGACCCGCTGGGCGGCCCTGAGCGCGCTGTCCAGGGACCGCCCCAGAGGCCCCGCGCGTCCTGCCGGCCCGGGCTGCGCGGGAGACGCCGGCCGCGCTGTTGGCGCCGCGCACGTATCCCTAATTAGCGTTAATGAGAGTTACACATGCGTATCCAAAAACAGGCCCCATAATGTTTAAGTTAATGTGGAGTAAATTATAGTACGGGAAATATCAACGCTTCTTAAAATGAATTAAACAAGCTGTGCGGGGCCATTAGCCGTGGAAGTGTCATGAATGCAGCAGACACTCGCTGGTCAGCCGCGGCGCCCGGCCTGGGCCTCAGCGGCCAGCAGCGGGGCCTCTGGGAGGGACGCAAGGGCGTGGGGTGGGGCCCTGCTGGCCCCCAAGGCGGAGCCAGGCCCCCCACCCCCACCCCGGGTGCCTTGGCGGGCCTCGGGCAGCGCCCTGGAGTCACAGATGCCTGGACCCACCGCGCGGCCTCCCCTGCCTGGCCTCTCCCGCAGACCACGCGGACGCAAGGCCACTGTGCCGGGGACTGGCCCATGGCCTCTGCCTCCGCGGGGCCCCAGCCGGGACAAGCAGTGTGGCCTGAGCCGCCCGCGTCTCCAGAACCTCGTCCTGGAACCAGCCGGCGACCGCCCCGGCCCGGCCTGCTGGCCTCTGCTGACCGGGGGACTGGGGTGACGGAGCAGCCGCCCGGGGAAGCCCTGAGCGCGAGTGGGTGGCCGTGGTGGAGAGGCTGTGCGGGCGGCGCGGCGGGGGGGCCAAGGGGGATGGAGACAAGAGGGCAGCTGCCCGGCCTCGCAAGGTCCCCGACTCGCCGGCCGTGGGGAGCCCCTGGGCAGCCACAGGACACGCTGGCCTCACTCTGCCCCGGGAGGCCCCGGGAGACGGGGACCCCACTCTCGTCTGACAGCCACACAGCTAGACAGCGCACCCCCCCGCCCCGGACCCTGCAGACGCCCCGGCCGGGCTCGCCCGCACCCCTGTGCCCTGGAGCCCGCAGACGCAGCCCTGGGCCTCACACCTCGGTGAGCCCCACACACCAGGGCCTCACCCCGGTCCTGCCGTGGCCACCAGGCAGGAAGGCAGGGCTGGCTCCGCCGCCCCAGCTGAGGAGCTGAGGGCGGGGCTGGGAGGCTGGGAGGTGCGGCCTGCGACTCACGAGGCCTTCGTCCCCAGAGACCCCAGCTCAGTGTCCTCTGGGTGCCAGCGGGGAGTCTGCCACACCGCTGGGGCCTCCGGGGGCTCCTCCCCCAGCCCCTCTCCCCGGGTGCTGCGCCCCGTCCTTCCCTGCAGGTACGCCTGTGCCTCGCCCAAGCAGGCGGAGAGAGGGCCGCAACGGCCCCGGTCCCTCCCTTGCGTGAAATTCAGAATAAATCAGGCACCAAGAGCCGGCGTGAGGCTGCCGTGAGGAGGTGCCTGGATAACCCCACCCCCGTCCCTGCCGCGCTGGCCTGGGGGGCCGCCCGCCCGTGCAGGCGGCTGCGCCACCACAGAGCTGGATCCGGCTCCGGCGGCACCGCCGGCCTCTGGCTCTGCCCACATCGGCTGCGAGGGAGGCCGGGCTCCCGCGGGCGGCTCCCAGCAGAGCAGCCAGGCAGGGCCCTGGCCTCCGTGGCCACAGGAGGCAGGTTTGGGGGCAGAGTTTGGGCCCGACAGGCCCCCAGTGGGCTGAGCCCCCAGACCCGGAGCCCGCAAGCTCAGGCCCTCGGCGCCCGGCAAGGACTGGGGTCCCCGCCACCCCGCGAGAGCAGACAGCACGGCCACCAGGAGGAGCCTCCGTGGCCCGCTTTGCGTCTCAGTTACGTCCCCAAAGGCCACACGCTGGCGTGATCTGCCCACCCCTGGCGGGAGGGTCGCTTTTCGCCCCAGGGCTGCGGTTACTAGCCCGGCCCGGCCCGGCTGTCGATGGGCTTCTCGCGGCGGCAGGGGCCAGCCTTGTGGCGGGCGGGGCCGGGTGTGGGGGGGCCGGGGGCGGCAGTGGCGCGCCGGGAAAGCCCCGTTGTCGAAGCAAGCGCAGAGCAGCGTGGGGCCCGCAGCCGGCCCCGGCCCCGTGTTTCCTGTCTGCAGGCGACACCCTGGATTCACGACCCGGGCCGCGGGCTTCACGGGCCCACACCGCAGCAAGAGCCACTCGGAGCGGCCAGGCCCTGCCAGTGGGCACAGCCCTCCTGCCCTCACCCGGCCCAAAACACCTGCCCGTGCCTCGTGGGCCAGCCACCCCGTGCCCGGGAAACGCCTGCCTGGAGGTGGGGGCAGCTGGGGGCCGAGCCGTCAGGACTCGCCAGACCTGCGCCTGCAGAGCTCTGCGACGGCGTCGGCGTGATCAGACTGGGGGATCCCCCCGGACCCCAGAGGAGCCAGAGGCCACTGATGCAGGGAAGGCCTAGGGTACACGGCCCCAAACAGTGAGTCGCTGGCACTTGCGTGGGGCACACCTGTGCACAGGGCCTCCACGTCCCGCCGGGGTTCACCTGCGGCCCCTCCTGGAAAGACACTGGCACGGAGGTGTCCGGCCCCGGCGCTGTCCTCGGGTGCGTGCGGCTCTCACCTGTCCCGGACGTGGCGAGCGAGGTCTCCCGAGCTCCAGGGAGCACCCCCGCACCCCGTCTTCTCACGGCCTCTCCGCCACTGGAAGTTCCGCCCTAGCGCTGCCCAGCGGGCCCAGACCGGGCAGCTGAAGGCGCCACTGGACACCCCCAGCGGCCAGAGCCCCCTCACACGCGGGCGGCGGCGGCTCCTGAGTCTGACCGCTTGGCGGCCCTTGGGTCCAGCAGGAGTCAAGGTCTGGCCTCTGCCGGACCCTGCCTGGGTGCAGGACCCCAGACAGGGCCTGTGGGCTGCCGTGCGGTATCTGGGCCTCCTCGGGAAGCGCCAGCCCCACTTGCCACCTCTGCCTCCAAACTTCCAGTCCAAGGGCCGGGGTCTCCGGCCACCCAAGGCCCAGACACCTGTGCTCCGTCACCGCCTGGAAGGGTGGAGCCCTCCGAGGGCGCCCCCCACCCCGGGCCTCCTTCCACGCCGGAGAAACCTCCCCGCCCGTGCGTCATGAACCCGGCTTTGAAAATCACTGGTCAAGGGGCCCCGGGCGGCTCCGGGCCCATGGCCTCAGGGAGCCCCGGCCGGCCGGTGTGTGCCCAGCCCCTCCGGCCCTTGGCCCGCAGAGGGCAGCCCCTCTTGCTCCCAGGGGGCCCCTGGGTCTCCCCACGGGTGCTGCTGTGCAGAGGCCCCAGCCCAGTGCCTGAGGTGGGGTCTCCCGCCTGCAGGGCTCTGGAGCGGGCGTTCCTGAGCGAGACCGCGGGCGGAACCGGCCCGCACCCTGGACTGACGGCGCGGGTGGGCACGCACCGCCCCGGCCTGCCCCTGGAGACAGAAAGGGGCGCCTCCCCACCCTGCCTCGGGGGGGCTGGGGGGCAGCGTCCGTGTCGGAGGGGCTCCCAGCTGTGCCACGCTTGCCCGCTGCGCTCACGACGGTTCCGCCCGCCCCACCTGTGCTCACGCTGCCGCCAGGCCCTCCGTGAGACCCCAAAGGGCCCGGCAGCCGGCCGCGCCGCTCCGGGCCCTTGGGGCCGCCCTGGGCCCGCACCTGACGGCCTCCGCCCTGAGTGTCTCGGCACAGAGCTGCCCCCGGAACCAAGGGAGATAAACACCAAATACAGGCTGTAATTTGGAAATCAAAGTCTCATTTCATCTGCCACCGAAAAGCTATTAAGTTCTCAAAGTCAGAGCTATGGCTCAAATTTTAGCAACCAAGGACATCTGCAGAAAACAGTCATTACGCACCCGGCCGGCCGGGTCTCCGGGCCTGGCCTTCCTGCGGCCGGCGTGACCTGCAGCTGATTCTGTCACGTACTGTGTCAGATGACATATATCCCGCGGCCACCTGACAGCGGCCACCTGCGCGGGGTGGAGCCGATGGCCGGGCAGGCTGGCGGGGACGGCGGCTGCAGGCCTGACCCACACTGCCGCCTGGGTGAGCCGGGGCTCCGCAGTGCAGCGGGGCCGATGTTCCGCGGGGGCCGCTCTGTGATCTGGGGAAGGCGGCTGCTCGCCGGGCGGCGCCGGGGCCTCCCGGGTGCTGCCGGAGGGGGCAGGATGGCGCCTTCCCGGCCCTGGTCTCTGGAGCCGCGCCCCAGCTGGGCAGTGCTGGCAGCCCGGGACCCAGCCTCTGAGGCCTAGTTAGCATATCAAAGGGCGGCCAGGCAGCCCTGGGCCTTTATTGCTGTCCTCTTCAGAGGCCTCCCTGCCCCCGCTCTGGCCCCTCGGAGGCACTGCTGGCAGGAGAGTGGGCTGTTCATGTCCTTCAGATGTTTACCTTCCGTAAAGACACTTCAAAGGGGCTGATGGGGCTCCTCCCCCAGCAAGCACTTAGCCTCCGTGATGGATGGGGACCCAGATTTAATAAATAGGAGCGCCGCCTCTGAGGGCAGCTGCAGCGCGCGGGTGGCCGGGCAGGCCGGGAGGCCTCTGGGCGCCCCCCCCCGTCCAGCCCCCACTTTCACGCCTGCACCCGCATTCCTCGCCCCATACGCCTCGCCCGGCTGGGTCTCCGGGAGCTCAAGGCCGGAAGATGCCTCCTCATCCCCTTGAGCTGCCTGCGGGGGTTTGACGCACACCCCAAGTCAGCCACAGGGTGTACCCAGGACACGGGACCTCACCAAACCCCTGGGCTGCTCAGAGGCTGTGACGGGCATCAGGGGCACGTCCGGAGGGAACGGGCTGAGCGGGAGCTGTCCCTGTGCCGCCCGCCGCCTGGAGCAGGGCCCTGGGCCTCTCCCCGCCCCACAGAGCAGGCGAAGCCCCGGCGTGCCCCAACTTTAGGGTCTTCTCCTGTCTTCACAATCACATCGTTTGCCCCCTTAAACGTGGGGAAGCTGCGGTCACAGAGGTCAGGAACTGGCCGGATTGTGAGGCCGCCTGCGGGACGCCAGCCTCAGGCCGTGGCCCAGCTCCGGGCAGCAAATTTCACTTCCAGCGTGTCCTTCCCCTAAAAGGGTGGGTGGCCCTAAAACTGCCCTGCACAGGAGGCCCCGCGCACCCCACGGCAGCAGCAGCTCCCCCTGCACCCCATGGCAGCAGCACCCGCGCACGTGTGAGCCGGCGGTCGCTCCCCTCCCGTGAGTTCAGGCATCTGGAGGCGCCTCGAGGCGGCCGCGCGCCCCACACCCCGGGACGCCCCGCTCCGGGCGGCTGTCCTGGAGGAACTTGGCCGGCGCGGCTTCCCGTGGCCTTTCCGTGTTGGGAGCACAGGGCGCTGGGCTTGCAGTTCTGCCGGTGCACTCGGGCGTCGGCCCAGGTGACTCCCGGTGGCCCCGTCGGCTGACCCCGCACCCCCGCCGGGCCGCTGCCAGCTGGACGCATGTGCAGGGGGCCTCCTTGTGGCCTCCTGTGGCTCTGCCCCCCTCTGCCCGCCAGGCCCCGGCCCGGCCCCGTCCCGGCCACCCCTTGGCACTGGCGTGTGTTTGCACTCCGAGGACGGTGCCCTGCCCGCGGGGGATGGATAGACGGCGGGAAGTCGGCCGGGGCAGGTCTGGAAAGGCAGAGGCTGGAATAACGGACGGCGACGTAAACGTCTCAGAAACGACACGGGGGCCTTCGTGTCGACACGGGGGCAGGAGCAGGTCGAAGGTCCAGACAGAACCAGCGCTGAGGCCTGGGACAGGCTTTCTGGGCCCCTGAGACCAGCCGGCGGCATCCGCAGCTGCACCCCGGGAGCGGGGGCCCAAGCCCCGCGGGGAGAGCAGGCCCTGCTGGGCTGCGCCCACCCTCGCCCACCTGCACCCACGCCCAGCCACGCCCAGCCTCACCCGTCCACACACACATGCCCAGCCACGCCCACACACGCCCACACACACAGGCCCACGCACACCCCCACTTACACCCACACATGCCCACACACCCCCCACGCACACACACGCCACACAAGCCCACGCACACATGCCCACTCACACACCCACACACACACCTACCCACGCCCACACACACCCACACACGCCTACACATGCCCACACACACGCCCACACACACGCCCATGCGCACACACACACGCCCACACACGCCTACACATGCCCACAGACCCCCACACACACCCACACACACACACACACACCCGCTCACCACACACACGCCCACGCTCAGCCGTGCCCCCCACACCTGCCTCGACGACCCCCCACGCTTGCCGCGCCCCTGCTCCCCAGCCCTCCTCGCGGGCAGCGCCTCCGCGCTCAGCTTTTCCCACCACGGTGAGTCTCTAGGATCCGCCACGGGGTGAACTGTCCAGAGTCGTGACCACCCCAGGAGGAAAAGACCCGGAAGGGCCCCCCCAGCCCACACGCGCTCTGGCCGCGCCCGCGGAGCACACGGACCCCGCCCTGCCTGCCGGGACGTCCTGGCCGCGCCGGGGAGAGCGCCTGCGCTCCGCGTGCAACACGGCTCTTTTCATTTTTGTGATCAGCTGCCGCCTCCGAAGTGACCCCTGACCGAGGCAGGTCCGGGCGCTGCCGCTGCGCTGGGGCGCGCGAGGAGGGGCTCCCGAAGGTGACTTTCTCCGGGTTCGTCCTGGACACCCTGTTCACCTGTGAAATGGGGGGGAAGACCCCGGCCCCAACACTCAGCTGGGGCGCTGCAGGCCACCGTGGGCAGCCGGGGGGCGTCAGGAGCCGCCGCCCTCACCCGGGACTGCCTCTGCCTCCAAGGCCATGGGCTGCCACCGAGACCAGGTAGGAGCCCCGCAAATGTGTGGGGACGGCCGCTGCGGGAGCACAGCCCTCGCTGGAGAGCACAGACGCGCAGGACCGCGGGTGCCGGGACCGCTCGGGGCTCAGCGATGCCCCCTCTTACAGTGGCCGCAGGGAAACACAACGCGCAGAGGGCTCGGCGCTGTGGGCACCCGGCGTGGGCAGCGCGGCCTGTCCGAGGAAACAAAGGACGCTGGTCGGTGTGTCCAGGGTGCCGTCCCCCGGCTGGCTCCGCAGAGCCCTTAGCGCCCCCGGTCGCTGAGGAATGTCCTCACAGCACCTGTTGCTGCAGCAGCCAGGAGCACCGGCCTCTCGGGCCTACACCCAGCCCCGTTGCCAGCGACCGTCATCACGGCAGCCCCAGGGCCGGAGGGCGGAGCAGACGCCCAGCCGGAGGCCTGGAGGTGGGCGAGGCAGAAAGGGGGCCAGTCTGGCACCCCCACGGCCACCTGTTCCCAGCGCTGCTGACCCCGGCTGCCAGCCCGGAGCAGCGCAGGCGCAGGGGGGCCTGGGTAACCACCTGTTTGCAGGCTCCGCCCGGCTCACGCCCGCGGAAAGGAAGCCCCGGGGAGAGCAGCAGCCCCTTGTGCTGCAGAGCTCGGGCGCCGGCCGGCGGGGGAGGAAGGCCGGACGCGGGCGCAGGGCCCAGAGCCTCGGGACGGGGAGGGGCAGTGGCACGGGGGCTCCTCCCGGGACGGCCATCTCAGCAGACGCTGTCAGATTCAGCAATGGACGCGTGATGCCATCGACTAGATTGGTTCCTTGTAAAGCAGTAAAGATTTTCTGATGACACAGTCGCATTCTTGGGGGAAGTGCACGTTAATTGCTGTCTAGACATTTTATTACTGCAGCGAGGCATCGGCCATTGACCACCTCGTCTTTTACACACGGAACTCCAGGGCGGCCTCGACTGTTTGTCTCTGGGATGAAAGCACCGCCGCCGGGGGCTGCCCGCCAGGTTCCGGGGGCGTCTGGGCAGGGGGCGAGGTGCTCTGGGCGTGGGCGCCGGCTTGTCAGCACATGCTGGCCACTGGGCCTGGCCAGGCCGCAGGCGTGCGGCTGCCTCCAGCGCGGCGTCTCCTCGCGGCTCTCACGAGCGCCGCCGCCTCCACGCGTCACCGCGGCTGCTTCCCGAGAGGGTCCTGGAGACTTTGGCGTCAGATGCGGGTCCAGCGGACGGAGGCGCGGGCACGGCCCAGCGGCCCCCCAGCGGCACACCTCCCCTCCACGCTGGACCCGGAGCGGCCAGGGGAGCCGCCTCGGGCCTGCAGCCTCCACAGCTGCTTCGCCCCTTTGACCATCAGCTGAGAAGAGGCGGGGCAGGGACAGCGTAGGCAGCGTCTCCCCTGCCCCCTGCGCCCTCGCCCAGGCCACGGGCAGATGCCAGAGCAGGGAGCAGTGACAGCGGGACCGGGAGGCCCCCCGGTGTCCGCGTCTCCCTGGACCCTCTCCCATCTGCCCCCGTGGCTCCCGCCGGCTCCGCCAGGTTCAGGCCCGGCCCGGATCCGAGCAGGCTGTCTGGGTTCCGTCAGAGTGACAGCCGGCTGGGCCGAAACGCTGGACGCAGGCAGGGCCCTGTCGCCCTCGGGTGCCCCTGGAGGGAGGTGGTCTCCAGCCGGCTGGGAGGAGAGCAAGGGGGCACATCTGAGCCCCCAGAGGGAGCCCCCCCGCGGACCCCACGGGCCCAAGCCCAGCCGCCTCGGGACCCCGGACACCCCGGCGGGGGCACGGCGCCAGCTGAGGAGGCAGCACCGATTCGCCCTGAGCCTGCCTGACTTTTCCAGCCTCCGGAGACGCCAGGAGCCCGGAAGCTCAGGTCTGGCATGTTCGCAAGCAGCCCCCACCACCCCCTGACTCTGCGCCCACAGGCCGCACCCCCGCCGCCCCCTGCCGCTGTGCCCCCGCTGCGCCCCCACCATGCCCGCAGGCCGCTCTCTGGACATCCAGGCCAAGCTCTCGGCCTGGTTGACGTTGGGGACACGCACGCGCTTTATGTCTGTCAGCCTCGAGGGATCCTCTCCTCCCCTCCCCTCCCCGTCGCGGGTGGGGGCAGAGCAGCCCCTGCACCTCCTCCTCCCGGCCGCAGGTCACGAGCCCGGCCGCCGCCCGCGCAGGGAGCCCCGGAGGGCGGCGTCCACGGGCCGCGTCGGCGAGTGAGGCCACGACGGGCCGGACGTGAGCGCGGTTTATCCCTTAATCCCCGGGCCCGGGAAGGGGCTTGTCTGCAGGCCCGAGAGGCTCTTGTCCCGCCGGGGCCGGGGAGGGGCCTCTCCAGGCCTTTGTCCGCGCCCCTCTCGAGCGTAATCTCCGAACAAGGCCCCTGCCCGCGCTCCTCCTCCTCCCCCACAAAGCAGCGTGAGCGGAGCCGACGCGTCGCGGCTGTGGGTGGCGGATCAAGAGGAAAACGGAGTTTTGAGCAGGCGAGGGGAGGACCCAGCCGGCGTCGCAGCGAGTGAAGGTCGCGTCCTCGTGGACCCGCGGCCGTGGCGGCCGTCGCGAGGGCGCGCGTGGGGCGCTCGGGCTCCCGGGGGCACGCTGCCCCTGGGGCCGGCTGGGCAGCAGGCCGGGGCTCCCCACAGCCCTACGGGTCTGACTTCGGGGCCGGGAAGCGGAGACTGAACTGGGGCCGCAGCCGGAGGCTCCTGACGTCTCCTACGAGCACTGAGGGGGAAGGTTCCCCACGCCTGGACCTGCCCCGAAAGTGCCTTGATGATTTGGGGTGCAGTGTGGGGTTTCCTAGGGCCCACTTGGCCCCATAAGGGTCTCAGCTGTCTGGCCAGGCAGGGGCCACAGAGCTGCCCCCTGCTGGGCTGGTGTGGGGCCCCGGGAGAGGGGCTCCACGCTGGCCTGGCCGGTCTCCACTCGCCTCCCGCCCCAGGCCTGCGGGGAGCAGAGCTGGCCCGTCCAGGCCGCCCGCCCGGAGAAGCCCGAGGCAGTCTCCCGCGGACCCCCAGGCCGGAGCCAGCGGGGCGGAGGGTGCAGGCTTCGGGACTCACCACGCGAGTGGCCTCCTGGGCCGGGCAGCTGACCGCTCTGCCCCTCCAGCGCCTGACTCGCTAGCGCCTGGGAGCACTGGCCACCCGGGGCCTCCGGCTCCCCTCCCTGACCGGGCTCAAGGCTGCTGTGCGCCCCCAGCCTGCAGGCATCACGCCCCTGGCACTAGGACTCCCAATGGGAGCAAGCTCTGCCTTCAGGGCCCTGTGGACAGACCCTCAACCCCCTTCCCCCCCCACCAGAGGGTGCCTGTGGGGACCCGGCCCGGGGACAGGGCTCCAGAGCCCCGGGCCCCGGGAGGACCCCAAGCGCAGCCCTACAGGACCCCACCTGCCAGCACAGCTGCCCAGCTCCAGACAGGAGCCCCAGGGCGCTGCGTCTGTCCCTCGCCCACCTTCCTCCGGTGCAGGCACTGCCCCTTCTCACCTTTCTGGCAAATTCCACTGGTTACTATTGTCTCCACTGAGATGTGATGAGAGGAGCTTCCCACTTACAGTGACCCTGGACGACCTTGGCCCTTTTCTATTGTTGAAGCTGTTTTGTTTCTCCTCTTTTTTATCAGTTTATTTTCTCCCTCTTGCTTTTGTGGCTTCTGGGGTTTGGTTCTATTATCTCTTATTCTTAACTTGTATTTTGCTTTTTATCTATTTGTATCTTCTAATTCTTAGCCACTGGTTCTGTCCTCTTCCCTCCTCCCCACGTCCAGCACCCAGGTCTGTTCCAAACACCCCCACACCGTCCCCTGCCCACCCCACCCCCCCACCCCCACTCCGGGCGGTGCATGCGGGCACACCCACTCTACGGCTCGCTGTCGCAGCCGTGGGCAGCACACCCTCGCCCTCGGCCCGTGTCCCCCCTTTGCAAGCCGCGCTCCCCACACTGGCCCCGCCGATGCCGCAAGCCACAGGCTCAGGCCACCCGCCAGGTGTGTGAACGCACGTGCGTGAGCACAGATCTTTCTAGACTCCAGGCCTACAAAGTTTAAGCCAAAGGGGATCAAGTTTAAGCCAAAGGGGATCAAGTGGAAGGCGAGGAGAGCCACGGCCCACGCGGCCGCAGGGCTTCTGGACGCTGAGGCCCCGCAGCCGGGCAGCAGGAGGCTCCGCCAAGAACAGCCGGCACCGCCAACCCAACGCACCTGCCGCCCAGGCGGCCACAAACCTGCCAGCCTCGGGGTCTCCCGCTGGGCCGCAGGCGTGTCCCCGGCTGGAGAGGAGGCGCGGGCGAGGGTGTGCACAGCAGCCACGGGGCCTCTGGCTTTATGGACGAAGGCTGCTGCCCCCACACTCCCACCGCCTTGGCCCAACGCGCTGCTGTTCCCTGCCAGGGGCCGCGGGCGGGACTCACCGCAGGAGGGGAGCGCTGGAGGAGCCCGGGGGTCCTGGCGGCACCGCCCAAGAGCGCGCTGCAGCCGCCCAGCCCTGGCGCAGCTCGAGGCCCAACCACGCGACAGGCTCTCAGGCTGGGTCCTGGCGGGGCCGGGCCGGGCGGCCCCACCTTTGGGCCGGAAGCCCCTCCTGCAGGCTTGGTGGAGGGCGGCGCCTCTGCCCGTGCCTTTATTTCTGCCCTCCGTGCCTCCCGGCGTCACTGTCCACAATCAACCCCGCGTCTGCCCGGCGACGTGTAGTCGCCAAGGCCGGGGGCAGCATGAGCTTGAGAAGCAGCAAAGCCCAGCGCGGGCGCCTGCAGGTGGAGGCCGCTTCAAAGCCACCCACATAAGTCTCCCCTGCGCCCACCTGGAGAGGGTCGGCCCCGCCCACGGGGCACCAGGGACCCCTGCCTGGCGGAGAGGGCGCCTGCCCGCCCGCTGCTCCGGTGCCGGGTCGGGCGCTCCAGCCCAGGCCCCAGACGTGCATCCTCAGGGCACTGTCCCTTCCGAAGTTCAAAAAACAGAAAAAGAAATCTCCCTCCTGACTTCCCGGCCAGGCTCCCCGCAGGCAGACGAAGCCTCAGAAACCGTGACATGGGGCTGGGGTGGAGCCAGGCTTGATGGGGCGCAGAGCTGTTCCCTGATTTAGCAGTCAGCCCCCTCGCCACGCTGAGCCCGCTCGCTGTTGGCAGTTCCTTTGAGGGCCTCGGGCCAGAGCTGACCCGGCGGGCGGTACCAGGGGCCCACCCCGGCCTGCGGCCGCACGGCAGTGGCCTCCTCTCCGCGCCCGGGTGAGCGCGTGGGGTCGAGTCCTGCGGGCCGGGCTGCGGGGCCCAGAGAGACGCGTCGCCGCCCTTCCTGGCACCTCTCTGAGGGCGCCTCCACCCCCGCGAGGCTGCGGCGCCTCCGCTCAACCCCAGAAGCGCTGGAGAAGCGACTCGGGTGAGCGCAAGCGTGACACTTGCAGGAGGCCTGCGGCTCGCCCCGCTCGCCAGGGCCCCGCCACCCCCGGAGCGGAGCGCTGAGCTTCAGAGAACGCGGCGCGTGGGGGGGCAGAGGGCGGCCCCTGCGTGCGTCCTCTCTGCGGCCAGCAGGCCTTCGCCCACCCAACTCAACTGTCCACCAGCTTCAAGGATCTCCTGGGCTTCACCCCTAAAGAGGAGACCCCCCAGGAGACCCGCCCGGGGGAGGCCCGGCAGCCCGCACCCCCAGTGCTGCCGCGGAAGGGAGCGCGGCTCTTCTAGCAGGCAGCGCCCTCGGCGGCGCGGGCTCTGGGCCTCGCCAGCCAGCGTTCCCTTTCCCGTCATCCGCCTCCGGGGTCCCCGGCTGGCAGGGTACTGTCCCACCACCTGCTCTGCATCCTCCCTTGGCGAGGGGGGCGTCCAGCCCTCCGTGGCCCTCCTCGGGAAGGGCACAACAGCTGCACCCCAGGACACAGAGAGGAAGGAGCTCAGAGGTGGGCGTTTCTCTGGGCCCTGCAGGGGGGTCACCCGAGCACGGGTCCGGGGCTCCCGGGGTCTGCTCTCCGCCTGCAGGTCCTGGTCGCCTGTTCCACTCGCCCCCAAAGGAGCAACGTGTGGGCCAGGGCTCGGGAGGGCAGCCGTGGGAGGGGGGCGCCAGGACCCGCCTATGGGGGAGGACCGTGCCGGGGGACAGGCCACGCCGCTGGCCCAAGGGAGGGGGCAGCCCCGTCTGAGCCGCACCCCTGGGCCAAAAGGGGAGTACAGGCAGCAGCCGCCCCACTTGGGGCGCAGCACAGAGCAGGAGGTCTGGGGACCCCGCATACAGGGTCCCCCAGCACTGTGCTCCCCAGCTGTGCCGCACCCCGCCGTGTCCCCCTGTGGTGCGTCCGCTGGGGTCATGCAGCCGCCTCTCCGTCACCTGGACTCCCCAAAACGCGTGACCGCAACGGCGGCCTCCATGTTTTTATGGGAGACGCCACTTAAAAACCAGAACTCGAGGTTCTGCAACTCGGTCTTCAGGTGACACCCAAAAACACAGCGTCTCTTCTGGCAGAGCTCTGGGGGTCCCGCGCACCCCGAGGCGGGGCGCCCTCCCTGGGCCCCTCCCCTGCGCCTGAGTCCTGGGCACCCCTTGTCTGCCTGGGGAGGCTGAACCCGCTGCTGGGGGGGCTGGGGAGGGGCGGGAGTTTGTGTGGGTTAAAGTGACTGAATCTCATAACAAAAGAAACGGCCAATTTGCCAAAAACCCACAATTTCTTGAATTAGGCGCAGCCTTGGGATCGCGCCTCCAGCGGCCCCGCCCGGCCACCCAGAGGTCGGCGCCTCTGCTGCTCGACGCCCAGTTTGGGAGCGCCCCTGCCGGCAGCCTGGGCCCGGCAGATCGGTGCGGAGGCCCCGCAGGAGGGGCAGGGCCAGGAGGCGCGACCCCCTGTCCGGGCCGACTGCGGGGTCCGACCCCGAACCCGAGCTCGCGGCGTGGGCGGAGGGGGGGGGGGCGGGCGTGGAGAGAGTCCACGGCGTGGCCGCAAGAGGAAGGACCGGGCCTCGCCGCGCCCCACCATGCGGGAGCAGCTCTGTGCGCGGGGGCGCGGCGGGGGCGCAGCAGGGGGGGCGCGGCAGGGGGGGCGCGGCAGGGGCGCAGCAGGGGGGCGCAGGGGCGCGGCAGGGGGGGCGCGGCGGGGGCGCGCGGCAGGGGGGCGCGCGGCGGGGGGGGCGCGGCGGGGGGGGGCGCGGCGGGGGGGCGCGGCAGGGGGGCGCGGGGGGGGGGCGCGGCAGGGGGGCGCGGCGGGGGCGCGGCAGGGGGGCGCGGGGGGGGGGCGGCAGGGGGGGGGCGGCGCGGCAGGGGGGCGCGGCGGGGCGGCAGGGGGCGCGGCGGCGGGGGGCGCGGCAGGGGGGACGCGGCGCGGCAGCGGGGCGCGGCGGGCGCGCGGGCGCGGCGCCGGGGCGGACGTGGAGGGGGCGGGAGGCTCGGCCGAGGCGGGCGCCGGGCGCTGCTGCACCCAGGAGCGCGGCCGCCTCCCCGGAAGCCGCGAGGCGCGGCCCCCGTGCACGCACCCGCGCACACCCACGGGCACGCTCGCCCTCGCGCACACACGCGCACACCCACGGGCACGCTCGCCCTCGCGCACACACGCGCACACCCACGGGCACGCTCGCCCTCGCGCACACACGCGCACACCCACGGGCACGCTCGCCCTCGCGCACACACGCGCACACCCACGGGCACGCTCGCCCTCGCGCACACACGCGCACACCCACGGGCACGCTCGCCCTCGCGCACACACGCGCACACCCACGGGCACGCTCGCCCTCGCGCACACACGCGCACACCCACGGGCACGCTCGCCCTCGCGCACACACGCGCACACCCACGGGCACGCTCGCCCTCGCGCACACACGCGCACACCCACGGCGCCGTGAGCGGGACCGGCCTCCCCGCCGCTGGACAGAGCGCGGCCTCTTCGGACAGGCCTGAGCTGCGGCGCCGCGACCCCCGCGCCCCGGCCCGGGCGGCCTGACAAGCGTCTGCAGCGGCGACGTCCCGCCCGCGGGCACCCCAGGGCCGTCTGGTCCCACGTCTGACACGGCTGGAGAGAGTCAGCCAAGAGAGGCAGATCCGAGCGCGGGACGGGACTCTCCAGCCTCTCCAGCCTCTCCAGCCTCCTCTGCCCGGGCGCAAACCCCGACCTGCTGGCCCGCCGGGAGGGCGGGAAGAGCCGCCCAGGCTTTGCTGAGGGGCCGCTGGTGACCGTTCTGGGTCATTCCTCTCCGGGCTGCGGGGCCGGGGCCTGGGATTCAAGCTCCTTTACCCCGCGGTGCCCACACAGAGCCCGAGCTGCGGGGACCAAGCCCTGCCGCCCCCCACTGCCCGGGCCTGCCCCACCGCGGGTCCTGCGGGGACTGGCCGCCCACAGCCCGTGTGGGGCAGTGCCCGCCGGCGCTGCCTGAGCCCCCGCAGGCTCCCCCCTCCTCGCAGGCCCTGCAGGCAAGGAACAGGCCGCGGCGCGAGATTAGATTATGGACTGTCCGGAAACCGTCTGCCTCTTCAAAGGGCCGGGCGGCGTGGGGGCGGCCTGCGTCCTGCCGCCCGTGGGAGCCTGCCTTATCCCCGGTCCCCGCGGTCCCCACGTGTGGGCGAGAGCGGCCGCGGGAGCCAGGACAGCGGCTCGGCCGCAGGGCTCGGCCCCACGCCCCGGCCCCACGGGCGCGGGACAGCAGGTGGTGACAGCCGGAGCCCCAGGAGGCCGGGAGGGCGCAGGAGGCACCGGGGCTCTCGGGGACGTCACTTCCTGCCAGGACCTCAGCAGCCTTTTCTTTTCTTTTGGGGCGATGAGGAGGGAGGGCTTTGCTTATTTTGGGATTTTTCCAGTGGGATTAATGAGACTTTAATTTGACCCGCAGTATCTGAGAACGAGCCAGAACCATGGAAAACCAATGTAATGTTTATCGATACAGAGAAAAGTCCTCTGGCTAAAAAGATATCAAATAAAAAACAATTAAATTCTCCTGTGGTCACAGGACTGGTTAATGTGCAACCGCTCCAGCCCCATGTTGTGCTCCAGAAAATTCCTTCTTCCACCGCCCACCAGCCTGGCCCGGCTGCCGGCCCCGAACCCGCCTGCACCAGCCCGTGGCGGGGCCCCTTGCAGGGAGCCTCAGGGACCCGCTGGCCCTGCTCGCCCCACCCCTCCGTTACCGCGTGACGCACGGCCGCGGGGCTCCCGGTGGGGCTCGGAGTGCGTCCAGCGGAGCTTGGGGCCAGCAGAGCCTGGGGAGCCGGCCTTCTCGGCTCTTGCCTCGGTGCAGGAGTGACACCGTCGTCACGGCAGGTGGGGCCCGGCCCTCCAGCCCCCCGCCCCGGCCCGCGCGCCAGCCTCTCTCCCTTCTGCACGTTTCTCTACTGTGACGTCACGTGACGCTTCCCACTTCAATTCCAAGTTTTTCCTGAAACATACTCCTGCAGCCCTCCGCACTCAGGAACTCCGAGTGGTGACTAAAGAGCATGTGCGGTTTCCCGGCCACCAAGCCGCGCCAGGCACCAGGGTGAGCCTCAGCGCCCCAGGCCCGCCGCCTCCCTAACACCAGCTTCCAGGCCACCAGGGCCCGGCGCGCCCAGGCCACGGCCCCACCTGCAGCCAAAGGGCTGTGGCCCAGGGGCTGACGTGCGGAGAAGAGTCCCAGGGACAGCAGAGCCAGGACCCCCAGGCAGGTCCGGCAGAGGCCGGGTGTGGGCACTGACCCTCACCATCCCTGCAGTGACCCTCTGGGCCAGCTCCCGGGCACAGACTTGTCTCATGTAGCGCTGCCCCCACCCCAGGTTGACTAGGTAGCAGAGTCGATGGATTTTATTTCTTTTCTTTTTTTTCTGTTGTGACAGATGGTTGGGGACTGGGGGAGACAGAAGCAAAGAGCCTAGATGTTCTGGAGGGAACCCCAAATAATGCCCAGGATCACAGAGGCTGACTGTGCAGCCCGGGCCTCCTGGAGTGTCCACTCCAGCCTTCTGGAAGTCTTGAGCTGGCCGCTGTGCTCTTGGCAGGTGGGGCACCCGCCCTCCGTGACCAACAAGGGGCCCAGACTCCTCAGAGAGCCCAGGGACTGGCCGGGGTCCCAGGCCTGTCCCCCGGGGCTGCGGGGACGTGTCCATGAAGGACGACGGCTCTTCGCTGTCGCAGCATCTAGATCTCGGCGTCCAAACCGCTTACAAACTCTTAAAATGGACGAGTAGGGCGCCCTGCAGGCCCTCGCTGGGCTGAGGCCGGGAGGGAGGGCCGGCCGCACCCCCGTCGCGTGGAGCACCGGGAGGGGAGACTGAGCCGTCGAGCGTCAGTCCCACTCGGCGCCTCCTGGAGAACGGGGCAGGCCAGCCCCTCGCCCGGGAACAGAGCGCGGCCGTCCGATGAAGCCCCTTTCAGATCCCCGCGGTCTGCTCTCGCCCTTAGCGCTCCAAGGAGACTGAGGCCTTTGTGTGCATTTAAGCAGGAAGGGGGGTTCTCCTGTGCCAAACGGAAAAAGAAAACAAAAGTGGCCTCCGCGGCTGTCAGGCAAGCTGGACCGTTGCCACGGCGGCCACATGTGCTCCCGAGCCCCCCCCACGGTGATGTCACCGGCCGGCGGCCGCTGCCATCCCTGGTGTGGCCCCAGCGCCGCAGCCCCGGGAGACCCCACACTCCAGCTGTAAAGTCCCTTCTGCACCAGCCCGCCTCGGAGCAGCGAGCCTGAGCTGGCTGTGCCTTAAAGGGTCGTGTCTAGAAAGTGGGAGGACCACGCGGCTCCTTTCGGCAAAGACCCTGGGAGACGCTCTCACCGCCCCCAGCCGCGCCCGCGGGTCCTGCCTGCTGGGCTCACGGCCTGGGGCTGCTTCCTCCCCAGGGACCCTGGGGCGTCCCGGTGCCGTCTCCGAGTCAGTACCAAGCAAGTCGCCGGCCTGGGGTGGGCCTGGGGCAGCCAAGACAAGGCCAGTCTCTTGGCTTCGTGACTTTGCCTGAGCTCAGAATTGATGGGTAAACATTTCCACTTTACAAACTGTTCAAAGCAGCTGGAAACATTTTGGAAACTGCTGCATTTTGCCGCCCCCCAACACAACCTCACCCCCCCCACACACACTCGTAAGACATTTGTGCAGCCTCGTCATCGGCAGCGCAGCTGCAGACGCTTGTCCGCACGTGTCCTCCCGGGCTGTGGCCGGCCAGGGTGCGGCCAGGGTCGCGGGGCCGGGCCACCAGGTCCTTTTGACTCAGTCTCTCTAGAATCCGTTGACTTCTGACGCCACCGGCAAAGATGTGGTAACACCCCCGGTGCCCCCAGGTGCCTCTTCAAGCAGGCGCTTTCTCCCGCCCGTTGCATGAAGGAGCCTTTGCCCTCTGAGCGTGGAGGTGAGAAGCAGCCTCCAAGCAGGACGCTCCGGGGAGCGCCCGGCCTGTGAGTGCTCGGGAGCCCTCCAGCGTGCAGGCCCGGCCAGCAGACCCCCGGCCAGCAGGTGTATTTCCCCGCGCCCCGCGCACCTGAGCGGGCACCCGACCTCGGCCCGCGCCGCCGTGCCCACGTCCAGCCCCAGAAGGCCTGGGCCTGACAGGTGACCAGCTCTGCGCTGTGCAGACTGTGCCCTGCCCGCAGCTGAGAAGCGACATCATCCCGCCGCGCTGAGCAACCCGGACAGCGAAAGTCATCCGGAGCCCCGGGCCGGCCGCCCTGTCCTTGGGCAGAGCCCTTCTCCCCGGCGCCGCTGGCTGCAGGTGGGGTGCCCTGGCGGCTGCCCTGGCGGGTGCCCTGCGGGTGCCCTGGCGAGTGCCCCAGAGGTGCCCTGGAAGTGCCGCGTACCTGCCCAGGAGCTGGAGCCAGGAGACACCTGAAGGGTGGGGGCGGGGCCTGATTGGTGCGCCCTGATTTACATATGCAAATGAGCCCGGCGGGGAGGCGGGGCCATCCTGCGTCCCGGATCCGCACCTGCTCTCACCTGGGCGGCACTGACCCGGCCTGCGCAGGGCCGCGCCGGCTCCTCGCTCCCGGCCCGAGGCCTCTCCCGGCCCGTGCGCCCCGGGCCTGCCGCGCGGCAGGGGGTCCGGGGTGGCCTCAGCGCAGCCCCCGAGCCCCGGCCCTGCGTCCCCCCACCCGGCTCCTCCAGGGTCTTTGGCCCCAGGCACGACCCGACAGGCGGGGCGGGGACCCGGCGGCGGAGGGTCCAGCCGGCGCCCCGATCCAGCACCCGCCCTGACGCCCGCGCAGCCCCGACCCGGCACGCGCGCTCCGGCCGCCGCCAGCCCCGGGCCGTGGGCTCCTGCAGGAGGCGCCGCCGGCCCCGGCCCCCACGCGCGACACGCTGCGCAGCAGCCCGGCCCGCAGGGGCGCCACGGCCCGGCCCGTCCGGAGGAGCTGGCGGCGCGGAGCGTCGTGTTTCCAGGGTCTTTGCCAAAGGCCTCAGCCACGCGGCTGGGGCGCTCAGGCCCGCGGCCACGGAGCCGGCCATGCGTCCAGCCAAGGCGCCAGCCCCGCCCCACAGCCCAGCCCTGGCCACCCGCAGGCCCCGCTGGCCCGCGTGTCCCCCTCTGTGCCCCCAGCAGGCACCCCGCAGCGCCGCTCCTCTGCCCCGCAAGGCGTCCCTCTTTAGGTCTGCAGTATGCCTGGCATTTCTTAACGGGAAAACACTTTTTTTTTTGCCAACACGAGCACGCGCATCTGTCATAGCGTGTCCCCTGCACGCCTCAGCTGTCCCGCCCGCCCCGCGCCGCGCTGTCTGGCCCATCTGTCCCGGCCCCGGGCGCGGCAGCAGAGACACGCGCGCAGCACAGCGCTCGGGCCAATTGTGTGATCAGGAAATCGCTCTTAACATTTTATAAACGTAGAATATAGACATTCCACTTCAATTTCTTTGAAAGTTGAGCAGGAAATGAGATTCCTACTGGCACCAGTACCAACTGCTCATTTTTATACAGAGGCTTTAAAGCACAGGGATTGCAGAGCTGACGCCACCTTCTTGCCGCAGATCACTCTCCTTCGCGCTGAAATGCCGCGGCTGCCCCGCGGCCAGCGTCACAGAGCGGCCCCCGCCGCCCGCCACCCGGCGCGCAGCCCCACTCCCTGCCTGCTGGGCTCTGTCCTCACGGCCAAGCCGCCGGCTCCGCCCCGCCGTGGTGCAGAACGCCATGGACACTGCTGTGCCCGGAGGCGCCCAGGGGCCTCGCCGTCCCGGCCACGTTGGGGGCCCCTCCCCTGCAGCCCCACTCCTGACCCCGGGCATCTCAGACCCGCAGCCCGTGGACGCAGGAACGGCTCCTCTCGGACAGGCCGTTCTCGCTTCTCGGGGCCCGGCGCCCGCACGCCCAGGCCACAGCCTTGTTGAGAAAGGCCGGGTGGGCTGGACTGTCTTGGGGGGGAGAAAGCAGCCCCCCTCACCATCTGCTGGAGCTTTTAAACCAGGCGAAAGAAACCCTGGGGGCCTGGGGCAGGCGCCACCACAGCCCTGTGCCCGTCCAGATCTCTGCTCCTCCTCGCTCTCACCTTGGGGTGCGACCCTCGGTCCCTCAGACCCGGGTGCCCGCTCCGCCCTTAGCAGGTTGCGCGAAGGACACAAAAGGGAGCCCCCGAGGATCCTGCTTGAAGGAGAGATTTCTTTTTCCACCGACGCATTGCTCCAGGGTCCGGCGTGCCTGTCTGGGTATCTCACCTGCGAGGACAGCGGCGTCTGATGCCACAGTCACACCCGCGGGGGACGCAGCGGTCAAAAACCCCACAAATTCTGATGCGCTTTTTTAAAAATTCGACCTTTCCCTTCACTCCTGCACACAATCTGATGGGATTTATGACATTAAACGGAGTCAAAAGGGCCCTTTCCGTGCCAGCAGGGAAGACGCTCTTCCGGAGATGCCACCCGGAGCCGCGCTGGCTGCGTCCTGGGCGCCGCGGGCCGGGGCTCTCGGGGCGGTTCTCACGCGCGGCGCTCGGGGGCGGGGGACCCGAGCACGCGGCGGCTCTGGGGGTTCCTCCGGCGCTCGGCCAGGTCCGGGGCTGAGTCTCTCCGGGCTGAGCGCGGCCTGCTGAGCGCGCAGGGGCTCCGGGCGGCGGGGCGGGGCGGGGCGGGGCGCCGGGGCCGCTCCCCACGCTCGGCTCCACGCGGGGGCGCCCGCTCGGCTGCTCGTCCTCGCGCGGGCCGCCCGCGGGACACCGTCCTCCCAGCGAAGCCCACCACGCGGCGCTCGAGCCGACCCCCGGCCAGCGCCCCGGGCGCCCCCGCGCTCCGCTGGCGCTGGGGGTCCTGCCCGGCGGGGTCTCCCTCCCGCGCCGCGAGGGTCCCCCGGAGTCCCCTGGATCCGGGCGCGGACGTCTCGGGGCGCGGCCCGGCTGGGCGGCCCGGGGTCCGCGCCGGGAGGGCCTCGTGGCGGGCCAGACCCGCTCCTGCGCCTCCTCCGAGAAGGAGCAGAGACGCAAACACCGGACAAGGCGAAGCCCTCGGCGCGGAGTCCAGGGGCCGGGGCGCCGCCGGGCCGGGACAGGCCGCTGGGGGTCCGCGCCCGGGTTTGGGGCGCAGAGGAGCGCGCAGCGTCCCGCCGCAGACGCGGGAAACAGCAAACAACGCGCTCTGGCGGCGCCGGGGTCCGGGCAGCGCCGCGCCCGGGCGGAACAGAAGTGACATGGGAAGGACCAGCGCGGGGTCCCGCGGGCAGCGCCGCCCTGTTCCCTCCGCGCGTCTCCGTGCGGCCGAAGGGCGGCCCCGGGAAACCCGCGCTCGCCGCAGGCCCGCGAGCCAGTCCCTGAGCCCGACCAGCCGCCCCCGCGCCCCGGGCGCGGGTCTCCCTGGTGCGCAGTGGGGACCCCCCAGAGGCCCAGACCGCCCAGCGCAGGGCCTGGGGGACGCGCGGAGAGTGCCCGGGGCAGGCGCGAGCTGGAGGTCTGGGGCCCGGGGACAGGAGGAGCAGGACCAGCCGGGCAGGAGTGGGGGCCCCCCGTGGCTCCAAGGGGGTCCTATGGAGCAGAGCCCCTCAGTTTGGGAAATAAAGGTGAGAAGTGCAAAGTGAAGGGCCTCCCTGGTGGCGCGGCGGGTGAGCGCTGGGCTGCGAAGCTGCCCGCGGCCTCTGCGGCACCAGTTCGATCCCCGGCTGCTCCCCGGCCCCCGGAGGAGGGTCCCGCATGGCGCGCAGACCTCTCCTGCCGCCCGCTGCTCCCCTCAGCAGTGTCCTTCGGTCCTTCTGCCTGCTCTGCTCCCCGCTCTGGCTCTGGTGAATTCTCTCTCCCTCCCGCACTTCTGACTGTACCCAGTGCTTGCGTAAATAAATAATAAATAAATTAATAAATAAATCTAAAAAAAAAAGGACATGCAAAGTGAAACGTTCACCGAGTCGGGGAGATGCAGGGAAACGTCTGGGGTGCGACCCCGCGCTCCAGCCTGTCTGTAGCGTGTGTTTCAGAGGAAAGAAAATTCTGCTCTAACATTACCTTTGAAATTAAAGTTTCCAGGGCTTTACAATGAAATTTATGTCAAATTAATTTCTGGGACTCAATGAAGCTTAAAATGAATTCATAATGAGGCGCGTTTATGAGGAGCGCGGGGGGCTTGGGGCTCGGGGAACAGGTCCCCGTCCTGCCGTTACGTCTAATTCGTGACTAGGGGGCCGCTCGCCAGCGCACCCGCCGGGGGCCGCGGGAGGGGCTGCGGGGCCCGAGCGCCGCGTGGACAGCGGGGCCGGCCAGGGAGGGGCCGAGGCGGCTCGTGCGCGCCCCCTGCGCCCCCGGGGCTGCGCCTTCGGAGACGCCTCTTTCTTTGTCCATATGAAGTGATGAAAGCAAAGCACGTCTCAAATAAATGTTGCTTCTCCAGCAAATAAAATGCTTCGTGCCAGAGACGCGCAGGAGGTTCAGTGGCTACTCCGTGGCCGCGCGGGCCTCCCTGCGACCAAGGCGCCGCCCGGCCCCGCGCCAGCCGGCGGGGGGACGCGCCAGCCCACAGGGGGGATGCGCCAGCCCACAGGGGGGATGCGCCAGCCCACGGGGGGACGCGCCAGCCCGCGGGGGGACGCGCCAGCCCGCGGGGGGACGCACCAGCCCACAGGGGGGATGCGCCAGCCCACGGGGGGACGCGCCAGCCCACAGGGGGGACGCGCCAGCCCACGGGGGGACGCGCCAGCCCGCGGGGGGACGCGCCAGCCCACGGGGGGACGCGCCAGCCCGCGGGGGGACGCGCCAGCCCGCGGGGGGACGCGCCAGCCCGCGGGGGGACGCACCAGCCCACGGGGGGATGCACCAGCCCACAGGGGGACGCGCCAGCCGCCGGGTGCCGGCTCGGGCACGAGCAGGACACGGGACGGCGCGGCCGCCGGCGGGACCCTCGAGGCTCGCTCCCCAGCTCTGCCGCAGCCGCCTCCCGCCGGGCCTGCGCTCTGCCCTGGCTGGTTCAGATGACACCGCAGGTCAAATGACCCAAGTCCTGATACAAGCGCATAAATAATGAGCAAAATAAAATCTGAAATGCTCCTTATTTCACCTTCACAGGTCTACAAACCCGCTGAACGGCGACATTCCTCATTCACCAGATGAGCCAGATCTTCATCTCCTCCCCCCAAAATATGTGAAATCTCAATTACTATTTCACCGGCCGTCCACGGAACAGGATCTACCCCCATCGCTGGCTGTGCCACGGCGCGCGAGGCGGCTCTCCCGGCCGTGGCCCGGCGCCCGCGGGCTGCGCCGTCGGCCTGGTCCGCGGCAAGGAAACACGGCTTGCTGGACCCGACACCACGCCGGAGGGAGAAACCTGGGTCTCGGGACCCGCCTCCCCGACCCTCATTTCAGGACAGAAAACGCGTGCCCGCTTCCCCGCCCGCCGGGCCGCCCCGGCTCCGGGAGGATGGGCTCCCACACTCCGCGGCTGCTCGTGCCAACCTGGGCTGAAATCCGTGCCATGGAAACCTCCTTTTTAGCAATTATTTGACTGCTACCGCGAGGCAGACACTGCCCAAACATTCTTCCAAACAGATGCCAGTGGAAATATGTCTCCACACAGCCCTGTAATCATAACAGATAACAACAAGGCCTGGCAGGGAACGCGGCTTCTGATCCATCCAAATCCTCAGCTTGGGGCTTTTTCCAGCCAGCGATGGGAGCTGCCGGCTCGCCGTGTCTGAAGGAGGCGTTAGTCACCCCACCCACGAGCAAGGCAGGGTGGGGGCTCCGGGCCTCAGGCCCCCTTCCTGCGGCTGGGGGCGGGGCTGGTCCCCATCCCCACTGGCCCTCGGGGTGGCGGGGGCCCCTGAGGGAGGCTACTCTGTCCAGCGGCGAGGACACAGGCCAAAAGGGGGTCAGCCCTGAACCCGCCACCGCCCTCCTCGGAGGAGCCCTCCCCGCAGAAGACGGAGCAATGGAGGCAGGATGCGGGGTGGGCCTGGGAGCCCTGTGCTGGCCCACGCCACTTTGGGGGACGCGGGTCCCAGCAGCTGCCAGGCGTGGCCCACTGGCCGGCTTCCTCCTGCCCCTGGGTGAGCCTGGCCTGGTCCTCCAGCTGCCCGGTGCACGTCCACACACTGGCCACAGCAGTCCCTGCCACAGGCCAGTTCTCCTGGGGTCTCCCCGCCGTCCTCACAGCCCACCCCCTGCCCACCTGACTTTCCGTGGGTGTGTCCAACCCCCAGGCAGGACGTGCGCCATGCACCTGGCCCCAGAGGCAGCCCAGGCCCCAGAGCCCACGGCCCCCAGGCCCTGTAGAGCACACGCCTGTCCCTGGCCCCAGGTCAGCCCAGTGCCAGGCAGGGCAGGCACCCGGCCGGCCTTGCTCACCGCACAGTGACCACGGCACCTAGGACACGCCAGGGGCCCAGGTCCACGGTGACGGCATCTGCGGGTGACCCGCTTCCTGAGCATCCTACTGGAGCAGCTCAAAGCATCCCCTGCGCGGCTCTGCGACGCCCCCCCCCCAGGGTTTTGGACACTGCCCCCCAGCCCTGCGTCAGTGCCCCCAGAACATGTGCAGCCCCCCCCCCCCCCCCCCCGCTCACATCCCTGTTAGAAGCAGGTGCCAGGTTGGGGCAGCTGCTTCACACTTCCAGGTGCGGTGGCAGAACAGCCACAGGCACAGCGTGAGCTCCCGGCTGCTCCCAGCCCAGGCTGCCCCGCTGGCGCCTCACCTGCCCACCAGGTGTGCACGGCCCTTCCAGAACCTCGGAGCCAGGGCTGGCTTCCGGCGCCTCCCAACGCGGCCAACAGCAGTGGGGCCGGATCTGCTCCACGCAAACCTGCCTCTGGCCAGGGGCATCGTTGTCGCTTCCCGGCCACCTGCTCCCCTCCAGGGCCCAGCTCCCCGCAGTCCAGCAGCCCCCACCCTTCCTGCCTGGCGCCCTGGCCCCGCTGTGTGGCTCCAGCCAGCTCGTGGCACCCCACCAGCGGCCCTGGAGCATCCTGCGCTGCTGCCAGAGCCCCGTGCTGGTGGCCGCGGGGGCACGTACAGCGCTCAGGCAGAGCCGGCTCCTGCTCCTCCTCCCGCCCGCCGGGGCACCGCGTGCTCGTGGCCTGAGGTGGGTGCTGGCACGCAGCCCTGCCCAGGCTCCCCGGAGCCCGGCAGCTCCGCCACTGTGCAGGCACCTGCGTCACTTTCCTCCCTCTCTGGGCTGGGGTTCCGAGAGGCCAGCGGCCCGCAGACCTGGGTTCATGAAACCCCATGCTGACCCCCGGCCGGGCTGCCGCGCATGTATCTGTGGGGAGCAGCCCAGCCCTGCCTCCACTCCCAGCGAGGCCTCCTGGGCAGGCAGGCCGGCGGGCGGGAAGGCCCGGCCACCCTCAACCCTGGCCCTGGGGGGCGGGAGAGCCGCCCCGTCTGGGTGCAGCACGGCCTGGGGCCCACCAGACCCGGGCCTGTGCCCAGCCCTGGGACGGCACTCACCTCGCCCACTCGCTGGCTCTTGTCTCTCCACAGCGGCTGACAATGTTTTCAAGGAACAACCACCCCCCTCACTCGGTCACCCCCTTCCTCAGTCCAGAGAGCACAAGAAAACTGCAGATTCTCCGGCCTGTGCTCAACTGGACACAGCCACCCAGCCTCTGGGACAGACGCCATGGCAGGAGCCCCGTGGCCACAGCTGGTGGCCCTAAGCACTGGCCCAGGCCCCCAAAGCAGCCCATGGGAGCCCCAAGAGGGTGCTTGGCTCTGAGGCTGCACCCGAGATGGACCCAGAGCACTTGCGCACCGCCCCGCCGTCTGCGGCCCGGTCTCCCTCATGCCCAGGCTCTTGCTCTGTGCCTAAGGGCAGCAGCAGCAGCCAGCGGGGCGGGCGGTGGGCTGGACTCAGGGCCACAGCTGCCCACATGTGCTAATAAAACTAGGTCGGCCTCACCTGAGAGCCCTGGGGCTCACTGAGGGCCGCCCTTGCTGGCTTGTCCTCACCCCGGGAGCGGGAGCCGGGACTCCTCACGCATCGCCCCGGCCGACCCTCCAAGAGCCAGGGGCAGCGCCCACCTGCAAACGCGGACCCGAGACTAAAGGAAGCGCGGGGGGCGGCAAGCATCGTCCCGCCCCACCTGGACCCGACCCCGGGGGGCAGCCAGTGCCGCCCCGCACCCCCTGCGGCCCGAGCCCGGGCGCTCCCGGGGTCACAGCTCGCCTGGGAGCCTCGCCAGCCGCGCTGTGCGCCCGCGTTGCGCAGCCTGAGCGCCACCCTGGGCCGCCGCCCGCCGGGACCCCCTGCCCTCCCCACCCGCCTGGACCCCCGCCCCCCCAGGCCGCCCACCCTTGCCCCCCAGACCGGCCCCCCGCCCCCTGCCCTTCCACGCAGTGCGGAGGGGACCGGGCGAGCGCCCCGTACTTCGAGGCCTGGCCGGGGCGGGCTGGTTAATGAGCGACCCAGGTTAAAGTGTAGCCTCGGCCAAGCTCCCCGCGCTGCGACGCCCGGACCCTTGGCGGAGGGAGTTAATAACAAACAGGCGCACAAGCCTGAGTCGTAAACTGGGGGGCACGGGCAGGTTGGGGGCAGGTTGGGGGGCTGGGACTTTTTCACAACAAAGTTTAAGGAGAACCACCTACTGCCTTGTGATTTCTGACCCTTCTCCGGGCTCGATGACCGGCGTGGGCACTCCAGAGCCCTACCCGCCCCGCAGGCCTTCAGATTCACCAGAGAAAGCCTTGCTGGGGTTCCAGGCCCCGCAGCCCCGGCGCGGCCACTCTGTGCACCCCCGTGACACCGAGGACCACGGGCACGCCTGTCCCCTGCCCGCGGCAGGCAAAATGAAGACGCTCAGGCTTCTGCACCACTGCCTGCGGCCTTGAGTGCAGGGGGCGCGGGCACATGGGCCTGGTGGGGGACAGGGGGTGCACCCAGGCCTGGGGGCGGCCTGTAAGGCCGCGTCGCAGGACAGAACTGCGGGGGTTGCGGGTCGCCAGGGTGGCGTCCAGATTCGCGGTCAGGCTGCTCTCCCTGCTGCAGGCTTCCCGCGCTGTCGACAGGCCTGCGGGGCGGCTGGGGCTCCAGGGCTCTCGTCTAAGCTGCCTGAGCCGCCGCGGGCGCCGGTACCTGACGTGTCCCCAGACGGGCCTGTCCTGGCGCCCCCGCGCGCCTGCCCCCCCGCGCCCTGCTGGCGGGGAGGCACTGGGTGGGGCAGTGCAGGCCACGGAGCCGTGTGCCGGGCGGTAGAGGCGGTAGAGGTAGAGAACAAGTCCTCACCGGGTTCCCCATTCCTTGGGGTCCCCGCTTAGAGCTGACCCATCAGGGGAGTCATGAGAAACTAGGAGGCGCCCGCGTTCCAGAGACGGGGCAGACAGAGGCGGTGGCTCGCTGGAGGGAGGCCCCTGTTGGGTCTGCGGGCAGTTACCAGTGGCAGGTCAGGCCCTCAAGGTGGCTCGCCTGGGCTGGTGCCCCGAGGACGAGGTGGGTCCCTCCCGCTCCTTCCTCGGGCCCAGCCGCCCGGGGCGCAGGTGCAGGCACCCGGGCCGGCCAGGAGAGCTGGCGGTGTGTGGAAGGAGGAGGGCGCCGGTCCTGAGCCCCCGGGCAGTGCTGCCCTCCCGCCGCGAGGGCACGGCCTCCAGGAACACGCCGCAGCGGAGCCCCACATCCAGGTGGACAGGGACACGGTCCTCGGCGTCCGTGGGTAACAGTGGGAACAGGAGGGAGCCGGGGGAGAGCGGGAGCCCGCGCTGGCCACGAGGTCTGCACGGCTCCCCCGCCCCCCCTGGCCCCCCCCCCCGGGGCCGGCTCGGCTAAACGAGTCAGATGTGTCGGACTCCGCGCGGCCCGTCTCCAGCTGTGCGCGAACAGAGGGGCCCAGGGTCCAACAGGAAGCAGAGCGCGTGCGCAGAGCTGCTGCGATGGTTCCCATCTTCGGTGCGCGCGTGTTCTGCTCGCAGAGACCTGCCGGCCAGCAGGAGGCTTCCCCGGAAGGCCGGATCCCGCTGGGGGCACAGCGCAAGAGCTGAACTCAGCCCGCTGTGAGGCTCCGGCTGTTGAGGCCTCTGTCTTCTGTATTTTAAGGGGATAAAAGGAACCCGGTGCCGGGGCGTCTACACTGCACGGGACACACTTTAGCCCGAGTGGGGACATGATGTAGAGACCAGCAGGCGCCCATGTGAAGTGTCACCGTCTTTGCAGCTCCATGGGCCTCTGATGAGCGCTCAGGGTGGGCCACCTGCGTGAGGAAACCTGCCACCGGTCACTCGGGGCCTCAGCAAGCGCTCAGTGACCCCGGTCTTCGGGGCACCCTGTGGCGCCAGAGCAGCCCCTGTCCCGAGGGAGCTTAGGGCAGCCGCTCAGGGAAACCCCTCTTCTGGCGGGAGCATCCAGGCTGGGTCCCCACGCTGGGCCGCACAGGCCGAGAGCAGGCGCAGGGGCCCCCGGGAGGGGGGACTGGGAGCCGAGGGCGGGGTGGGGCCGCACAGCCTGTGATGAGTCGTGGACTCTAGGAGGCCGGCGTGAGGCTGCGGAGGAGGGCCTGGCCTGGGAGACCTGTCCATGGGGCGGGGGTGGGGGGTACGCGCCTGGCGCAGGGAAACTGAGGCAGCGCAGCTGGCCAGACTCGCAGGGTCCCCACCTGGAGTCCCGCTGCCCGGCAGGTGGGCGCTGGCCAGGGAGCACCAGCTCTCCCTGAATCCGGGAATTCCCGGCTGCATCAGGTACCCAAAAGGTGGTCCTGCCACAGAACGTGCTAGAAGCTTTGCAGCAACACGTCCACACCCCAGAAGAAACAAAAGCCCCGAGCCAGGGATGCGGCTCTGGCTGGTACTGTGCTGCTGCCCGAGGTGACCGCTCACAGTGGCCATCTCAGGCCCCTAGCACAGGAGCTGGGCCTGCGCCTTGGTCCAGCAGCCCCTGAGCCCGGTGGGAAGCCCTGGCTGGAGCACGCCCACGGGGTCGCAGGGAGAGGCCTGCCCTTACCTGTGTGCTGGGTTCTCTGGGGTCGGGTCACGGGGAGGCCCACGCCGAGCTCATGGCGCCCTTCACTCCCCGGCGACGGACGGCAGCCTCCACTGGGCTTTCCCCTAGGAGCAGTCCACCAGGTCTGGGGTTGTGACAGCGCCCGGCTCCCGTCCACTTGAGGGCACTGGGTGGACCTGCAGGCCTGGAGGTGACCTAGAGCCCCGCCTCACCCGGCAGGGCGCCTCCCGCTAGTTTAGCAGGTGGAGGGCCTCAGTCCCGTCAGGTCTTCTGGGGACACTCTTCGCTTGTCGGGTTTCTCCTGCTCAGCTGGGGGTGGGCCCCGGGGAGTTAGCCAGTGGAGACGGGCAGGCGGCTGCTGGGAACACAGCCGCGGGGCGGGGAGCACCTGGGGGGGCGGGGAGGCGGCGGCCCAGCATGCCCTGGGCTCCTCTGCACCTGCCGCTGGAGGGGGCTCCCCGGGGTGGACCACGGGAGGCTCAGAGGCGCTGGTGAGGACCCCGATGGACGGCTCCACGAGCCCGCGGTGGGGCCAGCACACCCCTCTGTAGAGGTGGCTCAGGCACAGGCCCGGGAGGGGAAATGGCATGTACATAGTGGGGTGACCCAGCGCACTGGCCACAGGACTGTCCACACCCGTGGGGGCCGCCGCCGTGGCCCCTCAACTCCGCCATCAAAACCCCGTGCTGTAAACCTCACAGTTTCTGGGGGGCGGACCCTTCGTTCTTGTCACCGCAGAAGGGACGTGGTCCCTCGGGGGCCACAGCACTGAAGCTGACCCGGGGGTGACCCTACGGGGGCACCTGGATGTACCTGAACGGGCCAAACCAGCAACACACGAAGTCACACGTCGTCTCAATGAAGCGGGGCTCCTGCCGGCGAGGACGGCCGGGGGAGCGAGGGCTTGCCGGCGGGATCCCCGTGGGCACAGCCGCTGCGTGGGCAGGTACCAGCCAGCGTGGGGCCTCAAGTGTCCTCATCCCTAAAACCCCTCAGTCTGTCCTATAACCCTCTGCTCCCCTCACCTGCGCCCCGGCCCTCACGCGCAGCAGCAAGACGCCCCCGGAAACGGGACGGAAACAGCCGGGCGGGCAGGCACCGGCCGCGAGCGGGCAGGCCAGGAGGGAGCGTGGGGCGCAGCCTGGCCTCCGGGGGACTCGAGGCAGACCCGGCGGGCACCAGCCCCGGGAGCCTGGGTGCTGGGGAGCTGTGTGGGGCCTTGGGGTGCTGGAAGGGTCGTGTGTGCTGCTTTGAGTAGTTCGTATTAGAAGGATGAAAAATTCATCGAGCTGAGCAGCTTGGATCTTGCACTTTATTCTTGGCAAATCACACGCTTAGCGTCGGGAAACAAACACAGTGGCCTGCTTCTTAGCTTGCGTGCCCAGAGGCCCAGGGGCTGGACACGCAGGATCTGGGGAGAGGGCACCCGGTGACATCATTCCCTCCCTGACCGGGAGAACACAGGCATCCTCTCAGGGCTGGGGGCGCGGGGGGCACGCCTCAGCCTGCCAGGGCCCCCCGAGGCAGGAGCTGGTCGGGGCGGACTGGCATAGAGAGGGCGCTGGCTCCGCTCTGGAATCGACGTGCCCCAGCCGGTGGTCGCAGAGAGGAGTGCAGGGCGCCTCGTAGGCCTGTGGGCTCCGGGGCAGCGTGCACACACCAGAGCCAGGCTCCCGCAGACGCCCCCAAGGAGCAAGGAGCGCCGGCTGCTTGCTCCCCGGGAAAGGGCGTTCCCTGGCAGAACCAGCGTGCAGAGGTGCTCGGGGGTCAGGAGACACCTGGCCCATCGCACCCCACGGGGTGCCCACAGGGCAGCCAGTGGTGAGTCTGGTGGCCCTTGCGGACCCAGGAGCACCCCCATCCAGCGAGCCCGTCCTTATGGCCCCGGGCTCCAGGTGGGCCCCACGCCCTCGTGCTCAGGCCCTCCTGCCAGCAGCAGAGCCCCAGGACCCTGGCCCCGGTGTCTCCAAGCGGGGGGGGAAGGGGGGGGCAGGGACAGGGCCTGCCCAGGCTGCGGCGCACCTGCGGGGCGGGGTCAGAGCGGCCCAGCGTGCACGCCCACCCGCCAACTGCTAGGACCACCGTTTGGGTCACCGGGAGAAGGGCCAGGATGACCTCGGGTCTTAAGGTCGTAACTCGGAAGCTCGGACAAATCATCACAGCCCTTGCGACGTGAGCGTCCACTGCAGGACGCACGCTTCATGCCACGATTTCAGGGAGCAGACGCGATTAGCACCCAAATTTTTGCTTATTTCCCACAACCATTTGCTAACGGCTTAACACAACCTCCGTCTCCTGACGCTGACTCCGCGTCTGGGCGTTTTCAGCTCATGGATTTTGCTGAAACAGCAGCTCCAGGACGGGGTCCGCGGCCGGGGTCAGAGCAGCCCCGTGGGCCGGGGTCTGCGCAGCCGCCCTGGACACAGCCCCGCGCTGCCAGGCGGGCAGCGGGCGGCGCTCGGCCTCCCCCCTCGCCGGCTCCCTCGCGGGTCGCCCGGGACGGCCCCGCCCGTCCTCTCGCGAAGACCAACCGACACCCCAGTCCCCCAAAGTCTCCGAGGATCAGCTGATGCGATTAGAGGGAGCAAGGACGGGCCGCCTGCCCGCACCTGCCGTCCTGCTGAGTTATTGGGCGCTCGCCCCGCCAGTGTCTCCTTTATTTACCCTGCAGGCGCGGCAGCTGCTAAATGGCTGTCTATGGCAGTTTGGCGGGAACAATAATAATACATTATAAATCAATGAAAATGAAGTTTTGCCGTGATAATCTGATATAGATTTGCTAACATTTGTATGAAATTCAATTCTGTTTGATTGCATCCGCATATGTTTCATTTCTCCAGCACTATTGATTTTGAAGGTTCTTATCCATATGTCTAAATTATTTCTATTACATCTTTGTATTACTGTTTAGAGAGAACCTGGGTGAGCTGAAGCCATTTATTCCAGCTTCCGTTGTTTTTTCTTCTTGTTCTTCCTACTTTGACGCTCAGGTCTATATTTCGAATTTTTTTGAACATGCCTCTGAAGGCAGCATCCCCTCTCAGCGCCGGTGCTGCTCAGCTGTCATGGTGATGGGCCTATTTCCATTTTTAACATTTATTGTTGTCATTATTGTTATTCCCCTCATTGTTACTATCTTCCGGGGGCATCTGTCTGTTATGAAGGGTCAGATTCTCAAATAGCACTTTAAATGATGCGGAATCTACAGCTACATATTAATCTTCTCGGAAAAAAAATATGATTATGCATCTTACTGCCAGCCAATTAATACTTGAATTTTCACCGCAGAGAAAGCAGAAAGGCAAAGGCGAGAGGCGAGAGGCGAGCTCCCGGGGGGCCGGCCGGCTCCCGTGGGGCTGCCTCAGCTCCAGGGACGGGCGTCCCAGCGAGGGGCCGCCGGGACGCCCTGTGGGAGAGGCGGGGACGGCTGCGCACCCAGCTCCATCCCCGGCTCCGCTTCCAGAGCTTTCCCTCCCCGCCCGTTGCCTGGCGTGTGGTGGGGACGGAGGGCGGCGGCTCCCCTCACGGGTCACCTTAGAGCCGGCAGCCTCCCCCGCCCGCAGCTCCCCGCCACGGTTTCCAGGTCATAGGATGACCCGGGCCCCGGTTTTGGCACTCTGCTCAAACTTGGACCTGCCATCCTTTATAGAACAATCTAAGTTGTAAATAAAGCCGTTTATTTTAAGGTAAGATTAGCCTTTCCAAAGGAGGATAAATCACAGCATCATAGCAGCGCTGGGGAGCCGGGCACAGCTCCAAGGGGGAGCCGCGCCCTCTGCTCACGGCTAACTCGGACTCCTGCGCTGCGAACCCACATATCTGGTGAGACGAGCCCCACCCAGCGGCTCGGGGCGCCCGAAACCAGCCTCTCCTGTCAGAGCCTGTGGATGATTTTAGTAGAGGGAGCAGAGCTTTATGATGAAAGACACATTTTTTCAAAACCCAAAAGCATCAGTAGCAACATTCAAGGTTTCCAGTGTTGGTCCCACGGAGCCCACGAGGCCTGACCCCGCGGAGCCCATGGGGCCCTGACCCCTGACCCCACGGCCCCAGGCCCCCGACCCCGCAGGGCCGACCCCACGCCCGACAGCTGACGCACACCCGGAGAAAGGGACTGTCTGGCGGTCAGATGTCGCCCTGAAGACTCGAGCCTCAGCCCTCATTTAAAGGCCACCGGAGGAGGGTCCCACATGGCGCGCAGACCCCTCCTGCCGCCCGCTGCTCCCCTCAGCAGTGTCCTTCGGTCCTTCTGCCTGCTCTGCTCCCCGCTCTGGCTCTGGTGAATTCTCTCACCCTCCCGCGCTTCTGACTGTGCCCAGTGCTTGTGTAAATAAATAAAATAAAAATAAAAAAGGTGATTTCATGAAAAAATAAATAAAGTTTACTTGAAACCGCCTCCGACCCCACACAAGCTCCCCCGGGGGATGCGCGCTAAGGTGTGGGCGACGCACCCCGGACCGCCCCGCCCCGCAGAGCCCAGGGGCCGCGGGCTCAGTTCCCGATGGGGACCGTGGAGGAGGCAGAGGTGAGCAGGTCCGCACGTCCAGGCCCGGCCCGCGGTCACCCTGCGCAGCCCCTGGGCCCAAGCGCTGGTCTCAGGCGCAAACGCTGCGCTGGGGGTCGGGTCCGGGGGCGGCTCTGCGCGGGTCTGGGCTCCAGCGGGGTCTCTGGGCGCACCCGCAGGCTCGGATTCCGCAGCAGACCCTGCGCACATGAAGTGGGGCGGCAAGGTTGGGGCGTGGGGCGGGCCGCAGGCCGGGCCTGCAGCTGCTGGGGTTGCCCCACCGCCCAGAGTCGCACTTGAGACTGTGGTGACCTACTGGACGCGCAGCCGAGGCCACGGCCCGGTTGTCTACAAGTGTCGCCACAAGCGCCGGGAAGACGGAAGCCAAAGGGGCTTTCAAATAAGGTTGTGGGCCCAGGCTGAGGGCAGGGTGCGTGGCGGGAAGGGGCCAGGCTCCGGGGCCACGTGGGGCCCGCCGGCCAGGCCCAGCAGCCTTGGGGGGCGGTGGCCGCGGGGTGGGGGACGCTCTCTGGGGTTCAGCAAGGAAAGCCTGAGACGGAGGCAGCTCCTGGCCGTGGCCCGGGCGCCCCCGAGCGCGTCCCTCCGCCCCGCCGTTCCGCCTCTCATGGGCACTTTCCCGCTCGCTGTGCCGCCTCCATCTGCTTTTTCAATCTTGCCGTCTGGACCTTCCATTGCTATTCACCCCGTTTATTGCTTCCAGCACCCCTGACACGCCGGGCGTCATCTGAAACCACAAACGACAGGCCGCAATAAGCCGCGGAACAGCAGCAATCTGGGAAAGTTCTTCATTCACTCTTGCTCCTAACTCTCTGTCTTCTTATCCTACATAGAAAATAAAAAAATCAATACACCTCACAGGGCTTGATAAAGGCGCCGGGGAGTACAGCAGGCGTGCTGGATATAGTAAATTAAAGTGATCAAAATTTCCCAGTCGGCTCTGCCTCCCCCTACATAAACTAACAGCCCTGTCTGCCCGTGCCCGTCAGCTGGAAGCTTTATTTTATCTGCGCCTCTGATTGCCGGGGGGTGCGGAGCCGCTGCCCGGGCCTCCGAGTCCCTGCCAACCGGGCGGCAGGCCCGACTCGCGGGCAGCCGGGCACTGCGGCTGAGCTCAGACGTGCAGGGAGAGCTGCCTGAGCGGAGCGCGGGGAGAGGGAGCCGGAGGGCGAGGCCGGGCCCAGCCCCTCCGCGCTGTGCGGCCTCGGGGGGAGCCAGCGTCTCGCGGGCAAAGAGCGGCAACAGCAGCCCCACCGCAGACCACACTGCGACCTGGGGGGTGACCGGGGTTCGGACAGTGGAGCAGAGACACATGTATGCCCAGCGCACACAGGGGCGTGCCCCACACACCGACACACACAGAGGCACGTGTGCACACACCCACTCACATGCACACACAGACACATGTGCACACACCCACTCACATGCACATCACACAAAAGTACATGTGGGCGTAGACACGCAGGCACACTGCACACATACATGTGGGGCACGTTGCTACCCGTGCTTGTGTGCACAGACCCACGTGAACGGACATGCCTGCACACTGACATGCACATGCACTCGTGCACACAGACACATGTGCACACACAGACACACCCACACAGACACCCACACAAGCACTTGTGGACACAGAGACACAGAGACGTGAACACACATGTATGTACATGCGTGTGCATCATAAGACACTGGCGCTCACATGTGTGCACTCTCAGCAGGAGGCAGCTCCCATCAGGGGGACAGTGAACACTCTCAGAGCTTGTCCCGAGGCTCCAGATCACGGGAGAACACCCCCCGCCAGCCCCTTGGACCTGCAACTCACCAGCACGGGAGCCAGACCCCCCCGGCCCTAGAGGAGAACCCCGAGCCCCGTGGGCTCCCCACCAGGCGGCCGAGAAGCCGCCACCACCAGCCGAGTCTCCTGCCAAGCCTGTGACCCTCGTTAAGCAGCTGACATCGGCCCGATGTTGGAAATGAACTAATAGTTTCCATCGACCACCGGAGAGACGGGGGCACCAGGGAGCAGCTCGGCCAGAGACCCGGGGGCGCCAGCACCGTGGGCCCGGCGCACGCCTAATGGGGCAGACCCCTGTGAACACACGCACACGTCTCAGTGCGAGCGCCCGGCCGCCCGGGACCGCGGGGCGAGCGTAGAACCTCCACGAGCGGCCCCGCCAGACACGCACCCACGCAAGGCCCCATCTGCACCACCAGGCGGCCACCTCGGAGGATGCCGAGGCCCACACTGGGCAGGCGGGGCTGGCTGCCGGCCGAGGCTCTGACCCTCCTCAGCCACTGCCGGTCAGTCTGGACCCTCTGAGCCCAGTCGCCCGGGCTCAGCACGCAGAACCCCACCCCCACCCCTGCATGCGGGCCCCTCCCGTCAGCCCGTTTCATACCTGAAACCTGGAGGCCACGGAGGCCCAGCCGCGTCCAGCACCTCACGCCTGCCAGAGCCCTGAGCGGCGTCCAGGGACGGCAGTGGGTGAAACGCGCTCCCCCGGTGCGGCCCGCGGCGGTCGGCCCTCCAGCCTCACTAAATGCCTCTCCTGCCCGAATCGCCCGTCTGGCCTCTTTTTAAAAAGAAAAATGTTCTCCCCGGACACGTCGGAGGCTTGAGTCTCGTTGCCTCCCCCTCTGCTCGCTCATCTCTCCCGAGTTGGCCAGGACGAAGCGCCCACGGTGGGCCGGGCCGCCCAGGGCGGCGTTGGCACCCCGAGGCTCTGGAGCGTCACTGCTGCCCTGGCCGAGGCTGGACACTCGGAAGCGCTGGAGGCCACTCGCGCCCGCGTCCCCCTCGGGCTGCCCGGCCCGGGGCTGCTTCTGCAGATTCTTAGCTCCAATTTTTCAGCCACCGCTTAATCATGAACACTGCGATGTTGAACCCTCTTGCCTGAACCTCATTTCAGGAAGGGCCCTGTAGCCCCACAAAGGTGTGGCTCAAGTGACCGAGCCCAGGAGGGCTCAGCCTGTGGACACGCGTCTGTGGACAGGCCGGGATGGGTGTCCAGAGGCCTCCCTGGAGGGTGGGGAGGGGAGGGGCGGGCATCTGGCCCCACCCGCCTGGCGCCCGCTGTGTCCTGGCAGGGAAGAGTGACAAGACCGTGCAGTCTGAGGCCCAAGGTCAGAGTCACCTCAAGAGCCCCTGAGAACTCCGCTGGACACGGCCCGGCGGCTCTCAGCCCCTAACACGCCAGCAGGGTGGAGAGAGGTGGCGGGGCCCCTGCAGCCACCCTAGTCCTGCGCGGCACGCGGGACAAGGCCTGTGACCCCTCCCAGGCCAGCACGACTAGCCAGGAATTGGGCGCCGATGTTTGCAAAGCGCACGCGGGTCTTTATGTTTTCTGGAGCCAAAGAGAAGGCAGAGAACAAGGAGCCACAGGCGTCCCTTCCTGGCCACATCCTGCCTCCTCTCCCACGCTGCCGCAGGACTGGCCGGCGTGGTCAGCGGCCCAGGGCAGCGTCCAGCCCGCGCCCACCCGCTGAGGACGGGGGTCCCGAGAGCCGCTCCTGGGGTCAGGTCTGCAGCCGCTGACCGGCAGCATAGACCCGGAGCCTGCACAGACCCGGAGCCTCAAACCCGCACGGCTCCGGCTGGGACGTCCGGACAGAGCTGCTCTTCGCGTTTGTGAAGGTGGACGCTCGCTCCAGCTGCACGAGTGTTACTTCAATCTGCGTCCCCGGCGCGGCAAGGGGCCCTGCAGGACGCCGGCCTCGCTCCAGTCGCCCCGTCTGAGGCCCCGGATGCCGCGGGCTGTCCAGGGGCCACGTCTGCGCTGCAGCCGGCTGGGCATCCAGGCGGCTCCTGGGTCTGTGGGCCCGTCCCAGCCCGCGACTGCAGACTCTTCTGATGGGGCTGAGAGCCGGATGGCAGGAGAAACACCCTGGGCCTGGGGGCCGAGAGGCCGAGCCGGACGCAGGCCCCAGAGCCAGGACAGCCTCGCCCACAGCCTCGGACAGTCTCTTCCACTTCAAATGGGACATTGTGACTCATCTGGAACACACGTGAGAGGCCGGGGCGTCTCCTCGTCCACCCTCCGGATCAGAGGGCAGAGCCCTCCGGGGACGCCTTCCTGGGGCTGGGGTCCGAGGCCAGGGTCCGGCTATTGCCTGGCCACAGTGGGCATCCCCGGCAACTGTGCTCGTCGATCTTTCTCGGGATGGTCCCATCAGTGGACCAATCGGGTCAAAACACAGGAAAGTCTCCGGTCCTGAGGGGCGGGGCCCAGTGACTCGGGGCGCCTGACACACCTGGCCCCCACCTGGTCACCACCAGAGGCTGCCCCGCACGCCCACCATGACTCCGCATACGTCACCCACCGGCATCTCAGAGCCCGATCTGCGGCCCCGGCTGCTGGCCAGGACGCGGGCCTCTCGGCTGCGGGGACGGGGGAGCCACCAGAGATACCTGCAAACGCGCATGTCCGTGCTCCGCGCCATGGGGGCAGCAACCCCTCCTGTGTCCCTGGTCTCTGGCCACACCTGGGCCAGCAGGGGGGCTGCCTCCCCCAGGACACAGGCATTTTCTCACCCTCAGCCTCCATTTTGCTAACACACTCAGCTAACCTCAGGCCTGAGCCCCATGCGCATCCTCTCCACAACCTGGGCCAGGTGCCTGCCCTCCTGCTCCCCGGGGCTGGCACATGGCTCCCCACCGTGGGGCTGGCGCCCAATTCATGCAGGAGGGGGAGGAGCCCGCGGGGGCCAGCATCATCATTGGCTGGCCTCTCCAGCGCCGAAGCCTCAGGGCCTGCAGGGCCAAGGACACCCGGGGCCTGTGGCCAGCTCGTCTGCAGGGCCGGCACTCAGAGAGGTGCTCCCTGTGCGGGAGTCCAGATGCCTGGAACTGCAGGGGACGGTGGAGAGCCTGGCCAGCCCCCACCAGCCCTCCCTGCTTCTCCCCCAGAAATGTCACAGACAGGTGTCCCCTGCAACCTATGTCCCCCGCAACCTCTGCCCCCCTCGTCCACTGGAGCTGGAAAACGCTCTGTCTGATGGAGGCTATGCCGAGCAGCGTCCGCCTCCGGGCCCAGGTATGCACAGGACAGCAGGGCCGGAGGGCCCAGCAGGACTGTCAGCGCGGGCCCCCGCCTGCCGGTGACTCTGGGGTCCTTCATGCCCGAGTGCGGGGACGCTGCTGGCGAGGGTGGCGGCCTCAAGGGCAGTGGGGGCCTCACTCGGCCCTGTCCGCACCTGCCCCCGGCTGAGCTGCCGGCTGCCCGGGCTGGCGCCTCCCACCGAGACCCTGGACACTCCCTTGGCTCAATCTGCTTTCCCCTCTTGTCTGATGTTTTCAAGGGCTTTTAATCACGGCGGCGGCAGGTTGATCACTGACAGATATGAGCAGCAGCTCGGGCAGGCCACGGCCAGGCTTATCTGAGATAATATTTCTCCCTTAAAAAGCCTCTGCACGGCTATGTATTAATTAAAATCTAAATACTAAATATTGATTGATGCGTTATCAGGCCATAGCAGTTGGGCTCTGCCACATTGATTTTTTGCTGTGATTTATTATCATATTTAAGAAAAATCATTTTGTGTGATTATACGAGGAAATAGACCTTAGTGAGGGCGTAATTCTTCTGTATCACTTCTGCGCGGGCGGCCATTGCTCAGCCGGGCAGCTCCCAGACACCCTGGCGTCCCCCGGCCTGCGCCCCGCGCTCCGGCCGCCCACCTGGCCCCAGGACCGGGCACCGGGCCCCCCTAACCAGGGCTGAGAGCGGCAGACGGATGAACCCGAGCTCGCAGAGTTGTCCAGTTATTAGCGAGAGTTTCCTTGCTGTGCAGTAAGGACATTCCTTTCTGCGTCGACTGCGTCGGACCAAAGCGCAGGATGGGGCCTGGCTGGGGCGGGGGGCCGGGGGCGTCGTGATTGATCTCCCTCCCCGGCCGCGTGGGCACGGGCCACGGCTGGACGCCGCGCAGGCGGCTGCGGCTCCGATCCCCAGTCAGGCAGGGACGCGCCACGGGCCGCGGGAGTCTGGGCTGGAAGTTCCGGGCCAGAGCCCGGGCAGGATCCGATCCCTGCGTCCCGGCTTGTCTCAACCTGACCCGTGGATTCCCTTCTCTCCCGGCGTTCCTGCGCTCACCTTGGGGAGCAAAGCCGGGGCTGTGTCAGCTGCACCCGCCGCCCCCCCCGCCTCGCCCCCACCCGCCCCCTTCTCAGACGGTAGACGGGAGCCGGCGCGGCGTCTCCGCTTGACCTTGCCTTTTGGTTCTAGTCGCTGACCCCGACCACGCAGGGCCCAGCCAGGGCACCGGGAAGGGCCCCCAGCCTGGCCGCCCCGGCCAGAGCCCGCTCCTCGCCCGCTCCTGCTTTTGCTCCAGACGCCAGCAAGCCCCGCTCAGTGGCCAAAACCCCAAATAACAGGCCAGGGGCGCTGGGGCGGCGATAACTCAGAGGAGGAACGAGGAGCCTGGGGGCAGCTGGGGAGCTGGGGAGCCCCCTCCCAAGGAAGGAAAGAACTTAGGCCTTTCTATTATCATTACCTTGAAACCCATGGAAAATACCAGGCCTTTTGGGGTCTCCCTGGGGGCACAGGGGTTGGGTCTCAGCACTGTGAAGCTATCGGAGCCACTGGGGCCTGAATTCCATCCCCAGCCAGGGAGTGACCCACAGGGCGCGGCAGACCCCGCCTGTGTCCCCGCCGCTCCCCTCAGCAGTGGGTTTCAGTGGATCCGCCTGTTCTGCTCCCCACTCTGCCTCTGGGGAGTCCTCTCGCCTCCCGCACCTCTGGCCTGCACCCCAGTTCTTCTGTGCATAAGTTAATAAATCTTAAAAAAAAATAAAACACCAGCCCTCTGCTCTCCCTTTTAAAAGTGCGCTTGGAGACGAGGCCCCGCGGCCCCCGGGCGGTCCTGACCAGCGGCCGCCACAGCCTGGGGAGGGGCCGCCCAGCCGGGCTTCCTAGCCGAGGGGCTCTGCTTTTATGGATGCCCCAAAAATGAGCTCTGGACCGGGTCTCCTGCATCAGGCAGGAAAGGAGAGCCTGGAGCCAAATGTGTGAAAATTATTTTATAGGAAAAACACTAAACCGGACCCACCTGTAAGCCCCATCCTGCCCTTGCGTGCACGGGACACGCACCCCCCTGCGGAGGCTCCTCCGTCATCCTGCCCAGCCGCTCAGGCCCTGGGTGAGGGCGCCCGGTGGGGGGGGGCGTGGGGGAGGGCCGGGCCGTGGGGGCGGGGATGGGGAGCACGGTGCAGGGGTGGCGTGGGGGGCAGGTGGAGGGGGGCAGGGCGTCGGGGCAGGGCGGGGGCGGGCCTGTGAGAGGGGAGGGTGGAGGCAGCCTGGGGTCAGTCCCCGAGCTCTGCATCTTGCTCAGCAGAGACCGGAAGTGCAGCTTGATTGGGGGCGCCAGACCCCCCACCCCGGCAGGTGCCCCATGCCCAGCACACCTCGCAGGGCTGGCGCTGAGACCTCCCCCGCCTCTCCCTGGCCTGAGAAAACCCAGCACAGACTCTCCTGAAGGCCCGTGGCGCGAACCCCCTGCTCCTTGGTGTCCCACCTGCGCCGCATTCTGGGCTCGCTGGACGGACGTGGAGCGTCCCCCGGGCAGGAGCACGGCCACCCGCTCGGGCCCAAGGCCACGGCCTCAGCGCAGCAGGGACAGGCGAGCAGCTGCTGCGTCTGCCCCAGGTCAGGGAGCTTAGTGCCCGCACCCAAGGGCCGCCGGCCACAGCTGGGCCTGGCAGGCAGCACGCCCTTGCCGCGCTGGCGCAGATGCCGGCCCTGGCCGCGAGGTCGCCGGCACCCTTGCCTCAGGCAGAGCCGGACCCACGGCACTGCGGACACTGCCGCAGCCCCAGGGCCACCAGACGGCGGCGAGCGAGTGCGCTGCCGGCTGGGCAGTGGCTGTGGAGCTGCTGCAGAGGCCGCCCAGGCAGCCGGAGGCCGACCGCCGATGCCTCGCTGGGCTCCCGCCACGAGGAAGCGCTTCGGGTCCGAAAATAAAGGGGCCAGCCCGTGTCCAGCGGCGTCGGCACTCACGGCCCAGGACGGATTTCCCGGGACAGCAGGCGCGGGTCTTTCTAGGGTGCAGGGGAAGGCAGGGCGGCAGGGAACACGTGCTTTTTTCAAAGCACATCACGGCTGGCTGCTGGGGACCCTCGCTCAGGTGGGCGCTGGCCCTGCTGGGAGCAAGTCTCCGTGTCCGGGCGCCCGCGGCCATGCCGCCTGGTCCCCGTGAGCTCAGCTCTCCCCAGGCTCGGCCCCGCAGCGGGGACAGCACTGGCACTGCAGCTGCGCCTGAGCGGGCACGTGCCCCGCGCCCCCACCCCAGAGCCAGCCGATTGCTTCCTGCGGCCACAGACAGCCACGGAGAAGGGGCCGAGAGCCCTGTGCGCTCCCCAAGTGACCGCGCACTCCGAGGGGGTTATTTAAAATGCGAGCGTGTGGCCGTGAGAAGCCCTGATCCCCCCGCTCCGGTGTCCAGGCCTCTGGTCGCCTGGCCCCGCCGTGCGCGCCCCCAGGCCGGTGCAGGTGCAGCAGGGAGGCCGGGCCTGGCGGGGAAGCTCAGCCGCGGGGCAGCACAGCTGGCGGCGGCAGGGGCCTTACTCCCTGGTACCATCACTGCCTCCACAGTGACGCCGGCCGCCGGCCAAGAGGGCCCCTCGCGCCTGGGTCCACAGCAAAGTGCACACGGGGAGCACAGGGGTCCAGCGAGGGCTCGCCCTGAGCAGAAGCTGCCACTCCCAGCCAGCTCTGGAGAGCCCAGGCCACCGCGAGAGAAAGCCGGGGCAGCGGTGCTTCGTGGGTTGTGGGAACACGGCCCTCTCCAGTCACCGGGCATCGCTGCCCCTGACCAGACTTCCGGAAGGGCCCTATGCTGTGGGAGCCCTGGCTGCCAGGCTGCGGGGTGTGAGCTGGGCAGTAGCTTGGGCCCCAGCCCCGGGAGCCCCCAGGGCCCCAGCAGGAGGCTCGGTGGTCGCCGGGGAGGGGCTGAGACAAGCGCAGGATTAAGATACACACGAGACCCCACGAGGGCCGAGGCTTCGGGCAGTGCGTGGCCCCGGGGCAGGCATGGGTACCCAGGAGGGGGGCCTGCGCAGTCTGGCCCGAGGCCTGGCAGCATCCTGGGTGAGGCCGGGCACCCGGGACAGCTACTTAGCCTCACCTGGTGGGGGAAGGGCGTGTTTTGGTGAAAGGGACTCAGGGGCATGTCCACGAGGACTGCAGACCCCGTCGGGCCCCTCACATGGCGGTCAGGCCGGCCCTCCACAGCCCGGTCCCTGCCCCCGTCGGGTAAGCAGGCGCAGCCCTGCATAGGGCTCCCGGCCACTGCACCCCCACAGAGCACATGTCTCTGGTGGGGAACCCACCGAGGGGAGCGCAGCCCAGGGCAGAGGGGAGGCTCCGGCAGCTCCCCAGCAGAAGGGGGCGTCCTGGGGGCATGCTGGGCTCCGGGGGCAAGCCGACCTCGGAGGGGACAGGCCCCGGCCCAGGCTCTTAGCCAGCGAGCCCGGAAGGGCACTGCCACTGCTGTGCTCCCACCTCTCTATGCTGGGGCGGCTCAGCGAGGCAGCAGGGGTGGGCGGGCTCCTCCCCTCAGGACCCCTACGCTCACCCAAGCCCCCAGCCCAAGGGCAAATGCACAGTAGCTTTGCTCCACCCCATGCACTGGTTTTTCATCTGTCCTTTCATCTCACGTCACGCGGGTGATGGTCACTCCGTGGGCTGTGTCACCTCCTGGGCCAGGGTGCCCCCGGGCCAGATGCTGCATTCTCTGGGGTGCCAGCCGGAGCACTGGGCCCCAGGATGCTGCACAAGGCGTCTCCACAAGGTACAAAAACAAGAGGCCTCGCGGGCACCTGCAGGTAGGAGGCACCTGACCCCGCAGCCCAGTGGGCCGGGCCGCCCGGCGCCCCCGGAGAGTGCAGCTGGCCTGGCATGGGTGCTCCCCAGAACCACTGGAGAGCGGAGACCTCACTGAGCGCCCTGCTCCAGGGCAGCCGCCCTGAGCCGGAGCCCCGGCCTTCAGCGGCCGGCGCCCCCACATGGAGGAGTCTCTGATGAGACCCCGGCCATACACAGGCACCCAGGGCCACGGGGGACTCTGATCTGGCAAACGGGCAACACATCCGCAGGGTCCCACAGCTGGCTCCGGCGGACACGCAGAGGCGGGGGTCCTGCGCTGCCACCGAGGTGCACGGGCGCAGGTGAGCAGGGGCGGGAGGGGCCGTGTCCCTGACACGCGGGAGCAACCAATGCCGCGGTGATCCCCGACCTTCAGCACAGATGTGGGGGCGTGGCCGTGGGGAGAGGCCATCGCGACAGGGGCTCTGACTCTGCCGTTGCGCATCGTGACCGCACAGGAGGGCCAGGAGCCCCCCGCGGCCGGGAGTCCGCAGCTCCCTCTGGACAGCCCTGCGCAGCGCCCGCAGCTGGGAGTGGAGCAGCCAGCCCGGCTGCGTCGGTGGCGTCCAGCAGGGCCCACGCGGGGCAGGGAGCAGGGCCCCGGGCAGAGGTGAGGCCTGGCACCCCCAGGAGGAGAAGCACCCCACGCCAGGCTCTCCCACACTCGGTTCTCAATTAGACTCAGAAATGCAAACAACATAAAAAACATGTTCTGCGTTATATGATCCATGTTACGTGCCCTGTGTATGATGGAGTTTATATTGAGCTTTCTCAGTCAGAATCTGATTCTAAAAAAAAGAAGCAATCGGGGCTCCCTGACGGCGCCAGGGTTAAGTCTCAGCACTACGAAGCTGTCCCAGCCAGGGGAGCCTGAGTTCAGCCCCGGCCAGGGCGCCGCCCCCAGGGCGCCCCAGACCTCTCCTGACCCCCGCTGCTCCCCTGAGCGGCGGATTTCAGTGGGTCCACCTGCTCTGCTCCCCACTCTGTCTCTGGTGAATCCTCTCACCCCTGCGCCCCTGGCCTGCACCCCAGCTCTTGTGTGCGTAAATAAGTAAAATAAATCTTAAAAAAAAAGAAGCAGCAGCCATCGGCGTAAGCAAAATCCAAGAAGGAATTAAATCCGTGAGTGGAAAATCCACGGTCTGAAGAAACTTTGCTCTTTTTTCTTTTCAAACACGGAGGCCGCCTCCCCGCGTGGCTGGCGCGCAGGGGAGCGTTTTCAAGCGAATCTGCTGCTGTGGAACAAGGGTGGGGATTAAGGTATATAGGGGTATGAGTCAATTAACAATTCTTCGTTTATCTGCCTCATCTGGCATCTTCCCTTGTGTAAAAGACTAATTACTTGCTTTTCAAAAGTTCAAAGACTAAAGAAATCGACCCGAAGGGGAACTCCCAGGTCTACACACGCAGAAAATATGCGTATACAACGTTTGCTTTCCCTACGAGCACGTCCGCGGCCCGGCCTTCCCCAGCAGCGCCGAGGGGAGAGCGCAGCGGCTGCAAGGAGCCGCCACAGACACGGGTGCCCCACCTTCGGGGTCGCCCACTGGCACCCGCCCCTCCAGCCCCTGCCCGCGCCCCGCCCGTGCCCCGCAGCCGCAGACAGACCCGCGGGCCCGAGGAGCCGGCGGCCTGGCCGTGACCTGGTAGACTTTGTTTTCCAGTCAGAAAACTCACTCGGGTTTCCCGGAGGAGAAAACAGTCCGACGAGCGCTCGACCCGGCTGGGGGCGCGGTGTCGCTTTTAAGCATCCGACTTCCTCCTGCAGCCACCATGGGAAACGGGGCGGGGGGGCCCAAAAACATGCAACCAGAACCGGGCGTGAGCCCCCTGGGTGCGGGCGGAGCCATCAGCAGCCGGAGCGGCAGCTCTGCCCCCCGCGCGGTGGCCGGCCGGGGCGCTCTGCGTGGGGCCTGGCAAGGGCAGCCCTGCGGCCTCGTCCCCGACCCGACGCGAAACTCAGGGGCAGGGTCGGGGGAGGCCCGCAGGCTGCAGGGGAGCCGCGACCTCACCAGGGCGGGCCTGGGGCGCGCCACACCCCAGCGGCGTCCTGCGAGCGGGGTGCGGGCTGGGCTGAGGGGTGTCGCTCCACGCACATGTCGTTCCGTCCACTGTACCTCAACAAAGCTGGGCAGCGACCCTCTCGGGAGCCCGTTAGTAAAATCTGTATATGACATTACAGCGGAGACAAATACCTGTGAAGCCCCAAATTCAACAGGTCACTGCGGCAACAGCAGAAGCCGCCCCGCGCCCGAACCCCCGCGGCCGAGGCCAGGGCGGCGGCCTTGCTGGCCACAGAGCCGGGCCCAGGGCGGCCGCCCCCACGGAGCGCGGGCTCTTCCCCCGCTTTGCTCCAAGCTTCCTGCCCGGACCCCACAGGCCTTCGGTCGGGACGTCACTGAAATGGCACCAAACTGCAGCTTCAAGGGCGCTCGCACGCGGCGGGCGGTGACGCCTGGTTTCCCCGCGCCCCTCGCCGCTTAGGTCACAGCGAGGACAGGAGACCCGTCGCGCAAAGCTGGGCTGCCCGCCCGCGCGGCTCAGCAGAGAACGGAGAGGTTTCCTCCCGGCTCCCGCGTCTCCATCTCCGTGTCCAGAACGGAAGCTTCGCAGCCAAAGACAAACAGCAGAGCCCGCGGCCTCGCCAAAACCTGAAACGAAAAGCCCCTGGACACCGAGTGACCGGAAGGCAGCCCCCGGCGCCGCCTCCTCCCGCTGAGCCCCTGGGGGGCCCAATTCACTCGGCGGAGGCCTGGGCGGGGCTGGGCGTGACCAGTGACCCCCCCCCCCCGCACGCCCAGCACGTGCACACGCTCACACTCGCGCACATGCCGGCCCACACTCACACACGCAGCTCACACATGCGCACCGCCACACCCCTGCACACTCACATGTGCGCACATTCACACACCTCCACATGTGTGCACGGTCACACTCGTGTGCACACACTCACCTATGCACACACCTGCCCGCGCTCATGCGCAGGCACACACATGGCTTGTCACCCGCCAGGCAGAGCCCCTCTGTCAGACAGTTCGGTGTGCGTGTCCCCAGCAGAGGGGCTGCCCAGGCCTGGCCCCAGGAGGTGGGCGGCCAAGCCCACTGGACTGTGCTGCCCTCAGTGTCCATACACGTGATCACGTTTCAAAAGGCCCCTCTTGATGAAATGGGGTGGCGGAGCGGATGAGCCCTTCGAGGCGGGTAGAGCAGACGTGGCTCAGGGGGACAGAGAGGCCAGGGCGGCCACGGGCCTCACCTGCAGCTACTCTAGACAGGGTGCGGGAGGGGCGGGGTGCAGGAGGGATGGGGCTCGGGAGGGGTCCCAGGCCCGGCCGGCACTGCTACCACAGCCCCACCCCCGAGGCCGTCAGCGCCTGTGGACAAAGGGCCACGTTCATCCAGGCGCCGAGGGAGACAGGTTCTGTCCACTTCTCGGCAGGAACACGGGTGGCACTCTCCCCTGACGGAGGGCAGGCGTGTGCCAGCGCCATACTCCCTGCGCAAGCCCAGGGCAGGCTGTCTGCCCACCCCACACGGGGTCCTGGGGCCGGCCAGGTCAGCCCCAGGCCAGGATGCTGGATCCCAGGACCCCTCAGAGCCTCCGTCCAAGCCTTCGCTCAGAGCGGCCTCCTGCCCCTCCCTGGCATGTCCAGGACACCAGGCCAGGCCCCGCGCCGTGACCAGCTGTGACTCTGCCACCTCCCGGCCCTCCACAGGGGTTGCTCCTGCACCCCCTGCTTGAGATGTTCGTCTCCACTGGTCTAACACAGAGAAACAGAAGGGACTAGTGGCCAGGCCAGCGTTGTTACTGGTCTAAGTCGAGGCTCTTTTCTCAAAATGAATCCTGAGATGGTTCAGTGGCTATGAAAGCTGCTCGTCCCCCGGAGGAGCCTGCGTGTGGCCGTGTGAGCCTGGAGGAGGCCTGCGGGCCTCTGGCTGCCCACGCCACCCTGTCCTCCTGCAGCCCTAGTGTCAAGCGGCCCAGGATGAGTCAGGCAGGGCTGGCCTCGAGGTCCCCGCCCGTCCCAGGAGGACCCCCTGGGGCCTGTGAGCAGCGCCACAGGCCACGGCCAGAATCGGAGCGGCCTTGGGAGGCCTCAGTGGCCCGGGCAGGCCCTTGACCTCTGCCTGGGCGGGAGGCAGCGGGCGGACTCGGCAAGAACGGTTTTGTGACGACTCATCAAAAGCGCAGGTCTCGCCTTTGTTACTGACTGTGTCTACAGTCACTAGAAGACGGGAGAGCACGGAGCCCCCCGCACCAGAGCCGGTGCTGGGAGCCACGGGCGCGGCGTGGGCCTGAGTGCCAGCCAGGAGTGGACACAGCGGCCAGCTGAGCTGAGTCAGATGGTCAGTGAGGACAGCGAGGGGCGCCGAGGGCACATGGCTCGGGGGGCAGAGCCTGTGGGAGCTGAGAAACGAGGGCGGGGCAGGCAGGCAGGCAGGGTGCGGGCAGCGGCCAGGGGCTCCTCGCACGGCCAGGACACGCTTTCTTTTGGTGGCGGGTGAGCCTGGTCTCCGAGCTGTGTGGCCCCGTGATACCGGCTACTGTTAGCAGGTGCTGCGTGAGGGTCCCTGTAAGTGGGGTCCAGCCCCCGAAAGGGCAGGTCCCAGTGCAAACAGCCAGTGCACTTACGGTCAGCGGGTCCCACCCCAGGGCCTCAGGAGGGCGGCACTCGCCCCCTGCCCACCCAGAGGTCAGATGCTCATGAGGCTCTATGCCCTTCCAGTTCGGAGAAAGCCAGCACCCTGGGCACCCCGCTGCGGGATGGGGGTGCCACGTCCTGTGACGCAGGGCATGGGCCCCTCCAGAGAGCTCTGGTCACGCGGCCTCTTCTGGTTCTGATAGGAAAGCCTGCCAGACCACCATGGGAGGTGGGAGGGGGCCTGCAGCATGTGGGGCCCCAGAGGGGGCAGGACAAGCCTCTGGAGGCCTCGCCACTGGGCAGACCCTGCTCCGGAGGCCCCGGTCTGTCAGCACAGCATCTCCCTCTGTCCGAGGCAAGCCCAGGCCCCAGCTCCTCGAGAAGGGCCTTGGGGTGAGCGGCGGGGAGGGTCCTGCGGTGCCCTGGGCCTTTCTGCTGCCTTGCATGGGGAGCTTTTAGCTTTTAGGGGATGTGCTGTGGGTCTTGCCTCAAGAGCTTTTTGCTTTTGCTGGGGAGCCTGGGGTGTGCGCCTCCTCATGGCCCCGCCCGGCCAGACGGGAGTGGCCGGCCGCTCGATGCCCAGGGCCCGTCACAGTGGCACAGGCACCCCGAATGGGGGAGGCCCCAGAGGTGTCTTCCCCCCACGTTGGCCGGGGCGCCCCTCCTGCAGCCAGGCCTCCGGAGCATCCACGCCTGCAGCCAGGGCAACCGCACGTGTGCTGGGAGGAAGCTCCGCCGACGAGCTGGCACTGACTGGCAGTCTCCGAGCATCCAGCGCAGCGGCCAGGCCTCGGGCGGGCACGGGGCGGGAGTTACCTCTGCTCACTGGGCACCGGGTGTGAGGCCCAGAGAACGTGGGGCCGATTCTCACCCCTCAGCCCCCTGGCCTCCTGCGCAGACGTCCCCCCTAGGCCTGGCCGCCCAGTCTCCACCCACAAGGCCGGCCTCCGGAGAGGCCTGGGGCTGGGCTCCCCAGCACCCTCTGGCTGCCCGGCCAAGGGGCCCGGGACCAGGGTTAGAGCCCGCGGGTGGGGACCCTGCGCCTGCGGCACGGAGGGGGCTGCAGCTTGGCCAGAGGTGGGGCACTGAGGCCACGCAGGGGGCAGCGTCCCCACCCGGCCGCGGTGCCTGGGCCGGCCCCATCCCCCTGGGGCAGGGCCCCTCCCGCGCCCCCGCGCCCCCTCCTAGCAGGACGGCGGGAGGAGGGGCCGCCCAGGCCGCGTTCCCTCCCCCTCCCCCCCCCTCCGGGGCCGGAGCCTGCGGCGCAGACCAGCGCGGAGGGGAGGGGTCCCCGGGAGCCCCCACGCGGGCCCTGGCCCCCGAGACAGCCCCAGGCCGGGATCCACGCGCGCCCGCCGGCCGCAGGCGGGGGCAGAAGCCCGGACCCTTCCGGCGGGGCCCACCCCGCCCCGCCCCCGCCTTGCCCTGCCCCCCTCCACCCCAGCCCCTCCCCCAGCCCCCCCGAAGTCGACCCGCCCGGGGTCCCTCGGCCCCGCAGCCTCCGCAGCGCGCGCCTGGGGCCTGCGGGGACGGGGCGCCCTCCGGCCGCGCCCCCGGAGCCCCGCGGCGCCCCCTCTCCGGCGCTCGGGCACCGAGTAGGGGACCGGCCGGCCCTGCGCTCGGGCGCGGCGGGCGGGGCGGGGCGGGCGGCAGGAAACGCCGTTAATTGGGGAACAGCTCGGGCCGCCGGGCGCCTTTGATGTGGCCTCCCGGCCGCGCGGCCCTCCGCGGGGAGCCCCCCCTGCGCCCCCGCCCGCCGCGGCCCGCGGCCTCCCGCCTCCAACGCCGGCGCCCCGGGCCCGCCGTCCCCGCCCGGCCGCTCAGCCCCCGACGCCCCGGGGCGCGCGGGGGGCGCGGGGCGCGCGGGGCGCGCGGGGGGGCGCGGGGGCGCGGGGCGCGCGGGGGGGCGCGCGGCGCGGCGGGGAGGCCGGGGGCGGCGCGGGGAGGCCGGGGGCGGCGCGGGGAGGCCGCGGCCGCCCGGGGCGCGCGCGCGGGGATGTGCGCTCCTCCGAACGCGCCCCGCGCCCGCCGCCGCCTTTTCATCATCGGCGAATAAAGATTAGCCGGGAGATTATGGAGAGCGCTCCCGGGCCGGGCTGATCTTTATTCCACAGGCTTTGTGATGATATTGATGATGATGATGGTCAAGTGGACAGTTTGATTTTTGTGTTTGGAGCTAGTTATAAAGAATCAATATTATATCAAGGGGTAACTTTCGTGATAAAGGACTTTAACCACTCCGGCTATTCATCATAAGTCTGTAGCAAGCAGATAGGTCAAAAGAAATTATATTGCACTAAAGAGTGAGTCTTCTTATCTCTCCCATACCAGGGGAATAGGGACAAGCCGATCGATACAGTAGCTGCTGTATACTTCTTGCAATTATCAATAGCTGATCCCGCCTTTCGAGGCCTGCATCTATTAATGCAAGCTAATAATAATCGTTTGAGCCTCCCTGTGGGCAACAGAGTCAAAGTTTCAGCTGGCCAGCGTTATTTATGGGATCACACCCGCCGCAGCCAGCCGGCCGGCTCACTCCAGCCCAGATGTGCACTTCAGCACCCTTTGCGCCCCAAGTGTGAAGACGGGTGCTGGTGGGGGGCAGTCCTCTGCGCGGCATGGAGAGCTGGGCCGTGGGCCACAGTGCCCACCGGGTGGGGCCGCCCAGCCAGGCCACGGGACTCTGCGGCACACAGACCACACGGCCGGCTGCGGGGCCCGCTCCCACCTACGGAAAACAGTCAGACATTTATCTCAATAGCTCTGAAGGCAAGGGGGGTGACAGCAGGAGTGCGAGGGGTGTGGGCGGGGCGCAGAGCTTTGTGTCGGTTTATGTAGATAGGGGATTTTATTTTGGGGGGAAATCATCTTAAAGTGGGTGAACAAGAAGCTGGAAAAAGCTTTTTTAAAAACCATAAATATAATTTTTGGCTCCACGTTTCCTAGCGCCCCCAAATGTAATAGCAAAGCAACATCTTTATAATTGGCACTTGACATGCTGTTTGCGTTGGGCTGTGGAGCGCCAAGCGCAGATTTCCTGTTGATGGAAACATTTATCATCGTGATTGCCCCAGAGTGGCAGGTGGCGCTATCAATTACCTCTTCTTACCAATAATAATATTAGTATGGTAATATCTCTGCTCAAGTGAGAACCAATTAGCGGTCACTTGTCACAGCGCAGAAGACCCAGGACCACGCAGGGGCTAACCGGAAGGTCCTAAAAACAAAAGTTGGGCTGGGGGAGGAGCCGAGCGGGGAGAGAGGCCCCCAGAAGAAAGGAACTTGGGGGGTGCAGAATGAGAGGAGGGAAATAAAACGCTCATATTTCAATATCCCTTTGGTGTGACGTGGCTGGGGAACTGCTCACCCCCCGAAACCAAGTGTCAGATGCACCTTTGCAACCTGCGTGGCGTCCCCAGAGACAGGAGCCTGGTAAACCCGGGACCTTAAAGAGAAGCAAGTCTTCCACCTCGCCGTGTCAAATCAATCTTGCAGATAGGCTTTCGGTTCTATCTGAATAAATGATACAAATTAGATCAAACCCCTAATTATACGTTCCACTAATGTAAAATATACAGTATTAATTTGTAAATAATATTATTAAGCAGACAAAATAATAACGTGTCGCCTTTTAAGATGAAGACAACATCGCGAGAGGGAAGACAATTCACACATTAGATTTAATTACAGGGGAGAGGCAACTTTTGCTCTGGCAGCCCCGCGTAGGTATCGCACGTTCCAGTGGACGCGGTCATGTGACAGCCCGTGTGCGCGCCACGTGCGCCGGCCCGGCCCGGCCCGGCCCGGCCCGGCCCGGGGACCCCGGCCCTCCTGGGGGAGAAGCTCCTTCGACGCTGCCGCCTCGCGGGGAAGCTCCTGCGGGGACCCAGACGACGCCTTCCTTAAAACTTGCCGCGCTGAATAAAAACAATTGAAGAAAAGTTCCAGGGCTGGGGGAGGCGGGAAGAAGGGCGCACAGGTGGCCCGGGGGACCCTGTCTTCTGTCTCCACCGGGAGCGCTTGCGTTGCTCGTTTGCCCCGGTTTCTAAGAGGGGCTCCGCGGGACCGCTTCGCTGCAGCAGCCGGGGCTGTGGGGTCAGCGTCCCGGCCCTCGGCCCAGGTCTGCTCGATTTTACCCAACGAATTCCCGGCACATCCCGGCCGAGGGAGCCGTGGAGCCGCGACCTCTGCGCCCTCCGCGCGGCGCCGGCCCGGCCGCGGTGTCCCCCACGCTCGGCGGCCGCGCCCCAGGCCGGCCCGCGAGCCCCCGCCGTGCGCGGCCGGCCCCCGCGCCCCCCACCCGCGGCCCGGCCCGCCCCCGGGCGCCAGGACGGCGGCGCCTCGGCGCGCGGCTCCCGCTCTGGAGAGAGTGGCCCGGGCCCGCAGGCCCTGCCCGCGCCACGCCTGGCCGCGAGCGCCGGCGCGTCCGAGGCGGGAGGCCGGGCTTCGGCCGCGGCAGAAGGACCGAGGGCCACGAGCCGGGTCGCGGGCAGAGCGCGGGCAGGGGGCGGCCCGGGCGGCCTCTCACCGACGCGGCGCCGCGTGGCCCGGCGAGCAGCCGCGGGGCGGGCCGAGTCCTCAGGAGCTCCCGCGGCGCCCGCCCCCGGGGCCCACCTCGGGGAGATCGGGGGCAGAGCCGGGCCACGCGGACGGCGCGCCTTAGCCGGGCGCGGCCCAGCGGCGGCCGGTCTGCGCCCTCGCTCGGCTGACGCGCCCCGACGGCCGCCCCCCGCCGGCGCCCCGCGCCCCACTCGGCGCCCGCGCCCCCCCACCCCCCGGCGGGCCCTCGCCCCGCGCGCCCCGCGGCCCCTTCCCGGGACGGGCCTCCGGCCCGCGCCCCAGGCCCCGCTGCTCCCTCCCCCCGCGCCGGGCAGGGCCGGGCCGGGGCGCCCCCGGGGCGCGGCGCGGGCCCAGGTGCGGCGCGGCCCGCAGGTATCTCGCCTCGGAAGCGCCGCCGCGTGCGCGCAACTTCCATTTCCCACGGCCTTTATTTGTCACTTTTCTTTCCGATAACAAAACCGAAGGGGGAGCCGGCCCCGGGGCGGGGGCCGGGGCGGGGGCGGCCGAGGAAGCCCCGCCCGGAGCCCGGTTCCTGCGCCGGGCCCGAGCAACAGCGTCGGAAACTTACACGGCGACGCGCGGCGGGAGGCGCCGCTGGGCAGCGGGAAGGTTCGAGAACGAGAAAACAGCCCACGGAGCGGCGGGCGATCGCGGGGCCGCTGTCCCGTCCCGGGGGCCCCCGGGCCCGCGCCGCCCCACCCCGGGCCCGCCGGTCGCTCGGGGCGCAGCGGGCGCGGGGCCGGCTGCTCGCCGCCCGCCTTCCCCGGCGAGCGGCCCCGGGGAGCGCGGGCGGCCGTCCGCGCCCGAGCTCCGTGCCCAGCAGGGCCACTCGCGAGGCCCCGGCGCGGACACTTAGGCACCGGCGCGTCTCCCCGGGCGCGGGGCGCGGGGCGCGGGGTGCGGGCGCGGCCCGGGGCCCACCCCGCGGCCGGCGGGGCCGGCGGGCGCGCGGGCGGGGAGCTCGCGGGGCGGGCGCGGGCGCGGGGCGCGCGCGAGGGCGAGGCGCGTGCGTGCGGCCGCGGCGAGGGGCGCGCGCGCGGGGAACGCGGCGCCCGCGGGTGCCGGGCGGGCCCGCCGCGCGAGACCCTCCGCCCGCCCCGCCTCCCTCCCCGGGGCTCGCCCGCCGCGGGCGCCCGGCGGCCGCGCACTCGGAACTTGCGGCCGCGCGGCCTCGGCCCGGCCCGGCGCCCACCCGGGGCGCGCTCGGAGGCCCCGGCCCGCGTCCCCGCCCCTCCCGGGACCTGCGGGCGGCGGGAGGCCCGGCGGGCGGGCGGCCGGGGGGGCGGGCGCTGCGGCGGCGGCGGGCCGGGGGGGGGGGGGCGGGGGGGCGGGGGGGGGAGGGGGGAGGGAGGGAGGGGAGGAGCCGCGGCCCGCGCCGCTTCCGAACCGGAAAGTTGCTCTTGCCGAAGTCTCGCCGCCCGGCGTGCGCACCCGGCTCCGCGCGCTCCGCTCCGCTCCGCCCCGGCCGCTGCGGGCTCCGGGCGGCGCCGCGCGGGACGAGCCGGGGACCCGCGGGCCGCGCACCTGAGCCGGGGCCGGCGCGCCCGGCCGCCGCGGAGGGAGGCGGAGGGAGGCGCCGGCGGCCCCGCGCGCCCCGGAGCGCGGCGCCCGAGCGGGCCGGGAGACAAAGGCGCGGCCGGAGCCCGCCCGGCCCTCCGCCCCGGGAGGGGCGCCGGCGGCGGGGGGGCGCGGGGCGCGGGCGGCGGCGCCGACGCTCTATAAAGGGGCGCGCGGCGCCGGGGACACAGCCGCGCGCAGCCGCCAAACTTTGCCGCCGCCGGCCTCGCGGGCCGCCGAGCCGAGCCGAGCCGGGCGGGCGGGCGGGCGGGCGGGCGGGCGCCGCGATGTGAGGCGGCGCCGGGCAGCGCGGGGTCCGGCCCGGCCCCTCCAGCCCGGCCGCTAATTGCGCGCGGCTCATTTGCATAGGCCGCGGCTGGAGCGCGGCCAATCGGCGCGGCCGGGCTCAGGGCCGCGCGCCGCCCGCCCGCCTAATTGCCGGCCCCATGCGCGGCCCGCGCAGCCGCCGCCGCCCCGCGCCCCGCGCCCCGCGCCGGCCCCGCCGGCCCCGCTGATGCCGCCGCCCCGCGCGGGCCCCGCGCGCCGCTAGCAGCATGTCCCGGCGCAAGCAGGCCAAGCCCCAGCACCTGCGCTCGGACGAGGAGCCGCCGCCGCCGGACGGGGCTCCGGACCACGGTGAGGGGCCGCGGGCGGGCGGGCGGGCGGCGGGCGGGGGCGGGTTCCGGGCCGGGCGCCGCGTCCCGCCCGAGCGCGCGGCGGCGGCGACTTGGCGAAGTGAACTTGGCGCGGCCGCGGGAGCGGGGCCGGCGCCGGGGCGGGCGGGCTCGGGCCGGGCCGGGGGCCGCGCGGCGGGCGCGGGCGGGAGGGCTCGGGCCGCCGCCTCCGCGCCGCCCCCCGGGCTCCGCGCCCCGCGCGCCAGGGCCGGCCCCGTCCCGGGGGCCGCGGGCGGGGGCGCGCCGGGCGGCCCGCGCGGACCGGGCCGGAGGCCGCCGCGGGGCAGCTTTGTTCGGCCCCCGGCGCGGCGCAGGCAGCGGGGCCGCCGGCCGGGCCCCGGGACGCCCGGGACGAGTGTGCGCCCCGCGGCGGCCCCGCTGTCCGGGTGCGCCCGGCGCGGCGCGGGGGCCGCGGGCCACGGCCGCGGGGCGGCCCCTCTCGCGGGCGCCGGGCGCGCTGGCCCGGCCGACCCTCCGCGGGCCTCCCCGGCGCCGGGCGCTGGCCGGGCCGGGCCGGAGCCGCGCGCTGCCCGCGGCGGGGAGCCGGCGCCCGGGGAGGCCGCGGGGCCGGGCGGGCGGGCGGGCGGCGGGGGCGCCGAGCGCGGCCGGCCCCCGGCGAGACCCGCGCGCCAACTTTTTGGCCGCGGCCGGGCGGGCGGCGGGACCCGCGTCCCGGGCGCGAGGGCCGGCGCGGGGCCGGGAGCCGGCCGGGGCGCAGCGGCGCCCGTCGGGCTGCGCGCCGGGCGAGGGTCCCCGGGCGAGGGTCCCCGCGCGGGCCGGGCCGGCGGGGCGGGAGGCGCGCCCGGGGCGCCGCATATGGTGGCGGCGCCGGACAAAGAGCCTTTTTGTCATGGAAATGGATTTTTTTGTTTTGTTTACTCCGGCGGGGCGAATTCCTCACACTCGGCTGCTCCGTCCCGCGCTGGCCGCGGACAGACCCGGGGATGGACCCAGTTGTGCGGAGGAGAAAGACGCCCGCCTCGGAGCTCGGCCCTGCCCCGGGGAGCGGCGCCCGGCGCGTCCTGGGCTCCGAGCGCCCGAGCCCGGCTCCCGCGGCCGCCGAGGAGCAACGGTGCCACACTTCGGGCTTTGTCGCGGCCCGGGGCGCGCGGGGCCGGGCCGGGCCGGGCCGGGCCGGGAGAGGTCGGGGCCGGCGGGGCTCCGGGCCGGCGCGTCTGCAACAGGCCGGCCCGGCCGGGCTCCCGGGCAGCCGCGCCCGCGCCGAGGGCTCCGGAGCCGCCGCGCCCGGCCAGGAGCGGCTCCCGCGCGCCGAGGGACCCGCGAGCGAGCGGCCTCCGCGGCCAAGGCCGGAGCAGGGAGGACCCGCGGGGCGCGGGGAGAGACGCACAGGGACCCCGAAGTTGGCGGGAGCGAAGTGAGCTGGCCGCGGCGTCCCCGCGGGGCGAGCGGCCCGGGCACCCGGCAGCGCGGCGGTGCCAGCGGCCGAGGCTGCAGCGGAGACGCCGGCGGCGCCCGGAGAGCGGAGGCGGGCGCGGCCCGGACGGCGGGCGGCCCCGCGAGGTACCGGCAGGGCCGGGCCCGGGACTGGTTTCGCGGGCTTTGCTTCCGAAGCGAGCCGCGAGATGCTTCTCCGGAGAGAAGCTCAGGCCGCCGCCTCGGGCTCCGCGCGCGAAAGGTGACGGTGCCTCTAGAAGGAGCGAAAGTCACGGTGGTTTGTGGAAAGTTGTAGCGCTTTCCCGTTGGAAACGTGTGTGTTAAGGATGACTGAGCCTCCCAGCCCCAGCAGACGTCGCCTTCGAAAATTGCAGATTATTTCATTCCTGTTTCTGAAAATCTAGAAATAAATGGGACGCAGCTTTCGGATCCAGGGGCGCGCAGGCCTCCGTCTCGGGCCCCTCGCGCCAGCTGAACGTTGGTGCTTTAAGAAAAATTAATTAAACTCCCAGAGGCAGAGAGCAGCACCCCGACCCGCGGGAGGACTCCCCGAGGTGCCACCTGCCACCCTTTAGCACGGAAAACAACTTACCAAAGACACGGGTCATCTTCCTCGGGGAGAAAGTATGTATTTACGGAGGAACAAAAGGATATTATGATTTAAAACAAGTTGCCACCCTGTATTTTGTTTGTGAGCACTAATTGCTTCAAAGTGCGTTTTTATTTTCTGCCAACTTGCAGTCATATGGCGATCGCGGATCCTTCCCAATGTGGCGGGCATGTGATTTCAGAATTCACCGGTGGTGTTCGCAGGCGGAGTTTAAATTAAGGGGAAGGAGGCCACCAGCCCTCAGCAGATCTTTTTTCTTTTATCTGTGTCTGCACGGTCGCCTGGAGTGCTGTGCCTGCGCCCCACTTTACAATTCAGCATTCCAAAAGAAACAATGCAGAAGCCACTTTTTAGCATTCGGAGGAAGATTGCTTTCTCTGAAACTTGAAAGGTAGAAAAGTGAGTGACCAGGGGAAGAAAGGAAAGGAGACTTGCCCAACCTTTATTGAAAAAAATAACATTCAGGAAACTTAACCGATTTTAAAATGCACCCTTCAGAGGCCAACAAAACAGCTTGCCAATCCGTCCCCCCCTTCCAGAGAGAGCTCCTTGTGTAACAAAAGGGGGGGGCGGGGGCACCTCTTAAACGTCCCCAATATATTTACAAAATCCCAATATTTTCAGATCTGTTGAGACCAGAAAGCGAGGAAGGTGAGGGCCAGCAGCGGGAATTACTTAGCAAGCAAGCTGATTATTTTCTGCATACAAGATGATGGCAAAAGCAGGCAAAAGTGGGTCAGATTTCCTTTTCAACTGCAGCCCCTAAGCAGCTTGCCCATTCACCGCAAGGTAGCTGCAGGGGCGTCTCCCGGGGGGCCGGCGGGGGTCGGGGCCTGGGCTGCGGGGCTCTCCGAGGTGTTGGCAAAGGGCTTCTGTTGAAGTAAAACAAAGCTCTTCTGAACTGCTAATGAGATCAGGCACCATCTTCTAACGCTGGGAGACGCGCTCAGGAATGGCGATTTCTGATAATATTTATAACCGGAAGAGCTTTTGTTGTCTGTCACTTTCTGTTTTCCCACTTGCTTCCTTGACCAGCCGCCAGGGCGGGCGAGGCCAGGCCTGCGGGCCGGCCGGGGAGCCGCCGCCGCCGGGGCTCCGGCCTGTGGCAGCCTGCTCACGTTGCACATAAAAGCCGGCTACGTGCAACCCAGGCAGGCAGCGACGTTTTAATGTTACTCTAAATGAACTTTTATTTGTATTTTAAAACCTGTGCTTACGTTTTTCTCTTGTAGTTTCGACACATTTTATGATTTAAAACACAGTTAACGCAGTGATTTCCAAGCAGACGAATAAGGCTGGTGGTGTTGCAGGAAGTGCGAACTAGTAATTGAGATAATAAAACGATGCGATGGCTCCATTTCTGTGAGCGGCCCAGGCTGGCTCGCTGCTTGGCTGGAGGGAGCTTCTCCAGGCCGAGCCGCTGGCCCCAGGCCTCCAAGGCCTGCGTGTGGCGTCCTGGTCTCGGAGCCTCCCCTGCGGTCGCCCCAGACCGCTGTGTTCACCACCTCGGCCCCCACCCCCTGCAGCCCAGAGAGCCCCCGGCCAGCACAGGGCGGCCTTCCTGTCCAAGGGCTGCGGGAAGGGGTGCGGGCCGGCCCCGAGTGCTCTCCGGACGGTGGCAGTTAGGAGGGCTTTGACAAGCCCTGCTGACTTAACCTTTGCCTGCTTTGCCCTGCCAGGGGCGGCCGCTAGATGTCAAGCTCATAATACAATTAGTGCATCTGTGCTGTTGACCTTGGCGGCGGCTGCTTCACGCGTGAAGTGCCGGCCCGATGCTGAGCGCTGCCCGCGCGTCACAGGCCACCGGCGGCACGCGTGTTTCTGGTCCTTGAGGAAGCCGGAAAAGGGCTCTCTTTTGTGCAGCTGCTGCTCCCGAGCTGTGTGGTTAACCCTGCGGGTGCCGAGGCCCTGTGCGGAGACGCCCGGCCTGGCCCTTCCCCGGTGGCCTCCTCGGGCCGCGGTGGCCGCGGCACGCTGGGCCCGGCCCCTGCAGGGCCACCCTTGGCAGTGGGTCAGGGTTTGCTCCAGTGTGAAGGTTGCCCGCGGGAGTGCAGCGGGGCGGCGGGCGCTGACAGGCCACACGGTGATTTACCGGCCGCCGAGCCCCTCTCCTCGGCCTTCGAGGCCCAGGTGTTTGCTCGTCTAGGTGGTTTGCTTCTTGTCTTAGGCTTGCACCGCGTGGTCGCGGAGCAGGGGGACCGGTGCCGGGGGGGCGGGCGGCACTCCCGGGAGTCCTGCTGAAACCACACTGGCCCTCGCCAGGCCCGCGGGGCCCAGCCTCTGGGTTTAAACCACCCGGATGCTAACCTAAGCAGAAGTGGCCCCACACAAGCCTCGTGCCCCCTCACTGAGCTTGGGCGGGCAGCGGCGGGTCCTTGCAGGGGACACTCCAGGTGTGCGCCGACTCGAGCTGCACCTGTCCCGGCGCCCGGACAGCCCAGCACAGCGGAGGGGCAGCGCCCGGTGTGTGCAGCCTGCCGCGGGGCCCGGGCCGAGCTCCTGGGCCGGGGGGCGGGGGCAGCTCCGCCCTCGTCCGCAGGGGAGAGGCTGTTTTCCTCCCGGGGCTTCCCGTGTTTTCAACCGAAGACGCCGGGGTGGTGCCACAGGTGGTCGGCACTTAACCAGCGCCGCTGCGGCCTCCGAGCTGGGCTGCACGGCCCGGCCGTCCGCGTGGCAAGAGTGCCCTCCACCGTCGGCTCCCGCGCGCTGGAGGTCTGGGGAAGGGACGCGGTTTTTCTCCTGTGTCTGGAATTTCTTCTACATTGTTAAACACAGCGGGGCCTCGATTTGTCTCCTCCTGCTTCACAGCTCGGGCCCAGTGTGTGATAATTCATCTTTCTTTATGGGATTCAGAGCTGTCATAAGGAGTTAAAAAGAATTAATTTGCAAGAAAATAAGTGGCTCCTTGCAATTTAGGAAAACTTGAAAAATGCTTTCTAGATTTTGAAGGGCCAGTGAGGCCAAGGGAAAGCAGCTTTTCCTTTCCTAGAGACCCACGTGGCATCTTGAAGTTCTGACTGAAGCGGGAAGTCAGCTGCCCTGCCCGGCCCAGGAGCTCGGCCTCCTTTGTTAATTGTGAGGAATTGGAGACCTGGAGCGCGGAGCAGGGTGAGGCAGGCGAGCCCCGCGTCGGGTCACACACCCCTTTGTTACTTCTCTGTCGTTGGCTCGCTTGTTTACCAGGCTCTGACTCCTGGAAAGAGGATTTAAAAATCTTGCTGAGCACCGCGGTTTGAACTGGCGGGGAAAGCGCCGCCGGTGTCTCGGGCCTGCTCACCTGGCCTGGGCCGCCGCCTGCCTGGGAGGCCAGACCAGCCTCTGCAGACCGTGGAGCCTGAGGGCGGTCACACAGCTGTGGGGGGGGGGCCGAGGGGGCCTCCCCCACTCAGACAGCTGAGCTGGAGAGCAGGGACCTTTTGGTGAGACCTGCGTCCCCCAGAGAGGTGACAAGAATCACGCGTTTCCGACCAGTGTGGCTGCGCCGTCCTGTGAGGGCTGCCCTGAGAGGCGGCAGCCCCCGCCCCCCAGGCCCGAGCACACAGCGCCTGCTGGGGTGTCGGAACCAAGTCAGACGCCCTGAACGCCTCGGCATAAATAGCAGCTATGGGGCTACCCTAAGCCAATCACACCCCCTCTTCCCAGAGCTACTGCTCCTCAGGTGTGGGGGTTCCGCAACCCAGCACAGCCGTGTGGCCACGGCCTGACACTGGTCTCCCCTGGCCACTGGACATCTCCCAGAGCGGCTTATCCCGGGGTGCAGGGAGCCGCACAGGCAGCCGCGGCCCTCGGGGAGCACATGGGGTCCTGCCCGTGGGTCTCGCTCGGCCCGACACGGCCCCGGCCCGGTGGGCATCCCCCTGGCCCGACTCCCCATCACCTCTCCACAACCTGGAGTCTTAGCTGAGAGATGGGTGTGCAGGAGGCAAAGCCCCGGGTGGGGACAGGAGGCCTGCGCCCCCCAGGGCCTCCACATGCGTGGGCGTCTCCCCTGCGCCCTGGCTGCCCGGCCCTGGCATGGTTTTCCCTCGAAACAAAACCGCCGGCGCATTGACTAAGGGCCGTGATGAGTTCTATGCCAGGACACAAAACTCAGTTCAGAATGTAAATCTGATGTAAATATGGCCGAGCAGGCCTGGACTAAATGTCTTGTCGCCCACGCCCTGGCAGCTCGGGAGGCTTTGGGGCCACGACAGGATGTAGATGCCGTCCCGGTGGGGTTCTTGTTGTAGAAGCTGTTCTTGAGGAGTCAGTGCCGGGCCAGACTGTGGGCCGCCCCTGCCCGGCCCGCGCCCGCCCTGGAGACCCCGGCCCTGGCGTCGCCCCGAGCCCTAGGTCGGGAGCCTGTTGTGGCTCGGGGCAGAGTCACCCGGGTCTGAGGTGTGCACACGGAAGCCCGTCCCGCCAGCGAGCTGTTCGCTTTTTATTTCTGTTCACTGCGGTGAAGACTCTTAACGAACATGGCCTTCATCGGAGGCAGCGGGGGCGAGGCCACGCTGGTATCAGGCGGTCAAAGTGGTGGCCGAGTGCGCGCCATCCGGCTCCCAGGCAGCATGCTGAGGTGGGGATTCCAGAGGCGGGCGCCAGAGTGAGAACTCGGAGCCGCGCGGACGAGCGCTTTCCTCGCTGCATGTAGTTTCAGTGGAAAGGCAAGGTCACCTGGGAGCTCGGTGTGTAAGACCCAGCCTGGCCCGTCCCTGACCGGAACAACCGCGCCGGCCCACGTGGGCCCACGGCCACGGCCACGGCCACCCAATTTCCGTATTCAGTTTTAAAGGAACGTAAGCGGAAAGTTATTTTACTTCGACAAGACGCTCCTCGCTGTGTCCAGGTGATCATCATATGCAATCGTATTAAACAGAATGGCCTGGCACTTGGCAGGAAGGGCTCGGTACTCCACGCACAGGCTGCCCCTGAGGAGTGGCTGGGGTTTGCAGACCTGCCACAGGGGAAGGCGTTCGTCCTGGGGGCACCCCAGCTCCCCGGTCTGGAGGCAAACCCTGAAAGCATCGAATGCGCCAAAAAGCAGAAGTCATCTTTAAAGTCAAGAGAGATTAGTTTGGATCGCTTGGGCCTTTGGGAAAAGCCCAGAGTACAGTCGAGTCACAGCCCCGCTCCCGAGCCACCGGGGCGGCTCACGTGTAACCACAGGACGTGTGCAGTCCGGTGAGCCGGTCTCCCCCACACGCCGTGCCCTTGAAATGATCCAGAAAACACCTGAGTTTTTAAGCCCTCGCCGTCCCTAACCCGAGCCCCGTGTTTAAAAGGTGCCCCTGCAGCAAGAGACGGTGTCATTGTGTAAAATTTTAAATGCTTATACTTTGTATATCATTGAAGTTACACACTTGATCTTCTTCAGGCGCTGAAGGCAGGCATTCACAGTATTTTGTTTCTTGGGCGCTTTCTTGTTTAAAATATTTAAATCTAGGAGAATTGTGGACAGTCAGGCTTTTGGGCATTGGCAAGAAGTGGAAAACCACTCCGCTGGGGTCTAGTTAAACAGTTATTTCGTGTACAGTTTTGCTGTTTCCTGACACCGACTCCAGCCTGATGGCTGAACACAGATAAACCCGATTAGGTGGCCTTTAGCCGTGTTTGGAAATCGGGGCGGCTACCGAACGTTGTGTTGCAAGGTGATTTAAAGAGAGGCTCTTTGCACTGCGCCATCTTTAAATGCACGACTAGAATGACACAGCCCTATTTCTTACTGATCGCTAAGAAATTATTTACCTGGAGATCTTATGCTTTTTTTTTCTTTGCCCTGTTCCATAACCTTAGCAGGTTTAAAATTAGATTTTGCATACACTGAGCAGAGTTAAGTGCTCTGAGTATTTATTTTGTTACTGCGCCTATCTGCAGCGTAAATCAGCGGCGCCCTTGCTCCCAGCCACACTCAACCCCATTACGGATACCTATTACCCCCCCCCCCCATACAGTAATGAGGCTCCTTGCAGCCTGATCTTCGGAGCTGAATTTAGTTTAAAAGTCTAGCAGTTCTTTATGGGCTGCAGGCTGTAACTTCTTTTCCCCTTCCAATGGTTTAGCCAGTTAAGAAAATGCTAACTGAACACTGCTAATAATTTTTTAAAGGCATGTATAAATCACCTGGCAGTGGGGGCCTCACGGAGCACCGACTGGCCTCGGAAAATATTTTTATTTTCTTTTCCAGCCTAGGGACTTGATGTTTTTACAGGATATTTTTTTTGAAGCCAGATTTCTCTGTTGAACTCAGTGCCAAATTGTTCTTTTTCCAAACCCTGAAAGAATAAAAAAAAAAAAAGGAGGCTCCTCGGCGAAGGAACGCAGTAAATGACTTCCGGGGACCCAGGCCTGCGGGTGTTTCGTCCTCAGGCTCCACGCGGATGTCCCCGAAGGCTGATTTGTAGCTGTCACCCCTCCCGCAGGCTGACGGGAAGCAGGCCGGGGCCGCGTGGCCACGAGCCTCAGCCTGCCTCGACCGTGGAGGCCGGCGCGGGCCGCTGGAGCGCGGACCCCCGAGCCGGGCAGCCATTTATTTGATCAGGTGTGAATTAGGATTGTTCATTAAACGCGGCTGTTATTCGGCACAAGAGGGTTCGGGAAGTCAGGAAGTAGCTCCTACAACAGTAATTAAACATGTGTAACCAATTAGAGGGTTTCCACCACGGCAGAAGCATATAATTTGCTAAGTCTTTGTATGAGAATAGATGAAAATAGGTACAAAAAGTGTGTCTGACTACAACATTCTCATGTTAAACATGTCAACATAAATGAACTTTAAATATATAATTTCTGGTTTGTTAACAAACCGCCGAACTCTATTGGCTGATAACAATAACATATAATTTTGGTTCATTTTGCCAAGAAATATTGCATGTGACAGAGCCAATTAATTGTATTAAACATGATTCATTTTCGCCCGGACTGTATTGGCGAGGCTCGCGGAGCGGCCGGTGCTGGCTGGCAGGGAGGCAGGGAGACGCGGGCCTGGCGGCCGCCGGGCACCCCCAAGCCATGCGCAGGGCGCCCTGCGTTTCCGTTACACTTAGCAATGAAAGTGTTTAGCGGAAATTCCCCATGTGGAGTAAATGCCCATTGATTTGGGGGTTCGGGGGCCGGGGACGCCTGGGGGTGATGGGGGGTGGCCGGCGCTGGCCGGGCCGCGGTCAGCGGCTGGGCCGGAAGGTTGCAGATGAGCCGCGTGGTGAGGGGCTGGCAGAGGCGGCTCTGATTTCGCTGGAAATGAGGGGCCGGGCGAAGGGGAATCCTAATGAGCCGGTGGCCGCGCTCCGCGCCGCAGACAGGGCCCTGCGATTGTATGAAAATATTGGAAATCAATGGCTTCTATGGAATTTCATTAAGCCGCGGTAGCCACCATGGATAGGGCCTCATAATTTGATGGATTGTGCTAAGAAAATGATTAGCCAGCGCGGGCGGGCCGGGCGCGGGCGGGCGGCGCCGGAGTCGGGTGATTTGTACAGAATAAAAAGCATCGATCTCGCCTGCGCGCGCGGCGGCGCGGGTCGCGCTCACGAGTGTCTTGGCTTTTGCAGCCGGCCCCGGGGACGGCGCGGACGACGGCGACAGCGGCGCCGAGAGCCGCAGCGGCAGCGAGGACACCAGCGTGTGCGGCCAGTGCTGCGCCGAGTTCTTCCAGTGGACGGACTTCGTGGCGCACAAGCGCACCTGCGCGCAGAGCCCGCCCGTGGTCATCGTGCGCGAGGATGAGCCGGCGCCGCGCGCCGAGGAGCGCCCCGAGCCGTCGCCCGCCAGCTCGCCCGGCGAGCGCTCGGACAGCGAGGCGGCCGAGGACGGGGCCGCGCCCGGGGCGGGCGAGGGCGGCGAGGCGCGGGCCGCGCGGGAGGACGCGCCCATGGAGGTGGACGCGCCGGCCGACGCGGCGCCCCCGGCCGCGGCCCCGCCCGCGCCGCCCGCGCTGCCCGCGCTGGCCGAGCCCCCGGCCGCGGCGGCCTACGGCGCGCCCAGCACCAACGTGACCCTGGAGACGCTGCTGGGCACCAAGGTGGCCGTGGCGCAGTTCTCGCAGCAGGCGCGCGCGGCGGGCGGCGCGGCGGGCGGCGGGGCGGGCGCCGTGGCCATCCCCATGATCCTGGAGCAGCTCATGGCGCTGCAGCAGCAGCAGATCCACCAGCTGCAGCTCATCGAGCAGATCCGCAGCCAGGTGGCCCTCATGACGCGCGCGCCGCCGCGGCCCTCGCTGCACCCCGGGGGCGCGGCCGGGGCGCCGGCGCCCGCCTCCAGCCAGCTGCAGGGGCTGGCGGCGCACTCGGCGCTGCAGCTGGGCGCGGGGGCGCCCCCCGGCCCCGCCGCCCCCGGCCCCGCCGCCCCGCCCGCCTTCGAGGGCGCCCCGCACCTGCCGCAGCCCGCGTCGGGCGCCAGCACCCCGCACGCGCCCGCCGCCGGGCCCCCCGAGCCCTGCGCGCCCCCGGCCGCGGGCGGCGCCCCCACGGCGCCCGCCCCCGCGCCCGGCGGCCCCGGCCCGGCCGCGCCCCCCCAGAGCGCGTCCACGCCCCCCGCGCTGGGGCCCGCGCCCCTGCCCGGCCCATTGCTACCTCAGACCTCCGCCAGCAGCGTCATCTTCCCCAACCCCCTGGTCAGCATCGCGGCCACGGCCAACGCGCTGGACCCGCTGTCGGCCCTCATGAAGCACCGCAAGGGCAAGCCCCCCAACGTGTCGGTGTTCGAGCCCAAGGCCAGCGCCGAGGACCCCTTCTTCAAGCACAAGTGCAGGTTCTGTGCCAAGGTGTTCGGCAGCGACAGCGCCCTCCAGATCCACCTGCGCTCGCACACCGGCGAGCGCCCCTTCAAGTGCAACATCTGCGGCAACCGCTTCTCCACCAAGGGCAACCTCAAGGTGCACTTCCAGAGGCACAAGGAGAAGTACCCCCACATCCAGATGAACCCCTACCCCGTCCCGGAGTACCTGGACAACGTGCCCACCTGCTCCGGGATCCCCTACGGGATGTCGCTGCCCCCCGAGAAGCCCGTGACCACCTGGCTGGACAGCAAGCCGGTGCTGCCCACCGTGCCCACGTCGGTGGGGCTGCAGCTCCCGCCCACCGTCCCTGGCGTCAACAGCTACGCCGACTCCCCCAGCCTCACCCCTGCCAGCCGCTCCCCACAGCGGCCTTCGCCCGCGTCCAGCGACTGCACCTCTCTGTCCCCCGGCCTCAACAGCTCCGAGCCCGGCGTCCCGGGGACCTCGGAGTCTCCGCAGCCCGTGCTCAGCGGGGCTGCCCTGACTAAAGCCGAGGCCCTGGGCCTGCCCTGCGCGCGGGCCGGGGCCGGGGAGGGGCCCGGGGGCGGCCAGGCATCCAGCGTGCCCGCCGCCCCCCCGGCCCTGACGGACGGCAGCGTGGCCACGGGCCTCTGCAGCCCGGTGCTCCCGGCGGGCTCCGACCAGTTCAAGGCCAAGTTCCCCTTCGGGGGGCTGCTCGACTCTATGCAAACGTCGGAAACCTCGAAGCTGCAGCAGCTGGTGGAGAACATCGACAAGAAGGTGGCGGACCCCAACCAGTGCGTCATCTGCCGCCGCGTGCTGAGCTGCCAGAGCGCCCTCAAGATGCACTACCGCACGCACACGGGCGAGCGCCCCTTCAAGTGCAAGATCTGCGGGCGCGCCTTCACCACCAAGGGCAACCTGAAGACACACTTCGGCGTGCACCGCGCCAAGCCGCCCCTGCGGGTGCAGCACTCCTGCCCCATCTGCCAGAAGAAGTTCACCAACGCCGTGGTGCTGCAGCAGCACATCCGCATGCACATGGGCGGCCAGATCCCCAACACGCCCCTGCCCGAGGGCTTCCAGGACGCCCTGGACGCCGAGCTGCCCTTCGACGAGAAGGCCGCCGAGGCCCTGAGCGGCTACGACGACGACCTGGACGAGAACTCCATGGAGGAGGAGCCGGAGCTGAAGGACGCGGCCGGCGACCCGGCCAGGCCGCTCGTCTCCTACGCGGGCTCCTGCCCGCCCTCGCCGCCCTCCGTCATCTCCAGCATCGCTGCCCTGGAGAACCAGATGAAGATGATCGACTCGGTCATGAGCTGTCCACAGCTGGCCGCCCTCAAGTCGGTGGAGAACGGGTCCGGGGACAGCGACCGGCTGAGCAACGACTCCTCGTCGGCCGTGGGCGACCTGGAGAGCCGGAGTGCGGGCAGCCCGGCCCTGTCCGAGTCGTCATCCTCCATGCAGGCGCTGTCCCCCGCGCACAGCAACAGCGAGAGCCTGCCCCCCAAGTCCCCCGGCCTCGGCCCCCAGGAGGAGCCCCAGGACGTCCCGCTGAAGACCGAGAGGCCCGACAGCCCGCCCGCCGCCCCCGAGAACGGAGGCGCGCTGGACCTGACGGCCGCTCACCCCGGCCGGCCGGCCATCAAGGAGGAGGCCCCCTTTAGCCTGCTGTTCCTGAGCCGGGATCGGGGTAAGTGCGCGCGCGCTGCCTGTGGTGTCTGTGGCAAGGCCTTCGCGTGCCGGAGCGCGCTGGAGATCCACCTGCGCAGCCACACCAAGGAGCGCCCCTTTGTCTGCGCGGCCTGCGGGCGCGGGTGCTCCACGGCGGGTAATCTGAAGCAGCACTTGCTGACGCACAGACTGCAAGCGCTGCCTTCCCCGTTGTTTGACCCCGACTTTGCTCTAGGTCCCAGCCACAGCTCCCCCAGCCTGCTCGCCAGCGCCGCACCCGCCATGATCAAAATGGAGGTAAACGGGCACAGCAAGGCCGTCCCGCTGGGCGAGGGCCCCCCGCTGCCCGCCGGCGTCCAGGTGGCCGCCGGGCCCCAGGCCGTGCTGAGCCCCAGCCTCGCGCCCATGCTGGCGCCCCCGCCGCGCCGGACGCCCAAGCAGCACAACTGCCAGTCCTGCGGGAAGACCTTCTCCTCGGCCAGCGCCCTGCAGATCCACGAGCGCACCCACACCGGGGAGAAGCCGTTCGGCTGCACCATCTGCGGGAGGGCCTTCACCACCAAGGGCAACCTCAAGGTAAGGAAGGGCCAGCCGGCCGCCCCCCGCCCCCCGCCGGCCGGGAGCACCCCCTCCCCACACGCACACACGCACGCAGGGCTGCGCCTGCGGCCAGGGCACAGGGTGGAGAGCCCAGGGGAGACGCCGGCACAGGCCTGCACAGGGCGTGTGTGGTGTGCACGCGTGCCTGGCCTGTGTGGCGTGTGCCGCTGTGTGTGGTCGTGCGTGCCCCTTGGGGTGGGCGTGCACAGGTGTGCGTATGCCCTGGCAGTGGTGAGGCTCTTGGCCCGGGCAGGCCGTGGGCTCCCCGGCGGGCCTGGGCCCCATGAGCTCGCTGCGCTGCCGGGGGAGGCCCTGAACCTGGGGAGATGCCGAGGCCAGCTGAGCCGGCTCCCAGAGCTTGCCCGGGACGGTGCCGATGCAGGATGCCTGTACTGCTTTGCGGAGCGACGCCGGGGCTGGGGCACTGGGGAGAAGACCGGCCTGGGCGGGGAAAGAGTAGGTCCGCAGGAGACCAGCACTGGGCCCTCCTGCAGGGCAGCATGGCGTCCGGCCCGCGCCCCCTCAGTAGACTGCGCCACCTTCCTACCCCGCACAGCACCTGTGGGGCCTCGGGGTCAGTTTCCTTCCTGGAGCCTGGGAGCTACAGGCCCTCGGCGGCCACCGACGTGCCTGCCCCAAGGGTCTTCCCAGCAGAGAAGAGGGCAGATGTTTCGAGACCGAGAGGCCTCCCACCCTGGGGCATCCCGGGGCCGTGTGCCCGCCCCAGGGGCCGCCTGCCCAAGGGCTCAGCAGCGGGAGTGTTCCGGGTCCGCCTCTGTGCTCCAGAGAGGGGTGTTGTGCCTTAAGTGCAAGGTGTCCAGAAGCACCCCCCTGAGTGCCATGTCCCCAGACTAGCGCAGAGCCCCGGGAGGCTGGGCCCGCCGCTCAGCGCCCTCTCGTCACACGCAGGTGCACATGGGCACGCACATGTGGAACAACGCCCCGGCCCGGCGAGGCCGCCGCCTGTCGGTGGAGAACCCCATGGCTCTGCTGGGAGGCGACGCCCTCAAGTTCTCGGAGATGTTCCAGAAGGACTTGGCGGCGCGGGCCATGAACGTGGACCCCAGCTTCTGGAGCCAGTACGCCGCGGCCATCACCAACGGCCTGGCCGTGAAGAACAACGAGATCTCCGTCATCCAGAACGGAGGCGTCCCTCAGCTCCCCGTAAGTCTCGGGGGGGGCGCCATCCCCGCCCTGGGCACCCTGACGGGGGGGATGGACAAAGCACGCAGCGGCAGCAGCCCGCCGGCCGCCGGCCTGGACAAAGCCGCCTCGGAGCCAGGCGCCGGCCGGCCCTTCACCAGGTTCATCGAGGACAGCAAGGAGATCGGCATTAACTAGCGGGCGGCCCCACCGGCCCGGCTCCTCCGGCACCGCCCGGCCCTCCCTCTCCCTCAGCGGGACCTCGCTCCCCAGCCGCAGAAGGGGGCGCGCAAGCAGGGCCCCCCAATCTGCGCCAGCCTGACTGTTCTGAGACCTCCGCAGCCTTTTCGGTAAACCTAAGTCAGAGTGAGAAGGCCTGGGAGCCCGCCAGGCAGGCCGCGCCCCGGGAGCGCACGCGAGGCCGGTGTGAGCGAGCGAGCAGCTGGAAGTGGTTCTAGACCCCTCCCGGGAGACCCGGCGGTGCCCTCCGCCCAAAGCGCTCCTGGGGCTGCGGTGACGCGGGCAGAGGCCCCTCGGCCCGGCGCGAAGGACGCTGCTGTTCGGCAGGATACATCTGGCTCTGTGATTTTTTTCCAAGCAAGATATGTTTCCTATGAATACGTGGGTTATTTCAATGCAGGCAAAGTTGTGAAGCTCTCGGGAAAGATTGCATGCTTTCGTGTGCAAGTACCTGTCAGTGACAACCTTTTTTTTTATTTCAATGTTCGTAGCTGCTATGTGGACAGTTGTTCTCCAGTGCGGTCTGTAGCCCAACAGTTGGGGACGCGTTACAGACAAACATCGCCGTAATTACTCACAGCGTTATAAGCAGTTGTGGGTAAATATCTCACGTTATCAAAGCCGTACAATAAAAAGGTAATGTTTGTACCCTGTGGTCGCGCACTCCTGATTTGTGCCGTGGCGCTGTTAGTGTTGTGCGCTAGGGCGGCGTCTGTGGTCTGGAACCGGAAAGAGACGCAGAGTGTTGTGCAGATGGCTCTGGTTGAAGGAAGCCGACCGGGAGACCTTCGGGGCCTCTCCAGGGCGGCGGAGCTCCGCCAGCCCAGCCAGGGCCCGCCCCTCCCCGGGTGGTTGATTTAAGGCTCCGCAAAGCCCCGGGAACCACTGCCCCCCGGGGCGGGCACGGCTGGGGTGGGCTGCACGGTGCAGGCAGGCGGGGTGCCCCGCGCCCTCGGTCCTGGGGAGGAGGTCGGGCTCCCGCACCAGTGCTGTCTTCTCAGAGGCCACCCCCTGCCCTGGGGGTGTCGGCTGCTCCTTGAGGCACACCCTGGGCGGCTGGGCGGGGGTTAGGCCTGGTCTCGAGTGCAGGAGCTGGTCGGCGCCTCTGGGCCTCCCTGAGGGCCTGCCCCCGGGGCCGGTGGCCACAGGAGGCATCTGCACACCCACGCTCCGGGCTCCGGCTCCCGGCAGGCACAGTCACCCCGAGCAGCACCCCCCTCCTGGGCGGCATCTGAGCCTGGGGGGGCCGCGGCAGCGCGTGGACGCGTCATTTGTCTCATCCTTCCTGGCGGCTTGTGCTCCGGTCCTTCTCGGCTGCCGGCGCACCCTCACTTCCCCAGGAGGGTGCGGAGGTAGTGCCGGCAGCAGGTGCATATCCTGCCGGGAGGAGGCTGGGGCCGCGGGCTGGCCTCCATGGGGAGGAGCGCTGTCCAGCTGCAGCCCAGCACTGCCGCCCACAGCTGACCCCCAGTGGCGCCCAGAGCTTTGATGGCTGAGGCTGTGGCTCCCGCCTCTGGCTGAGCCAGGTCCCAGCCACGTCGCTGTCCTTGTCATGCCCTGAATAGACGCAGGCTGTGATGTGGCTGCTCCGCTGCTCCCCGGTTGCTCCCAGGAGAGCGGGGTGAGGGGAGTGGTGTCTGGGGTGCCCGCCTGCACTCTGCGCGAGGCCGCCCAGCGCTGGCAAAGTGGGCTGAAGCGCCAGCCAAGGGCAGCGGGATCGGTGTTGAAATGGAAGTCTCTCACTGTTTTCTGAAATAGAAGCGCAGCCTCCCAAGCGCAGCGCTTCTTACATCTATGAAAGAAGACGTGGCGAGGTCCCGGTCACGGGAAGTGCACTGACGCCTGGCCCTTCCCCGCCCCGGGCCGCCTGCCCCTGTCTGCTGCCCGGGGCGTCCCTCCCGCAGGCCGGGCTCAGGCGCCAGAGCCGGCTGACCTGACGGTCCTGGGCGCGCGGCTCCGCGCACTCCTCCTCCTTCCACGTTGCTGCGGACGCCTGGGCCTGCGGCTTCTGGGGGGCATGTGTGGGGGCGAGGGACTGGCCAGCACCCCTGATCAGTAGCCTTTGCCGGGAGGCCAGGCCACTGGGGCAGGAGAGTGAATTTAATTTTTAAAGGATTGTAGGGAAAAAGCAAAGATTCCTACGACTGTCTAAATAACTCGTGTAAACTAAAGTGCAGGGGAAGAGGGACTCACGCATACGCAGAGCATAAAATGAGGTGTCTTGACTCAACCGGCCTGTGGATTCTTCCTCACGGCAGCGCTGGCTGCTCTGGCCCCTTGTCAAGGAATCATAAACATCACAAGCCCTAAAGGTGGAGCTGCTGCCGCCCACCCCCACCCCCACCCCATCCCCTCCCAGCCCTGCCAGCGTGCGGCCAAGCGAGGGCTGGGGCTGGCAGGGCCGGGAAGACGGCTCCGCACGCATGCCGGCCCCTGCTCCCCTGCCCGCGCGGGCCTGCTCCTGCCTGGGCAGCAAGTCCTCCGGCCCGCCCCGGCCGGGATTTAAGTCTGTGAGGCCCGCGCCCCTCGCTGTGCGAGTCGGGGTACCCTCGCCGTTCCCAGAAGGTTCCGGCTTTGCCAGGAAGTAATCCAGCGGCCACCTGCAGAGGCTGGCCTGTGAGAAAGCCGCTCTACAGAGTGTTCTAGACAAAACTAGGAAGAGTGTAGGGGCCTCCTCTCCGGCGGGAAATGAGTACTGTTAGGGTCTCTTCGTGAAGGGGCAACTTTAAATGAAATCCCAGTGGTCTCTTTGCCCCAAAGCGATTCTGTCCCGGGCACAGGTGAGGCCCCTCTGGCCGGGCAGCTGCCCGCTCCCCGGTGCCCCCTCCCGGTCTACGGAGGGCAGGATGGGGCGATGCCGACAGCCCCTCCTCCGGAACTCAGGGTTTTTTTAACCTCTAATATGAATTTTTCTTTCTCCCAAAACTTCAGCAGACACACAAGGTGACAGTAACAGCACAGACAAAATGCAGAGGCCGAGGCTCAGGACCTAAGATGAAGAGTCTGCTGCAAACGTCATTGCTCGGGAAAAAGTGCAGCATCGGTTTTGTGCCAAGGAAAATGTGCTGGTATCTTTGATTCTTGCTTAGGAAAAGCCATTGAACTTATTGAAGCTTTTTAAAAAATGCGACGGTGTTGAAGGCGAAACCCAGCGGGGCTGTGTGGACAGCAGGATGGGAGGCCGGTCCGGCCCGCCCGTCGGGCAGCCTGAAGCCGGCCCCACCCTGCCGCACGCTGGACACCTGAGCGCGCTTCCCGGGGGTGGGCGCCCCATTCCCATCGGGGGACGCCCCGTCTGCAGTCCTTGTGGAAGTTCTGCCCGAGTCTCAGGTCAGCTTGGACAGCGAGCCCACAGCCCCCCGCGGCCAGGTCACGACCCGAGGCCCTTCCAGAGCGCAGGGTGAGTGACCGCAGCTGCCTGAGGCCGTGGGCCAGGGCCACAAGGTGGAGTGGCCGCCCTGCGCACCCGGCGTGGACATGGGCGACCAGGGCGCCTGGTCCATCCTGGCGCGGGCCCGGACTCCCCGAGGGCGTCCAGCGCCGCTCGCTCGAGCCTGCCCCCGGGCGTCCGGGGCTCCTCCCCGTGTTCATTCCAGAGAGCCTGGAGCCCAGGGGGGCAGCGGCGGGCAAGCGGACGGACCCGGCCGGGCCCCGCGCCGAGGGCAGCCTCTGCGCAGTGTCAGACACGGAGCATTTCTGCTTAGTTTTTCTCCTGGCAGCCTCGGCGGCCGCAGGAACAGCTCTCATCACGATCTAAATTTACCCCAAGGACTACACGCGTCCTCCCACAGCCGCAGCTGATGGCGCACAGGAGCAGCGACGCCCGCCTGCGGGCGGGATTCGGGGCTGCTGGGCTGGGGGCGCCTCTGGGGGCACCTCGGGCTTGCCTCGGGCCAGGCGGGACTCAGTGCCCCTCCCCGGCAGGTCCTTGGGGGGGCGGTCAGGGCTGTGCGCGGGGCAGGGACACGGCCCGTCATGTCCCTTCGGTCCTTCCTCCTCTTCTCTTGCGGTTTGCGGGTTCAGGAGCGGGGCTGAGCTGCTGTCGGCGCAGCCGGAGCTGTGGGGGCTGTGGGGGGCATGGGGGTTGGAGGAAGAGCACGACCCTCTGGTCCCTGGGCCTCCGGCGCCCCTGGCCACGGCAGGCCTGGCAGGGCGACTTCCCAGGGCTGGACATGAGTCTGCAGGCGCTTGTGCTGACCAGGGGGCCAGCCAGGTTTCACCCCGAAACGGCACGGCCGCCTCTCGCGTGCTGACAAAGCATGGCCCGCGGTGCGGGGCCGGCTGGGGGTGGGGCCTGCCCAGGCCTCCCGGGGACCTGCCGCTGCGCAGTCGCCCGCTGGGAGCTGGAGGCGGTTGGGGAATGAGCGCCCTGAGCGTGTGTGTGGGGCTGGATCCCCGAGGACACGCAAGGCCCACTCCTCACACGCCCGTGATTTCACAGGGTTTGGGGCCTGGCGCCCCCTCTCATCTGCCCTGAGCCCGCCCAGTCAGACTTCTCCGGAGCATGTCTTGCTTTGAGCCCCCACCCGGCCCCCACCCTGCGTTCACGGAGGGTCCCTGGCTCAGCCTGAACGAGATCCCCGGCTGTAGAAACGCCTGCGGGGATCCTCAGGGAAGCGCGAGTCGAGACTGGGCTGGAGAGGAGTCAGGCCCCAGAGTCCTGCAGGGGGGCCCGGAGGGGCCCACCCTGCCTGCGCCCACGCCGGCCTGCACCTGTCTCCCGTGCACCTGTCTCCTGTGCAGCCTGGTGCACAGAGCCAGCTCGGGTGTGTGTACGCGTGTGCGTGTGCAAGACAGCGGGACCGTCTGGCAACGCCGGGAGCTGCAGGCCCTCCTCCCCTCCCTGCCGCGTGGCTGGACCCCCAGGCCCTGCCGCCGTGGAATCAGACTCTTGCTCTGGGGCACGAAGTCAGTGGCTGCGGGCTGTGTGCAAACTCTCGGGGCGTGAGGCGGCGTTGTCACCGGGGGAGCCAGCCCCTTCGCCAGAAACCAAGTCCTGGGGGTGAGCCGCACACACCCTCCAGCGCGGCCGCCTGCTCGGAGCTCACCCGTCGGGCCGCACACCCGTCTCCACCTGGCGGTCCGCAGCAGCAGCGCATCCTGCACTGCTGAGCCGTGAGCGCCACCCCCCAGGCTGCGCCAGCACCCCCAAGCGCCCGTCCCCCAAGCACCCACTCGCCCCGCGCGGACACGGGGGACGGCGCTCGCGAGCCCCTGGCTCGTGGCTAGGAAGCCCTCACTGCTGCGCTGGCGTCAGAAACCGCACACCGGCCTCGTCTGAGTTTCGCCTGCCTAGGGGAGCCCGGGCGGGGCACCCCCACGACACAGGACGGGCCAAGCGTTCCCAGCCGGGCGGAGCCGCCACTCTGGGGCTGCACGGATGCCCTCGCCCCGCGGAGAGAAGCGGCCCTGCCGTGAAGACGGGGCTTGAACAACACCGCTGTGCTGGCAAAGAGTGGGCTTGGAGATGGACTTGGACTCCCACTGCTTAGAAAGCGAGAGGTAGGATCACGGCCGCACCCCCGCCCAGCCCCACCCCAGCCCTGTCCCAGCCCCGGCCCCAGCCCAGCCCAGCCCAGCCCAGCCCAGCCCCAGCCCAGCCCTGCCCCAGCCCAGCCCAGCCCCAGCCCAGCCCCAGCCCCAGCCCAGCCCAGCCCCAGCCCAGCCCAGCCCCAGCCCAGCCCAGCCCCAGCAGCCCAGCCCAGCCCAGCCCCAGCCCCAGCCCAGCCCCAGCCCAGCCCAGCCCAGCCCAGCCCCAGCCCAGCCCAGCCCCAGCCCAGCCCAGCCCAGCCCAGCCCCAGCCCAGCCCCCCAGCCCAGCCCAGCCCCAGCCCAGCCCCAGCCCCAGCCCAGCCCCAGCCCAGCCCAGCCCAGCCCCAGCCCAGCCCCAGCCCAGCCCAGCCCAGCCCAGCCCAAGCCCAGCCCAGCCCAGCCCAGCCCAGCCCAGCCCAGCCCAGCCCAGGCCCAGCCCCGGCCCAGCCAGCCAGCCCAGCCCAGCCCAGCCCAGCCCAGCCCAGCCCAGCCCAGCCCAGCCCAGCCCAGCCCCAGCCCAGCCCAGCCCCAGCCCAGCCCAGCCCAGCAGCCCAGCCCAGCCCAGCCCAGCCCCAGCCCTGCCCTGGCACAGCCCAGCCCAGCCCAGCCCCAGCCCAGCCCAGCCCCCCCAGCCCAGCCCAGCCCAGCCCAGCCCCAGCCCCAGCCCAGCCCAGCCCAGCCCCAGCCCAGCCCAGCCCCAGCCCTGCCCAGCCCAGCCCAGCCCAGCCCAGCCCCAGCCCAGCCCAGCCCAGCCCAGCCCCAGCCCAGCCCAGCCCAGCCCAGCCCAGCCCCAGCCCGCGAGGCTTCCTGTCATTTTCTCCCTTTGACTTTCTGTCCTGAAGCAACAGAGAATGAAAGAACACAAAGAGCGCGGTCGCCCTGACACCTGTCTAGATTGGCTAAAACCAGCCTCACGGCGCCCTGGGTGACCCCGACATCGCTGCCGACCCACCCTGCGGCGCCGGGGAGACTCCTGAGGGGGTGACGCGGGCAGTCTACGGTCCGGAAGGGGCCGCTCCGGCCCGGGCCGCGCTCATCCCTGCTGTTAGGAAAAACCTCCGCCCAGAGGCCCCGCGTGAGTGTGGAGACAACCACCCCAGGGAAGCGCTGGCGGGGGCGTCGCGCCTGGGCCCTCGGGCGAGGCCGGTGGACTGTGGGCGCCTTGGCCAGGGTCCGAGGCCCCCCCACGCCGCTCCTGGCTTCAGAACGGGCTCCTGCATCACCGCCTCGCGCTCGCGTCCTGTTCTCCCAGCTGTGAACGCAGGACAAGGGCGCTTCCCGCAGCGAGAGCTGCGTTTCAAGGTTGGCCGCCGCCCTGGCGCTGTTTCGCTCCCCCGGGCACGGCGCCGTGGCCGTGTGTGCGGCGGGGTCGCCTCGGCTGCTGGCTCCGGCCTGGCTTGCGGGGTGAGCTGCCCCCCCCCCCCGTCGCCCAGCCAGGGACAGCGCTGTCCAGCTCCCCGAGAGGCGACTCAGCCCAGGGGTCCACCCGCTGGGGAGGCCAGCGGGCCCGCCGCAAAGTAAAGCGCTAAAGGAGCCCAGCGGTCTGCTGCGGTCAGTGCGGTCGCGCGGGGCTGCTGGCCCGGCCGGGGCACACCTGTCTGCAGGGGGTACCCCCGCTGCCCACGTGCTCCCACAGGCGCCTGGGAGAGGAGCCCTGCACAACAAGAGCACAGCCCCCAGCGCCTCCCAGCACATGCCCCCCCAGCCCCCGGCCCCCAGAGCCTGGACCCCCCAGCGGCGGGCCTCCGCCTGCTCATCTCCATCTTTTCATGCTGTCAGTTCTCTCCTCCCGGGAGCCAGCTGTGAGCATGTGAGGCAGGCCTCCGAGGGACGCTGGCACAGTCCCGGAGCCGTTCTGCGCCCCCCGCCCGGGCTGACTGGAGCGGGGACGGGGGCGGGGCGGGGCGGGGGTGGGGGTGCCAGAGCTGGCCGGGCCTGGAGGCCGGGCTGCCCCCGCCCCCGGGGCTCATTCCCACGGTTCAGCGGGCAGCATCAAAGGGGATCTGCGTTTATTCCAGGCGATTTCTCCTTTTGTTTTCCTTAATTCAGGAGTATTAATATTCCTTAATGAGGAATTTTTATTTTAAGATTTTGGGGGGAGGGAGCATCACCCTATGCACACGGAGCACCTGTGAATGGCCCTGCAGAGTGTTCGCAAAGCCAGTGGCCGCCGTGGTGGCAGCGGAGAGGCCGCAGGCCCTGGGCAGGTGCCAGGCGGCACCTCGGGCTCCCTGCCCCACATGGCTGGTACCCCAGGGCGGGCGTCTGAGCTGCCCGGAGAGGGTTGGGGAGAAGCCGGGCTGGGGGTGCGGTGCTGTGATGGGGGTGGGGTGGCTGCACTGGGGTGCCCCCTGGGCCCAGCCTGCCGCCTGGCTGCCCCACTCAGACCCCTGAGGAGGTGCCATCACCACACCGCTTTTTCCCATGAAGAACAGAGCAGAAGCCTAGAACTGGCTCAGCTGAGAGGCAGCCAGGAGGGGGGATGAACCCCAAAGGGCTGGCCCCGGGGCCCTGTCAGCATCAGCAATCGTCCCGCCGCCGGTGCACGTCTGAAAATCCAGCGTAGCTCGGGGGTGGGTGTCCTGGCTGCGGCTCAACGCTGTTGCCCAAAACTTGCAGGAGAAGAGCCGGTGTCAGAGCCGGGGCGGGCCTGGAGCAAGGGCCACGTGGCCGACGCCCAGTGCGCCCACAGCAGCACCGGCCTCTCCCCGGAACACGTGTTGCCTCGAGCATGAAGGACAGAGTCCACCCGGGAGCGGCCTCTCCTGTCACAGAGAGCACCGGGCATGGTGGGCGAGGCCTCGGGCCCGGACCCTGGACTCTGGACCGCGAGCTCCTGGGGCTGCAGCCACGCAGCCCGTGCGGCAGGGAGGCGCCTGCAGTCAGCCGGGAGGAGGCACCAGCAGCCGCCAGCTCGGGGCCACCCGACGCCTTCCCGGTTCGCGTCCACGGAGGGGTGAGACATCTGGAGCCCGTGGACTTCGCGTTTCTGGCCCGAGAAGTCTGAAAGGACACGCCAGAGCGTCCAGGCTCGGGAACGCAGGCCAGGAGGGACACTCTCGCCTTCCGACATCAGGACAGCCGGGCGCAGCTCTGCGTCCTCCACACGGTCCTCGCGTGGCCGGCCTTGCCCGAGCGCCTGCCCCGGCCTCGCCCGCCCCCTGCACCAGCCCTCAGCCTGCGGCTGCCCAGTCACCGATGACCTCGGAGCCCGCACCCCGCGGCAGCGGGACTCGGCTCTTCCCGGTGTGTGTAGACCAGGCGCCAAGGCGCTCGGCCGGGCACCTGCAGGCTCACCCGTGGGGGGCCGCGCCCCGCAAGCTAGTGTTGGCGATTTTCCTCAGCCTCAGGGAAGCCCGGCGGTGGCGGTCCCCGTCCCTGGGCCCCGCAGATGAGCTGGCTCTGGCCTCCCGGGAGCCCGGGCCGGCCCCTGGCCGAGAGAGACACCCCGCGGCCTCCCCCAGGGGCCCGCGCCCCGCAGCTGAGCTGGCCCCGGGTGAGGGGGCGCCCCGGAGCCGCACCCCGACAGGACCGGCCGCGGCCCCACCCGGAGCCGCCACCAGGGCCCCGCGGCCGGCGCGCGAGGCTCGTCCCGCACCGGCTCGCCCCACGGGCCCCGGCCCGGCCCGGCCTCCTCGAGGACACCCCGCGCGCCCCGCGCGGAGACGCCCCGCTTTTGAAAGAAAAGTCACGAGAAGCGCCATCTGCGCTGGAGGCCGGCGCGACGGGAGCGCCCCGACCGCCCGCCCGCGAACCCGCCTCCCCGTACCCCAAAGCTGCGCCCCCACCCCAAGCCCCTCCGCGGCCCCGCCCCTCCGAGGCCACGCCCCGCGACCACGCCCCCTGACCCGCCCCTTCGCAGCCCCGCCCCTCCGAGGCCACGCCCTGCGATCACGCCCCTGGCCCGCCCCCTTCGCAGCCACGCCCTTTCTGAGGCCACGCCCATGACCCGCCCCCTTTGCGGCCCCGCCCCCTCCCGTGCCCGGCTGCCCCGAGCCAGGACGGACCTTGCGGGCACCCGCCGCTGACCGCGCCTGCTCGGGCCTGGCGGGCTCCGGAGCCCCCGCCGCCCCCCACCCGCCTGCGGCCCCCGCGCCCGGGGGGGGGGGGGTCCTCCTTTCTTCGAGGAGACGGGGCGGCCGCGGGTCTCCCTCGGGCGCGTCCCCGCGAGGGGCCGGCCGCGCCGGGCCTGCCCTCCGAGACTGCGGGGCCTGCCCCTGCGCCCTGACCGCGGCCCCGGGGCCCGGCCCGGCACTAGCCCTGCGGCCGGGGGACGCAGGAGGGGCACCCGTGCCCGAGCAGGCGGCAGGGGCGGCCTCCGTCCAGCGGGCAGCCCTGCAGGCGCCACCGTGCAGGGCCTCGTGCTGGGGCCGGTCCGGCCCGGAGACCTGTGCAGCTGGTCTGCCTGGCAGGTGCTGAAGTGACCTGGTCACTTCCCCCACGCTCCTGGCCACCACCCACATGTGGGTGTCCCCACCGTGCCCCAGGGGACTCCGCCACCTTGGCCAGATGGCAGATCCCGAGACAGCCCTGTGACTGCCACCCTGGGCACCTGCAGGATCGCCACGTCCCTGCATGTCCCGCGGGGCTGCTGACCACACACTGCCTGTGCCCCCAGGGCCGCCCGTGGGCCTCCCAGCTGTGGGACCCGCAGCGGGCTCAGCCTCAGCCCCAGCCCTCCTCCGTCGTCTGGAGCTGGTCCTGCCACGCGGGGCCTGATGAAATCCGCATCCAGCCGCAGACCGACTGCTGCCCCGGGCAGCTGGCAGGCGGCTCAGGCCGTTGGTGAGCACAGACGTGGACAGGCGCGGGTTGGTGGCAGAGAACACGGTCACGCGAGGAGGAGCCGTGGTGCTTAAGGGGGCCACAGCAAAGTGGAGGTGCCTGGGGACGGGGCGTGGAGACAAAAGCTCACACTCAGGGGCCTCCCTGGTGGCGCAGCGGCTGAGCGCTGGGCTGCGAAGCTGCCCGCAGCCTCTGCAGCGCCGGTTCAATCCCCGGCCGCCGGAGGAGGGTCCCACATGGCGCGCAGACCTCTCCTGCCGCCCGCTGCTCCCCTCAGCAGTGTACTTCGTCAGTCTGCCTGTTCTGTTCCCCGCTCTGGCTCTGGTGAATCCTCTCACCTCCTGCGCATCTGGCCTGTACCCCGGTTCTTGTATAAATAAATAAAATAAATCTTTAAAAAAAAAAAAAAAGCTCACACTCAGTAAACTGGATCCCTTCCCATCAGTGGGGAGTGCGCGATTCTGGGGAACACCAGGGCAGCGCAAGGACGGGTGGCTCCAGGGCAAACACTGCAGGCAGCGTCACCTTGTGCAAGCTGAGGCGGGTGGTGGGGGGGGGCGGTAAACAGCCCACTTTAGAAATGGGAGGGTGGACTCCACCCCCACCCCCAGGTGGTGCAGACAAAGGAGACTTCAGGGGGCTGCTCCTCTTCCCGCAGTCAAGCTTCTGGCATCAGGGCCCACAGCGCTGTCTGGAGGCCCTGGGGCCTGGTCCATAGGCCGGGGACACAGCCTAGGGGTTCCAGAGCCAAGCCTGGGGAGGTGCAGCAAGGATGGGGGACTCGGCTCACCCTTCCCTCAGCCGCCCTTGAACACGGCACCAGAGTGGCTGCTGGTCTCTCGCCCGCAGCTCCCACAGGGCAGTGGGGAGGGCCTGGAACCGAGCCCGCGGCAGGAGCACCCAGCTGCAGCCGCACCAGGGAGCTGTTTTTCAAGTTCTTGAGCTTTCTGGGGGTATTTCCACATGCCCACAACAGGCACACCCCACACTTTTGCGACGTATGTTCTTGGTTTATAATTATGAAACATCATTATTTAATGTGAGACCATCGCGGGACATATTGATTAAAAACCTGGTTATGTTTTTCCGCTTTTCCGGTCACTTGGCCTGGAGGGCCTGCGCCTCCGCTGTCGGCGTGTCTGTCTGGGGAGTGAGACGTGACGCCCTTGCCCGTCTTTTGGTCCAGAGCAGGCACTCAGATTCCAGAAGCCTGCGATCTGGGGGAGGCACTTGCTGTCTAACAGCCTCCCAGCACCCCCAGCATCCTCTCAAGGAGAGTTCCAGGACAGCGAGCTGCGCAGGTGGCGGCAAGAGGGAAGGAACACGAAGGCCACTCAGAGACCGTCTTCCCAGACTCACCCTTTGTGGCAGCTTTTACAGAAACTCGCAAATCCGTATTACAATAGCAGTCAGCAAAAGTTTTGCTCATGGGCCCCCTAAAGGAAGTCTGGAGTGGGTGTGTGCCCTCTCTCGCGTGCGCATCGCAGCCAAACTCTGTCCCTCAGGTGGATGCAGCTGAAATGAGGGAGGCCGCTGGCAGGGCCCGGCGCATGCACTTAGTGACAGGGCCACGGCACCCTCCCCCGTGGGGCCAGGGCTCTGCTCCGCTGTCCGCTGCACATTTAAAATACGTGAAGCAGCTCTTCTTTACTGTTGGGAAGCTTTAAAAAACTTTCTTTTTTAAAGAATGTTTCTGAAACTCGTGCAGATCCGCGGTGAATCCATGTCCACATTTTTATTCACATTATTGAGAAGATAACGAGGCGCCGTCATGAACAAGCCGCTAAGATGCACCAAAGAGAACTCAGGGCTCAGGTGTTTACAGGTGCTTGATGGGGCTGGCAGGGTAAGAGAGCTGCATGGTCCTGCCCTTTGTCCACACGAAGGAGATGCAGCGGAACCCTGGGTGCCGTGGGGCCGCTTTCTGAGACAGGTCCCATCCACAAACCAGGCCCCGTAAGAGAGCGACAATGGCCAGTGCTGACAGATCAATCGTAGCAGCGCGCTGAAGAGCAGTCTTGTCAGTGTGGTTTTTCTCTCCGAGTATGATTGTACAGGATACTTTTGACCTTGGTTGACCCACAGTCACTGAAACCATGGAAACCAAACCACGACGAGGGAGGGCCGCTGGGTAACAGGACCAGTGAGCATCCTCGTGGACAATAAACCCAGCCCTTGGTGCCACATTTCCTGACTGGGGAGCATCCGCATCCCGGCCTGCACGGTCCTAAAGCCGACGGGTGGCAACGCTGACCAGGCACTTTTAACGGACAGCAGCAAACCCTCCTGCAGCCCCTCTGCGCCAGGTGATGATGGCACAGCTTATCCCAGGCTGGACACCTTCCGTCTCTGGCGTTCTCAGGCCTCCCCACACCTCGGCCAACAGCCCCTCACTTAGATTCCTCTCAGCTCCGCGGCTCGAGCACACCACTTTGCTCTGTGGAGTCCTGAGAGAACGCAGACTCCGCCCAGACACGTCCCAAGTCACAGTCGGCAGATGGCAGGGGGCTCCCTACCCAGCTAGACTCCCCGCGGGGCAGGCACCATAGCTCAGTTCTAGTCATGCCCCTATCACACCTGCCACGCACCGGGGCACAGGTGTGGCATGAAGCATCTTGAGAGGCGGTGGCAGGCCTGGGTTCAGGGCTGAAGGTGGCCGAGGAGCAACCTTGCTAGACAGGGCAGGGCAAGGAGAAGAGGCAGGGCTGGGGCACAGGGTGGGGGGAAGCCTCTCTCCTTCCCACATAAAGTATCTCCGCAAATGCAAGTTCCAAGAGTTGTGAAGCAGCCCAGTGCTGAGAGTAAAAATCAACAATGAAATTTTTTTTCACTTACACAATCAAAAGTGTGAAAGAAAGCAGGCAGAAATGAAATGAGACCAATGGGTTGGTGGGGGGGGAAGAGACAAGAACTCTTTGAAATAAAAAAACACACTGGTTGAAGCCCATAAACCATCCGCAACAACACACAGTCCGAGAGCAGACCCAGTAGGGGTCTGCAGGGAGCTGGCACGTAGTCTCGTGCCAGGAAGGCCAGGGTGTGGTGAAGGAGTCAGCTCTCCAGAGGAAGAAGACGCGCCTCTGGGGTTTTGGAGCTGGGGGTGGCCCCACTGATATTCAGGCACAGGTGACAGTGTGTGTCGGGGGACAGCTAGCCATTGGGGGCCATCCCGAAAGGATGGCTGGGGGGCAGGGGACCAGCCTGGAGCAAGCGCAGGGCACCCTAGGAGTCCAGACTGGGCCTCCCACAAGCCCCTGGGGACGCCAGGAAGATGCCCACCTTCTGGGGTGCCCTGCAAGGCAGACGCTGTGGATGCTGCCGGGCCCTCCTTATTGTGGACCTTGGAATCTAAAACCCAGTCACTTAACATGACTAGTTTGGAAAGCTGACCATGTGGGCATGAAGAAAACCTCACATCCACTAAGTGGAAACAGTCCATACCACATTCCTCAGTGGTAACATAAGCTGACAACACAACAGCCGATTTCAGTGCTCTGGACACTTAACTGTTAGTCTACTCTTCGCAGGCAACTCACAGGAGTCGTGGAATCTGGGGGTTGGGGGGTGCCGTTAGGGTAGGGCCTGCCGAGCCATCTGCAGTGGGAGTAGGCGATGGGATTTACAACTCCAGAACTTTGAGGCAGGTGAGGAGGGAGAACGGCTGGGCCTAGAGCTCCTCACCCGGGCTGAGGGGGGTGGCCAGGGCAGGTGTCTGCACCCCGCACAGGTGCCTGCACCCCACACAGGTGTCTCCCGCCCCGCACAGGTGCCCGTGCCCCACACAGGTGTCTCCCGCCGTGCACAGGCGCTTGCAACCCGCACAGGTGCCCCTGCCCCTGACAGGTGTCTCCCGCCCCGCACAGGGGTCCCCGCCCCGCACAGGGGCCCACGCCCGGAGAGGCGTCCGGCCCGGGGCCGGCGCAGCGGAAGCGCGGGGCGGGGCGCAACCGGCGGCCTCGCTCCCCGCCGGCACGCGCGGACCGGACTCGCCCACCTCGCGGACGCCCCGCCAGGAGGCCGCGGAGGCGGGACTGCGCACGCGCGCCGCGGGAAGAGGGGCAGCCGCCAGCGGCCGCGGAGCCCCGGGTGCGCACTGCGCCTGCGCCGGGCCGACCGCCCGCCCCGCCTCCCCCGGCCCGGCGCAGGCGCACGCGCGCCCCGCCCCGCGTCGGCCTCCTGACCTCGCCGGCCGCCCCGCCTCCCTCGCGTGATGCCGCGGGCCCCGCCCCCTCGCGCCGTGACGCCATCGGGCCCCGACGCGGGGGCGGGACGGGCGCGGCGGCGCCTCGGCGGCTGGGGTGCGCGGCGCGGCCGGCCGGACCATGGCGGACCAGATCCCTCTGTGCCCGGTGCGCGGCGCGGCCGACCGGAGACGCGCGGCCTACTACAGCGCGGCGGGGCCGGGGGCCCAGCGGCCCGGCAGGTAACGACGGGCGCCCTCGCCGCGCCCGGCCGGGTGCGGGCGGACAGGCGCGGGCGGCCAGGTACGGGCGGCCAGGTGAGGGCGGCCAGGTGAGGGCGGCCAGGTACGGGCGGCCAGGCACGGGAGGCCAGGCGCGGGCGGCCAGGTACGGGCGGCCAGGTGCGGGCGGCCAGGTACGGGCGGCCAGGTGCGGGCGGCCAGGTGAGGGCGGCCAGGCACGGGAGGCCAGGCACGGGAGGCCAGGCGCGGGCGGCCAGGTACGGGCGGCCAGGTGCGGGCGGCCAGGTACGGGCGGCCAGGTGAGGGCGGCCAGGTGAGGGCGGCCAGGTACGGGCGGCCAGGCACGGGAGGCCAGGCGCGGGCGGCCAGGTACGGGCGGCCAGGTGCGGGCGGCCAGGTACGGGCGGCCAGGTGCGGGCGGCCAGGTGAGGGCGGCCAGGCACGGGAGGCCAGGCGCGGGCGGCCAGGTGCGGGCGGCCAGGTGAGGGCGGCCAGGCACGGGAGGCCAGGTACGGGCGGCCAGGTACGGGCGGCCAGGTGCGGGCGGCCAGGTGAGGGCGGCCAGGTGCGGGAGGCCAGGCGCGGGCGGCCAGATACGGGCGGCCAGGTGAGGGCGGCCAGGCGCGGGCGGCCAGGTACGGGAGGCCAGGTGCGGGCGGCCAGGTACGGGAGGCCAGGTGCGGGCGGCCAGCCGCGGGCGGCCAGGTGCGCGAGGCCGGGCGTGCGGGGGGTCGGCCGCAGCCTGGGTGGAGGGGCGCCCTTGCCAGCCAGGCGCGGGGCGGGGAGCGAGCGCCCACGGGCGCTGCCTGGGCCGGGAGTGCCCGCTGCTGGCGGGGCGGGGCGGGGCGGGGCGGCGGGGCCGGCGTCCAGGCGCGGGTGAGCGGCCCTCGCCTGCCGGGACGCCCCGCCTGCCCCACCTGGAGGCCGCTGCAGGTCTTCGGAGACAGGGCGGCCAGAGGAGAAGCTCACAGAGGCCGAGCCCTGGAGGTTCTTATCCGAGGGGGCCAGAGCCAGCCCGGAGTGCAGAGGGGACCCCGACTGCAGCGCCCGCCGCAGCACCCCAGCCCCTGGACTTCGGAAAGTCTGGCCGGGCTGCGGGAGCCGTCGGCGCCTCCTCCCGCGGCTGGGCCCCGAGGCCCGTCCGCCTGGAAGCCTCGGCTCCCAAATCAGGGGCGATGTTTTTCCTCACGAGACTCGAGGCCCACAGAGCGCCCTGACCCTGTTCCAGGGTGTGATGGACGCCCCGAGTGCGCCTCCCAGCAACGCTCCGTCAGCCTCTGAGGGGTGACTCCAGCAGCTCGCGGTCGGGGGCAGCCACCTGCCGCCACGGGTTGTGGCCACACTTCGCGTTCACAGCCCTTGCTGCGTGCACCTGGGGGCCGGGTCGTTTGCTGTGACGCTTGGGGTCCTTGTTCCTGGCTGGATTCTCTGACCGCTCCACGTTCCTCTGTCTCTGGTACTTTCCTCTGAGCTTTATTAGATACCAGCGCGGCTGCTCCTGCTTTTTGTGGACTTCGCTGGCGTGGTGTCCTTTTCACCCGTGGGGCGAGTGCCCTCTGGGGTCAGGTTTCCGCTCCACACTGCGCCGGCCTGTCTCGTGTGCGTGCACTCGCTTGGAGGTGCTTATGGACACGAGGGAGTGGGAGTGTGGCCTTTGTTACTCGTTTTCTCTTTCAGTTCCCATTACTGTTTCTCTTGCCTTCCTTTGGATCATGTAAAAGCTTTTTTGGTATCTCTACGGTGCTTTGGAACGCAGCGCTTCGTGTGGTCTTGCGGCGTTTGCTCTGAGAATTACACGGTATGCGGCGTGGTGTGTTGCTCTAGTACTTTAGCACCGGGGAGTGAAGCGGCGCCCTTACCCACGCCCCAACCCCCACTCCAGCCACCACGCTCCTGACTGTCATCCTTGAGTATCAGATGGTACTGTACTCGTTAAGTCATCAACTGTGACTTATAAAGCTCGTAATTATGAGGATAGCATTTGTATGTGCCTCATAATTTCACTCTTCTGTGTTATCTCCTTCCTGATGATACAGGAGTCTCTACCCCCAGCCCACTTCTGATTTCCATTCTTCTTTTTTTTTTAAGATTTTTATTTATTTATACAAGAACCTGGGTACAGGCCAGATGTGCAGGAGAGTGAGAGGATTCACCAGACACAGAGCGGGGAGCAGAACAGGCAGACTGACTGAAATCCACTGCTGAGGAAGCAGCGGGGAGACAGGAGAGGTCTGCCTCGCCATAGGGGATTCTCCCTGGCCGGCCGGGAATCGAACTGGCGCTGCAGAGGCTGCAGACAGCTCCACAGGGCAGCGCTCAACCCGCTGCGCCCCCAGGGAAGACCCTGGCTTCCTTCTTTAGAAGAACTTCCTAGAGCTAATCTTTAAGTTTCTTTCATCTCAGAATGTCTTTATTTCTCCTGCATTCCTGCTTTGTTGGGTATAGGATTCCTGGTTGACAATTCATCTGTTAGCATTTGAAGACACAGTTCCACTTCCTTCCAGCTTTTATGGTGTGTAATTAGGGGTCTGCTGTCATTCAGGGCCGTTCTTTATCTTTCAGATGTTTAGTTATGAGTTACCATGTCACGCTTTTGGTTCAGGGTCTTTAGTATTCACTAAGCTTCTTGAATCCGTTGGCTTTGTTTCTCAAAATTTGGGAAATTTTTAACCATTACTTTTTCTCATTCTGGGGCTGTGTTGATGAAAATTTTGGCACTTTTCATCGTTTCCTTTGACTCTTTTCCTGTATTAGTTTGTGTTCAGATTGTGGCAATTTTATTGAATTGTTCTCAAATTCCCTAATTCTGTCCTCTTCATTCTACTGTTGATCCCACCCAGTGGTTTTATTTCTATTATATTTTTCAACTTTTTGATCTCTGTTGGTTTCACGGGAGTTTGTAGTTGATTTTTGAAGCATTTGTATCCTGTCTGTCTGCTTAAAACGGTCATCATATTCCCAGTGAGTTAGTCTTACTTAGTCTTAGTTTTGGTGTCAATTAATTGTCCTTCTTAAACTTTTTTTTTTTTTTTTTTTAATACAAGCACTGGGCACAGTCAGAAGCGCGGGAGGGTGAGAGAATTCACCAGAGCCAGAGCGGGGAGCAGAGCAGGCAGACTGACGAAGTACACTGCTGAGGGGAGCAGCGGGCGGCAGGAGAGGTCTGCGTGCCATGAGGGACCCTCACCGGCGGCTGGGGATTGAACCGGCGCTGCAGAGGCTGCGGGCAGCTTCGCAGCCCAGCGCTCCACCGCTGCGCCACCAGGGGAGGCCCAATTAATTATTTTTCCTAACTCACGTTGTTTGTGTTCTGGTTCTTGGTAAGGGGGATGGTTTTTGATTGTATCCTGGTCATTCGTCTGTTATGTCAGAAGAATGTGGGTCCTATGTGTACCTTTTATTTTAGCAGGTGTTTTCTTGTTTGGATTTAGCACATGGATCCTGGCCTGCATCAGTGAGCGGTGGTTCCAATGGCAGTTTGATTTTTGGGGTCTTCATGCTGTGATATTTGGTCTGCTCGGTTTATGTGGTGCTGCTGGGGTTCTTACTTGCCTCTGTGCTGCTGAGGGGAGGAAAGGGTTTCCTTAGCCTGGTTCTCTTGGTAAGACATGGAAGTGTCAGCCTGTGCGAAGGAAGTGGCTTCTCCTACTGCAGTGGCCGAGGTATCACTCCTTGTGTGTGCCCTGGCCACCCGGGGCTGAAGAGGCGCCTCAGGGACCTGGGCCAAGAGGCTTTCCGAGGCTGCCTCCCTTTGCTGTCATCTGGTCGCTGTGGCCGCCGGGGCGGTGGGGGGAGCCGGCCTTGCAGAGGAGGAAAGCCCCGCTTCCTGAGCCCCTTGGCTGGCTCCTGCTGTGTCTTCAAGGCTGGCTGTGGGGTTTGGGGGGAGGAGCCAGGAGAAATGGAACTTGGCTGGGTGTTGTGCTTCTGAATTGTTTTTTGAAGCTTGGCTATGTTTTTATCACGTCAGCGTATACATAGAGCTTCAGGTAGCAGCAGAGGCTCGCGGTGAGCTGCTTCGGTGCCCGTGCACCCACTCACGCTTCCTCACCCGCCTCGCGTCCCGGAGGCATTTCCGTGGGCTCTGCTCGCTGTCCCTCCCGCCGTTTGCGACTCTCCACGGTGCAGCTTCTCTCGGCTCCCCCAGCTGCTCTGCTTTCGACGTCTTCCCTCAGCTCAGCCTCAGCCGGGGGAGGGCGGGATTGGATGCCCTTGACATCTGTCCTCGGCGCTTCCTTCTCTTCAGGCGTCGGAGCCCACGGGTAGAGCAGCGGGCACCGGCAGGTTTCCCCCCAACCCCTGGCCTCCCGAGGTGAACTGGAAATGTTGCCTTTTCCTTGCCATGACACGCTGTAGGCTGGTGTTGCTGCTCCGCCTCTGCTTTGGTGGGATTTTCCAGTGAGGCCGTCCGGGTGCAGAGATTTCTTTTTTGGGTGTTTTAATTTACACAGTCAGTGTCTTCAGTGTTGCTGCGCTACCCCGGTGCTCTGCTCACGCTGGGCGAGTTGTGATGGCTTCTGCTCTTGGAGGACTTGGCCCGATTAAGACAAGTTGGCGCGTGCGCCGTCGCCTGCGCGGCCCGGTGCTGAGGTCTGGGCCTTCGCTCCTGGCCGGGCGGTCGGGTGAGCTCTGGTCTTGTCCAAGACCCCCCTGTGCTTAATCCTCGGAGCTTTCTGTTTCGGGTGCACTCATCTCTGCTCTTTATTTTTTCCTTTCTTCCGTTTGCTTTGGTTTATTTCTCTCTTGTTCTTGTTTCCTAGGTGGTAACGTAGGTTGGAGATGGGACATTTTCCCTCTTTTTTAAAGAAGGGTTTCGTGCTGTGCGTCTCTCTCTCGGCATTGGTTTATCTGGGACCCGTCTGCTTTGGTAGTTTGTTTCTTTTGGGACTTCTTTGACTCACGGATTGTTTAGAATTGTGTTTGGAAGATTTACTCTTCATTACTGATTTGTGCTGTGATTCTTTTGTGATTGCTGTGACTTCAGTTATTTTAAATTTGGTGCGGTTTGTTTTAGGGCCAAGGATCCAGCCTTTGTCGGTGAGATTCTCTGGGCCCTGAAAGGAAAGCGCATCTGTTGCCGCTGTTGCGCGGTGTCCTGAAATGGCGATTGAACCCCGTTCACGTCTTCTGTCCGTGTGGACTTGCCGTCTGATGTTCTGTCGCTTGTTTAGATCACGTGTGGAAGCCTCTGACTGTAATTGTGGTTTTGTCTATTTCTTTTAGTTTTATCATTTTTTTGCTGCATGTTTCACAAGTCTGTTGCTGGGCGCACATCTGCTTGGGACGGCTTCGTGTTCTTGAGGGCTAACGCCTTTACCACTGCGTGACTGAATTTCCCTGTCTGTCTCTAGTAATTTTTTGCTTTGAGGTTTCTCTGACATCACTGTAGCCTCTCCTTTCCATCAGTGTTTGCCTGGCATGTCATTTTCCCTCCCTTTTATTCTGATCCTGCTTTCATTTGAAGTGAGTTTCTTGTAGTCACATATGGTTGGTTTGGTTTTTTTGTTTTTTGTTTTTTGGGGTTTTTTTTGGTGGGACCCTCGCCGGCGGCCGGGGATCGAACCGGCGCTGCAGAGGCTGCGGGCAGCCTCTCAGCCCAGCGCTCAACCGCTGCGCCACCCGGGGAGGCCCAGGTTGGTTTGTATTTTTTATCCACTCTGCCAGTCATTGTCTTATGATCGATGCATTTAGAACATTCACGTTCAATGTAATGATTTAAAAGTTAGGGTAGGGGTTCCATTTGCCATTTTACTTTTTGTTTTCTGTTTTTGGTTTTTTTTTTTATTTCTCTAGGGTTTTTTTCCTGCCTTGTGGGTTACTTGGACATTTTTTAGAATTCAGCTTGCTTTGGGCATTTTTCAGTGTACCTTGTGTAGATTTTATTAGCAGTAGTGCCGGTTGTTACACTACAGATATGCAGCTCCTCACAGTATACTGCTAGTGCTCCTTTTTTTTTTTTTTTTTTGAAGATTTATTTATTTATTTATACAAGACCCTGGGTACAGGCCAGAGGTGCGGGAGGGTGAGAGGAGTCACCAGAGACAAAGTGGGGAACAGAACAGGCAGAATGACTGAAATCCACTGCTGAGGGGAGCAGCGGGCGAGACAGGAGAGGTCTGCCGCGCCATGTGGGTAGCTCCCTGGCGGGGCTTGAACTCATGCTGCAGAGGCTGCGGACAGCTCCACCGCGCTGAGGCCTAGCCCCGCGCCCCAGAGAGGCCCTACTGGTTTTGCTCTCTTGTCACTTTGAGTGACGTGTGGAGTCCTCGCCTCTTTAGACCTCTTCTCCTTTGATAACTGTCCCGTGGACCTGCTCCCGCGCAGTCAGGGCCAGTGTGGCCATGGGCAGCCCTGAAAGCTTCGCTGTCTCGGGGACGAGTTGTGGTGCACCCGGCGGGGGTGGGGGGCGGGTGAGCCTGTTGTGCTGCTGGTGTTTTTGCTCCTTCTGTTGGTCCAGTTTCCTGACGTGCCCTAGTTCCTTTTTCTAATTCTGTGCTAAGAATTCCTGCCTCTTCGTTTCGAGCAGATCTGCCGGAGCAAGTCGCCTCTTGCCGCCCCGGCTTCTGTCAGGAAACAGGTCGTCGCCCCGGGACATCTGTCTGTCTGGTCTTCTGTGGGCCGCTTGTTTGGGGCCTTGGCCCAGATTTCTTGGAGTTTATACGGTGTGGGGACCCGCTTGGTCTCCGGGATGTATGGGTTATGCCCCTTGACAAGGCAGAACGTTTCAGCCGCCGTTGGGCACCTTTGAGTGGTTTCATCTCATCTCGGTGCGCAGCAGCGACTGGGAGGCTCCCCCGTGGCCCGCCCCCCGCCCCCCACCCCCCGCGCGCCTCCCCTCCCCGCCGCTGCCGGCTCAGCGTTTCCAGCTCTGCTGCTCCCGTTTTCGGTCTTGAAGTTTCCAGTTGTTTCTCGTCATTTCAGTTATTTTTCATTTGCTCAGGCGTGTGCGTGCTTGTCTGTGGAAACGCGTCCGTGGTGGCTGTCGCAGAGCCCAGGTCGGAGGAGCCCCCGTCCGTGCCGTCCTGGCCCAGGCGTCCGCTCGCTCCTTCGGCTCTTTCCCTCGGAGAGTCCCCGGGTCTTGGGGTCATGAGTGTCTTTCCCTGTGCTCTGGACGCTTGGGGATGTTCCGAACAAGCGCGGAACCTTGAAGTCTTCCGCTGTGCGGGCCGCCTGGTACCACCTCGGGGGACGCCGCGCTGCTGCTGGAGGCGGCGCGCTGTTCCTGCCGGGAGAGGCTCCCGCTGGGCTCTGCCGACTTGGCCTTGGCTGGGACAGGGAGGGGTGGCCTCTCCCCACCTGGCATGTAGTGCTGCCACCCGGGGAGGGGGCTTAGGGTTCCTGTTTCTCGCACGTCCTCCTGCGACACTGGTGGGGTGGGCTCCTTGTGGGCCCTGCAGTGACTCCTGGGATGAAGGTCTCCCCTGCTCCCCGACACCAGGGGAAGGCACCCCTCAGCTGGGAGTGTGGCAGTCTGGGCTCCCATCATAATTGCTCTGGTGTGGGGTAGGGGTGCTGTGCATTTTTTAAGATTGGGTGGACTAGCGGGGTGGTGTCTAAAGCTTTTAGTCCTGTGCTTGGCTGAAGAGACCTGGATGTTTCTGGCCTGCCCCCGTGGACGTTCCTGGTTGCTGACTGGCGCTCAATATGGGGTCCAGGAGGCGTCTGGGACTCAGCGCTGCACGGCTGAGGGGCCTGAGGCCTCCTGCTCTGCCCTCCGCTCTCTGTTCTCCAGCAGAATCTCCGGGGTTCCAGCTGTGCTTCAGGGGTACGGGGCACCTCTGACTTGGTCTGCGGCTGGGAGGGCTGATTTATCTTTGCTCTTTTTTTCTCTTTACTCTTTATTTTAAATTCCCCTTTATTTTTCATCCATTTACCGCATTTTTTGGATATGTAGTTCATACCACACAAATCTTTTTTTGATCTGCCATACAAGTCTGCTGTTGAAAGTGTAAGATCCAGGGCTCCCCTGGTGGTGCAGGGGTTAAAGACAGCACTGTGAGGCAGTCCACAGCCTCTGCAGCATGAGTTCCATCCCCAGCCGGCCAGGGAGCTACCCACATGGCGCGGCAGACCTCTCCTGCCTCCCCGCTGCTCCCCTCCGCAGTGTACTTCAGTAGCTCTGCCTGTTCTGCTCCCCGCTCTGTCTCTGGTGAGTCCTCTCACCCCCCCACACCTCTGGCCTGTTCCCCAGTTCTTGTATTAATTAATTTTTTTAGAAAAAGAAAAGAAAAGAAAGTGTAAGATTCAGTACCTGAGTGTGTTCCCAGAACAGCACCCAGGGACCGAGTGAGAACACCCCAGCCCCCTCCCGCGCCCGCTTCTGTGGGCCTTCAAAGACGTGACCGCAGACCGGCCGGTCGGCCTGTGGCCCTGCAGGACTCCGGGCTGCTGTGAGTTGGTCTCGCAGCCGCTGCTGAGGGTCTTGCGGGGACAGCGCGTGTCTTGAGTGCTGGCTTTTGCCTTAGTCATACACACTTTTCTCCAAATCTTAAAAATTTTGCGGTTATAGTGATGAGCTAATAAATGCTAGTTAGAGGGTGAAACTTTCCTTCGCTATGACAGCTACGATTTTCAAGCTCTTCGAAAGTGCAGATGGTTCAGCGCTGGCCAGGCTGCCCAGGACTGCTTGGACTAGTCTTAAGGTCTGTAAGAATTCCCTGGAGGAGGGCCTGGCTCTCGCGAGTCTGTGACGTTCCTACGCCTGCCGGATCGGGAATGTTTCACGGCATTCTGTACAGCGGCAGGGGCAGCTGCAAGAGGCTGCGGGTCTGGCTGCCGGGCCGCGGGTCTTCATTCCGTGGCTGGCGTCTTTGCACGATTCAGCCTCTGCGGCTCAGCCTCGGGAGCTCGCCTCAGGCCACGCGGCGCAGGGCGGCATCTGTCCCGGGGTCTCCCCGCGCACTGTGGTGGGGGGGTGGGGGGGTGGGGGCTCTGGCCACCGCCTGGTCCACCGGGTGATACCGGAATTGTCAGGCCTAGTCTCTCAGCCAGGAATGGATCCCAGGCTGCAGGGCAGCGCTGAGCCCCGGCCACTAGGCCCCCACGGGTTGGTGTCTCACGAAGCCGCAGCAGGAACTTCGCAGACGCTCAGGCCAGCAAGCGAGCAAAGGCAGGTTTGTTTAGAAGAAGGAAAAGTTTATTGAGGAGGAAAAGAGCAGAAATAAAGTGGGACTCCCAGGCCAGGGAACCAGGCCTGGGAGGGGCAGGGAAGCCAAAGCAGAGTCGTGTCTCAGGGAATATAGACTTTCTTTCCCTGATTATTCTAAAGCTGCCCCCGTCTCTCTGTGATGGGTCAGTTCTCGGCTGTCTCACTTCATTTGCTACTGAGCGGGGGATCTTCACGTTCCTTATCTAGCAGCTTTCTCTTTCCCCATTTGTTGCATCTTTAAATTTACGGCCCAGTCCTCTGGGTGGACATCCCTGCATTGAAGCTAAACAGCTGCCCTTCTAATGGGACCATAAATGAAACCACGCTCCATGTCTCCGATCTCCGCCTCCCTTTCCCACCCGAAGGAAACCGGGACCAGCGTTAACAATGTTGTCCTTGGTCCTGGCATGTTTGTTTTTCCTAACGGAATGGGTTACTTTCCCTTGCTCGTCCTTATCTCTGAAGCCTCCCTAAATTTTTCAGAGGTCCCCTCCTGCACTGTCCCTAAAACTGCCTAACAACCCTAGCTTGCCCTGTCTCACGGGGACCCCCTGAGCGCCGGGGCTGCCGACTGGCTCTTGCCCCTGTGTGGCTACCGGGGAGCCAGCGGCTCCCCACTCTGCACCTCCCGGTGGGGGGCCCTGGCTCCCCTGCGTTGACTCTTCCCTCGAGCGCGTGGCCGCCTCTCTCTCCTCCGCCGGTGCCCGCAGGCCGGAGGCGACGTTTCATTTTCCCAAAGTAGGTTTGAGCCTGAGGCCTCTTTTAACGTGATTCTCCTCTAAGGTCAGTTCACTTCAAGAATGTTTCTCGTGGAAACGGAAGCAGTGGAGCCGTTAGAGCCTTCAGGTCCGGACGGAGCCGGAGCTGGTTACTGGACCGACCTGCTGCCGCCTCGCGCCGGCCTCTCGGGGGTGCGGCCGGGCCCCGTCCCCGGGCGGCGGGCTGAGGCTTCCGCAGCCTCCTTTCTGTCGTCTTTGTTCGCGTTGTTTTTACTCGTTTTAAAAATATGTTTCCAGAATTATACTTAATTGCTGGAAACGTTGATTTTTCTTGAGTGACAAACCAATTAAGTGTGTATGACACCAGGCAACAAAGACACTTAAGATTCTCTGCTTGTCCTGTCTCTGGAAAAATCCATTATTCATCATCTTATTGTTTTTAAATAGTGAGGTAAAATTTTCAATACAATAGGAAAATTGCTTTGGAATGGAATGAATTGCTTGCCAGTTCAGAGGCCCTTTCTGAAGTCGCGGCCGGGGAGCGGGCTGCTCACCGTCATTATCCTGCAGACTCTGCTCCCCCAGCACCGCGCTTGACGGGCTGGTGACTTGCTAAGATGCAGCACAATCGCCGAGAGAACGTAATGAAAGAGAGTAAAAATCCCGCTTTCTGCTATATTATATTTCAGCGGTTTTTGAATTTCAATCACATTCTGTATAAATATTCATTTTCTGGTTGGCTGTCTTAAGAGGCGTAATCTTACACAGAGAAGTAAGGAAAAAGGAATTTTTATCAGGAAAAATACTCTGCTTTAGGTCGGTTATTTTATAGATCGTGTCATTTTTTTTTTGTCTAGACCAACGGTCATGACAAGTGCTGATTGCTGGGCTGTTCTGTGTGATGGCGATAGTGATTGCAACTATTTGTAGAAGGTTCTACAAAGAGGCTAAAATGAGTGTCCTTTGATCTGGTGGAGCAGGTGGCTCGAAATAGAGGTGGGTTCAGCACCACCGCCCCCCCCCCCCCCTCACCTGTATTTTCTTTTAATATTTATTTTCCTTTATGCACACAAGAGCTGGGGTGCAGGCCAGAGGTGCGGGCTTGAGAGGACTCCCCAGAGACAGAGTGGGGAACAGGTGAGCCACTGAAATCCACTGCTGAGGGGGCAGCAGGGAGACAGGAGAGGTCTGCTGCGCCCTGTAGGTAGCTCCCTGGCTGGGGATCGAACTCAGGCCTTGGTGGCTGCCAGTAGCCTCATAGTGCTGAGACCCAACCCCTGTGCTGCCAGGGAGGCCCCTTGTCGCGTGTCTTTTCTCCTGTCAGTTGCTGAGAGGAGTCAAGGCCTCCCGGTGCCCTTGTGCTTCCGTCTGCGGCTGGACCCGGGCAGCCTTCCGAGGCGTTGGCGCTGGTCGGGGTGGGACTCGCGGCGTGGCCCTCTCCTCCTGCCTCGGCCCCCTCGCCTGCGGGCTGTGCTCTCCCTGCCTCGAGGCGCAGCCTTGCTTCCTCTGCACGCTCAGCTTCCCAGCTCTGCCTCCGGGCTTTGCATGTCATATGCCCATGACATTACATTTAATTAGTTGTCATTATTTTTATTTCTTCTAGAGGGGTTTTTTGCCCTCTAGGTGACAAGTGCTGATGTCTGGAGCCGTCTTGGCTGGCCCGGCTGGGGTGTTGGGGCCCCACTGGCACCTGGGGCTGGGGCCCCACCCCGCCCGCCCAGAGAATCCCCGAGGCCCCGCTCTGTAGGCTGCCCAGCCCTGTCCACCGGGTACCCCTGCCATGCGCCTGGGCCCTGCCGCACGCGCTGTGCAGGCCCTGGCACTGCTCTCTCCTCACCCCTGAGCTCTGGCCTCCGGCTGGTGACCTTTTCTCACCCTGGGACTGGGCATGTGTAGCGTCTTCTGAGCAGACCGGCGGTGCCAACCGGGTTCCCATCTGCGCATCCAGACGACCCTTTTGCCACCCTGGATCCCTGGGCCGACGGCCCTTCGCTGTCAGGGCTCCCCACGCGGCCTCCCCCGCCTCGTCCCTCCCCACAGCCCGGCCGCAGGGTCAGCCCGGCGCTACCGCGCTGTCACCGGCTCTGCTCCCGGCTGACGGCCGCGCGCTGGGCGTCTCCTGCGGCCTCCTGTCCCGGGTCGGAGCCGCCTCTGTCAGTGACTTAGTCTCTCAGCAGCTCTGGGACGGTCTTACCCACTGTTGCTTGAAATATTTTTCTGTCCTAATCCGCTTTTCTAGGATCCCAGGGTTGTGAACGTCAGACCTTTGCTTCGAGTCTCTTCTGTTCCTTTCTGTAATACTCGTCCGTGTCTCACGGGGTGTGGTCCTGCTGGCTGCTCTCAGCCACCCGCTGTCTGTTTCATGACGCGATTATCACTTGTCGAGGGTCTTCCTTGCTCTCGAGCCCGGCTCTATCCCCGTCTGCGCGTGGACGAGCTTGGGGCACACCCATGAGGCCTCGGGGATTATCTCGTGGCCTCTGGGTCTCACCAGCCTCCTGCAGATGCTGCGTGTGCTTGGTCATGGCACCCTTGAACTGGCAGGTTGGGGCCGCAGGCTCCCTCAGCCCCGTGCGGGCGGCGCCTCCAGGCCCAGCCTGCTCCCGGCTTTGTTCTCTGCACCTGCCGGGAGGGGAGGGGAGGGCCCGCCCGCACCCGCGTCCCCGGCTCAGAGCCCCGTCTGAGCTGCAGCTGCCGGGTGCTCGCGGCCTGCGCAGCACGTTGGGAACGAGGCGCAGCCACACCAGGGCAGGGGGAGGGGAGCTGGGCGGTTCTGCCCACCCTGCAGCAGACCCTGCGTGCCCATCTCCACCGCGTGTGATTCTGACTGGTGGGTGGGAAGCTGGTGGAACGTCTCCCCCTTCCGCCAGCGTGTCACACGCGGTGTCGGGGTGACCGGGAAGCCCACTGCTCTGCTCCTGCTGCGGGTCGTGATGTTCTCGAGGGGGCGGCGGGCGGGCGGACCGTGGTGCTGACCTTCCCGTCAGGATGGAGCTGCGGGGAGGCCCCGCAGAGCATCGCCGGTTCCGCCTGCGGAGCAGCTGCCGGCGGGGCGGGTCGCGGGATGGCTAGCTCGAGGCCGTGAGGGGGGCGCCCCACGGCCGTGTGACAGCGCCTACCTGGCGCAGAGCCCTCGCAGTGCCGCGCACGGCTTCCTGCCTCAGCCTACTCTTCTTGCCTCCACAGGTTCCGGCTCGAAGAGGAGTCAGCCCACTTGGATGAAATGCCGCTCATGATGTCTGAAGAAGGCTTCGAGAACGACGAGAGTGACTATCACACGCTGCCACGGGCGAGGGTCGCCCACAGGAGACGCGGCCTGGAGTGGCTCGTCTGTGGGGGCTGGAGGTCCCTCTGTGCCAGGTTCGTCACCGCCCCCGAGTGCGCCATGTGTGATCCGGGAGCTCAGCTTCTGGCGGGGGGCGGGGGGGGGGGGGAGGTGACCCAGATGGCGTGGAGCAGGCCGAACCGCAAGATGGCTATGCGGCCATTTGATGTTTGGAAGCGGAGAAAATATGCGATTTGCCATCAGTGCGTGAGAGAGCTTGTTCCGGCTGCTCCGAGCTCCTGTGCTGGGCGCCGCGGCAGCCCCGGGCGGCGGCTGTGTCGGGTCTGATGGCAGCACCGGCCCTGGGAAGAGGCACCGCCAAGTGAGTGGGCCCCCGAGCGGGAGGAGGCCCCTGCGAGTGGTAGGCGTGAGCTGACGGCCTACAGGTGGGTCTCCTCACCATGATGGGGGCGCCCGGGGGGTCCCTCGTGTCGGGGGCGCTGCACTTCTGCCAGCAGCCGGCCCAGGACCCAGGATGCGGTCGCAGCACCGACCCTGCCTGGAGGGAGCACGTCAGATTCTCGCGCTCCTGGGGCATCCCCTTGTCTTGTTGCCCGGGGCCACATGCTCCTGCCCGCCAGGAAGGGGGTGACCATGGAGTGCAGGTGTCCGGTGTCCTGCGCGCTCCCTTTGGGAGTTTGCAGCGAGGCTTTCTTTTAAGAATTATTCCCTTAGTGTAAGATTTTAATTTTTATTTCTTTATGCACACAAGGACCGGGGCGCAGGCCAGAGGTGGGGGTGAGAGGACTCCCCAGAGACAGAGTGGGGAGCAGAGAGTCATTGCTGTGGGGTGCAGCGGGGATACTGGAGAGGCCTGCGGCGCCCTGTGGGCTGCTCCCTGGCCGGTGTCACACTAAGGCCGCTTTGCTGTGGAGGCCCTCGAGGAGGTGCTGAGACTCAGCCCCTAGGCTGCCAGCGAGGCTGCCCCAGAGAGATGTTTTTATAACTGATTTGATTTCTGGGTCAGCTTGTGAGGGGGTCCAGCAGCATGGGGTGGGCTTGGGCTCCCGAGAAGTCCCTCAGGGGTGGACATCAGAGGCTGGGAGCCGAGGCGGAGAAGCTTCCTGCCTCCAGCCCCTGTCGGCCTGAGCTAAGGCGCTCTCATCTCTCGTGTACGGAGCCTTTCATAGGAAGAGGGGACTCGTGGTCAGTGACTCGGCAGTTGCAGAATTGTGATACAGATTTAATAACTGTTTTGAAAGTATTTTCTAGTTTATTTCTTTTTTTAAAATTTATTTATTTTTATACAAGAGCTGGGGTACAGGCCAGATGCGCAGGAGGGTGAGAGGATTCCCCGGAGACAGAGCGGGGAGCAGGACAGGCAGATCCACTGAAACCCACTGCTGAGGGGAGCAGCGGGGAGACAGGAGAGGTCTGCTGCGCCGTGTGAGTCAGCTCCCTGGCCAGGGATCGAACTTGTACTGCAGAGGCTGCGGACAGCTTCACAGCGCTGCACTCAACCGGCTGCGCCACCAGGGAGGCCCAGTATTTTCTAGTTTAAATAGCTTTTCTGGAGTGTTCTTTGGGGCACGTAGTCAATGCTAGAATTAGTTTTTTAGCAGATTGTTTTTGCTTTTGTGTCCGTTGCGTTTCGTGCTTTTCAAGGAATTTATCTTTTCAGTTTTTAATTACAATTTTATTGATTTACGGTTACTTCCCATAGTTTTTGCTGTTAGAGGACGGTAGGTTTGGTTCGCTGTGGGAAGTGTGGACGGACTCCAGGAGCAGCTCGCCGCCCGGCCGAGTCCCGGTGCCAGCGTGGTCGCCCCATCCTTATCCCCACCCCGCTCTCTGCCTGCCTCTTGGCAACTGTTGTTTTTTTTTTTTTTGCAGTCTAAGAATTATTTTTGTTGTGATTTGTTAGTTCGTTTGCTTCTGTTTTCTCGCGTTTTCGGCGTAACTGCCGCAGGCGGCGTGTTCTTGCACCAGGTGCGACTCACCTCTGCCCCAGCCTGTCCTGTTGCCGGGCACCGCCTGCCAGGCATCCGGGTGGCTGCTGGGGGGCACCTGGCCGGCTGCTGTGAACAGGGTCTGGGAAGTAAAGATGCTCTGTCCAGGTTCACGGACTGTGGCCCCCACACATCCTTGGAAAGCTGCTGGTCTTCAGCTTCCCCAGGAGCAGGCCTGTCCGCACTGCCGGGGCGGGGCTCGGTGGCCGGGGCGGGGCGGGGCGCTGAGGCAGAGGTGTTCAGCGCGCGCAGAGGCGCTACCTGGGAAAGCTCTTGGTTATTTTCTTCCACAGACGTCACTTTGGTCCTCCTCACTCGTCATTATTTGCCGCATATTTTACTCGCATTACTTTGCCCTCAAAAGTTGCCCATAATTTTTTACCCGTCTGCTCTGCGCCCATGGTAAGCGTTCTCGTTCCTTCGGGCGCTCAAGCCCGTGACTCCCTTTCTGCCTGCATGTCCGTCGGCGGTTCCAGTGGCGCCCCGGCCCGTCTCTGAGCCTCACGCCTGCGCTTCCTGGCGTGGTGGCCGGTCTGTGGTGGGTGGAAGCCCCCGGGCTGCCACCCTCCGTTTCCCTGGGCGCGCAGCAGCGGAAAGTCTGGTCGAGGTCTACACAGGCTGAGAGAGAAAATATTAATAAACTGTTGGACATTTGTGCTTTCGGCCTCGGTGTAAGTTTAGGGTTCACTGAGTGTGAGGCGGGGCCCACGTGGGGCGTGGTGCTGCCGGTGGGAGCCTCGCCCACGGAGGAGGTATGGACTTGGCGTGGACGCTGGCCCTGGCATGACCCTGGCCCTCATGTCCCCGACGGCGGCCGGGCAGCAGCGCGCACAGTGCAGGCGGTCACAGGGCGCGCCCCGGCCTTCCCTACCGGAGAGGTCCTGAGCGCAGCCCAGGCTGGGCAGGCATTCCCAGGGGCACCGACACCTACGCTCGGCCTGGGGCCTGACAGGGCCTGGGTACAGGGCTTGCCCAGGGAGGTCAGAGGCAGCGTGAAGGTGGTGCCCACAGGAGCCACGTCTGGATCTCCATGTCGGCTCCTTCTCAGACAGCCATCACCGCAGGCTCACGCTCACTCCTGAGCTTGCTTTGCCCCGTGAAGTCCGGGTTCCTGCCTTCCGCCCCGACTTGCTGTCCTGGCCGCGACTACAGTAAGAAGGAGAAATTGAACAGCTTCCCTTAATAAGCCGTCCTGCGTCTTTCTACTTTGGAAATTTGAATTGACCGAATTTTTCACCCTGAGGTTTATAAATTCATGATAACGTTATGTCTAATAGACCTAAGTTGTATGCCTTTTAATCATTTTCTGAAGTATTTTAAGTAAAACTGTCCCTCTGGAAACTATCCAGAAATGATGGTTTGGATGTCAAGGAAGGGGACGTGCTAGAGCTGGCGATGTCGGCACCAAGCTAGACTCAGGATTCAGAGCCTCGCTGCGTGGACGGGGCAGCTGCGTGGAGTGTGGTCGGGCCTTTCCTGCCTCCGCTGTGGCCCTTGCCGGTGTCCTTTCAGCGTAGTGAGCTGAGCCATAGTCTTAATTCTGGTTTTGCTGTGACTGGAAATGTCACCTTTTGGAGAGAAAAGGTGGGGCCTGGACTCCCTGGAGTCTCCGAGCCTCCACCGCTGGCCAAATCGGGTGCCAGAGAGCCTCGGGGCCCCACTGAGCGGCGTGGAAAGTCGCCACTAGTGGGGGCGGCACCTTCCTCGGGGCCCAGCTGAGGTGTGTGGGTTTCACTTGCCAGGAAGAGCCCCTCCGCGGGGCTGTGATTCCCCATGTCCTGGGCCTCACAGCACGCACACGTCTCATTCAAATCTAGCTGACGGACCTGTTTTAAGAAAACCCCAACAAATTAGCGTTGGGTGTGTTACCGGGTGTCTGACAAATGTGGATGTGAACAGCTTTTTCTCTGAATTCTAGAACTATTTAAAAGCCTTTTTAGAAAGCACGTGCAATGTGTACATTTTGTTTCATGCAGTTGCTGTGATTGGCTGATGCATATTTGTCAAAGGAAAAGGGAACTGAAGGCTCGCACGGTATGGCTGGGATGTCCCGAGAAGTGTGAAGAAAAGCATCCCGGGAATTCTATAAAAAACCAAAAGTACAACGTATTCACCTTCATCCCCGGGGTAAGACTCCGTTCCTGGGGCCGGGCTGGCCGGGAGGGTGTTGGCTTCGTTCCTGTTTTTGTGTTTCTGAATTTTCACCCATGTTGACCGTGTCGCATCCTTTTGCTTTCGGGCCATCGTGTTCCAGGCTGTTGTCAGCAGTCCACGTGCACATCCGCGTCCGCATAGCTCGGTCGAGGACGACGACCGTGTCACTGCTGCCTGCAGCGCTCGATAAACATATTCATGTCCACATTATAGAAAGAAATAAAGCTAACTAAAATGATCAGAAGCCAAGCCGTAAGTTGCGACCCGCTGGAAAGGTGGAGGGGAAGTTGAAGGTCGTGTCTGCAGCAGTCAGGGAGTGTCATGATGGAAGGGCGAGAACTGTTTGCACAGGCGTGGCATCTGGAAGCGTTTCCAGAGCTCTCCTCTCCTCCCGTACACGTTTCAGGCCTTGACACGTCGTCACGTAATCTTTAATTAGGTGTTAAGCTAAATTTAGCACTGAAATTAAATATGACTTTTGTTGCTAGCGATCGTCCTGGCTTAGATGACAAAGCCAAGCCTGCGTGTATTTAGAATAGTTGAGCCATTTTTGGGCTCTGTGGCTTGTTCCCTCTTCTTCTAGACAGATCTGTCTCTAAAGGCAAAAGCAAGAAGGTACACATTATGTTTCTGCATGAAGATTTTGACCTGCTGCCGGGATTAGCGCACGCATGCTTTTTTACAAGAAAACCCTGACGTGTGAAACAAGGGCCGCTCTGCTCCAGTGTTTTGAGTGACATCAGCGCGATGCCACCCTGGTGCTGCTTCTGCCGCCGTCCCCCGCGGGGCGGCGAGCGCCGGCTCTCGCGCAGGCACCATCCCTGAAACCCCAAACCCCGGGCTCTGCGATTCAAGCACAGATCTTGTGTCAGGACAATAAAACGTAAGCCGTCCTTAGGCAGATAAATATTCTCATCTTTATTGAATGAAGCTCCTGTTTTCCTCTCAGGTTTGAATTATTAAACGCGCTCAGATTGGCTCAGCACTGTGCGTTTTCCTGAAGGTCGCCGGTGCATTAGGCAGACGGGGAAGTATTGATTCAGTGTCTGAGGCCGGCAGTGCCGCTCAGCTCTGCCCCAAGCAGCCCGCACCGCCTGCCCACACCGCGGAGCCCTCAACATACCTGTTGGTGTGTCTCTGCAACTATCACCCCCTGGATGAATTTTTTCTTAGATTGTCTCTTAAATTAGTCTTTTCATCTAAAACGTAGTATTTTAGAAACATTTGGTAATTGCACAGTAGGAATTCTATGCCATTTTTAGCACGAATGGCAATTTCTGAATTGCTAATAGATATAATTTATGCTAACTGAGATTTTAAAGAAATCACTGAGGAAAAAGAGAGCTTTCTCTCCTGCTGAGATTAATTTATGAAATGATTCAAAACATTTTTAGACAGCAATTGAACATGATTATGAATATAAACGTGTTATCAATGTAACCGATTTTTCAGTCACACACATAATGTATGATGATGCAGATAACTTTATTATCCACTCTCTAAGTCAACAATAAGTACTTAACCCATTGCTCTGCTCTTGTTAAAATTTCCATACCTTCAGTTGCATAAAAAAAAGCATCAAGGAGATTTTCATTTGCAAGTTTGTAAGTTCCCCTCTCGTTGTAGCGTGCTGCAGACTTATTCTCGTCTACAAACATGAGTATTGTTCCGTTTTGGTTTTCAGTTTAAAAATCTAATCATTTGTTTGTAAATTGAAGTCTATAATATGCTAGATCTTGGGCTTTCTTCTATAAAAGTGATTTTATTTGAATTAAAAATCAAAAACAAAGCCTGCAGGATTTACATTCCTGTAATTTTAATGATTGATGGTATTTATATTTAAAAATATCGTTGAAGATCAGTTATCCAGAGATTAGTAATACATAGCTGTCTGTCTTCCTGAAAATTGGTCTAACATGTACAAATTTGTATAATGTGTCCCTTTTTTTCCTACTCTGAGGGGATGAAATAATTTCAGGAGGTTAGGAAAGCGTGACTGGCTTGCTCTATGCCATTTCAAAAATACATGGTTGCAACCCCTTTTCCATCGTCAGGCTTCCTGGGGTGTCGTCAGACGCGCCTTGGGCGTGTGTGCCTGCTCCGTGCTGACGTGGGAAGCTTTTGCTGCCTCATTTTTTTGACTTACAGAGGATGTGTGTGGCGAACCCAGGAAATCGCACACAAATCAAAAGCTTTTAGAGGATACTTTTAACATAGTTGAAAGTTCTAATTCCCTTTTTAAAAAAATTCTTTCAAATATATCTTGGGGGTGCCTTGGCCGCTCCCTGTGCGGTTCAGTGTTTGGAGAGCCGGTGTCAGAATCGTTACGTTTTGTGTGACTCAGAGGACGGCCTCATCACTGGTGGAAGTGTAGTTACCGTGCTGATTTTGATGACCTAATTGAAGTATTGAAGATTTTCCTTGGAGAAATGTGTTAATTTTTTCTTTTCCTTTGTAGGTTTTGTATGAACAGTTCAAGTTTTTCTTGAACCTCTATTTTCTGGTAGTCTCCTGCTCACAGTTTGTGCCAGCATTGAAAATAGGCTATCTCTACACCTACTGGGCTCCTCTGGTAAAAGAAAAGATTTTTAAAATTAAGTTAAATTAATTATTAAGTATTTATATTATAGTTTTAAGAGTTGAGATAAACTGGTAGAATTTTAAAAACAAAATACTGTCACTGTGTATCATGGAATGTACAAGATTTACAGAGTGCCAGGAGGTCTTTGCTGCTGCAGAGACCAGCCTGTACCTCATGGGTGCCGCGGCCTCCAAAGCCTTCACTGCTGGACCTGCTCTGGGCTCTCCGGACGGCCCGTGGTCCCAGCAGGCCCTCCCCGTGGCCAGCGGTCAGGCCCCACAGCCCCTCAGGGCCGTCCAGGCCATTCTGGACTTGGCGTGTGAACATTTGGAAAAGCAAATGGTGCTCGAATGTTTCTCCTCTGAGCCTAGGCCGTGCGGGTGGTTTGGGGCTGCTTGTGGGCGGCTCCCGGCGGCTTTCTCCCTTCGCCTGGAGAAGCGCACCACGTCCCTCTTGGCCTGCAGGCTCTGGGCAGCCTTGCCGGTGTGGGCCCCCGGAAGCCTGCAGCAGGGCGTCCCTCTGCAAGAGCGGGCCTGGGCGTGCGCACGAGGTGGGCTTGTCTCCACGTGGGGTGGCCTTGAGCAAACGCAAGTGATCCTGAATGTGACACGGTGCAAGGCGAGCCCCGGGGGCAGGGGGTGGACAGCTATGCTGGGCGGGGCGCTGACCTGGCCTCCACCAGCAGGAGAGCTGACGATGGGGTTCGGGGAGCTTAAAGCAGACTCAGCATCTTTATTGGAAGAATTTACCCTCAGGAAATGGTGACTGGGCTCAGACACCCGTGTCTGTCCCTGATGACCAGTCATTTGTGCTTTAGCAGGGGGCCGGGTGACAGGCAGTGTGCAGCGAAGCCCGAAGGGCTCGTGTTCCATGCACGCAGATAGGGTTCGGATACGTGGAGAATGATGCACTGTGTCACCGGTCTTCATTCGCATCCGCCGCCTCTGCGCCGTACTGGCTCCTGGCGGGACAGCCCTCCCCGAAAGGGTTTCTGTCCTGGCGGAGAGAGTGTGGCAGTGGAGCCGTGATGCCAGGTGCCGGCCATAAAGCCCTGAAGACAGGATGAGGGGTAGAGAAGGAGGGGTGGTTTCCAGAGGAAGCCTTTCTGAGGGGCTGGTGTGAGCCTCACCTGAGTGACCGGGGAGGCGGGTGGGCAGGTGCTGCCCAGGGCCAAGAGTGGCAGGTTGGGGAGCCACGGGAGCAGAGGGCCTGGGCTGCAGCGGCTTGGCCTTGGTGGAGCGCAGGGGGTTGGAGGCGCCTGCGTGTTGCAGGTGGACTGCGCTGGAAGGGCTGGGGCCCCGGGGTGCGGGAGAAGGCCACACGGGGGCCTGGGGCTTGGTCGAAATGTAAACCTTTCACTTGTGCATTTATTATGTTTTGTAGTGTTTCATCATTACATTTTGTCTTTTTCCTTTGTTTTCATTAATTTTATGTTTTAAAGCTAATATAAATTGAGGGTGGAAGTAATACGAAATAATAAAAGAATTTTCCCATTTTTGTTAAAGTCTGGTTTTCTCAAGTGCCTTCTTTTATTTTTGTAACAGGGATTTGTCTTGGCTGTTACTATCACCAGGGAAGCGATTGATGAATTCCGGCGCTTTCGGCGAGATAAAGAAGTGAACTCACAGCTCTACAGCAAGCTCACAGTGAGAGGTCAGCGGGCCCCCCAGGCTCATAGTGAGAGGTCAGCAGCCCCCCAGGCTCATAGTGAGAGGTCAGCGCCCCCCCAGGCTCACAGTGAGAGGTCAGCGGGCCCCCAGGCTCACAGCGAGAGGTCAGCGCCCCCCCAGGCTCACAGCGAGAGGTCAGCGGGCCCCCAGGCTCACAGCGAGAGGTCAGCGCCCCCCCAGGCTCACAGCGAGAGGTCAGCGCCCCGCCAGGCTCACAGCGAGAGGTCAGCGGGCCCCCAGGCTCACAGCGAGAGGTCGGCGCCCCCCCAGGCTCACAGCGAGAGGTCAGCGGGCCCCCAGGCTCACAGCGAGAGGTCAGCGCCCCCCCAGGCTCACAGCGAGAGGTCAGCGCCCCGCCAGGCTCACAGCGAGAGGTCAGCAGGCCCCCAGGCTCACAGCGAGAGGTCAGCGCCCCCCAGGCTCACAGCGAGAGGTCAGCGCCCCCCCAGGCTCACAGCGAGAGGTCAGCGCCCCCCCAGGCTCACAGCGAGAGGTCAGCGCCCCCCCAGGCTCACAGCGAGAGGTCAGCGCCCCCCCAGGCTCACAGCGAGAGGTCAGCGCCCCCCAGGCTCACAGCGAGAGGTCAGCGCCCCGCCAGGCTCACAGCGAGAGGTCAGCGGGCCCCCAGGCTCACAGCGAGAGGTCGGCGCCCCCCCAGGCTCACAGCGAGAGGTCAGCGCCCCCCCCAGGCTCACAGCGAGAGGTCAGCGCCCCCTCAGGCGCACAGCGAGAGGTCAGTGGGCCCCCCAGGCGCACAGCGAGAGGTCAGCGGCCCCCAGACTCACAGCAAGAGGTCAGCGGCCCCCAGGCTCACAGCGAGAGGTCAGCGGGCGTCGCCTGCGTGCATGGCTGTGACCGCCGGCTGAGGGCTGTGAGAGCCTTAGGTTTATGTTACTAGCAACTGAGAATTTGTCTTTTTAAAAAAATGGTCCATCGCTGGTACCGTGAGAAATGGCCTCTCCCCATGGGGGCGGCTTCTGTGTGCTGAGTGCCCGTGGGTCTCCCCCCAGAAGAGGCACTGAGGCACCTGCTGGCCCTGCACCCAGCGCCTGGCCTCTGTGGCTCGCCAGTTCACCCTGATGTGGAGTGCGCCGGCCAGGCCGCAGTGACTGTGGAGTGCGAGATGCGGGTCTGCCAGTGTCTGACACCTGCGCCCCTCCTCGCCCCAACGCGGTGTGGGCTCCCGTGGGCGGACACGCTGGAAACGCTGTCTCGAGTGTTCTTTTGAGGAAAAGCCGCTTCCAGATCACTGCGCTGATCTCTGGACGAGGCTTTGCTCGGGACCAACCGCTGTCCTGATGAGCACCGTGGCCAGCACCGGCCTGGTGTCCTGCTCGCTCTTTCCTTCGGAGCCGCTGTTCTAGCAGAATCCTCCACACTTGCTGCTGCTCCTCCCCCTTCCCGTAGGAGCTTCCTGCTGCTATTTGCCTGACTCTCGAGTGGGTGGCAGGGACAGGGGACAGAGATTGGCCTGCTTGTTGGCAGCTTTTGCAAAAACTCCTGATTCGACGGGGCGCTGAGTCACTGCTCCACCTTGGGCCCCACGTCGGTGTCACGCACCTACGCTGCTGCCGAGAGGCGTGCGACCCCAGTGCTGGGTGGCGATCATCCCTTGGCCATGTGACACCCAGTGCCTCAGGTGTCCACAGTGCCCTCTGTAGTCAGGGCATTCTGTGGTCTCGTGAGATTCCAGCCCAGGCCAGTCCTGGACTATGTTGTATTTTTTTGAATTTTTATTTATGTACAGAAGACCTGGGGTGCAGGCCAGAGGTGGGGGGGGGGTAAGAACTCCTCAGAGATAGAGTGGGAAGCAGAGCAGAGCAGGCGAATCCACTGAGACACACTGCTGAGGGGGGAGCAGGGAGACTGGAGAGGTCTAGGGCACCATGTGGGTCACTCCCTGGCTGGGGATGGAACTCAGGCTGCATTGGTAATAGCCTGAGACTGACCCCAGGCCAGCAGGGAGGCCCTCGACTGTGCTTTTAAAGATTCTGCTTGTTCAATGCCAGGGCCTTGCAGACAGGGCTGGGTCAGGCAAGAACACACACCCCATTTGCCCTCTGTGGCCACACCGAGGTGGGTAGGCATGCTCAGGGTGTATCCAGGAGGGCTACAGTGTGTGCTCAGCCCCCGCTGCTGCCACCCCCATCACCAGTATTTCTCTTGGGTCGTCCTCGGGTGCCCTGTGAGCTCAGCCTCTGCGCCGGTCGGGGACTTGCCCTTCTTGCCACGTCGGCGGAGCAAGGGCTGGACACACTTATTTCTGGTCAGCGGGACGGCATTTCCCCTGCGCCGCGTGGCCGTGCCTTGGGGTGCAAGACCTCAGAGCCTGACTGTTCCATGCTCGGCGCGGAGGGATGATGGAGAAAATGCCGGTTTACCACACTGAGGAGTCATGTTGCGTTGCTACACTTGGAACCTCAGTGTGGGCTTAGTCCTGACCTGTCTCCCTGGAGCTCCGGGCGAGAGTGGCTCTGCCTGCGGCTCACATCCTCTGGGCAGGTGTGTGCCGTCAGTGCCGCACGCAGCGATGTGAGGTTCTGGCAGCTCCGTCTTCCTTGGCCACGGAGGGGCACGGGCTCAGTTGGGTGGCGCAGGTCCCCCAGGGTGCGCTGGCGCATCCCCGGTGCCTCCTTTGCTGGGGTGTTTCACGGCCTCCTTGGGAGCTGGCTGGGAGGTGATTCCTTCTAGTGACTGTCTCTTGAAGGAAATTTATTTTAAACCTCTAAGTCTAGCTTGTTTTTGAAGTTATCAGACTGTCATCGGTCAGGTAGAGTGTAACGAGCGCGTCTCCCCGAGCTGATTGTGCATCTTTTGTCTTTAAGGTAAAGTGCGAGTTCAGAGCTCAGACATCCAGGTCGGAGACCTCATCATAGTGGAAAAGGTTCGTACGTTTCCATCTACTTTCGACCTGCACGCGCCCGTGCGCACGCTGGCCCGATGCGGGGAACTGCTGATCTGACGGAATTTGAGATGTTTTGTTTTAAGTCCCTTTCGTAAGGTTTGATGTCGTGGAAGAAAAATTTGGATTTTTGTATATTCTGTTTTGCTGACGTACGGTGCATGTAGGTGACGTCGCCTCTGTCTGATGTAAGGTCTGTAACTGCTTCATGCTGCATCATCAGACTCGTCTCATCGGCCAGAGGGCGTGGGAGTGGGCGCCTGCAGGCCGCTGAGCGCTCCGTCCAGAGCTGCCTTCACAGGCCGACGAGCACGGTCAGCAGGTGTTCCTGGGGCTCAGACATGCAAGAAGGGGAGAGACAGGAGTGATGGGGCAGTGGAAAGAAATCGTGTGGGCCCTGCAGGAGAGGCTGCTGCGGGCTGGAGCCTGCCACAGCTGCCTCCTGGGGGCCCTGCCTGAAGGTGGCTCAGCGGGTCGCCGCTCCTCGATGGGTGTGAGAAGAACCCAACCGTGGGGGAGGCTGGGGCAACGAGCACGAAGCCTCCTGGGTGTTGCCCGCTGGGCCTCTCAGTACCTGAGACGGTGGCCCTCGGGGGCCCTGCCCGGCGGAGTCTCTGCGCGGGGTTGGCACAGGAGCGACTGCGCCCATCTCAGCTTTGTGTCCAGTCGTCTGGCTGCAGAGCTGCCAATTGGACCCAATTGCTCTTGGGGTGGTCTCTGTCTCTGCCCTGCGGGGTGCACCTGCACCCCTCTGTGCACGTCTGCGCGTGTCAGTGGGGACACTGACCAGGGAGGGGCACGTGGTGCACGTGCATGTCTGCCGTGTGCTGTGAGCACGCGCCAGTTCTCCTCTCTGCCTGGGAGCATGGAAGCTTGGCAAGGCCTCCTGGCTCGGCCCTCGGGGCCTTCATGCCCTGCCTCCGCTGCAGTGGGGCTGACGCCAGGCTCACAGCTGGGCTGTTGTGGGCGTAAGGCCTCCCTCCCCCACACACGGGCTCCCCGCAGGCCGTCCTAACACACAGCCTCGCGCCCCACACCAACCCTCTTGGTTCCTGCTTCAGAAACCAACACGTTTGTTCTTTTTTATAGCTGGGTTGAAAGATCATTTATAATAAGCACTTTAAGCAATGTAACGGGTGAGTCTACCACGTTGGAGGATAAGTGATTATCAGGCTTTTCTGCCCTCCCGCCATCAGGATTGATGATGATTATCAGGCTTTTCTGCGGTCCTGCTTGCATGCCTGATGGCGGGCACCTAGCGTGGGGAGTGGGCATGCCTAAGTGAGCGCGCCTGCGCTGAGACTGGGCTCATAAGGCGCCTTATAAGTCCTGGCGAACCAGAATCAGAGAAACCACCAGACGAGAGCAGCACCAGCAGAGCAGCAGAGGCCACGAGAGACACCGGAGAGCCCAGAAAGAGTGAAGACTCGCCAGGGGCAGGCCTCCCGGCCCCCCGACACCCGTGCCTGCCGCATACCTGGTAAAAGCTGAATAAAAGCCACCAAGGGCTCCAGGACTCTCCTTTACAGGTCTGCTTGGGTTGTAGAAATCTGCCCTGTACCCTTCCCGCCACTACACATGTATTTCTTGACCCGGACGAGCACTGCTGGGCTGTGAGGGGTCGGGGCCGCAGGCCAGGGCAGGCACTAGGAGCAGGAGAAAGATACTTGAGGGACCCAGCAGGGACAGTCACAAAATGTGGGCTCGCGGCTCCCGGGTGTCAGCGATCCCCTCAGACGGAGACAGCAAGCGGATGAGGAAGGAGCCGGGCAGGGGAGGGTGGACCCAGCTGCAAGCTGTTCTAGGCAGGCCACGTGGAAGGAGCCAGGGGCTGGAAATGATTTGCCACGTAACCATAGTCGGGAAGAGGGTCTTGATCGACACCCCTGAAGTGCCATTCAGAGCGAAGTCGCCACCGGAAACTGAGGGGGGTTACATCACGGCAGCAGGCTCCTTCGCCAGGCCTGGTGCCCCAGAGTCTGACCCGCACGTGGCCACGACGACCCAACATCGGAGTCCAGGGTGCAAGCCGAGCAGCACAGAGAGGCCTCGTTACAGCAGCAAAGGCTTCACGTCGGCAGTCAGATTCCTCCTGCAGGGGACTGGACAAGAGGAGCAGCGTGAAGCAAGGCACGCAGGGACAGCAAAGAGCGAAGCCACTGCCCTGGGGATAGGGACTCAGACACACAATAATCAGTAAATTGATGCGCCCCAGCATGAGTGCTGGAAAGGCCGGCGTGGTCCCCAAGCTCAGCGTGGACGGCGGCTCCACTGGTGTCCCCAGGGCTGCTGCCACGGAGGACGCGGGGCTCAGCAGCATGGACCACGGCTGACAGTGCGCCATCAGCTCAGGCGTCCAAGAGCCGGTTACGGAGCTGAGCTCATCATCAGAGCCCCCCGAGGTCCAGGTGTTTCCACCGAAGAATTCCCAGAAACCTTTAAAGAGAACAGCGTCATTTCACATGGAAGCTCCTGGGAACTAGTTGAGGATGGACCCCTCCCCAGCGCGGGTGGGGAGCCCAGGGTTATCCTTACACGGACCCCGGAAAGACACTGCAGCAAAGGAAAGCTGAAACCTCGAGAAGGCGTTCCAGGTGGCGTCAGTGATACAGCGAGCGGCCCGCGGCACAACCAAAGGAGGTCTTGGCGTGGCTGCTGCCCAGCGCTGTCGTGGCGCCCCGCACACGCCGTGACGCGTGTTCCGGCAGCCCTGCGTCTGGTGGGGCCCATGGGCGCCAAGCTGCAGCAGCCGGTGCAGCGTGTCTCTGTGACGTGCATGGGGTTGTGACCTGGTTTGCAGGCACCCCAGCAGCGCGCACTGTGTCTAGACCGCAGGCCGGGTGGATGTGGCCGTGCGAGCTGAAAAACGGTGGCTCAGGATTCTGAAATTACCCAACGTCAGTGAGCTAAAGAAAAACCACTTGACGGGCCTCCCTGGTGGTGCAAGGGATTAAGTCTTAGCACTATGATGCTGTCCCAGCCTCTGCAGCAGGAGTTCGATCTCTAGCCAGGGAGTGACCCACAGGGCGCAGCAGACCTCTCCTGTCTCCCGGCTGCTCCCCTCAGCAGTGGATTTCAGTGGATCCACCTGTTCTGTTCCCCACTCTGTCTCTGGGGAGTCCTCTCACCCCCCCCCCCCGCACCTCTGGTCTGTACCCCAGCTCTTGTATGCATAAATAAATATTTTTTAAAAATAAAGAAAAAGCACGTGATCATAGATGAATCGGGGAGCATGGTCCTGAGTCAGCACCCACTCGTGATGAAGACGCAGCAGGCCGTCCCAGCGCCGGGCCCTGACGTGACGTTGATCAGGGAGCATCCGTAAAAAGGCGCCAGCTTGGATAACGCCTGGTGCAGAGCCTGACCACTGTCCTTCCCGCCAGCCAGGGGCCGGCAAGGGCGCTGCGCAGCCAGCCCTTCGTCCCCCTGGCACTGCTAGTCTCAGGAAAGCAGAGAAAGAAGAGAAGGGACCGGGAAGGAAGAAACACAGATGTGTCTGCTGGACGTAATAGAGACATGGGGAGGGATCACAAGGCAGCGAGGTCCAGCTCAGACACCAGACCACCCCCGGATGTTGGGCCCATGGCCAGCCAGCGTGCAGGCCCCGCCATGGGGTTGCCCAGGAAAACAGCCTCTCAGGTGTGTCGAAAGTAGCAGTGTGTTCTTGAAGGTGATGAGAGACCTCGGTAGAAACACACCATCTTGGATTGGAGCAATCCACAGTTTATCCAAAACTGAGCTCTAGGTTTGATATAATTACTATCAGAATCTCAGCACGGTTCATTTTTTGTTGTTGTTGTTAAAGACAAAAATCAGCTCATTTTAAACTGATTTGGAAAGGCACAGGCCCTAAAATGGCTAAAACAATCCTGACAGGAGGACTAAAGTGAGAAGAATCGCCCCTCCTGCTGCTGTGGGGCCGCGTGGCCGTGTCGCAGGCCGCTGGCGGGAGGGAGGCGCGGGCGGGCCCAGGTGCGCAAGGTTCTGGACGGTGGCGCAGCGCAGGTGCAGCGGAGGGAGGACAGCAGAGTCCAGCCTCAGAGAAGATAGAACCGTAGTGCGAATGTCTCTCTTTATGTAAACACTAAATCAACATGCATCATGCGTGTGAATATAAAACAGCCTTTCAGGGGGAAAAAGGAGAAATATTCAGAATATAGGGTAGGGAAATAGTTGTTAGAACTCACACCAAAAGCACAATGCATAAGAAAAAGAAGGAATTGCATCTCATCAGAACAGTTGTTCTTTGTGGGGGAAAAAATGTGATGTGATGAATAGAAGCTGTAGACCGGGGGCGCGTTTGTGAGCTGTGCGTGCGCCCGCGGCTGGTGCCTGGAGAGTGGCAAGTCAGCCAGCAGGCCAGAGGCATGGGGAGGCGTCCCCGAGGGGCCCATGGGAACAGGCTCCTGGAGGCGGAGCCCTTGTGCGCTCCGCCCGCAGGAGATGCCGCCGACACAGATGTTGCCACGCGTGGCCGAGGGCCGTGGTGAAAAATGGTGTGAAGCCAAGTCAGCGACGTGGGGAAAGATGCTTGCACGCTCATCTGGGCAGGAGAAGTGACAGTGGACGGCACTGATCATCCAAGCCCTGTGGCAGTCCCGTGGCCTTAGGCGCCCGCGCCAGGCAGACTGTACACAGGCAACCCTGCCTTGTTTCTGATAGTTCCAAATCCGAACAGTTGAGATCCCAGGGGCGATGGCCAGAGACCGTGCAGCCCCCAGGCGGGAGCCGGTCAGGAGCCTCACCCTCGAGTTGCTCGGTGTCAGAGAGGACAACCTAGTGCTTGCCTGGAAGGATCAAGGTCATCTGAGCACCCTAAAAAAAAAAAAAAAAGATAAGGAATGAAATGTAGTGGTCTGGAAATAAAATTAAGAAAATAATTCCATTTGTAATAGATTCAAAAATAGTAAAATACATGAATTGCCATGAATAAAGTTAAAAGAAGCACAAGACATGCACTTTCAAAGTGACGAAGCACCTTGGAGACGTGGCGGGAGACGTGGCCAGGGCAGGACGTCGCTCCTCGGGGATTAGAAGTGCCAGGTGAAGTGGGTTCGTCTCTTCCCTGGCGCGGACCTGGAGCTGCGGGTCCCTCCACGCGCTGGCTTTGCGCCGCCGCCACCCAGCAGCCCCTGGCGTTCGTGCGGACACTCGAGGGCCACGGGAGCCACAGAAGGTTTTAAGCAGATGCGCGAAACTGGAGTGCTTGCACCCCTCCATTTCCAGGCCTCCCGCACAACTGCTGTCATCAAGAGCGTGGAATCAGTCGAGTGTGAGTGTGGAAACGGCCTTGTGTAAATGTTGGTTGACTTTCTACAAGAAGGGCTGGGGTGTCTCAGCAGGTGCTTATTTGGGCCCCGATGCTCTGTAGGAGGCCCTTCCCCCTTTGCGTGCAGTGTTCGGCCTTCCTTCTGCTGGCCCAAAGTAGGCCTCTGTCCACCCACAGCCGGCAGCTTTGTGGGCGGCTCTGTTTGCCCCCCGGATGACTCCTGTCTGCGCGCGCGCGCGCGTGTGTGTGTGTGTGTGTGTGTGTGGACACGACGCAGTCTGGCGTGCGCCTGCTGCGCTGGAGCACGTGCCGCCACGGGCCTGCAGAGATGCCCTGAGCTGCCGCTGGTCAGCGGGGCAGGGGGCCAGCGCAGCCCATCCTCGCACGGGGCCACTGCGGGTCAGCACGAGTCCAGCCTGGCCGGGCCTCCCCTCCCCGCACGCGAGCTTGCTCTTGGGGCGGGAGGGAAGAGCCGGCTGAGATCTCTGCTGCGGTTGTCCGGCGTCTCCTCGTCCTCGCTGGTCTCCGGCCTCTGTTCTGGGAGAGTCCTGCTTCCTCCGCAGACGTCTTTTTCTTCCTGGTGTCCTTGGTTGAATAGAAATTCTTGGTTTTAATGAAATCAACTTCATTCACCTTTCCTTTTTAGTTCTTGTTGGTTTTTCCCCCTTTTTGGTGGCGGGAAGGGTCTGATTTGAGAAATCCTTCTCTCAACGTTGTGAAAATACTGTATGGTTTGTGTTTTAGGGATTTTATTGTTTTGACTTTGACATTTGGGAGTGTCACTCATTTGGGGTGAATTTTTGCATTTTGACCCAAGCGGAGGTCAGGTGTTCTGCCCCTCGCCCCCGGGGAGATCAGGCTCAGCGCACAGCCCGCCCCTCCACACCGCTGGCCACGGCCTCTGGGGCCCCCTGGGCCCGCCCGAGCTTCCGTGTCCGCGGCGCCGCCTCGGCTCAGTCGGTCTCAGTATTTGCTTTTGTGATGTGGGTGACGTGAAGAACGTCCCCGTTCTTCCTGGCCGGGGCGTCACCCTGTGACTGTGAGGGGCGCCTGGTCAGCACCCCCGAGCAGGTGTGACGGTCTGGAGCGGGCCTGCGCGGGTATCACGGTCAGTGCGTGGGCACACGCGTCCTCGCAGGCCTGTGCGCTCCCTGAGTGTGAGCTGTCTCTCTGCGTAGGCTTCGCTTCGTTTTCTCGGTAACAGTTTCGCTTCTTGTCCAGAGGTCTCACTAATCTCATGTTAGTATAAATATATATATTTAAATTTTTTATTTGTAATTATAAGATATTTATATTCTATATTACATATAAAATATGAACTGTAATTAAATTAATAAACAAAGTATATTTATAATTACAGTTGTAAAATACATTTTATTTTATATTATAAATATACACATAAATATTAAAATTATATTAATTTTTTCATATTGTTGAAATGGGTATATCTTGAAAGAGATCTGCTTTCCTGCCGTTGATATGTCTGTTTTCTGTGTCATTAATTTTTTTTAAAGATGTATTTATGCATACAAGAACTGGGGTGTGAGCCGGGGCGGGGTAAGGGTGGGGGGCAGCTGTGTGTGAGAGGACTCCCCAGAGACAGAGCGGGGAGCAGAACAGGTGGATCCACTGAAACACACTGCTGAGGGGAGCAGCGGGGAGACAGGAGAGGTCCGTGGCGCCCTGTGGGGAGCTCCAGAGGCTGCGGACAGCTTCATAGTGCTGAGACTTAACCCCTGTGCCCCCTGGGAGGCCCCTTCTGTGTCATTAATTTTTGCTTTTATATTTGCCTTCGTTTTCCCGCTTGCTTGGGGTTCCTTGATGTTTCTTTTCCCTGCTTTCAAATGGATGGCTGTTTAGTTCTTCGTCTATTTTGAGCATTCTTCTTCTGTTGTATTTATTTCATTGTGTTTCCCCCTTAACCCTCCTGCCTGTGGCTGTGCTCCACACTTCGGTGAGTCAGGTCTTTCTCGCCATCCACTGGGGCAGTCCCGAGTGCCCGTGGCGCTGGCCCGGGCCCCGTGCAGCCTGGCCCTGCTCCTCTCCGCCCGGCGGGCCCACGCGGCCGCAGCTTCCGTGTGTCCCGCTGCGGCTGGCCGGCCGCCGGCCCGGGTCTCCACCCCCATAGCCAGCTCTTCGCTGAGATTGCAAAAAACAGGAAGAGCTCATGAAAGTACGTGTCGTTATTCCTACTAGAACTAGACACGTTTTCCTCTCGTTAGGGGCAGCTTTCCCAGTGGCCAGAAATATTGATAATAACATTTAAATAATGGTGTGAAAAGTGACTTGCGACAGTTTTTCTGTGCCAGCCACTGCCTTTGAGTTTATGCCTTTTCTGCTTTATAAACATTACTTCCTTCAATTACGGGGCTTTGTTTGCTCAGTCATACATTCGTTTACTCGCCAATTCCTGAGAGTTTTGTTTATCTTCTGTTCTGTGCTCGGCGGCAGGGAACAGCTCGCAGGCTAAGGTCTTTAGTCTCGTCTGGAGAACGTGCTGTTTGACAAGGTACAATGAGGCCACAGAAATGTTAGTATTGAGCCGTTTTCAGGAACGGGCAGTTATCAAGTCAGCACTAAAAGCCATTTACATGGTTCATTAATAGGGTAAACATTAATTTTCCGCATAAATTTTAAAGATTAATTCGGCAAATCATTTTATTTTGGTTGGTTGGTTCTTCTATCTGTTTCTGCTTTGGAATGCAATTGTGTTCATTTATAAATCTGCATACAGATAATTAATGTTTAATATTCTTTGCAGAATCAAAGAATTCCATCGGACATGGTATTCCTTAGGACTTCAGAAAAAGCAGGTATTTGTATTTTTATTTACATTCTGAGGTGCTTTGGCCATTTAATTTTCATTTTGGAAGGTAAAAATTAAATTTGTTCATATAAAAATTTCTCTTTGAATGATAATATATCTAGTTCATTAATTTCTAAATCACATTTAACTGTTAATATTTAAAATGATTTTATTGCATATGCTTGGTTAAAGTGCCGGTGTCAGTAGCTGGATGATGCGCTGTGGCTTGGCTGCTGTGTGGCCTCACGTCAGCCCGGCAGACGCGCTTACGTGCAGTCGGACCCGCGCTGGGTGCTGCTCAGACCCAGGCCTGCGCAGGGCATGGGGCCGGAGCGTTTTGCCGGGCTGGTAGAACGGGCCTCACTGGAAGCCGAGGCGCCCCCGCGGAACTGAGTGGGAAGCGGGGGAAGGTGGCGAGGCTGCGGCGTCTGCACGCGGGCAAAGGTCTGCGGGTCAGGAAACCTCACAGCCTGGCTGCCCAGTTGGATTACGCGACCGCAAGGCCTCCCAGCGGCGGGGTGTCCGGCGACGTCCTCGGCGCATCCTGCCTCACGTTCCTGACCGTCCACCAGACAAGCTGTTCTGTGGGAAACTCGGCGTATCCCTCTTTCGTAGGAAGCGCAGCACATTTTTATTGCTTTTGAAGAGCTGCACAATACATCTGTTATCTACAGAAGTATGAAAACTAAAAAGACTGAATTTCAGAGCTGTTGAGCTGATTTTCCCCATTTATAAACGGCATTTTTTCAAAGGGACGTTCTGAGTCATGAGGAAGAAGAACGTTCTTTCACCAGCTTGATGACGGTCACCACCTCCCGAAGGTGCCGTTCCCGGCTCCCCTCGCCTCGCGGTCAGCGGCGTCTTGCTCCGTTCCAGGTTGTTTGGTGGGGCACTCTGTCTTCACAGCTGGCCGGGAAGGGAGCGCGCCTTTTCCAGCCTGTTCTCTGTCTCCTAGGAGACGTGACTGCCCGTTTCCTCTCCGGGGAGAGGGCCAGACTCTCCCCTCAGTGCGGGCAGCACGCGGCTCAATGTCCTCCTCCCTGGAAGGGGCGGTGGGGATGGCTCGGGGCTCTCCTGTCCACCACCAGGCGGCCAGCGCGCCCGCCACGTCACAGGGCTTGGCCTCCGCAACCGCCCGCGGTCGCCCTGTGGCGGCCCCGCGGCCTCCGGTCTGCTCGCCGCCGCCAGCACCTTCTGAGCCCACGGCCGGTCTTTCCTCCCCAGGAGGACGAGGCGGGGAGTAGCCCTCCTCCAGGGTTTCTGAGCAGGCTGAAGAGCTGTTACTGATTGTTGAAATCTGGGGAAGAAGCCGCTCCGCGGCCAGCTGCGCCTGGACTTCTCTCGGAGCTGTTTGTTACCCGTTTTGTTGCTGGTTCGCCCTCACGGTTTCATTCGGATGGTCCGTTTCTCCGTTCAGGTTTGGTTGTCTTCGTGTCTCTTTAGCCGTTGGTCTGGGTTATCTGATTTGTTGGTACATAATTTTCTGTACTTTTTATTTCCTTCTGTTTCTACAATGTTGGCGGGATGTCCCCTTGCTGCTGATTTCAGTAATTGGACTGTTACCGCCTCTTTTCTGCTTTGGATTCAATTTTTTAAATTTTTTTGTAGTTTCTTGTGCTGGGGGTCAGTTACTAATTTGAGCTCTCTCCTGGCATAGCTGCGTGTAGCTGAGCATGTCCCTGTAAGTCCTGCTTTTGCTGTGTCGCAGAAGTTTTGATAATTGTTTTTTGGTTTTGCCTCGCAGAAGTATTTCCTGTGTTCCCTTCGGTGGCTTCTGTGACACGCTGTGTGTTGGTGACAGCGTGCGACTGCCAGTATTTTCGCATTTCCCAAATTTCTTTATTTCTGGTTTCTAATTTCATTCCATTATGTTTGGAGAACATATTTTGTATGATGTCAGGCCTTTCATGTTTATCCAGATTTGTCTTGTGTGGCATAGTCTGCAGAACGATCCATGAGAAAGATCTCTGTCCTGCTGCTGTTGGGTGGGTGTTCTGGTCACCTGCTGGCACTGGTTGGCCTGTGACAAGGTTCAGGTCGTCCACCGGTGTCTCCTCTCTGCCGGGCCTGCTGCCCCGTCCCACCAGCGTGGCAGCTCCCGCCCTGCCGCCACTTAGAGGACCGTGGGTCTCACACACGTCACTTTAATACTGTAGTTTGGAGGTCGTTGCTATCTTTGAGAATTTTAAGAATTAGGACCTTGGGGCCTCCCCGGTGGTGCAGCGGTTGAGCGCTGGGTTGCGAAGCTGCCCGCGGCCTCTGCGGCGCCGGTTCGATCCCCGGCTGCTCCCCGGCCACCGGAGGAGGGTCCCACATGGCGCGCAGACCTCTCCTGCCGCCCGCTGCTCCCCTCAGCAGTGTCCTTCGGTCCTTCTGCCTGCTCCGCTCCCCGCTCTGGCTCTGGTGAATCCTCTCACCCTCCTGAGCTTCTGACTGTACCCAGTGCATGTATAAACAAAACAAACAAACAAGCAAACAAATAAAGAAAAACATGCCTCTATTAAAAAAAAAGAAAAAAAGAATTAGGACCTTGTTCCCCAGAAAAAAGTGCGCACTGTATGCACTGTTTCTCGTGTTCCTGGAAGGTGCCTCGGGAGTCTGAATTTAATTAGCACCTGAATGTAGTTTGTCTGACCTGTTAGATTCTGCAGTTTTACTTTTCCGTCAAATGTAGATGGTGCAAAAACTCACCAATCACGGGTGTGCGGACAGCACACAGCACGCTGCTCCCTGCTGCTTTTCTTCCTCACACCCTGCAGCTTCCCTGTGCTGACAGCCGCGTCCTGGCTGTTTCCCACCAGGTTTTTGTAGCTTTGGAAATTCCATGTTTGACTTAAGAAGTCAAGTTTTTTCAGTACCTCTTTCTCAAGCATCCGTGTGTTTAGATTTTTGTGTGTATATGCTAACATTCTTAATATTGCTGTATCACCTTTCCGTTTTCTTGTTTATTATCGAGAAAACGCGTAATACGTTGTCATAATAACACCTCGAGACCTCAGCAGCGCGGCCCTGCGCGGCGCGTATTGACTGGGTATTAATACAGGGCATCCGGCCGGCTGTCAGCTGATTGTTTAGAATGTAAATGAAGCTCTTGATGGATCTGGTGACGGATGGCTTAAATTCCAATTAATCAATTGCTTCATCAGTTTCTTAATTCAGATCAAATATCTCCTGAATGCACACAATTCTTTCAGTGGTATTAAGAGAAATTAATGCTTTAGAACTAATTTTCATCAATCTCTTATACATGCCAATATCTTTTTCACTTGTCTCCTAAGTGATGACATTATTGTTGAAGTGTTTGGGACACGTGACAATAGCTCAGCTGTCGCTTGGGAGCAGGGCGAGGGCTAGGTAATGGCACTGTACTCACCCACACTCTCTCCCGGCGCTGTTCATCTTGCCACCTGCTTAAAAGTTTCATGCAGTGTCATTAAGTCATATAAATGATTTAGAAATCAAGCTTAATGGCAGACGATCTGGCATCACACATGCAGAGTCAGTGTCTGTCTTCCTCCTGTTGGCAGGTGCTGGGGCCCGTCTCCCGTGGCCCCGGGCCTGGGGCAGCCACGGGCCTGCTAGTGTCCGCGGGCCGCTCGCCGCGCTTGCCGTGTGCTGCGGCTCTTGATCTGGTTGTCACTAGACCTGTCCTTTCCTGTCAACTCTTGTCAATTATACAAAGTAAAATCAAGTATTCATAAGGCGGCTGTAATGGGATATGAGCAGAGCAATCTAATGATTCATTGTTGCTGCCCCGAATCACGCCCGCTGGGGCTCCTTGCTCCCCACATCACTCCCGCCGGGGCTCGCTGTGGGTTACTGGGCAGGCCGCGCCTTTCTTCTGCCCTGCGCTCTGTTCTCCCAGTGCCGTCAGGCGCTGCCTGTTCTGAGGCAAGCAGCGTGGCGTGTGCTTGGCCCTCAGAGGCCGCAGCAGAGGAGCCCACAGCCAGCACATCGAGTTCCTTGGCTCCGTGTTGGAACACGTGGCCACGCACGTGCTGCGGAGCACGCTTCAGCCGTGTCGAAGGGCTGGGCTGTAAAGCGGTGCGCGGCGCGGGTTTCCTCGCGTGCCTTCCTAGTCGGGGCCAGTTTGTCCGAAGTGTCCTTCTTAGAGATCCCTTGACAGTGCCTGGCACAGCCTGTCGACGTGACTGGGCGTGCTTCTCAAAGCGCGTGGCGTCAGGGGACGGGATCGTGGTCTGTCTGGGTAGCAGGTGGTGGAAAGTCTTTCCGCCGCTGTCAGCCTCCTTGTGTCCTGGAAGAGACCTGGCGGCTGGCGCTGCTCCACCCCAGGGCGCAGCCAGGCAGTGGCCCGGCCGGGCCAGAGGGTGCGTGCCACTCGGGTAGGTGCCGGGCAGACAGCGTGTGGCTGGGAGAGGGGAGCTGGGGACGCGTGTCAGCTGAAGGGCGGTGGCGCTGACACGGCCGCTCCCCTTAAGGAAGGGCGCAGAGGCGTGCTGCGGCGCGTCAGCTCTGTGCGCACCCATCCTTACGTGCCCCGGCCCCTCATCCTGATTGAGGAATACCTGGCTGCACGGGGGTGCTGGAGAATGTCCTTCGCAGGCAGGCTCGAGCAGATTTTCCCCCAGCCGCACACAATTCCCCGCTCTGCACCTGAACGCCCGTGACAAGGTGCCGCCCCGTGACGAGGCACTTCAGGGAGTGAGTCCCGAGGAGGCCCCAACCCCTTCCGCCCGCCCAGCTCGCACCAGCGTTCACCAGGCCCCGGCCCCAGCCCCTTCCTGGCGGTGGTGCTCCCTGCACCGGGGGCGTTGCGGTGTCTGCCTCCGCTCAGGGGTGCCTGTATGCTGCAGCCCCACCTGCCCCCACCGTGAGACCACATCTCCAGATTACCAAGTATCCCCGGGGGCAGCATCATGGCTCTGATGTTCTCAGAGCCCTTCTATCTCCAGAGCCATCCTGCAGCTCCCGGCCGTGGGGCTGAGCTGCATGTGCAGGCAGCCTGCCTGGGCCAGCAGCTGGGGGTCAGGCCCATCCCTGCAGCTGGGGTGGGGGGGTGGGGGGTTCTGTTGCCCGAGGCTGGTGGGTTTGGCTGGCGCCCAGGACCTCCATCCTAGGCCAGATAAGAGCCTGCCTGTTTCCTTGTCAGGGGGGCAGAAGTCCCTGGCCCACCTTGCCCCGTCCAGCCAGCTGCAGGGCAGGGTGACACTCGGAGGACCTGCCCATCCTGTCCCAGCATGGCCCAGGGCTCTGTCTGGGAGCCGGACGAAGGGCTTTGCTTCTTCCTCTGTGGACGTGCCGGAAGCTCCTGTCCGAACGTGGAAGTGGGTGGCCTGCATTTGGGGGGGGGGGGCACAACTGCCCTGCTTTGCACATCAGTCAGAACCAGAACCAGGAGCACCTCTGCCCAGCGGGGCCCATGAGCTCACACCCACATGTGCGTGCGCCAGGCCTCTGCTCGCGGGGCCGCATAGACCCGCTGGCAGGGCCCACTGGCCCACCCAGGGCCTCAGTGTCAGTCCTGGACTCACTGTTCCTCCCGGGGCATTTCTGTGACATGGAGTTTAAAAACAATACCCTGCCCGCCCCTCTGGTCTGGAAAGGCCGCACTTACGCCCAAGGCCGTGGCCCCGGAAGCGGGCAGAGAACCTCCCAGCTGCCCAGGCCTGGCCGGGCCTTCCGAACTGAGAGCAGCCTCGGCTGCATGCTCCGTGCCGGGCGCTGGCGGTCCGGGGGCAGCGCTCGAGGGCCCAGGCCTGTGTCTGGCTCCAGGGGCCTGTAGGGCAGGGTCTCCAGGATCCCAGCAAGCCTCAGCAGGCCGTGGTGCTGGCTAGCAGGGCAGCAGGTGGGTGAGTCCTGTTGCCCCGCTGTGGCTGCCCGGAATCGCTCCCTGAGGACTCTCTGAGATGCCCCTGCCCTGGGGCTGGTAGCGCCTGGATCGCAGTGTCCTCAGTGGCTGCGCGTCCTCATCTCTGTCTGTCACTGGCTTCGTGAGGATTGTAAGACGCAAATGGGTCTCAAGGACTCTGAGCACTGGCCCCTGCTTCGTGGGGGCGGCGAGGCCCGCCCAGCACACCCGGGGCCTAAGCTGGCTGCCAGGCTGCTCGGACGTGTGGTGTGAGTGCGCGCCTCCGCCCCCACACACACGTGCACATGCAGGTGCCCCTGCGCCCGCCGCCCTGGGTCTCTGCGTTGCTCCCTGCGTGCCAGACCAGCGCCAGGCACAGGGGCCTGAGCGTCCCCGCCTCGCTGCTCCTCCTGGGGCCGGCGCTGAGACTCCGTCGTGGCGGCCAAGGCCGATGGACTGTGACTGCAGATTCTCGGGCGTCAGGCTTGGGGTGTGAGCAAGGCGGGCCCCCGCTTCTTGCTGGGCCTGTACCCCACGGTGGCTTGCCTGGCCTTTTTCTAGAAGGTTGTTGGTTACGTGCGGACAAGCTCACTTTGTCACCTTCAAAATGAGAATGGGGGTGGAAGCGGCCATGGACCTTCGGCGTGACGCGCTGTCCAGCGGTGGCCTGGGCGCAGGGACACCGCAGACACCCGTGAGGCCGACGCTGTCCGCAGGCGTGCTGGGGCCTGCTCTGGGGCCTCTTGGTGTGCATGTCCGTCCCCACGGGGTGGTGGTGTGCGGACTCTGGGTGCCTGGGCTCGGGATCAACAGTGATGGGTTTTCTTCTCCCCTCCCAGGTTCCTGCTTTATTCGGACGGATCAGCTCGACGGCGAGACAGACTGGAAGCTGAAGGTGGCGGTGAGCTGCACGCAGAGACTGCCGGCCCTGGGGGTGAGCGCTCGCCTGGTGGGGGGCTCCTGGGCCAGTTGTCCTCGAGTCACAGGTGGCTGCCGGGCGGGGGTGACTTCTGTGTGTCTTGCCCCGCTCCCGTGGTTCTGCGTATTCCTCTCGGTGCACCGCGTGGCTTTTCTTCTTTTCACTCCTTTTTCCGTCTTTCTACGTTACTTTTATTTTTAAACGTGCTCGGCTATCTTCAAAATGCAAGATTTTTGCTAAGGATTTCCTCCCCTCTGGGTGCTCAGACGCCGCTGCGGGACGGTCTAGCCTGGCCTGGGGCTGACCCGCCACCCCGCTCCCCCGGGCCGGCGGTGGCCTGTCTGAGAAAGGCTGGCCCGCGAGACTCTAAGCCGAGAGGAGAGAGCTGCCCTCAGGCCTTGCGCTCTGCTCTGGCACCCGCCTGGACGCTGGCGCCGGGTCCACACCCCTGCAGGCCCCCGGCAGCCCCGCCACCCTCTCGCACGGCGTGGGTTGGCGCCAGAGCTGGGCCAGCGCTGGCCGGGTCCCCAGAGGGCGGGGCCCTAGCCTTGGGGGGTGGCCATCGGGTATTTGTTTCTTAAATAGTTTACAAGCTCACCCTGAAGCCCTCTGGCCCGGGAGTTTATTTTGTGGGAAAGGAATTTTGGATTGTGTTTCTTAAATAGAGTTAATCAATTTTCTGTTCCCCGGAAATAATGCGTTTTTCAAGAAGTCTCTGCACTTTGTGTCAGTGCCAGGACCAGCGGTGTCAGATGCGTGACATCCCGTCTTCTTTCTCTTTTCCCCTCGGCGAGTCTCCCTCGGGCCATGCTGGAGAACTGGCTTTGGTGTCACTGATTATCCGATTGTCTGTTCTCTGTGCTCCCGATTCTCTTCTGGGCATTGTTTCCTCCATCCAGCTTAATTCGCTTGGTCTTAATCTTTTCTTTCCCGTCTCAGAGGGCACGGCTGGCCTGGGCCTCTGGAGCCACGCCCTGCCTGCGCCCGCGGCGTCCACGTGGGGCACGCGTGGCGCTTGTGCTGCTGCTCGGCCCTGGTTGGGTGGAGGCACCTCGCTTCTGTGTCAGACAGTGGGGACTTTCCTGAAACTTTGAGTCACGGATCCTGTTAGTTCCCAGAACACGGCCCTCTGCTCCAGCCCTCCCCGGGCACAGCTGGTGCCTGGCGCAGCCCCTCTGGGTGGCCGCAGTGCTCGGGGGTCCAGCGGTGAGAGCTGCCACCTCCCTGGCGGCTTGTCCCTTTCTGCCGTCGGTTGTCAGATGTCTGCCCCAGACCTGCGTCCCCGCCGGGCGGCCCGTGGGTGTGTGTTGAGTCTGTGCCCGGCCCACACAGCCTGCCCGGCCGGCTCTGCTGTGCCCTGGGCACGTGCGGGCCCCACATGCTGACTGCCTGGGCCCGCAGACGCTCTGGGGCTGAGCACCCTGACAGCGTGTGGGTCCGGCCGTGGCGCCAGCGCCTCTCTCGGCGTCTCTGGCGTGGCCGTGGGGGCGCCGCCTTGTCAGTCAGTGTAAGGATGCTTTGTCCTCCCGATTAGGTAGAGACACGAGTTCCAAAACGCTCAGTTACGCAACTCATGTTGATTTTCAGACTTGATGGTCGACACGCTTTCGCAGTGTCTGTCCCAGCGTTCGGCTGACGCACTTCCTGGTAAACAGCATCTGTATTTTGCATGACCATCAGGCCAGAAGGCAGCGTGTCCTGAGGGAGGGACGGTCACTCCTCACACGACACCAGTTTAAGCATGTGGCTTCGCATCCCCGGCGCGTCGCAGGCAGAATCTTTCTTCCCGGAAGCAGCAGCTGTGGCCCCTTGTGGCCCTGTCCGCCGCCCGCACGCCCGGCCCCCGTGGGCCGTCAGGCGAGTGTGTGCCCCTCGTGCCCACGGTCAGTGACCCTGAGAGCGTTCCCTAGGCTTGGGGACACCCCCCCCAAGAGAACAGCCCCCACTTTGTGGCCTCACTCCCGGGGCTCTCTGCGGCCGCCACCCCCCCCCCCCCCCCCCCCAGCCTGGCTACCGGGCGCCCTCGGCTCGAGTTTCTGGCTGTGCGACCAGGCAAGTATATTAACAACAATGAGGTCACAGTAATTTTCAATAAATCATGACTCGCTGATTTATTTCAAAAGATCCATATAGCAGTAAACAATACCATTTACATTTAATTAGTTTTATTGAACAAAAGGCAATTTTATTTGTAATGAACCACATGTTATGATTAAGGATGTATTTTAATGACCTTTAAGTAATGCGAACAAATGTTGCCCTTGACCTAGTAGCAGAGGCTTTCCTGCATTATTGGAGACTTGAGAATGATTTTTAAATTATCATGAAGAGCTTCGAATGACATTCTCATTATTGTGCCATTATTCAGCCGTTTGATGTCTCACAGACTAGATGGAGCGCTGCCCCGCGCGGGTGCGGGCTGCTGCGGCCTCTCCTCCCCCGGCGGGCAGCCTGGCCCGTCTCCACGCCCAGAAATCGCCGCGGGCCTTGGGACACCGGAGCTGGGTGCTCCCCAGGCCCACGGCGCTCGGCCAGGGGCCGCCATTCCGGTGTCTCTGCCCCGGGGACGGGGTCTGCAGCTGAAAGCCGACACCCACCCCCACGTGGGGTTCGTGCCCTCGGGTGGCTCCCACCCACCGCTGTGCCCTGGCGTGTTTGCAGATGCCCCTGGAGGGCATGAGTGGGCCTGGACTGCCCCGTCTGAGGCCCGCTGGCCCCTGCATGCTCTGCTCAGCCCGGGGCCGACGCGCCTGCGCCCCAGATCGCCACGCTGCTCTCCACAGGGCCATTTTGGTGACCCTCTGACAGTCCGGTCATGCCCCTCCCGGGACGTCCAAGGCCCCTTCCTGCTGGAGTGGGCTCTGTGCTCGCGCTGCTGCCCCGCGGGAGAGGCGCAGCTCTTCTCTCTGGGCAACAGGGACAGGGTCCTGGGCCTCACAGGGCAGCTGGCGCCCTCGAGCGCCGCCTCTGGGTGATGCCCTGGCCTGCTCCCAAGAAGGCGCTGCAGGCCCCTACGACCGGCCCCACCCTGGGCTCCATGCAGGAGCCCAGCGCCCAGGCTGGCCGGAGCCGGGTGGGGCGTGTCTTGGGGGCCAGCCCCCTGCGACGCTCGGGTCTTGCCATGCAAGGAGTTGGGCAGAGTGGACCCCGTTTCCGCAGGGCCTCCCGGTGCAAGTGCTGGGGTGATGGCGCTGAGCGGAGACATCTCCGTTTTTGGAGAGATCCCTTATTTCACACTGTTCTTCAGAAAATTGCAAACAACTGTAAAATCTGTTCCTCGCAGATTCTAGAGCATCTGTGAAGTGTGACGCTGGAGACCCGCGACGCGGAGGAGCCGCACAGCGGGCGCGGGCCTGGGGATGGGCTCCCGCCCGGACTGCGCGCTGCCCGCAGAGGGTGTTTCTTGACGGGACGGGCGGGCCATCCGCACCTGCGGCCCTGCAGGAGGCCTGTGCCCGGCTTTCCCGGGAGGGGGGTCCTGGGACGCGGAGGAGACGGGACAGGAGGGCACAGATGGAAACCGAAGACCCGCGTCCAGACAAACGAGGTGTCTGAGGAGCAGAAGAGAGTCACTCACATCTCTAGTGTTTGGAGACACCTGAGAGGGAGTCACGGCCACATGCACGCAGCAGCTGCTGGGGAGGCCGGGAAGGTAGGGGGCAGGGACGCAGAGGGCAGGGACGGCGCTCTGCTGGGAACCAGGCCAGAGCTGGAGACGGTCCCCCGACCCAGGGCCATCCCCGCCCGGCCTCCCCCCATCCCCGCCTGTTCTCCCCGTCTCGGCCCTGTCCGGTCATCAGGCATCGCTCAGGTCCAGCCTCACTTTCAGGGTACCTGGATGTACGCAGAGGTCAGCTGCCTCTCCGCGGGCTTCTCAGCTCCGCATCTCTGCCATGTTGCAGCGGCTGCCGGCAGCGACAGCGAGTACTGCCAGGGACCTCCTGGTGTCACGTGGGGCCTGAGACCGGGTCGGGCACGCCGCCCCCCACCCCCCTACGTGCGCCTGCGCTTCTCAGCATGCGGTGTAGCCACCATGTTGGAGACGGTTTTAACGCTTTGTATTTTAAAGAAATAAAATGAGAAAACGGGATTTTTGTTTCTTTGGTATTTACTGTGACGCTTGCTGTCCTTCCTGAAGACTTGAGTTCCCACCAGGGATCATTTCCCTTCATCTAAAGAACGTCCTTAGCATTTGTTGTCTGCTGGCAGGGAGTTGCTTTCCTTTATCTGAAAATATATTTCACCTGTTTTCTTAAAGGATATTTTTACTAAATATTGAATTCCAGGTTGACAGTTTGCACAGCACGTGAAGTGTTTTGTTCCACTGTCTTCTGCTTCCATTATTTATCATGAGGGGTCAGCATTATTTTGACAGTTTTTCTTTATGTCATATCTGTTTTCTGGGTATTTTAGAGATTTTCTTTTTCTCCATCTTTGATTTTTTTTTTTCTTCTACTCATCTGACTTTGATATTTACAGTTTTTTTTTCACCTGTCTTGGGGTTTTCTGGACTTCTGAATCTGTACATGAATGGCCGTCAACAAATCTGCCATATTTCTAGTCACTTTTTTAAATAGTGTTTCTTTCCCATCTCTCTGCTGACCTCCGAGGAATCCGATTACAAGTGTTGGACCTCTTGATTGTATCCCCGTGACACTGCCTCCAAGTTCACTTTCAAAATCTGTTTTCTCTGTGTGCCCCAGATTTCCTTCTCCCTTGACAGTCTTCTGTTTTATGGCCTCTTCTGTCATCTCCAGTCTCCTGTTAATCAGCCCATCTGTTGAATTTATTTCAGATGTTGGGGGGTTTTTTAATTCTAAAATTTCTGTTTGGTTTTCTTAAATATAGTTTCTCTTTCTGTGCTGTGATTTCCTATTTGCTTATTCTTCATTGGAGTGTTTTTCTTTAAGTCTTTGAGACTTGCAATAACTGCTCTGAAATTCTCTCAATTCTGATGTCTGTTCCTCTCAATATTAGTCTTTATTGATGGAATTCTCTCTTGATTGCAGATTTTGTATTCCTGTTTCTTCCTATGTCCATAAATGTGAGTGAGTGGTGTGTTCATTATTAACGATACATGCATGGTAGCGACTCTGGATTTAGAGATGTTCTTCTGAAGGGTAGTGTTGTGTCGTTGCATCGTTTTAACTGGTGCTTAGCTTGATTGAAGTCAGAGTTACACTGTCACTCCTGCGGTGGGAGAAACTAAGCTCTTGATTCCATCCTGTTGAGCTGCACTGCTTAAAATCTGCCCAGTGTGCATAAGGGTCAGCATGAGGGTCCGCAGAGTTCAGGACCCTCCGGAAACTGCCTTTTCTCTCGCTCTCCAGCTGTCTCCCCTGGCTCTCAAGGGATTCCGCGCCCAGCTCACTCAAGACCTTTGGTTTCTTTCTGTCTGTACATCTATGATTTGCTATCTGAGTTTTAGCAGTCCTGATAAAACATTTTTTATGTAAACACCATATGGCAAACTATTTGGCGGCATCCTCGAGGTTTGAGGGTTTCCTGGACACTTAAGATGCAGGGGGCCTTCCACGCGTGGTCACGACGGTGCACTCTCAGCGTGAGGGCTTGCCTGTGAGTGGGCAGAGGCAGGCGGCGTGTCCCAGCCCCTGGGAGCACCAGGAGCAAGGCCTAGCCGCCTTGACACAGGCCAGAGACTCGCCCTCCTCGGGCCAGAGGCCTCCCTGCTGTTTCATGGGCCCAGGCAGCTTCTCCCTCTGCTCTAGGCGGGAGTCTGGCGTGTCCTCTTCTGGGAGCAGTTCCACGTCTCTTCATTCCGCTGTTAGGCACAGCGTGTCAAACGCCGTTCGTACTCTGCTTGGAAGCAGAGTCTGTCTTGAGTCTGGACCCAGCCTTCCCACTCACCCACTGCCTCCGCGGTGCCTTCTCCCCGCCGTGCCGGTGAGCAGGTGTGGAGGCCTGTGGGAGGGCAGGGCCGGCGCACGTCCTGGACTCAGGACAAGGGCACTGCGCCCCTGACTCTCCACGGCAGGCTCCGGCGTCCTCTCAGCTCGTGACATGTCTCCCCTTTAGTAAAGAGATGGTTAAACTTATTTGTTACATCTGTTCGGCTTTCTGAAAGCTAGTTGAAAATTCTTAAAAATCAACTGCAATATCGGGAAGTAACACTTTTAAAACGTCACCTTACAGAGCTCCCGTCCGTGGCTACAACTCACCCAGTGCCCCCAGGTCCACGTGAATCAAATTGAAGGATGCCGGGCTCGTTCCGCGCAGCCCAGACGTGGCCACTCCCTGACCTTCCCTGGGGGGCTTGCGCCCTGCGTCATGCCCGGCGCTTCCTGTCCACGCGCCGAGTGTTGTTTCCACATTAGACAAGCGCTGGTGGCCGCGGGGTCAGGCTGCCACGTGGGCCGCCAGCCAGAGCCTCGCGCAGGCAGCGCCTTGCACGTCTGGACAGACTCAGGGCTTTTTGTCGCTGTGGGTTCTTTGTGATCTCCTGGCAGAACAGGGGTGCTCCATTGAAAAAGCGGGATTTGTCATAAACGCATTTACGTAACGCAGCTGCTGTTATTTTAATAAAGTTACGTCGCATTTTAGGGCGGAGGAAGACCTCTGCACTCACCCGCCCCGCGCAGCGCTCTCGCCGGGCTTCCTGGCCCCATGCCGCCTCGTGAGCGTGGGCGCTGGGAGCTGCGTGCTCGCGGTGTGGGGAGGCGGTCGGCACGGCCACAGCGCCTGGGCAGCTGCTGGGGCGCACCGCATTCCAAGTCGTCTCCGCCACGTAGGGGGCTGGCACATCACATAAGTCCCACGAAGGCTTGTTGCTCCTAGCCCCTGGGCCTGCTTTCGCGCGTCCTCAGGTGGCCTGGACAGCCTGCCGGTGGCCTGGCCTGGGCACACCCATGGGCAGCAGCCTGCAGGCCCCCGCTGACAGCCACCCTCCGCTGCGGGCAGGTCTCCTCCGGGGTCGGGTCCGAGTTGGCGCACGGTGGGGAGTTGGCGGCACTTCGGAGGATGACCTTTCTTTCACTGGAGTTTGTTATTTGCCAATTGACATTGACTAGTAATCGAAAATTCTCTTGGTTTGAACATGGCTCACTCCAGTGTTCTGTGTTCCAGGACCTCTTTTCTATCAGCGCCTATGTTTATGCCCAGAAGCCACAACTGGATATCCATAGCTTCGAAGGCACGTTTACCAGGGTAAGCTCAATCTTTTGTTAAATACAAATATATTCATTGTGTATATGTTAAAAATAGCAAACTTTATTTTGAAAGAGTAATTAAGGCATCATTTGAGTAATTAAGGCATCATTTGGAAGTGCGTCTGCGGGAGCACAGCAGGTGCGGAGCCCGCCACTACGGCGTGACACCCAGGACGTCAGCGAGCTGGCCCAGGCCGGGGGCGGCCCCGCCTCGTCTGTCTGTCTCCCGAGGGTGCGTGGGCTTGCATAGGGCGCTCCCAGCCTCACCGCGGAGGCCAGGCCCAGCCCCGGGCCCTCATCAGAGATCTGGAGGAGCAAGCGTCTCCTCTGTTCCCACGCATGGTCCTCATGAGGCGCCCCCTGCGTGCGCCACCCTGGCCACCTCACCCTGTGACCCTGGAGGGCGCTCGGCTGAGCCGAGCCCTTGGAGTCTGTGCTGGCTCTTTGTGTCAGGGTTGCCTTGCTTCCCCTGCTGAGCGCGGGGGCGTGCGGGCGAGGCCAGTGAGCAGCGCGGCCTGGGGTGGCCGGCGCGTGTGGCCTGTCACATTGGCGTGGGAGGGCACCGGGCTGGTCCTGATGGTCTTGTCAGAAGAAGGAGAAGCCGTTGTGGGCTCAGCTAGCGAGGACATCGTGATGGTGATCGCAGGAGTCTGCCGCTTCCTGGTCCCTGCAGGCCACGACAGCCACCTCAGTGGTCTGTGCTGCACAGCCTCACACCTGGAGGCCAGCGGGGCGAGCACCGGGCCCAGCTCCCCAACCGGGGGCAGCCAGGAGGGCGGTGGCGGTGGTCCTCACAGCTGGACCCTCGTTCTTGGCTCTCCCGGGGTGAAAGTTGATGAGGCGCACCTGGTGGGGAGCCGCGCTCCCGGGGCTGGTGCTGCAGTGTTCTGGAAGGAAGCCTAGTAGTGACTTGGCCCTGCTGGTGCAGGCGCCGCGGCCCTGGCTGACCAGGAGGAAGGATCAGTGTGGCCTCCTCCTTGGCCTGTGGAGGGCCTCCCACCGATGGCCCCCGGGGGCAGGCGGCTTGGCCGTGGTGTCTCAACGGAGGGCGGCTCCTCTGCCTGCCCATCCTTGGACCGGGACCTACGACCTGTCGGGGCAGCGGCTGCAGAGATGAAGTGAGAAGTGGGCTCAGGGCTGCAGAGCCTGAGGTCCGCGTGCGGCCTTCAGAGCCCCGGATTCCACCACTCCTGCCTCTGCTGCCGGCGGCCGGGCCCTCGGGTGTCTTTCCGCACTGCGGAACGCGTGTGTTTTCATTGTCTTTGGTAAGGTGGAAATTGTCTACACTTGTCACAGCTCCTTCCTGTAGCGAGTGCTTGGTGAACATACGATGTTTCTCGTTCCTTGTTTTGGTCTGACGTGTGTCGTCTGGCACTAGCGTTTCCACGGCTGCGCTCCCTGACTGCGGGGGCATCGTCTCCCGTCCTGCCCCTCCCGTCTGCTGCGTCTTTAAATCTAAGCCGAACCTCGTATCGTGTGTCTCGAGCAACCTTGCCAGTCTTTGTCTTTAGCTGGCGATTTTAATCCGTTCGCAGTAACCGTCAGCTCTGATCAGGAGGTGCTTCCTTCTGTCGTTCTGCTCCGCTCCACGTGCCTGCGCAGCCTGTGAGCCGCCGTCTCCGGCGTCCCTGGCTTCTGCTGTGCCTACTTGCGCTTTGCTAGTGAATGTTTAGATTCTTTCCGCATTTCTTGGTGTGTATGTTTTATAGCTACTTGCGTGTGTGTGGTTGACGTGGGGCTTACTTTCCACATCCTGAAGTTATAATGCTCTAGTCTGAATTTCCTCCAGTTTCAGTCCAGTCACGTGGACCAGCTGCTCTTCTCCAGCCCCGCGCCCGCCCTTGTAGTCGTAGACAGCAGGGAGCTGCGTTTCTGCATCCTCTGTGCCTTAAGACGCAAACTGGTGGTTCTTTTAAGTGCACGAACCACTTAAATGTACGCAGAAAACAGGGTTTGGAGCTGCAAACCAAATTTAAAACGATACCACATTTTAGAGCAACGACATGAATTTCTGTCACGACGTGTCCTCGTCTCCGGTCACGCGGGCGCCCCTGGGCTCTGAGCCTCGCGGCTGGCCTGCGGCTCCTGTTTCTCTCGGCGACGTCTTGACTTCTCTGTGTTTTGAGGGATACTCCTGCCGGATGCAGGTTTGGAGGGGCCGGTCTTCTCCCCGCTGCCCGCCGCCGCCCTCGGGTGTGGCGAGGCTGAGGGCCCTTCCCCGGGGTGAATGCTTCTCTCTCCTGGGAGACTCCTGAGGCGCGCCTCTGCCGGGTCTGCGCGGCGGCCTGCCTGGCGTCGCGTCTGGGGCCGCCGCCCGCCTGCTCGCCGCCGCCCAGCTCCGCGTCTGGGGCGTTCACCCCTCGTTCCCACGGCCTCGGGCCTCGCTCCTGCTCCTCGGCTTTGCTCTCTCGGACGCGGTTGTTTCTGTCACTTCGACTCCGGTCTTCTGGGCTTCCTGCCTGCGCGAGGCCCCTCTGCGGGCGCCAGCGGGCTGGTCCCCGGCCCCCCCGCTCTGGGGTCCTCTGCCCCTGCGCCGGGCTCCTGCTCTGCAGCGGAGTCTGCCTTGTCCACAGGCCTCTTGTTCGGGGCCTTCCCCGCATCCTCCGAGCACCTGTGAGGTTTTGTCGTCAAGTCTTTGGCCACCCCGCTGCCGGGCTTTCTTCCTGACTGCGGGAGTGGGTCGTGTTCTTCTGGCTCCTCGTCGCCCTCTGACTTGTCGTCGAGCACCAGACGTTTAAGTAAAATAATTTGCTAAGTCTCCTCTTCCCTTGGGGTCTGCTAGGTCTGGTCCTTTGATGCGCTCTTTGCTCTTCTGCCTCCTGCAGCCGTGTCTGTGCTGAAGCCCCGCTGCGGGCTGAGCCGGGTCTTCTCGGTCTCTCCTGGGCCCCGGCCCACGTGATCACGACGCCCACGGCTGCGTGTCGGGGCACCCTCGTCTCTGATGCTAGAGGTGGCAGTGCAGCCCCCCCGCCCCCTGGATCTGGGGGACAGGCTCCCTCTTGCCTGCAGCCCAGGAGCTCCCCCAGGATCCGGTGCGCTGCTGCTGCCCTGCACGGGGTGGGCCAGGCCGCTCCTGAGGGGGAGCAGAGCTGGCCCCCAGGGCAGGGTTCCCTGGGGAAGCAGGGCCCTGGGGTGCAGACTAGCCCGGCGGGCAGGCAGGTGGGCGGGGTCCGGGGAGGGCCCTGGCGACCCCGCTGCCGCATCCCCAGGCTCCTGCTCGCTGTCCGCAGCGTCCCTTCCCGTCCTCTGCCTCTCACTGCCCCCAGCTGGCCCCCTGCCAGGCGCGTTCCTGCCACTGTGGGCACCTTCAGTACACGTGATCAGAGCTGCTCATTTGCCCGGTTTTTCTCTTTGTCTCCCTGAACAGGAGGACAGCGACCCGCCCGTGCACGAGTCTCTCGGCGTCGAGAACACACTCTGGGCAAGCACCGTGGTCGCCTCAGGTGAGGACTGGGCCCTGCTCCGGGCGGGCTCCCTCGGGGACGCTCTGTGTGCCCACAGCCTCGGGTCCAGCCACACAGGCCCCTGCCACGTCAGCGTGACCCCTGGCGCCCAGTGGCTTCTGGGAGAGGACAAGCAGGCGCCGCGGGGAGGCAGACGTGTGGCCCAGGTCTCCTTTCCTCATGCTGGGTGACATGACCGACGTCGTCCCCGGCACACGGCTACGCGCCTTCTTCATGGGGGAGCAGAATCCATCCAGAGGTTCCTCTTCCTCGTGGGCTGCTCTCCCAGAGACGGCGCCAGGGCAGGCTCCCGCGCGTCCCGCGCCTGCCCTGTCCCTCCTGGACTACAGGGCCTTGATGGCCGCGCCGGCCGCCTGCCCCTTCCTGCCGGGAGAGCTCAGAGCCAGCAGGACGGCAGGAGCGGTGGGTGGCTCCGCAGGCCCCGCCCCGAGGTTAAATGAGATGCCCGAGGCGGTCGTTTCTGTGCGCACATCGTGCATCGCTGGCTCTTGCCATTCGTGTCAACACTGGTGACTCGTCTTTATTTCAAAGCCTCCCCGAGGCCGCGGCCCTGCCATCTGAGGCCCCGAAGCGCCGCGCTGCGGAGCGTGAGTGGCCGCAGTTTTCCAGGACTGGCCGAGGAGTCTTGTCTCTCTTCAGACGGATGCCGAGTCAGTCTGCCCACGCCCGTGGCCGGAGCCCGGTCTCCAGCAGCTGTGGGCGGGCGCCCCGCGCGTTGTCCCTCGTCGGCGGCCCTCATCGGCCACGCAGGGCAGGGCAGGGGCCGGGCTGACGGGTCTCGCCGTTCCGTCTCCCCCACGACCTTTGACCTTGGCCCCACCCACCCGGGGCCGGGCTCCTCGTCGAACCCGCGCACTGGTCAGTGCCGCCCTCTGTCCGGGAGGGCAAGTCGTCCGCGCGCCTCTCCCGACCGACTCTGGTCACTCAGGCGGTCCAGGGCGCGGCGGACTCCAGAGGCACCTCTCCCGTGGCGAGCCCGGTGGCGCGGGGGCCTGGCCTGTGGCCCGCGAGGGGGCACTCCTGCTCGCCCCCCGGAAGTGTCGCGGGGACGTCCGCGGGGTCTCTGGATCCTAGGACGGTGGAGCTTTCTAGCCAGATCAATTTTTGAGCCTTCTCTGAGACGCTGTTGTTCTGCTAATATTAAAAGTAAATTATTGTTTGTTTCTCTTGCTCTGTTTCTGCTCGTGTAACAGTAGTGTCTGATCTGCTTTCATCAGACTTAATTGGCAAAATTGGAAAAAATTACCGCTCAGGTCAGACGTAGCATTTGCTGCGCCGACAGGATGTGCGGCTGTGGGAAGCGCCACCATGCTGTCAGCGGCACGTGTCTTCCTGTGTCCCCGGGGCAGGCGTGAGGTCGGGAAGGCGGCAGCGCAGAGCAGAGGGGCTGGAGCTCGAGCAGCCTCTCCCTGAGCACCCTGGGGGGCGGCTGTCCCCACCCCTGTCCCCACGGGTCCTGACGGGCCCAGTTGCGCCCTCAGCTGAGGTGCCGCAGGGTGGCCTAGGCCGCGTCCAGCTCTGCAGGGCCTGAGTTTCTGGCACGTGCGGGAAGCTTCGTCTTCCTTCCTGTGCCCCTGCCGCCCCAGACACCGGCCAGCGGGATTGAAGTGGGCGTGGCTGCAGCTCTGGAAAGGCCCGCCTGGCCTTGGGCCCACTCTGGAGAGGGACAACCAGGAGCCTTGCGGCCTGGGGTGCCCCTGATGCTTCATTGTATTTTTACGTCAAGTTGGACAGACCATGAAATGATCGTTTCTTCCTGGCTGCGCTGTCAGGAGTCTAAAGAGATGAGTCGCGTCCAAATTTAAAATCTCGTGGGTCTCGACGGTGCCCGTCTCAGTGTGGCCTGTCAGCAGGCCCCGTGCCCCGGCTCCGGGTGAGGAGCCCCGCGCGGCCCAGCGGGCGTGCAAGACGCCTCCAGACAGCCGCGGGCTGGGCCATGGCGCCGACGCGTCTCCATGAGCGGACGTGTGGCTGCGTCTTCTCGTGCGGCGTGGTCCTGAGGAAGCCGTGCGACGGTCTCCACGGGTGTCTCAGAAGTGGAGGTTAAACTGTGTTGGACTGACCAACGAAGTGTGATGTCAGATGGATTTATGTGACACTAACTTGTATAATACGCTGTCATCAAAGTAATGCAAAGTGTTATCTGCTTGCCTTTGAAGTATCTCTTTAAGGACCACTTTCGTGTTTTGCAGGTACTGTAATAGGTGTTGTCATTTATACTGGAAAAGAGACTCGAAGTGTAATGAACACATCCAATCCCAAAAACAAGGTAGGCTAGACGGGGGGCTGGCTGCCTTGACCCCTCCCCCCCGCAGGACGGTGTGGCCTGAGCGGCCGGGCGCGGCCCCGTGCGTCGCAGCAGCAAATCCTCGGGGCGTGGGGTACGGCGCCCAGTGCTGGGCGACAACAGCCTGAAGTTCTTTTTTTTTTTTTTTTTAAGGATCTATTTATTTATGCACACAAGAGCTGGGGTGCGGGCCAGTGGTGTGGGGGCGGGGGGTGAGAGGATTCACCAGAGACAGAGCAGGGAGCAGAACAGGTGGGTCCACTGAGACACCTGCTGAGGGGAGCAGCGGGGGACAGGCGAGGTCTGCTGCGCCCTGTGGTCACCTCCCTGGCCGGGGACGGGCTCGTGCTGCACAGGCTGCGGACAGCTTCGTGGTGCTGTGCTGAACCCCTCGCACCACCAGGGAGGCCCCAGCCTGGAAGTTCTTTTCCTGATTAACCCGGGTTCGTACGTCTCTTACATTTTCGTTGTTGCACATGTAACTTGTCCCTAATCTGACGGCCGATTGTGGGTCTGTTCAATATATTTATCTTGCAATCTGCCCTCTTCATCTTGCTGGTTCCGTTTTAAAATAAAGGTGTCGGCGCTAACCGTTTGCAGTATTTGATTTGATAGCGTTGTGCTGCCAAACCCTTTCACGTAGGAGGTTTGTTTTAGGTGAAGCGTATTGAAAAGCCGACTCTAGCTGTGAGGACCGCTTGCTTGTGTTCCCGAGTGCCGCGTGCTCCTGTTCTGTTTCTGCGCTTGGTCTCTGTGCCCTCGACGTGCGCGGCAGGTCACAGCGGGGGCGGTGTGCCCGTGGAAGCTGCTTCTGGCGACTCGTCCCCGCTGCGCTGAGGGCCGGGCGGGGCTCCTGGGCGCGGACTCACCTCACCACTCTGGGTGCTGCTGCGACGGAGGGTGGGCCGGCCGGCCGGGCACGCGGGCCTGCCTGGGGGTAGCTTCTGGGAAACTTGGTCTTTTGCAGGGAATTTCACCATAGAACAATGGGAGTGAAATAGTTCTGTGAGGTTTTTTTTTAGGATGAGTTGTTTTTTTTTTCTTTCAGCTGAGTGCCGTCACAAAAGCTAGCGGGGAGACGCAGCTGTCGGGACTTGGGCGACTGCGGCCACGCGTGCCAAGCAGCGTCCTGTCCCCACGCCCTGTCCCCGCGGCCCCCGCATCAGGGCGGCCTCCACTCGAGCCGCGGGGCTCCCAGGGGACACGTGCGCTGGCAGTGGGTGGACAGAGCCGCACGCGTGTCCGTGTGTTCTGGGAAGCACGTGGCGCCGGCGGCAGGCCAGGCTTAGTGCGCAGGCGGTCGCAGGGCCTTGCCCCGACTCGCTGCGCTTCACGCGTCTGCTGGCGTCTGAGGAGCGCCCGCGGTGGTGCACACCCGCCCATCACGACTCCTCCCAGGGCTCCCTGCCACTGTCCTTGCGGCTCCCTCGCGTGCGTCCCCCGGGCGCCATCCCGGGCCCACAGCTATGCGCGCTGCCCCAGGCTGGCTGCAGTTGGGCCGGCGCGTCCCAAGCAGAGGCCCTGTCTGCTGCCATCATGCCAAGTGCATGCGGTGTGAAGGGGCGCTCGCTCCCAGCCCCCCATTGCAGGCGCCCCCCCACCGCTGGCGTTGCCCACTCAGTGTGCCCCCCTTTCCCCTCCCCTCCCCCTCAAGTGTCCCAGGACGGCTACCCCAGAGTCTGCCCTCACTCCTGGGCGGCCCCGGGGCCCATCGCTCTGGCCACGCCTTCCTGGGGTTCCTGCCACGTCCAGAGGCGCTGCCTTCCCACCAGGGCACAGCAGGGGCAGCTCCACAAGGCCACGTGGGAGGGCAACCCCTCGAGACCGGCTTGGTGTGCAGCTCCCACCTCGCTGGCGGCATCGAGTCTGAGTGTTAAATGCCAGTTTATGGGATAAGGCCGGGGGTGCCCCAGCCACGACGGTGGAAACCCACGGGATTCACCACGGGAAGTGCCGGAGCCTGCTGACTGGAAAGACTCTGAACTTGCCCCATGCATGGAGGGGGCGACGGGTCACTGCTCCCCGCTGTGGACACCGCTGTCCGCAGCTGCCTCGCGCTCCTGTCCCGCGCGAACAGACGCTTCAGGTTTCAGGGCAGCGAGTGGGAACAAAAGTGGCCTTCGATCAAAAAAAGTCAGAGCTCCTTCTCACACTTCTGCGTGCCCAGCGAGGCCGGCCTGTCCCGTCGCCTCTGAGCTGCCCAGTGCGTGGGGACGCACCCTGGGCTCAGGCCACATGGGCACGCCTGTCCCCGCCCCCCGGGGGCCTTCCCGAAAGGCGCTTCCACGGCTCCTGTGGGCGCTGCCTGCCCTAGGCCGCGACCAGCGCGGCCCGCAGCCCTGCCAAGCCCAAGGGAGCAGAGGTGCCGTGGCCCTGCCTGAGCTGGGCAGAGCTGAGGTCGACACCAGGCAGCAGGGCACTGGCACCGCCAAGGACCGGCCACCGCCCGAGCTCTCACCCGCACTTGGCTCTAGGGCGCTTGGCTCGGAGAGCAGCAGTGGGTTTATCTAACACGCCAGGGAGACAGGGTCAGTGAGGCCGGTTCCCTCACCCCAAGCAGTGTCCAGTGTTGTGAAGTAAGCAAAAGGCTCCGAGACAGCGTCTCCCACCACGGAGGGCCCGGGGCACGCAGCAGCCAGACCTCCGGGGGAGCCGCCAAGACGCCCCGCGCAGCCCAGCGAGGCCCGCCGGCCTCCCCCCGCGGGGACGGCAGCAGAACCGCTCGGTTCCGGCCCTCGGCCATCCGCACAGCCTCCGACTTGATTCTCCTCTGCGGTGGCTACCGGAGGCCTCTCCGCGTCCTGTGGATCCCACAGCCTCTGGGAGGACACACGGTGGGGCGGGAGTGGCCACCGCCACCATCGCTGGATCCCCAAGAACGCTGGGCCCAGGGCTGCCCCTGCCGCAGCCTCCCTGCCCGCCCGTGCTGTGTCCGCACCTCCTGGGGCTCCCTCGTCCCTGACCCTCCAGGGGCGCCCCTGTGGCAGCTGCTGGCCTCGGCCCAGGCGCAAAGAGCTGCTGCCCAGTGAGTGCCGCTCCTTCCAGCCTGCGGACGGGCGACAGGCTGTTTGTGAAATGGCCGAAAGCTCCTGGGACAAAGGCAGCGCCGCCTGAGGAAAGGATTGAGGAGAGTCGCTGAGGTCGCGGACTAGACGCAGGAAGCTGCGGTTTGAGACGGTCCCTGGGCGGGTTGACTGGGGTCCGGCCTAGCGGCATCTGGGCGCACGAGCACCCCGCACCCTTGTCCCCCACTCATGAGCCCCCCACGGGGCTGCAGGGGAGCTGAGCCGCCCCTCCCCACGCCGGCCGCTGTCCTGCGCCTCGGCAGACGGTTCGGAGAACGCAGCTGCTCGCTCCGTTCCGCCCCCTTCCTCTCTTTAGATTGGCCAGTTCTGCTTTTCCTCTTCGTTTTGACCATTTTGTTCTTCTCTAAGTGCCTTTCAAAGGAACCTTCGGACAGAACAGCGAGGAGAAAAGCAGGGCCGCCCCACCCGAAGCCACTGCTTCTCCGTGGCCATGCCCACACCGCCCGCAGGCCCTTGTGGAGCCGGTGGCCCAGACCCGCCCCAGCTGCGCCTGAGCACTGCCCGCTGCACCACGCCAGAGGGGACCCTCGGGGCCAGGCTCCTGTGGGGTGCTCCTTGTGACCCCGCAGCCCAGCTCTGCACCAGCAAGTCGGGGCTGGAGCTGCAGCCAGCGGGGCAGAAGCCCCTTCGGCTCTTCCACCGTGGCCTTGAGGGGGGTCGTGAAGTCTCACCTGATCACCTTCCCGGTGAGAACACGCAGCCAGCGGCCACGCAGGGGCCCTCGGGCCTTGTCCCTGCACGCAGGCTGAGGACTGGCCGTCTGCTCCGTCAGAAGAACAGTCATAGGCAAGAGCACACCCTGGAGCCCGTGGCAGGGCTGGCGTGCCCGCGGGGCGAGGCCCATAGTGTGAGGTTTTTGTGTTAAAACTTTGAACAAACCAAAAGTTCTGTTACTAAGCAATCACTCTATAATAATATTTGGTGAAAGTTTAAATTATACGGAGTGCAACTTGCATAATGGACTGCTTTATAAAACCTAGCTTGAGACATATTTAATAAGATGATACTTGATTACATTTAAGAGGGAAAAAATTCTCGCAGAAGGTTAAGAAAAATCGATTGTGACAGGTTGCCATTTTCACGCCATTCATAATAATAAGTTGCTCAGAGCAGGAGCATCAAGGCTGAGATGATAATACAAATTGCCTCAGGCAGTTATTGTCCCCGGGGCATATTGATTTGTGTTTCTAATAAAAAGATGCTTTCAGACGTCTCGCTGACAGACAGACGGGGGAGGCGCCATTATGTGCATTAGCGCGGCGGCGCTGCGGCCCGCAGACAATGGGGCCGGGCCGGCCGTGGCCGCGCAGGTGGGAGCGCCAGGGCCGTGTGGGGCTCGCCTCCGTGTCTGCACACAGGACATGCGTCTCGCTCACGCGAAGACGCCGCGGCAGAGCAGCCGTTCTCGTCCTGCCACGCGGCCCCTCCGTCTTTTCAGTGGCTGCTGCGTGGGCACCGAAGAGTTTCAGGTTTCAAGACCTGTTTAAAACTGTGCGGTGCTCCTCACGGGAGAGCCGGCCCTGGGCGCCAGCGCCACAGCCCCTGCGGGTGGAGGCTCGCTCTGCGTGGCCCGCTGATCTTATCATGTTTTTTTTCTAAATTTGTTTTCTAACATTGTCATTCATTTTTGTCCAGTCAAGGGATTCTCCCTCAGGCGAGGCCCTGGCGCTCCCCCACCACCCGCCCGCAGACCACCGTGTTTCAGGGCCCACGGGAGACGGCCGAGGAGAGGGGCAGGGCCCCGCGGCCGCCCCCAGCACCCCCGGTAGAAGCCGTGTGAGCCCAGACACACCTGCAGCTCCGGGACGCGGGAAGGCCAGACGCTCAGTGGGACGAGGCGGTCCCGGTGACGGCGTCCCTTGGAGCCGGGGCTGGCCTGGGCCGGGTCAGCGCCCTGACAGGGCAGGGCTCCCGTGTCTGCGCTTGGCGGGCACGTGAGGGAGGACTCTGGCGGCTTGTCGCGTCGTGAGAGAGAGAACCCTGGTCGTGAGCCGGTTCTGAGCCGGACTCTTCACGTCAGACTCCTGACAGAACAGCGCCAGCAGCAAACACCCAGGAGTGGCCACAGCGCCCGCAGGTGGCAGGTGGGCAGCAGGGAGCCCCGGGGCCCTCGGGCTTTTCCAGGCCTTCGGCGATCTCCCTGCACCTGGTGTTGAGAGGCCTCGTAGCCCCGGCGGGTCTCGCTCTTTCCGGGCTCTCAGGCGTCTCTCCTGGGCCCGCCGCTGGCCCTGCTCTGCTGCGGCCTCTGTCCTCAGCTGCCGCCTTACATGCTCCGTCTCCTGGCTTGGGGGCCCTTGCGCCCCACACCACACCTAGGCGCCGCCATCGGCCACGTGTGGCCCTCAGGTGTCACTCCTCGATGCTCACAAGCGGTGCAGGAAGATCCTTACAAGCCTGAAAAGGCCCCCGAGGGCTCCAGGACTCCTTGTGCCCATCTGCCCGGGCCTGCTGGCGCCGTGCCCGGGTCATCGCCCTGTCAGCTGGGGATCGTCTTTCCAAAGCCTTGAAGCTCCGTCGTGCCAGCTTGAGCTTCCCCTCCACTGAGCTGCTAGCGGCCTGGCCCTCTGCAGCAGTCACCACGCCGGGTGGCAGCCTGGCTTTGAACCCGCACCTCGTGCCTTCAGAACCAGCGCTCTGAGGGGCCCTGGAGCAGAAAGACGCCCTCTGGGCTCCCCTGGAGTCAGCCCAAGCACGCGGGCCTCGCGCCCCGGCCCCCTTCTCACTGCAGTGCGAGTGGGCACGCTGCCGCTGCGTTTCTCAGCAGCGCTTCCAAGAGGCAGGAGGGGTTTTGAAGGAACTGGGACATCCCCATGAGGGTGGTGGCCGCCGCCGCAACCAGACCCTCCCGCCACACAGCGGCAGTGGACGGTGGCTGCATGTTTGCTGCTTGGTGCTCAGCGATGGGGCCGCGACACCGGAGCGCGGTGCTCTGGTGGGGCCTGCGCCGCTGGCCTCTGCGGCCATTACCCCGCGACCTTGACCGTGTCCTGCGGGAGGCGCTGGGGGGTGGGCGTGGCCCAAGGGGCATGCGCCCCCTGTTGAGGTGCCACCTGGGGCGTGGGTGAGCACACCGGAGCCTGGGCAGGGCCTGACTGCAGAAGAGGCAGCAGAAGCGCCGACACCAGAGGGAGCCCGAGAGGGAGCTCCTGAGGGGCCAGGGCGCCGCTGCCTGCCCAGCCCCGGCCGCGCCCTGGGTCCCTGAGAGCAGCACAGTCGGTCAGACCCGCCTTCCCGCCGGGCCCGTGCCGCCCACACAGTGACCTGGCCCGGGCTCCTACGGGGGGCGGGGGGCTGTTCGTTACCCCAGGCTGGCCCGTGGGCCCCGCGGGGGGAGGGGGGCGCAGAGCCCCAGGCCAGGGCCGGCTCTAGCCGCGGGACGGGACGCCACTCGTGTGGGACACAATTTAGAGAAGGATTTATTTTGTTTTGGTTGGATATTTAGTCATTCAAGCAACAATTTTGTTAACTTAAAGTCAATAGTTTGTTTTTTTATTACAATTACAAAAATGTTCCATAGCCTTGAGATACAGGCACGGTCTGGAGTGCACGATGTAGAGAGCAGAATTCTCCTAATGGATCGATTTAAGATGTTTTTAATTCCAAACAATATAAAGAAAAATGACTACTCCCGAGGCTTAATTTCGGGCTGAGACAATGCGTTGGCCCCGTTCTTCAGCTCAGCACGGCCTGGCCGCCTGGTGGCCAGTCGGCTCCGGCGTGGCGCTGGGTCAGGGACGTCAGGTCAGCCTCAGCCCAGACACAGCCTCACCAGGGCTCTCCGGGCAGAGAATCCGCAGTTTCAGTGTAATCCCTGGTGCTGACTGACCGGAGCCAGCGATGGCGTGAGTGCTCGGCCGTGAGAGGGGCCGCTGCTCGGTTCCACGTAACCCCGGATGCCGCAGGGCGCCTGTGGGGGGCGGGGTGGGGGGGGGCGGGTCTGCCCGCTTCTCCCAGAGCCAGCAGCACGCTGGAGGAGAGGGGCTCAGAGCTGGACCCACCGCGCGTGCAGCTCACCTGAGGGGCGGTTCCTTGTGGCCCGGCGGCCAGTTTTGCCCGAGCCGCTGGTGGCTGAGGACACACGCCAGGCCCCGCTCACGGCCTGCAGGGTGACCTGGGCCAGCGCTTCAGGCAGGTTCCCGCAGAGCCGGACCTGGCCGTCCAGAAAGCCTTTTGCTGTGTAGCCGAGTCTGCTGGGGTTGAAGAGGCTGCTGCGCACGTGCCGGGGGCAGGCGGCAAGGTAGCCGGGCGGGGCGTGGCAGCGTGGGCCCGCAGCTGGGGTGTTCTAGGCGGGTGGCTTCTGAGATGCTTGGCCAAGCCCAGACGTCACCCGCCCTGTCCCGCTCCCCGTGAATCTGCCAGCGGAGCCGGCCGTGGGCCTGGCCCGGCCGTGGCCCCGAGCCCATCTTGGCGCCTCCCTTGCCCTCTGGGGCCTGGGGAGTGTGTGGGGTGGGGTGCCCAAGCTCCTGGCCGGGAGGGCCTGTGGGGCCTCAGTGGGGTGTCCTGCGCAGCAGCGGGGCCTCGCCTGCAGCCCGTGGGCTTGGGTGGGAAAGTCAGTAGGAAACAAGTCCAGGCGGCCCCCGGTCAGGGGGGACACGTGCGTGTCATCAGGTGTGTCCTCACCGGGGCCGTCTGCCCGCGCCTCTCAGGCAGGCCCAGGTGTGCCCAGATGTGCCCAGATGTGCCGGCCTCCTCAGAGCCAGAGAGATCCAGGGAGGTGCCGGCCGCCCCGACCCCCTGTCTCCAGCTCCGGGTGGGTCTGCATCTGGGACTGAAGCCCAGAGAGCTATTTAAGGACGGGCCCAAATAAACGCTGGCACGTCTGGCAGACCCGCTGGGGCACCGACAGGCGCTCACGCACAGGCACCCACCACGCACCCACGGGCGCTCGTGTGCATGGGCACCCACTGGCGCTCGTGTGCACAGGCACCCACCAGGCACCCAGAGGCGCTCGTGCGCAGGCACCCACCCACCGGGGCACCCAGAGGCGCGCGCCAGTCTCCCGCGGCCGAGCTGGCAGGAGCAGGCGTGCTGAGCTCCTGGAGCCTCGCGGCGGTGACAGGAAGATGGGATGGTGTGTTGCAGCGCCTTAAAATAGTCTTGTAAGAATTAATTCGTTTGAATTCTAGTCATTATGGTGCCATTTGCCACCATTACGGCATCCTTATTTTGAAAGGAAATTGAAGAAAAATGAGCTTACCTGCAGTGTGTCATTGTTTAAGAGGAATCTGATGACCAGGGCTCCTTTCACGCGTTTCACTTCAGTTTCTTTCATCATTAATATTTTCCTCGTGCGAGTTATAGGATCTTCCGCGGGAGCACGCCTCCGAGCGCGCGGCCTTCGTGGCCAAGGGCGGTTTGCCGTCCGTTAAATACCCGCCCTCGGAGCTGCTGGAGGGCAGTCGCCAGAAGCGGGGTCTCCGACACCTGGGGCTCCCTCCCCGCGGCCCGACCCGGGGACAGCTGTGGGCAGAGGCCGGCGGGCGCCCCACCCGCTCCGGCCCGCGGCCCTGGCGTCCGTGGGCTGTTTGCGCCCCCTCCGCTCCGCTGTCCTCTTCCTTCCCCAGTGGAGTGAGTTTCATCATGTTTGAATAGAAAACATTTTTATAAATGTCTATAATAAAATCTTCTTTCTAAAGAAGAAAAATTTGGGAAAACAAGGCTTGGCCCGGCTGTAGGCCCCGAGCATTTCGCAGGTGTGTGTGGCTAAGGGCAGGGCAGCAGCCGCGTCTTGCCGGGCGGTGGGGGGGTGGCCGGGGAGGCCCAGCCGAGGAGGGCAGCGGGGCCGGCAGGGGTGGGGGCCCCGCCACTGGAGAGCGGGGTCCTGTGGGGAGCTGGCCTTGGGAGGGCGGGCGGGCGGGCGGGCAGCGGCCCGGCACGGTGCGAGGAACCAGCCGAGCCTCTGTCTTGTTCGTCCCAAGCCGGGGGCCTGCGGTCCCACACGGATTGCAGAGGAGGCCCATGGGGCCGGCTCGCAGCCCGGGGATGCTCGGCGCTCACACAGGCTTCACCGCGAGCGTGGTGGGCTCCGGGCCCGCTAGCCGGCCCCTCACCCCGGGCCTCACCCCTGTGGCAGCAGCTGAGCAGCCCTCGGGCCGTGGGAAGGGCCCTTTCTGCTCAGCCAGGCTCCGTGGGGGGCAGCTGCCCGCGCAGGCCAGGGCCAGGGCCTCCGTGCCGGGGTGGGAACGGCGGGACGCCCAGCGCAGGTGGGGCCCTCGGGCCCTCCACACGGCGCAGGTGGGCCCCGGAGAGACGCGGGCGCGACTATGGCCTCTCGGCAGAAGCTCTTAAAGTGAGCTTGCGTCTCGATGCCGGGGTGTGAGATGGGCCTGTTGAGGTTAGCACTTGCGAAAGCCGAGTGTTTTGTCTGCTTTATGATTTGTTTGAATGGTTCTAGTGCTTAGTAGACTATTTAGGCTGGCAAGATTGCTTCCAGAAGGTTTTACAGAAGACTTCTTTATCCTCTTTGGTAAGCCGATAAGCTTTAGTCAGGGCACTAGCCTATAGCACCGCGTTATATTAATGTATTTTACTTGTAATTTAGAGAACAAGAAGAATACCCCGATTTGAAGGCTAAACTGTCCCCTGTGGCACTGGCACAGCTGATAATCGCGAACTCGAAAGATGTGTATATCAAATAGTTTACAAAATGAAGCCAGCTGTGTTTCCCTACATACTGTGGCTTCCTGACATGCATCATTAAACCTTATTAGCTACTTCCTTTTACAAAGATTCTTGTAGTCTTGAACATTGCATATTAACATTTTCTGCCCCTCCAACTGGAAATTATTTGCTTTATTGTAGAGTGTCAACTTGCTCTAGTTTCTGATGCGTTCTAATTGGTACTTTAGAGTATAATCATCGTGAGATACCACGCCATGCATTTCTTTATTTGGAAATTAATACAGACCTTTTCACTTTATCTGTCAATCTGGGCAACTTTTCACACAATTCCCAACTCTTGGGATTGCTTACAAGCCATTAAGTATGAAATGGTTCATAAAATGTCTTTGAAGACAAAGTAACACAAAATTTTTAGGTGGTTTAAAATAGTTACATTTTGCCAAGATACCAGTAATAAACCTTCTAAATAGACAGTTTTAATAATAAAAGGGCAATTAAGCCAGATGAAAAGTTTATTTAACCATATTATGCTTATCATTTGAAATTTTCAGCAGATCTGGTAGATTCCATTTTTCTTAACAAAACAAACCATGAGTTTTGGAGATCAGCGTGGAGTCGGAGGGAGAGGTGCCCCGCACGACTCCCCGTGCCCCTCCCTCTGCCCTCCTGCCCTTCCTGAGCGCCGGCTGCTGGCCTGCGGGCCACTCACGCCAGCAGCGCCTGTGCCCACGGGCGGCTGCTCACTTTTCTCAGGATGTCTGCTGCAGGTGTTTCGCGGCAGGCCAGCTCCTCACGGTGTCACGTGTCTTGAGCCCGGCTGCACGCAGGCGGCCTGCGCTTGATCGCCGGGGCCCTGTGTTCAGCCACGCGGAGACCATGGCTCTGCGCCACGGGACCGGGAGTCTGCTGACCGCTCTTGGCTTAAAAGCGCTTCCGAGTGGCGTCATGGAGCGAGGTGCAGGCACCTGGCCGCCCGGCTGGAGAAATGCCCACGCGTTGACACGAGCAGCCATGCCTGCCGAGAGGACGCGTCACCGGCCACGCCACAGCCTTTGTGTCCTGGCAGCCCCTGCACACGGTGCTGGGAGCTGCTGCTGAGACCGGGGGCACCCGAGCCGCCTGCCGGCGAGTCCTCAGCTGCTTCCCTCCTGGAGTGCGTCTGTTCAAGCCCCGCGCCGGCCGCTGCCCAGCGTAGGCAGAGCTGGGAGAAGTGTCTGACCGCACGGGAGACTCACCGCGCGCGAGGAACACCCTAGGGCTGGAAATAAGTGTCGGTCACTTGGCTTCCTACCAAAATTGAACCCTTTTCCAAAATGGGAAATAACTACGCAGCACAAAGGTCTTGCCCTTCCCCGGCCTCCAGCTCCGCTTGTCTGCGCCGACCTGCCCCGCGTGGCCACCACGCCACGCCATCCTGGGCCAGCGGTCCGAGCCCTCCAGCACAGCTCATACCCTGGGCACTGGGGACCGTCCAGTGATCTCTGGGCCGAGCGGTGTCAGAGGGCGCGAGGCAGCGGCGCGGGGCCTCCCGGACTCCTGGACGCGTGGCGGCCGACCAAGGGCTAGTGCCGCCCCTGAAGCGCCCAGTCACTCTGCACAGTGATGGTTCTACACACCCAGGTGTGTGTTTAGGGCGTCGCTGCGTCTTGCATGCACACATCTGCAGATATTTAAAATCAGGGGCCTCCGTGCCCACGAGGAAATAGGGCTGCGCCGGCGGGGGACCGGGGCGCAGGGCCCCGCAGGCCCGGGAGGCCAGTCTCGCTGAGGCTGGTCAGATTTGCAAGCTCCCCGCCAACGCCCTTCTTGTCAACCACCAGTGAGTGCCACTTAGAGCCACCGCTGGGGAAGTGCTCCCAGGGCAGAATCCCCGGAGGCCGGGCACTTGGAAGCGCTCCCCTGGCGCAAGTGTCCCCCGCCTGAGGCTGCGGGACTGTGCCTGCCGGGACAGATACCAAAGCAAACCCCCCGCTTAATTGGCTCAAAGCGAGGCCCAGATGCCCTCCCCCAAATCCATATGTGAGTGAGGTTGGGGTTTCTGGGGTCAGCGGAGAGCTTCGGGGGCGGGCAGTCACTTTAGGCTGGCGGTGGCCGCCCGGGACGGACAGCCGCCCGTGCCGGTGGACAGGAGCGGGCGAGCGAGCGGGCGCGGTGCTTGGGCCCTCCGGGGCTCGGGCTGTGCTGCTGCCTGACTGTGTCCATGTCATATTTTTTAATTCCTTAAAAGAGTGTAGAGTTTCAACCGGGAAATCTCTCCTTTAATCAAGCGGGGAGAGTCTGGAGGGCGCCTGGGGCTCCGCGGGACGAGCAAGCAGAGGATGCTCCTTTGTCCAAGGGCACAGCCCGGCGCGGGCCCTGCGTCCCCAGAAACTGCCAGACTGGGGCGAAGCGGCAAGCTCGGGCGCCCTCTGCTGGCCACGCGCGGGAGCTGCTGGAGCTGCGGCCCGAGCCGCGGGGCTGGGGGGGGGGGGGGGGGGGTGGGTGCGCCCCGGCTGTGCAACTTGGTCTCCTGCCGGCAGGGAGCTGTGTGGACGCAGATCGATCGGAGACCCTGAGCGCCAGGATGTGCCGGGCTTGGGACTGTCCGGGCTGGGTTTTCATTTGTGTGCGTGGAGCGCCACGCGTGTTTCCCAGTAGCTTTGCACGGGGCGCCCCTCTCGAGCCCTGGCTGCTGTGCGCTCCGTGCCAGGTGGCCGCAGTGAGCCCCTGGGGTGACAGGGTGGGCAGTCACTGCCCCTCCCAGCTGCCCCCAAGTCTCCGTGCACTCTCAGGTGCGTGTGCATGTGAGCATGCATGTGTGCACGCCCGGCAGTGTGCAGTTTTCTGGCGTTTAGACGTCACGCCTGGCTGTGGAGGGACGGCCTTGGCAGGAAGTGCTGCAGCCAGTCCTGAACCTCCTGTGACGCCACCGCCCGGGTGCAGCCCAGCCCGCACTCCCGGTCACGCATGTCACGTGTGTGTGGCGGCGGCTCTGGCCACTGGCCCAGCTGACCTAGCCACCGGCCAGCACGCGTGGCTCCAGCCGGGCCAGCCCAGCCCAGCCCAGCCCAGCGGCGGTGGGTGCGCAGGTGACCAGCTTGCCCCGGAGGAGGCTCTGGGCCACTGCTTCTCTGCTGGACACAAGCTGACCACGCGTTGGTTTGAATGTGTGAGGTGCCAGGAGCAGCCGCCAGCAGGGGAGCCCGCGGGGAGCCCTGGAGGCTGGGTGTGGGCAGGGGCTGGGTGCTCGATGTGGGCCGGGGGCTACTCCTCCAGACTTCAGGACGGCCCTGGTGTCCCGCGGGTTCGGGCGTAAAGGTTAAGGTGACACGCTGTAACGGGAAGGTGGGCGCAGGGCTCTGGAAGGACGGAGAGAAGCCCCCTTGCCCCCCAGGTCCCCAGGTGAGACACGACGGCCCCACACAGGCGCCATCCCGCTGAGCACAGAGACCAGCCGCAGAGGGGGGACACGGTGGCCTCGCATGGCCGTCCAGAGGCGGAAGGTGCTCGAGGCTTAGACGCAGGGGCCAGTGTCAGCGGCGGGACGTTGAGACGCAGATGAGCTTGAGAAGCTTCTGCTGGAAGCGGCGAGTAAGGGCCGCGTGGGAGCCTGTCGCAGGCTCCCTGCGCCGATGCTGTGCCCCAGTCTGGGCCCTGCAGGAGGAGGCGCCGCGCCGTCCAGAGCAGGGAGCTGCTGACCCCGGCCCCGACGCGCCCACTGCACACCGCGCCCGCTGGCTCCAGGGACCCGCAGCCTCGGCCCGGAGGTTTTCTCTTTTCCGACGATGCTGTGTTTACAGGGCAAATACGGGACAGACCGAAGTGCTGCCTCACTGTCTGCGAGAGACGCGGCGGCGGCGCTCTGACGGCTGCGTGCCGCGCGCCCAACAGGGCGGCGTGAGTGTGCACAGCCGGCAGCCGGCCTGATACTCGCGAGTACACGCCCCGGGCCGTGCTGGCGCCGGTTTCTTGTGCAGTCAGTTCATTGCCGATAGGACCGAAGTTTCTCCACAGCGGACGTCTCCCCGCCTCGGCCTCCCGGGGCCCGGGGCAGGCGGGAGGCGCTCGGTGCAGACGGATCGGCCGCGTGAGCGCAGATAAGGTGGGCGCCCGTTCGTCCGCGGGCTCATTAAAAACCTGACCGATCTCTCCCTGATGAAGAGGGGGTGCCGTGCTTCCCCTTATTGTTGGAATAAACCATTATTTTACTGAGAACCATTAGCTATTTAAAACTTGGTACATAAATTAAAGAGGCGCTAAATGGATTTGTGATCGCTGCCATTAGCGGCGTTTTAGATTATACAGGCAATTACCGTGTTCCCTCTGCTAGAACAGCCCTGCGCGGCCGCGGCGCCCGCGCCTCCCCTCCGAGAGCCACATTTTCAGAGGCGTGTTTAATTCTGTTATCACACTTGTTTCAAATAAAGCAAATATTATGACAAGCAGAGGAAAATTTGCTTTACTAATATAGGAAATTACAATAAATGTTGAAGGTTATTTCCTAGTGTACATAATTTACTTTTTCTTGTACAGTCATCATTCCTTCAAGTGAGTCACAACACACCTCCGGGCGCCGAGTCCCCGCGGCCGCGCAGAGTGTGTCTGCTGCGCTCGGGCCCGGGACGGCCTTTCAAGGCAGATTCCCGTCAGGACGCAACTTAGCGCTTTCTTCGTGGAATCGGTGGCTTTATAATGAGCTGGTTTTCCTGCTCGTTGGCTTTGAAGAGTCCGGATTGCGTTTTAGATGATAGAGGAAACTTCAGGGGCGCTTCAGAGAACTGAGCAGAAAGTGGAACTGAAAGTGGACTTTGCAGAAGTACGTGTTGCAGCGTAACTTGTCGCTGCTCTACGGGATGAAACATGACTGCACGGCGTCCTGTGAAGGGCCGCTCGGGGAAATGTGGGGGCGGCGGTCAGGGCCTGGGCGCCGAGGGTCCCCCGCTGCCGCGCGCCAGGCCATCCCCCCGCCCGCCCTGCCGCCCGCCCCCGCTGCCGGGCAGGCATCGAGCCCCGTGATCCCCAGGGCGGCCCGCGGGGTCCCCTCCGGGGCGCGGGCCGCAGCGGGGCGGGTACACCCGGCGGTGGTGCATTTGTCGAGACAGTGATTCTTTATTTTATTACAAAAAAAGACCAACTCTGGAAGGCGAGATTAAATCATTCCTTTCACTTTTTAATGGGATTTGGATGAATAGAGTAAAATATGCACCCCGCATTCACTGATAGCATCTTTAGGGGGAGGTAATTGAGTCTTTTTTCCCTGACTGAATGAGTAATGGCTTCATCTGACCCTCAGCGAGGCCTGAAACTTCGCCGCCTTTGTCACTGCGCGAGGCCCGGGCTTTGAAACATGCTCTACTTCCCTGGCTTAATTTTTCTTCATTTTAATCCAAAAACCTATTTTTCTCAATAATTCAAGCATAAACTATGGAGTAGTTGAAGTGGCGGAAATTGCAAGGTATTTGTCCTCCTGTGCCGCTTTCTAAATGGAGTTGATAAATCAGGCCGGGCCTTCAGCTGCCGCTTCTCAGGGGACGACAGCCCTGCTGGAAGCTTCCAGAACCCTCCGCCAGCGCCGTCTCAGCCCCCAGCGGCCCCGATGGCGCCGTGTCCTCCTGCGCGGTCGGCGTCCCCAGAGGGTGCGAATGTCCACGCAGCCGACGCGCCCTCCGTTCGGGGGGCGCGGGACGAGCTTCTGGTCGACCGGAGTCTCCGGTTTTCCGTGTTATCGGTGAGCCGAGTGGCTCCCAGACTTGGAAACCGGAGTCACAGCCCCACTCGCTGCGTCCGCGCGTCGCGATCCTCTTCAAAGTCCGCGCCGGATTCAGGAGGGGTCGGGCGGACTCGCGGCCAGGGGGGCGGGGGCCGGGCGGAGGGGCGCCGCGCGGCTCCCTGAGGCCCCCGAAGCCCTGAGCAGGCGCAGACACCAGGCTCTGCTTGCTGGCCGGGGCTGCCTCCCCTCCTGGCCCTCGGGCCCTCCGCAGAGCCCAGCCGCACCCTGTGCTCAGCCCTTGGCGCCCCAGATGCCGGGCGGCGCGGCGAAAGGGCCCGCCCTGGAGCGCCATCCTCGCCAGCCCGCCCGCCCCGCGCTGGCTGGCGCTTGCTGGTGGCCGCGGGGCGTGACTGAGCGCTGCCTGGCTGGGGAGCCACGGGTGTGTACAGGGGACGCCGCCTGTGGGCTCCAGCTCATGTGGCTCTTCCCGGAGATGGGAGCTCCTTTTGGGGCATGCGGGCGGGGCAGAGGTGGGCCCTCCTAGCAGAAGCGAACCCTGAGGGGCCCTTGGCCGAGGACCAGCTGCCCCCTGCCCGCCCTCCCCCGGCCCTGGCCTGGGAGCTGCCTGCGTGGGCCAGAGGAGGCCCCTGGGCGCCTTGGACTCGCGGTCCACAGCGCCGCCCAGTCTCCAGGACGCTTCTCGGGAGCCAGGGAGCCAGGTCGCGCATCCTGCCCTGTCCTGGTGGCCCGGGGGGACTCCCTGCCCAGCGGCCCTGGCGCGCGCGCGTGCACTTGTACACTCGCACCCGGCCGGTGCTCTGCCTCAGCCTCGCCTCCTCCTTCCAGGTGGGGCTGCTGGACCTCGAGCTCAACCAGCTGACCAAAGCGCTGTTTCTGGCGCTCGTGGCTCTGTCGGCCGTGATGGTGACCTTGCAAGGCTTCGTGGGGCCCTGGTACCGCAACCTATTCCGGTTCCTCCTCCTCTTCTCCTACATCATCCCCATAAGGTAGGTCGCAGGCCCTCGGCGACCCCAGGCAGGGTCCCTTCCAGCGTTGGCTTTGCCCTGGCCTCCCGCCGTGAGAAGCCCAGCTGGGGGGGCCCGCGGAGGGAAGGAGAGCAGTGCCCGCGGAGCGGGAGCGGCCCTGGCAGCCTGAGAACCCTCGGTGGGGAGCTCTGGTCAGAGGCTCTGTGAGGACACAGGAGGCGCTTCCTTCCTCAGCCAGCGGCCATGTCTGCCGGGAGGCAGCGGGCTCTGGGGACCCGCCTGTGGCTGGTGGGCCTCACGCCTGCCCCCCGCACCCGTGCGGGGCCTCACACCCACGTGTCTGAGTCTTAACACGCATCTGACACACGTGTGGAGTCGGGTGAAACACCCAGCGGGTGGCCATTGCGCGCAGCCGTGGAACCCGAGGCGGATGCACGCTGACCACGAGGGCTGTTTCAGGGAAGACGCATGTGGAGCAAACACCTGAGCCCTTGCTAGAGCCTTCCGCAGAGGGTATGCTTACAGGTCTCCCCGGGGTACGTGACTGGAGTTTCCATGTGAGCGAGAAATGAAGCAGAACCCGCACAGGCGCAGGGGGTCAGAGGACGCCCCTCACAACCAGGAGTGGGGTCCAGCAGCCTGGACGCTGCGGTGCCGGCGCCGCCCCGGGGCCCGCGCGAGCCTGGGCTGGGCCGCTCTCCCTGGGGCTCTCTCCAGCCGTGGCGGGAGCTCACGCCCCAGGTGTGCCCGAGTGTCTCCTCCCTCCGCGCGCTCTCGTTCTCTGGTAACAGCTAAGAGACACGACGAGCTTTGCTTTTGCACATTAACGGGGGAAAGTATTACAGTTAGGAAGGTGAAAGTTATGAGAACTTTAAGCTGAAACTAATTTTTATTTTTATTTCAATTATATATAAATAAATTGGAAGATACCTCATGCGCACAAAGCACTTCTGTAGTCTCACCAGCTGTTGGTAAATGCTGAACAGCTTTCAGGCGCGCACGGAGACTTCTGCCCGAGCGCGCCCCTCGTTAAGAGGCTGTTTATGGAGCAAAGACGTCGCAGGCAGAGGGCCTAGCGCCCCGTTGTCCACTGTGGGGCCAGGACGGCCGGGCGGGATCCGGCAGCAGGGCCGCAGGAGGGGCTGCCGGTGCACACAGCAGGAGCCGCTGAGCCAGACCATCATGCGTGACGTGCTGTCACACAAGCTTGTTTTCCCTTGCGCGGTTTCCATGAAATGTGGGCATCAGGGCCTTTCAGCATTTGCTGAATATGATTTTGAATTGCATAAAGGGTAGGCTCTTAAAATACTTCTTTTAGTTTTGCAAAGTTCACAGTCCTGGACTGGGAAGCAAAGACTGTTTGGGGTTTTTGGTTTTTTTTTTCCCCCTCTGCTAACCTGACCTGTTATTTTAAATGGTTTTTTTTTTTTTTTTTTTTGGCTTTAATAAGGTTAGATTGTCTTGGAGAAATTTCTCTTTACAGAATAAAATGTTGTGAATTATTAGTTACAGTTGACTTGGTCTCTTAAGGAAAATACTGCAGGATTCAGTTCTTTTGAGGCTCTAAATGGCCGCCATCCTCGCACCGGCAGCAGCTGCCCAGATGTTTTCCAGCGGCCTGGCCTGGCAGCTCCTGGTCTTTGGCCGCTCCTCTTCCTGGGTGCCATCCGCAGCCCGGGGCTGCTGCCCCACAGCCCAGGAGACCATCCTTCGGGCTGGCCCAGACCGTGGCGGCAAAGCTGCAGCTTTTTTTTTTTTTTCTTAAGATTTATTTATTTATTTATACAAGCACTGGGTACAGTCAGAAGCGCAGGAGGGTGAGAGAATTCACCAGAGCCAGAGCGGGGAGCAGAGCAGGCAGACTGATGAAGAAATACACTGCTGAGGGGAGCAGCGGGCGGCAGGAGAGGTCTGCGCGCCATGTGGGACCCTCGCCGGCGGCCAGGGATGGACCCGGCGCTTCAGAGGCTGCGGGCAGCTTCGCAGCCCAGTGCTCAACTGCTGCGCCACTAGGGGAGGCCCACCAAAGCTGCAGCTTTAATCCAGAAAAATCAGAGTCCTGGTGTCACAGGCAGCGTGGTGCGCACCTGGGGTTGGATGTGTGCAGGCCAGGCCCCCAAGACTATGCACAGGGTGGCCCCCCGACAGTGCGCAGGGCGGGCCCCCCAGACAGCGTGCAGGCTGAGGCATCATGGAGAAGGAGCCTAAGACACCCCTGGCCTCGGCCGGCCCCATGGCCACAGCACAGGCAGCCCCGGTCCTTGGTTCCGGCTCCGGCACCGCCCGCCGGCCAGCTGGGCCTGGCCCACTTTGCTTGTGCAGCTGCAGGCCGGTCCCACTCCCCACGGCCTGGAGAGCCTTTTGGGGCTCCGTGACAGCGGGTGCCAGGCCTTTTCTCAGCGCCCCGTGATCCTTGGGCCCGTGGCCTCGGGCCCGTGTCTTCCTTCACAGATCTCAGTTCCTATGAAGTTCCTCACGGGTTGAATAGCGTCTGGGTTTTAGAATTCTGTAAAAGTCCAACATTGCTAGAAAGTAACTTAAATATAGGGCTAGTTTGTCAGCTTAGTGTCTGAAATCTAGGATTTTTAACAATAGAGCAAATCGCCATCCTGCTGCTTGGTGGGGACACAGCGTGGCCCGCAGCACCTTGCCCCCACTGCCCACCGCACCCCAGGGGGTCTGCCCCTCTGTCCCCGTCCCAGGGGACCCCAGCTCCCGTCTCTCCGGAACTGCTGCTCCTGCGGCCCCGGGTGCTCGAGGCCACCAGGCGCCCACGCTTCTTGCCTGTCGCCGCTGGGTCTTCACCCAGGGGACCCTTCTTCCGCGGACTCCGGGCAGCCCTCGGGAGGCGGGCGGGTTCAGACAAGGAGGCGCCTCTGTGGCGTGATGGCGTTTGGGCTCCTTATGTGCAAAATTGGGGAGAAACAATCTGGAAAGTTGAGTCCCAGAGAAACGTGTCACGCACGAAGGTGCTGGGGTGTGGGCGAGGGGACAGCCGCAGGGCCTGGGCTCTGGGGGTGCGTGACCTTGGCCGTGGGCACGCGGCCTCCTGCTGCAGCCCAGCCCTCCCAGGGCACCCCCACCACCCCCGGCTGGCCAGGGACTCGCTGGGTCACGGCGCACGTCCTGGTGGGGTCCCGGGCTGCCGCAAGGCTGGGCTGTGGGGCCCTGGGCCCTCGTGAGGACGCGTCATCCGTGCGTCGTGCGGCTCCAGGCTGCAGGCTCCTCCCGCCCCTCCTGACTCAGCCTCGCCTTGTCTGAAAACAGGTTTTTCCGAAAGAATTTGTCGCTACCCAGTTCTTCAAGGACACCCCAGTTCACACAGCTGGGGGTGCAGCTGCTCCCGGTCCCGCCCCGACCTCATCCCGCCCCTGGTGTGTGTCCTGCCGGCCCGGGGCGAGACGGGGCGGCCTCTCCGGGACAGGCCCTGGCTGCAGCGCCCGCCTGCCGCCCGTCAGTGTGGTCCCGGGCCCCGGACGCGCTGAGCATTAGCCCCGGCCCCCTGCCAGGCCCGGCTGCCGCCCCCCGCCCCGCAGAACCCTGAGGCGCGGCTCGGCCCGCCCCGGCCACATCTCCCAGGGTGACGTCAGCACGGCCTGCTTCATGGGCAGGTGACGCGCGTGGGCGCGTGCTGTGTCCTCACGCGTGCTGTTCTGTCGCAGCTTGCGCGTGAACCTGGACATGGGCAAAGCGGCCTACGGCTGGATGATCATGAGAGACGGGGCCATCCCGGGCACGGTCGTGCGCACCAGCACCATCCCCGAGGAGCTGGGCCGCCTGGTCTACCTGCTGACCGACAAGACAGGTACCGCCCCGCCCCGGGCAGGGGCGCCGCCTCGCAGACCCCGCCACGGCCTCCTGACCCCCTTTCAGCCCGACACCCAGTGGCCCTGCGGGGGCAGAGCAGCCGACCCGCGCGTGGAGGGGCTTGTGAGCCCTTAGCCACAGCCGCAGTGAAGACGCTGGCGGGAGGGGTGCAGCCCGCGCCTTCTTCCTTTCCTCGGCCGCAGAGCTCCTGCCCGGCACAGCCTCGTCGTGGAAGGGCGGGACCCGGGGTGCAGTTACAGCCCGTCTGGGGCCTGGAATCTTTTTCTTGACTGACTCCTTTTATTATATTCCTAGTAATTTTTAGTGAATTAGATTTATCGTTTCTCTGACATGAGCAAAATGCGACAAGTAAAAGTCGATGTTATTTTTTTTTTTTTTTTTTAAAGATTTATTTATTTATTTACACAAGCACTGGGCACAGTGAGAAGCGCGGGAGGGTGAGAGAATCCACCAGAGCCAGAGCGGGGAGCAGAGCAGGCAGAAGGACCGAAGCACACTGCTGAGGGGAGCAGCGGGCGGCAGGAGAGGTCTGCGTGCCATGTGGGACCCTCGCCGGCAGCCGGGGATCGAACCGGCGCAGCAGAGGCTGCGGGCAGCTCCGCAGCCCAGCGCTCAACCGCTGCGCCACCAGGGTATTTTTAATGGAATGTGGGAAAACCCCGCCACACCCAGAAGAGGGTGCTCGTGGCGCTGGGCTTGGCTTTCTTCCCTGGGGCGGTTTTCACGGACCCCGCCGCCCGCCGAACAGCAGGAGCAGCAGGGGACGTGAGACAAACAGGCCACGTGTCCGCAGACGTAACAGCTGGCCCGGGAAGACAGCTGCTGACAGCCAGCCGGCGGCAAGTGGCCCTCACGGCCTCCCCCCGCTGTCGCGGGGCTTTGGCAGCGCCAGGTGGACGTGAGCACTGAGGTCTGGAGGGAGACACAGCAGAGGATGCAGCGGCCCACCGAGGCTGGAGTAAACGGGGAGCAGGCCAAGGCCCTGCCGCCCCCCCCCCCGCCCGGGGTGTGCTCCTGGTCATGCTCCCGCTCACCGCTGGCACCGCTGGTGGGCGTCCCTGGGGGTGAGAGGTGACCGCAGGAGGTGAGGCCCGGGCAGCAGGCAGTTCCAGAGAGCAGCCGAGACCCTGGGGCCTTCCCTGGCTGGGTGCTAGAGGCCGGGTCTGCACAGGGCCTCTCAGTGCTGCCCAGCCCGCTGCTGCGTGAGTCAGCCCAGGTCAGAAAGGCCTGTGCTGACCGGCGGGGGAGGGCATGCTGGGAGGCAGGTCCCGACGGGGCGGAGGCGCCCCGGGAGCAGAACACTGGGCGTGCGGGCAGCGTCCCCAGAGCTGTCAGGAGAACCACCCCACCTGGGCCAGGAGCGAGGACGCCCTGGTCTGGGGGCACAGGCCCGCTGCCCGGACAGGAGGCCCGCTGCCCGCTCCCAGCCCCTCCTGGCTCCAGGCTCAGTCTCGGTGTCCTTGTCTCATTCCACGAGCTTTTCTGGGAAGAGCTGGATTAGCTTGATGGAGAAGCCAGGGCGAGGATGCCAGACTCCGCGCGAGTCCCAAGGGGCCGCTGCAGCCGGAGCAGCGGGGGGAGACCAAGCAGAGCGGCTCTGGCGGCACTGCCGTGAGGCGGGAAGTCCCCGGCCCCCGGGAACCAGCCGCCCCCGCCGCCCACACCAGGGAACACGACGGCCCCGCAGCACGTGCCGGAGGGGCACGTGGCTGCTCAGAGACCCCACGGAGCCCCCGGAGAGTCCAGAACCGCTAGCGTCGTCACACGTGGAGACTCGCTGTCACAGCTGAGTCGCATTTCTTTACACCAGCAACAACTGGGATATTAAACTCCAGACGTGTGAATTAAAAGAGCAACAAAAAGATAAAGTGAGTAAAGCGAAATCCCAACCACAGAGGTCCCGGCTGCAGGACGTCGGGGCTTGGGCCTTGGAAGCCCCGCGCTCCCTGACACGCGTCCTCCTCCTCCGCACGCCTGTGGCCGCCGAGACCGTGGGCCGGGCCCAAGCTGCCCGCTGGCCAGACTGTTGGCGGGAGGCTGCCGGCAGTGACTTTTGGCCTCTCCAGTCGGGGCAGCGTCCCTCCCCTGGCCAGGACGGGGCACCTGCGGGATGGACGATGACACGGCCGCCAGCAGGAGCCGATGGTGCCTGGGGGCGGCCAGGAAGACACCTCCTGTCTGTCCGCACAGAGACGAGGGATGAGATCACCCCCTGTAGCGTTTCGAGGGAAACCCACGGTGACACTGTCGCAAGAAGCGGGGGCAGAGACAGTGGGGGGCAGAGACAGGTGCGCCTGCGTGACAGCTGACGGGCTGGGGTGTTGAGGTGGGGAGTCAAAGGAGGGAGGGAGGGAGACAGAACAGGAGCAGGCGGGCAGCACCAGGCGGACAGCGTGAGGCAGGCAGCGCGCGGCGGGCAGCACCAGGCGGACAGCGATCTGCACATTCCCGCCCTGGCGGCCGCTCCCTGCAGAGGGGACGCCGCCGGCTGCGGGGCACGGCTGCTGTCACGGGAGGAAATCGCAGCTTCTCTGCGTCGCTGATGCGCCAGGCGGGCAACACCTGCCCACACGTGCAGCTTTGAACTCAATATGGCAGTTGTGACCTCGCGGTCAGCACAGAGGTCCTGGCCCTACTGAGGACCGCCTGTGCCGGCGTCCAGAAACCCACTCGCGCCTCGCGGCGGGGGAGCATAGGACCCGGCGCCGGGGAGACGAGACTGTGCTTTCAGGCAGCGTGTGGGCCTGAGAGCAGCTGCCAGGGCTCTCCAGACGTGGGGGACGGCGGTAATGGCAGGACGTGCGCCGAGCGCGGGACCGCCCCGGCCAGGCAGCTCCCCTCAGGGTCCAGTGCAGGGAGAATACCCCAAACCTGGCGGCACGAGTGGCCCGCTCGGGAACGGCTTCAGAAAGCAAAGTACTGGAGGAAGACGCCCTTGACCGTAAGAACAGCAGTCGGTGACGACGGAAGCGGAGCGGGATGGGCCCGCGCCCGAGTCAGCCGGGCCGCAGCCTTCGCCAGCAGGACGACGCCCGGGAGTCGTGGCCGGGGCGGCGTCGCTGGAGGAGGTCGGGCCCCGGGTGTGCGTGACGGGCGCAGAATCCCAGCTGCCACGGGGCAGCCAAGAGCCTCCTGACTCCAGCCCGAAGTACAGTTCCTAGAAAGTCTCCTCCTCCCACAAGGCTTCCTTCTGCGATTCACGCGGAGCTGCTCAGGAAGGAGCCGCGAGCGCGTCTCTCCGCAGCCCGTCTCCAAGACCAGCCAGGGGGACAGCTGAGCCCGCGGCCACGGCGCTTGGGGCCCAGGAGACACAGGGGGTGCTGGGGCCGGGGCCGTGTGTACCTGGAAGCGGCTGGCACAGCTCAGGGCCTGTGACCGGGAGACTCCACGCATGAGCTCGGTACACGGGGCCTGGGCCTGTCAGGAAAGTGCTTTTACGCGCGCTCCTGGGCGTGGGAGAGGGCGGGCCATCCCGGAGGGCAGCACACCAGAGGGCGCTCCGGGATGAGGCCCTCCAGGGGCGCCCAGCTCACCAAAGGCAGAGCAGAGGCCTGGCAGGTGGAGTCCCTGTCCTGGCTAGTGGGGCTTGTTCCAGAACACCAGGCCGGCGTGGATCCCAGTGGGCCCAGAGGCTGGCGCAGAGCCCAGAGGCCAGCAGACGCTGAGTGCTGGACCGGCCACGCCGAGAGCCAGAGCTAGGCGAGCCTGGGCAGCCCGCGCTGGCCCCTCACACACTGTCCCCCGCAGGCACCCTCACCCGGAACGAGATGGTGTTCAAGCGGCTGCACCTGGGCACCGTGTCCTACGGTGCGGACACCATGGACGAGATCCAGAGCCACATCCTACACTCCTGCGCACAGGTGAGCTGGCCACGCCAGGCCCCAGCCCCAGGCTCACGCGAGCAACATCTTGGGGCCGTCACACGGCACAAGCCACTCGCCAGGCCTTCCTCGCGCCAGCCAGGGCTGGGCACAGGCGTCGCCCTGTCCCCTGGCCCAGGTGGCACTGCCCGCCTTAGGAGCCCCCGACCGTGGGCAGCACCCCCCCAGTTCTCTCACCAGACTGCTCTGAAGTGAGGCTCACACGGCGCCTGCTGTGCCTGGAGCGTTTGCCGTGTGCGAAACGAGGCTCCGTCCATCTTTTTGGACGTGACCCAACCTCCTCCTGTCCCGGGGCCTTGGGCAGCTGCGGCGGCCACAGGGTTCTTGCTTTCCTAAGCGCCCAAGCCTCGCGGGTATGGCCCTTCCCGGGCCCCCTGGACAGCGAGGCCTGGACCCTCCTGACGTCCAGGCCCCACCTCAGACTCAGCCACAAGCGGGCCCGCAGCCACGCGGAGCAGGCCGTGATTGCGGCTCACTGGGCAGTGCAGGGAGGTGGCGCTGCGGGGCTGTGGAGAGGGACGCTGGGCGCCCGCTGGGGTCGGAGCCGGGCGCAGTGCCACAGCAGCGGAAGCGTCCCGAGCGCCGGCCGGCCGGCTTCCTCCTGGCGCCACGGCGGCCCCTGGCCTGCCGGCCCTGCCCCGGGAGGGACTGTGGCACGAACAATCCTGAACGCTTCTCGGGGCTCAGCTTCCCACGGTCGGATCCAGCGCATCTCGGGAAAAGCGATGCAGGGGTGTGCGCCTCCTCGCCGCCCTCCACTCCGCAGAGGTCACAGTGAACCGCGGCTGAGGCCGGGCCGGGCTCCGGGACCCAGGACGGTGGGGGTCAGGCCGGCCCTTCGTCCACGAAGGCGTCACCAGAGCCCAGCTGCACTCCTGCGCTGGCCGCCAGCCCAAGACTTGCGAGGGGGCACCCGGCGCCTGCCCAGGGGGCGCGTCCAGTGTCCCGAGCGCCTGCTGAGAGGGTGCGTCCTGTGTTCAGGCGCAGGCCCCGGCCGGCGGGAGCAGCGCCGGCCCCACGCCCCCGAGGAAGGCCGCGTCCTCGGCTCCCAGAGTCAGGAAGAGCGTCAGCAGCCGCGTGCAGGAGGCGGTGAAGGCCATCGCGCTGTGCCACAACGTCACCCCGGTGTACGAGGCCCAGGCCGGCGGCGCCGGGGAGGCGGAGCGCGCGGAGGCGGACCAGGACTTCAGCGACGAGAACCGCACCTACCAGGCCTCCAGCCCCGACGAGGTGAGCGGCCCCAGGGGCGCCCGGTGGGAGGGGGTGGGGGGTGGGGAGGGCGCGCCGGCTGGGATGCAGGGGCCGCCACGTCTCCTGTTCCCGTACCCAGGGGTTGCCAGGTTTACCTGCGAAGTTCTGGTGACTGAGGCCAGAGTTAGATTCCACGTACCTGCTTAAAAAGACACTTAGGATTTATAAAGATTTTTTTTAATTTTGGAACTCGGCAGCACTTGGCTCCGACCCGCCGTCTCTGGTCCGTGGCGGGTAACTCGCGGGTGAGCTCGGGAGCCGCCTCCCCAGCCTGGCCCCGGGCGCCGCCGCCGCTGAGGTCCCCATTAACTGCAGAAACTCAGGCCAGGCCTGGCGCAGCAGGCGCCTCCCGTGACTGGCCCTAAGGAGTGCCTCCTCGGGCCCCAGCCCGACCTGGCGTCTGAAGAGAGGCGCGCGCTCCCTCTGGCTCGTCAGGCAGAGCCCGGGGGACAGCCGGCTCGCGCTGCAGGTGGGGCGTGGAGACTGGCAGACGCCTCCCCCTCCTGCAGGGGCCGGGCCGTTGCCCATGTGCCCGCTGGCCGCAGCCACAGCTGGGCGCCAGCAGCAGAGCCGGCTCCGCCCGCAGCTCTGCCCACGACTGCCTTCAGGCACCTTTGCTGGCCCGTGTCCTCCACTAACTCCTAAGAGAACGGGCAACTCGCCGGCCCGCAGTTTCTGGACAGCGCAGGAGGCCCGCTCGTGTGGCTGCCGCGATGGGCACGAGGCCCTGGGGAGACAGTCAGCCCGGGAAGCCAGAGTCGGCTCACGCCCTCGGCTCCCGCAGAAAGGGGCCCGGCGTCGGCTAAGCCGGCGCGTGGGGGCAAATTCCAGGGTTTCCGCAGCAGCGTCCTGCTGGCGCGCCTGGACTGGCCGGCCAGCCAGCAGTGTGGGCTTCATCTGCTGCTGCCCCCACAAGCCCTCTGTGAGCGCAGCCCGACACCTGGGCTCGTGGCCGGGCGCACACCCAGCAGGCATCGCGTGAGCGAGGCCACCTCCCACCCCCAGGGCCGGAGCGCGTGTGCCCCTGGGCGCGGCACCCTGTGCAGCCCGAGGGAGGGCGCGCCAGCCTCGCCCTTCACCAAGCGCCCGCAGGAGCCTCCCGCCCAGGGCCAGCGGTGCTCGGGATCGGCCCGGGGTGGGGGGGCTCCCGCCACGAAGCAGCTCTGTCCAGCGATGACCCGCTGGGGCCAGGCCGGGGTCTGGGGTGGGGCGGCTGTGTCTGCGGGGGAGGGGCCTGGGTCTCGTCTGTTCTTGGGTGCAGCCAGTGCCAGGGTGGGGTGTTTCCTGGGGGCTGCTGAGAGCCCCCCGGCAGCGCCCGGAGCTTCCAGCAGACCCCGCGGCCAGGCAGGTGGGAGAGGCCTGGCCCCAGCCCGGCCGGGGCTGCATTGTGCAGGGGCGCGGGAGCCGCCGCGGCCGCTGGCAGGCAGTTTATTGCTTTATGTATTTTTTAGAAAATGTAATTATCGTAAATACTATTCATCGATTTTTTTACTCTAAAAGTCGTGCTTACGGTGCGCGTGTCTCAGTCGCGTGATCACACGCGCCGCCTCTGCCTGTCTGAGCTGAGCCGGCGCCGCGCGTCCCCGGGGCGCCAGCCTGTTCCCGCGGGGGGGCGGGGGGGGGGCCCGCCCGGGGGCGGGGGGGGGTTCGGGGCGGGGGGGCCGCCCGGGGCTGGGGGGGCGCCCCGCGGCGGGGGCCGGGCCGACCCCGCCGACCTGGCTGCGGCCCGCAGGTGGCCCTGGTGCGCTGGACGGAGAGCGTGGGCCTCACCCTGGTGCGCCGCGACCTCACGTCCATGCAGCTGAGGACGCCCGGCGGCCAGATCCTGACCTACTGCGTGCTGCAGCTGTTCCCCTTCACGTCCGAGAGCAAGCGCATGGGGGTGATCGTGCGGGTACGCGCGCCCCGCCCGCCCCGGCTCCGCGCCGCGCCCCACACCCCGCCCCCACCCCCGCCCAGGCCCCGCCCCGGCCCGGCCCCGCCCCTGCCCCGGCCACTCCCTTGCCTGAGGCCACGCCCCTGCCCCGGCCACGCCCTTGTTCCAGGCCCCGCCCCTGCCCCGGCCGCACCCCTATCTGAGGCCCCGCCCCAGCCCCGGCCCCGCCCCAGCCCCGGCCACGCCCCTGTTCCGGGCCACGCCCCAGGCCGCACCCCTGCCAGAGGCCCCGCCCCACGCCCCGGCCCCGCCCTCCGGCCCCGCCCCGGCCCCTCGCCCGGCTCCCGGGACGGCCGCGCCCCGCGCCTCACCGCCCGCCGCCCGCCGCCCGCAGGACGAGGCCAGCGGGGAGATCGCGCTGTACGTGAAGGGCGCGGACGCCGCCGTGGCCCCCCTCGTGCAGTACAGCGACTGGCTGGAGGAGGAGGTGCGCGGGGCGCGGGGGGCGCGGGGGCGCGGGGCGCGGGGCGGGGGGGGCGCCCAGGCCCTCGGGCCTCGGCAGGCGCGGGAGTGGCTCGAGCCCCCTGCGGCCCAGCGAGAGGCCGTGAAAGTCACTTTCGGTCGTCAGGACGTGCGATTCACCGTAAATACTCGTCTAATTCATTTAGCTTTATGACGTCAAATCAATAAGTGTCTCCCGGCAGCAGCCGGTGCCGGAGCCAGAGCGTCCCCAGCTCGGCCGCGGCGGCCCCGGGCGCGGGCTCCTCGCGGGGGCGCCCGGGGGTGGGGAGCCGGCCCGCGGGGGCGCCGGGGGTGGGGAGCCGGCCCGCGGGGGCGCCCGGGGGTGGGGAGCCGGGCCGCGTGGGCGCCCGGGGGTGGGGAGCCGGGCCGCGTGGGCGCCCGGGGTGGGGAGCCGGCCCGCGTGGGCGCCCGGGGGTGGGGAGCCGGCCCGCGGGGGCGCCCGGGGGTGGGGAGCCGGCCCGCGTGGGCGCCCGGGGGTGGGGAGCCGGCCCGCGGGGGCGCCCGGGGGTGGGGAGCCGGGCCGCGGGGGCGCCCGGGGGTGGGGAGCCGGGCCGCGTGGGCGCCCGGGGTGGGGAGCCGGCCCGCGTGGGCGCCCGGGGGTGGGGAGCCGGCCCGCGTGGGCACCGTGGCTGCAGCAGCTCCTGTTTCCAGTGGGTTCTGGGCTGTGAACTTGTGTCCTGCAAGCGTGAAGCAGCTCCCACGCTTCGCTCTCCATGGAGGGCGGCAGCCTGGCCTGCGGGTGCGCCCGGGCGGGGGCCCCTGCCAGCGAGGCGCGGCCGCCCACCTCCCAGCTCCGGCGCAGGCGGCCCTTGGTCCCCAGCGAGACCCAGGACACAGCACCAGGGTGCGGGAGCCGCCGCCAGCGCTCGCCGCTGTTTCTGCCGCCTTTGGCCTTGGAGTTTAGCCGCAGAGTCGGGCCCAGCGACGGGCTGGAGGGAAACCTGGATCGTCTGCTGACTCGCAGCTGCCGCGGGCCTGCGGCCGGGCCTGAGCAGAGCGGGCGCGCCCAGAGGAGCCCCCCAGAAGCGCCGCTGCCCCCCGGGGCCGGCGTCCTTTCTTCTGACTGCCAGCACCCGCCCGGCCCGTGAGGGGGCGCTGGTGCTGCACCCCCCACTCGCTGGGTTTTGATTTTCCTCGGTCGGGCCGCGCCTCCCTGTGTCGTGTCTGCAATGGTGTGGAGCATGGCCTTGGCGGGTGCTCCCGGCTGCCCCTGGGCGGGGCCTGCCCCTGCGGCGCCCACCCCACCCCCAGCCTGGCGCAGCTCTGACTTACTGCACAGCCCCGGCACAGGCTGTCCATGCGGGAGCCCGGTGCTTCGGCATAGTGAGCCCACGGACGCGTTGCACTTTGCCACCTGCAAGGCCAGTGGCGGCAGAGGGAGGCCTGTCAGTGCCTGCCCGCTGCCACCTGTGCTGCCTGCCCTCTGGGGTCCTCACGGAGCCGCACCCCAGCTGCCTGCCACACGCATCTGCTCTGTGGTCAGGGGTTGCGTTGGGGAGGCAGCTCCCCAACCTGAGCCGGTGGGGCTGCCGCAGGGCTGTGCACAGCCATGCCAACGGGCAGGTGGGGGTGACTCCTGACAGCATCAGTCCCAGCCCCGAGGGCGGCGCGGCTAGGCTGGTGGTCGGCAGGGCAGCTAGTGACTGGCCTCTCCTTTCCAGTGTGGGAACATGGCCCGCGAAGGCCTGCGCACCCTGGTAGTAGCCAAGAGGGCACTCACGGAGGAGCAGTACCAGGACTTTGAGGTGGGCGCACCCCTCCCCGCGGCCAAGTGCCCGCTGACCAGCCGGTGCATCCCCAGGCTTCTTGCCCGGGAGTAGCGCCAGAGCCAGGCCCTCAGCCGTCATCTCTGTCCGCAGAGCCGGTACAGCCAGGCCAAGCTGAGCCTCCACGACAGGGCCATCAAGGTGGCCGCAGTGGTGGAGAGCCTGGAGAGGGAGATGGAGCTGCTGTGCCTGACGGGCGTGGAGGACCAGCTGCAGGCAGACGTGAGGCCCACGCTGGAGATGCTGCGCAACGCCGGCATCAAGGTGGGCCGGCGTGGGGGCCAGGGGAGGGGCTGGGCGTCGTGGGGGGCGGGGGCAGGCATGGTACTGGGCAGCGGGGTGGGGGAGGACCCAGCTGTCTGGAGGCCAGGGGTGAGGGCGAGGGAGGGGACGCGGCCCGCCCGCCCTCAGGGCCTGCTTCCAGAGGGTGCCAGCAGGTGCGAGTGAAGCCGCAGCCTCCATCTCCTGTCCAGGCCTGCGGCCCTCTGCCACCGACCAATGACCTGCTGACCCTTGTGCCAGCCAAGCACAGGCGGCGTCTGGTGCTCGGGCCATGAGGTCGGCTCCTGCGCCCGAATACAGGCGCTCACAGCAGGGCCCCCCTGCGGCTCTGCCTCCCGGGAGGGCACCTGGTGTCTCTGCAGCACCACCCACCCGCCTTGGGCCGGGGAGCCATGGGTCCATGCTCTGGGGCTGCTCGCAGCTGGAGAGGGGCGACCCGGGGCTGTGGGGCATCTGTGTTGGCGGTTGCGAGGGTCGCGGCGTGGACGGTGACCGACCCTGGTGCAGGGAGACGCTCACTGGCTCAAACGGCCCCCAGATATGGATGCTGACCGGGGACAAGCTGGAGACGGCCACCTGCATCGCCAAGAGCTCCCACCTGGTGTCCAGGACGCAGGACATCCACGTCTTCAGGCCGGTGAGCTGGACCCTCGTGGCCGGGTGCCCAGACCCCGGTTCTCCCAGCGCGCACGCGCAGTGACGGGCAGGAGGAAGCACCTGCCTCCAGAGAGCCATGCGGCCTTCTCTGCCCGTTGGCCACACGGGCGCGGGGTGACCGGGAAGCCAGGTCTGCATCGCGGCGTTGAAGGAAAGCCCTGAATTTGGACGCGTTTTTGTCCTAACAGCAATTATTTATCAGCAGCTCAATAGGTATTTTAAATCGACCGCAGTCATTTCCTGTCCCATTTGTGAAAGTGCATATTGATAAAAGTCACGTTTTTGTTGTCACATAACGAATGGGCCCCAGATGCTCCTTTTGAAAAACAAGCTCCGAATGCAGGGTCAGGGTCAGCGGAGAGTTTTTAATCAACTAACCGTTTTCGGATGGAATATTCTTCCTTAATGAGCTCAAGGAAAATTAAGAGAAGCGATCTGAGTTGATGTGTTTGCCGTCCGTGTTAGTTGTGGCCACACGTAATCCCGGTGAAAGGGAACGGCCCGGGGCGTCTGCCGGCTGGCTGGTGGGGGCTGCACCCCCGGGAGAGCTACTGGGATATGATTCACACGTAAACGTCCTTTGTTTTGAACCATCAGAATCGCAAAGTAGGCCCAGGGGCGACTATTTACGTTTAAATTATTAATGATTCTGATAAAACTCGAGGGCAATCTTTGTTGACTCTCCAGCATTAGGGGGCCACAAGTTGAAATGTGCGCGAGAAAACCCCCCTGTGCGTCGACCGTCGAGGTTAATTGGACCACATGAGCTTTTGATTGTTTCAGTCCCGTGACAGGTCATTTCTTTCATGCCCCACGAAACCTCAGAAAGAACATCCAAGCCGGAGCGCTGGCGTCTGAAATGACTTCGCTCTAGAAACAGTGCTCTTCCAAGGCGCCGTCACAGGGCGGGGAGAGGGGCACCCCAGGACCCCCAAACCTGCCCCTCTGTGTAGGTTCTGCCATCTGCTGCATCGAGACAAACATGCAGACCTTGAATGAAAAGGAACCTGAGCACAATCAGTGTGCGACACAGAGAAGGCAGAGACTGGGGTTTCCAGTCAAGCACCCGGAGTCACCCGTCCCCTCGTGGGTGAAAGTCCAGCCCAACAGGGTCAGCCTGGAGCAAGGCCCGAAGGCTGCCACAGTCCAAAGCCCCCCCCCCCCCCCCCCCCGCAGGGACCCACGGGACAGGGTCAAAAACAGCCCGACAAGTCCGGGAGGAAAAGAACAAAATCAAAAGATAAAAGCCGCCGCTGTCCCCTCCCCGCGGGGCGCCCCCATGTCTTTTCCGGCCCGTTCAGGACCAAGAAGCCAGCGCAGCCTCTTCACACGTCTCTGCCCCTCGGGGCTCCAGGCTCCTCTCCCCTTCTCCCTGCTCAGCTCCACCCTCCCGTGGGTGGGGCAGGGAACCCGGAACCTCCCCTTTTCCTGGGAACCCCGTTAGGGTAGGACGTGGCCCCGCCCGTCCGGGTCACATGGCTTGAGCCAATGGGGTGAGTGGAGACGGGCAGGGACGCAGGCTCTGGTCTCCCACCGCCCTGGAGACGAGCACTGCAGGGAAGCATGGGGCACACCTGCCCCCTCAACTTGTCCTTAGCCCCGCCCCACAGCAGCTCGCACCAAGGGGTGCCCGCCTGCTGCTCCTGTTGGCTCCCGGCTTGGCGGGCAGGAGCCTTCAGGGCAGTTCCCCGAATCTACTCGCCGCCCCAGGCACCTGCCCGTGTGCCTGGGCTATAGGGACCCCAGGGCAGCTGCTTCCCACCGTCCCACCCCCAGGTGGCCAGCCGGGCCGAGGCCCACCTGGAGCTGAATGCCTTCCGCAGGCGGCACGACTGTGCCCTGGTCGTCTCTGGAGACTCGCTGGAGGTGAGGCTCGTGGGGGCTCGCCGGGGGCTGGGCGCTCCTCACACGCGCGGGTGCTACCCCCACGTCCCCGCGCTGTCCTCTTGTCCGTCACGAAGGGGCTGTCCTTCCCACTGGGGACGCGGGGCCGGCACCTGGCAGAGGTCAGGCGGGGCGTCTGCCCTGTCACCGCGTTGTCAGGAGCACCGGGCGCAGCTGGACCCCAGCGACTCTGTGGCCAAGCGGCGAATCTGACGCCTGCAGCAGGGCCTTGGCCGGACCTCATGGGAGCGCCACTTGCTGGGGTCCTGCTGGGTCTCCTGGTGCTGACCTTGCAGGCCAGGCCTCCTTCCTAGGCCGGGCGCACTCCTGCCAAGCGGCCCTGAGCACAGCCACAGTGCGGGGGCAGCGGGCGAGGCTGGGGATGGCCGAGCGGCCTCTGCCCCCCTCTGGCGCTCTGGCGGCCTCTGGGCGCGCATGGCGTGGGTGCGCCCAGCTGCAAGGAAGGTGCCAGCAGCCTGGTCCGTCCGTCTGCACGGCGAGGGGGCCCACCGCCCGCCCCGACAGCCTCGGGCTCCCGGTCTCCCACAGGAGCAGTGCCGGGAGGCTGCTGAGCGCTTTTCACAGCCCCGGGCGGCTGGTGGCCCTGAGGGAGAAGACTGGCCCTCCCCTGAGCGCCCACTGGCTCCCAGCCCCCCTGCAGATGGACCCCAGCCCCCACCCCCGGCGGCTCCCAGCCTGAGTGGTTTCCGCGTGTGCGTGCCTGGCCCCCCCAGCACTGCATGTGGCCAGTTGTGTGCCGCGCAGCCGCAGGCTGGCGCCCGCCCCACCTGCTCTGCACCCCTAGACAGCCCCCCAGGAGGGGCTCCATGGCTGGGAAGAGGCCAAAAGGCTCTAACAGGTCGTGAGCCCTGGGGCACCCGGCGGCCTGGCCTCCCAGGCTGAGCCGCGCCCCGCCCGCCCTCCCGCGCCCCCAGGTGTGCCTGCGCTACTATGAGCACGAGTTCGTGGAGCTGGCCTGCCAGTGCCCGGCCGTGGTGTGCTGCCGCTGCTCGCCCACGCAGAAGGCCCACATCGCCAAGCTGCTGCAGCAGCACACGCAGAAGCGCACGTGCGCCATCGGTGAGGCCCCCCAAGCCCGCGTCCCAGCGCTGGCGGTCAGGGGCGGCTGGTCACCCCTGCAGACCTGCCCCTCTATCCGCTCTTCTGTGCCCCCAGGTGACGGGGGCAACGACGTGAGCATGATCCAGGCCGCCGACTGTGGCATCGGCATCGAGGGCAAGGTGGGCGTCCGCGTCCGCGACCCACCCGCCCGCCGCCCGCCGCCCGCACCGGCCCGTCGGCGCCCTCCCCGCACTGGGCACGCAGGCGGGCCAGCCGGCCGGGTCTGACAGCCGCTCTCCGCCGCAGGAGGGGAAGCAGGCCTCCCTGGCAGCCGACTTCTCCATCACCCAGTTCCGGCACATCGGCCGGCTGCTCATGGTGCACGGGCGCAGCAGCTACAAGCGCTCAGCCGCGCTCGGCCAGTTCGTCATGCACCGGGGCCTGATCATCTCCACCATGCAGGTGGGCGGGGCGGGGCGGGGGGCGCGGCGGGGCGCGGCGGGCCGGGGCTCTGACCTGCCTCTCCGCCCAGGCCGTGTTCTCGTCTGTCTTCTACTTCGCGTCTGTGCCGCTGTACCAGGGCTTCCTCATGGTCGGGTAGGTGCTCCCGGTGGGCTCGCGGTGCTGGGCGGGTGGCAGGGGCTGGCACCCACCTTGACCGCAACCCGCCCGCTGACCCGCGCCCTCCCAGCAGAGCCTGTGGCAGGTGGGGCTGTGGCACCCGCGCCTCCCGTGTGCACACACAGGGCTGTGGGAAGCCATGGCCAGGTCACCTCAGGAGCTGTTGCCCCCGGAGTCTCAAGGGGCCCTGTGGCGCAGTGTGGTGGGGACAGGGTAGGCGCGTGGGGGGCGCCGCCCACCACCCCAGCTTCCGGGCAGCAGGTATTCAGCCCCAGACCTCCCAGGAGCCGCTCTGGCCAGCTGGGCACCTGCCGTCACAGTGGGGCCGGGACAGACCCAGGTCTCCCTGGTCCTCAGCCCGGCTGAGGGGTTCTGGGGTGCCCAGGGGCCACAGTGGGCTGCGTGGGGAGCAGGGGCCCAGCATGGGGCTGGGCCTGGCCCGGAAGGAGGACGAGGTGTCCTGCCCGAGGCCTCGCGTCCTCACCAGGTCCCCCAGGCGGGGGGCTCTGTGATGGGCTGGAGGCGGGCGCCTCAGCTGGGCCTGGGTCAGAGCGGCTGGCAGCGGTGAGATGGGCTGCGCTCTGGCCAGCGGCTCCCACTGGGGGCCCGGAGCCCAGGGCCCTGTGTCAGGTCCCGCTGCACAGGGAGTCTGCTGTCCCCGCTGTGTCTGAGAAACGGGCCACGGTGTGCTGGAGCCGCCGCCTGCCGGCCGGGCCTGCTCTTGGGGACCATTGGCGCCTGTGTTCGCTCCGTCAGCTTTGGAACCTCGAGCCACTGCCCTCCCGGGTTGCCGGCTGACCTGCCTGTCCTCTCCCGGCAGCTACGCGACCCTCTACACCATGTTCCCAGTCTTCTCCCTGGTGCTGGACCAGGACGTGAAGCCCGAGATGGCCATGCTGTACCCCGAGCTCTACAAGGACCTCACCAAGGTGCGTGGGGCGCTGGGCAGCCCCCGCGCACTGCCCTCCAGGACAGCTCTGGCTGCGGTTCCTCCTGGCCCGCCCGCCCCGCCCGCCCCAGAGGCTTCAGGGCCCCGCCCCCGCCCCGGCCGGCAGGGTGGCCGTGGGCAGCAGGTCTGTCGGGCCTGTTCACAGTGGCTCCTGTCCTGCGTCCACGGCTGGCTCGCATGTCCCAAGTAGCGCCGCTTAGTCCGACACGCCTCGCCCTTTATGAATGGGGGTGCCCGGCGCCCCCACCTCCTCTCCATGAGGCTGGAGACTGTGGCAGGCAGTGGGCATCTGCACTGCTGACCGCGCTCTGGTAGCCGCGGACACAGCCGCTCAGCCCCGAGGGCCACGGGCGATCACGTCCATGCGGCCCTGCCGCCCCCGCCAGCCTGCATTGGACGGGTCACCCTGAGTCCCCGCGTCGGTAGCGCTCGGCCGGCCGGGGCCCCACAGGCTGCGCCATGGGCAGTGCCAGGCGCCACCCGCCCCCCGTCCTGAGCACGAATCCGCGGACACAGCCTGTGAGGCGGTCTCGGCCACAGTGCCGAGCGCACGCCCCGGGTGGGGGGCCGCAGGTGGCATGCCGGCCGCTGGCCCCGGGCAGGTACGCGCCAGCACCCCTGCTGGGGGTCCTCTTCCCCTGGCGGCCGGCGCCTCTAGAGATGCTGGTGTCCCGAGCTCAGGGGCCTGGGTCGCCCGCACCCTCCTACCCGGGCTCCTACGCAGTGGACCCTGCGGCCAGCCGGCGTCCTCCAGCACCGGAGGGTCTGGCCAGTCCTTCCCCTGTGACCCGGCGGGAAGCCAGGCCAGGGCCCAGGCGGAGGCTCACTGCCCAGGGCCCTCCGGTTAGCCGTGTCGGGAGCTTTGTCCACGCAGCCCAGGCCCTGCCTCCGCTCGGGGCCCCTCCTGTCGGGAGACCCCAGAGGGCCATCGCCTGGATCATCTGTTCCGGAGAAACGGGAGTGAAGGGAAGGGACCCCCCCCCCCCCAGAAGGCCTGAGGCCTGCAGCCTGCCCGGACCCTGGGCCGTGGGAGGAGCTGGCCTGGAGCCAGGGCTGCCCCTGGGCCGCAGGCAGCACAGGCCTGAGGCTGGGTCTTGGGGGCCACCAGCCTGCGCTGTCCTCCGCCGGCTGAGCTCTCCTTCCTCCACCCACAGGGGAGGTCCTTGTCCTTTAAGACCTTCCTCATCTGGGTCCTGATCAGCATCTACCAAGGTGAGGAGCCGCTGGTGGTGGCATCCCCCGCTGACCCCCCCTCACGGCCTGCACCCCCGGCCCTGCGGCTGCCCCCGGCACAGGCCCTGGCCACTGGCGTTGCTCCAGGCCGTCTGGGGAGTGCCCGTCCTGGCGCCCCACAGCACATCCTCCTGAGCAAGGGTGGGGCCGCGGGCCGGGCGCCGGCTCCCTGGTGTCCGCGTGCTGGGTCTCCTGGTCCTTCGCAGCCCGGGGCGTCCGTCGGCGAGGGAAGCAGGGGTTCCTGCCTGCGAGGTGCGGGGTCCCCGCGTCCCCTGCGCCATCGCGAGCCGCTCCCCGCTGTGCCGCAGGCGGCATTCTCATGTGCGGGGCGCTGCTGCTGTTCGAGGCCGAGTTCGTGCACGTGGTGGCCATCTCGTTCACCGCGCTGGTGCTCACGGAGCTGCTGATGGTGGCGCTGACCGTCAGGACCTGGCACTGGCTGATGGTGGTGGCCGAGGGCCTCAGCCTGGGCTGCTACGTGGCCTCGCTTGCCTTTCTGAACGAGTACTTCGGTGAGTGCCCCGGGATGCCCGACCTCGCTGCTGACACCTCCCTCCACCGCGTGCTCCCTGGGGCCACTCGGGAAGCCCCGCGGCCCAACGCCAGCTTCCGCGGAGAGGCAGCTCCTCGCGATCACCCCCAGAACCGAGACCGCGACTGTCTTGGCGCTTGCGGAGCAGCGGGGTTGCTCTGGCTACCCCCACAGCCTCCCGGGCCTGCCTTCTACCCAGGTCCAGCCGCCCGGTCCAGCCGCCACGCCCCTTCCCAGGAGACCGTGTGCCCACGGCGGCCGTGCGCGGCCTGGACGTGCCGAGACGGGAGCCCGAGCTTGTCTGCACCGCCACCCTCGGACGAGGCACCACCGCAGGGTCCGGCCAGCCGCTCGGCCCCCGGCACGGGCCTGCTGAGAGCCGCCCGCCCCGCAGTGACGGCCCACATGGCCAGGAGGGCCCGTGGCCTGGAGCCTGGCTGGGTCTGCGGGGACCCCACGAGGCTGGGGTCCCCGCCTCTGATCCTGTCTCTGTGCTTCCTTCGCAGACGTCGCCTTCATCACCACCACGCCCTTCCTGTGGAAGGTGTCGGCCATCACCGTGGTCAGCTGCCTCCCCCTCTACATCCTCAAGCACTTGAAGCGCAAGCTGTCCCCACCCAGCTACTCCAAGCTCACCACCTAGGCCGCCCCGGCCTCCGGTCTCTCCCCCCAGGTTCCTGATCAGGAAGGGGCTGCAGCCCCAACTTGGCTTTTTTATTGTATTTCAAAGTTTAATTTCCACGTCAAAATCCACTTGAGTTTCGTCTTGTCGCTGCAGAGCGCCCTCTCGTCTGGTTTCCTGGAGATCGGTGTGGAAGCGTCCGGTCCACGGTGCCCACCGGTGCCCTCTGCCCGGGCCCCTGGGTGGCCTCACTGCCCTCCCCGGGCTGCGGCTGCCGGCCCCGACCCACTTGCCAGAGCCTCTTCTGCCCCGGCCTGGGGGCCGCCGGCGGGTCTGCAGCCACTGCCTGGTGAGCAGCTGGCGTGGGGTGCCACCCCTCCCGGTCACCAGGCAGTGAGCTGGCACCTGCGGGCTCCTTCCCGGCACCCGTGGCTCCTTGGCACCCGCCACTTACGTGAGGCTGGGCAGTGCCGGGGGCCAGGCATGGGGCCCCTACCCACCAGGGGTAGGTCCTGGAGTCCTGTCCCCCTGGGGCTCCAGGCAGCGGGGCCCTAAACCCACCCAGGCGTCTGGGTCGGCGTTGCCCTCCTGTAGTCAGCCGCCCCCGCCCCCTGGCCATGGGCCACCCAGCCGCTGACCGTCGATGACCAGCAAGGCCCCCCCGCTGACCAGCAGGGACCCTTTCTGCTTGGGGCAGCGCCTCAGAAGCACCACGGTGTCGTGGGTGGACTCGGTCGTCCGTGTCACCCAGAGGAGGCCGGGCCGGGCCGTGGCTTCCCCCCGAGACGGAGCCTCCCCACCTGCCCGAGCGGGTCGATCCAGAGATGGGCGGACAGGCTGAGGGTGCCGCGGGGCGTCCGGCCGCGGGGAGACGGATGCGGGTGGAGGGACAGCGGAGGGGGCTGTGGGCGGGCGGGTGGGGTCCGCGGTGGGAGCCGAGCGAGGAGACGGGGAGCCCGCGAGCGGGTGAAGGCGCGGGCCGGGAAGCCGAGCCTCAGGCCGGGAGGGGACGCAGCACGAGCCGAGCGCCGAGGGGGCACCGTGGCCGAAATGCAGGCCCAGCGGCGAGGACGGCCCAGGTGCCCCCGCACGGCCGCCGACAGGACCGAGGCGTGGCACTGGCCGTGGGGGGCCGGGACGCTAAGCAGCTGCGGCTCGAGGGTGGACGAGAGCCCAGGAGTCGCCGTCTGCCGGCCACCGAGTTGCTGTGAAAATTTGGGACGTACAGTTACGGGGGGCCTGGAGGGACGGGAGAGCAGGGAGGCCTGGAGTCCCCGGGCGTCCACGTTGGGCAGCTTGGAAATGGAGGGCAGGGCAGGCCCGGCGCGAGGGGCCAGGAGGCCGCGGGGAAGCCGCCAGGTGGAGATGAACAGCAGGATTTAATGATAATAAAGAGCAAGATTAAAACATCACTGGGAAGAGAAGCAGCCGCTCGCCTGCCCTGGGGGCTGGTCATGGCACCTGGGGCCAGAGGACCCCAGAGAGGACGCCCCACAGCGCACCCCCAGGGGCAGCAACCAGCACCCTTGGCCCCGGGTGCTGCGCCGCGTGGGGGGCGCCTGCCTGTCCAGCCCGGCTGAGGCAGCCACAGCCCCTGGGTGGTGCGGGCCGTTGAGCCCACCTGCCCCGCCTGGCCGACGACCTGGGCGCTGCTGTCCAGGGTCAGGACTGCGGGGGGAGGAGGCACCCCCAGGCCCGTCCCCCGGTTGGCGCGGGTCCCTGAGTGCCAGGGGCTGACTCCAAGGGCTGGGCCCGAACCATGCCACTTGGGGCGCCCAGAGGCTTGGAATGGTTCTCGGCCATGACCCCAGGGCATGTCCGCCGGTCAGGCCACGGTGACACCCCCAGGAGCCTCCCAGGGCAACTGAGGCAGCAGGACAGGCCTGAGTCCGCGGCTTGGGCCAGAAGACCCTTCCCAGCTCACCTGGCCCCTGCAGAGCCCCCAGCAGGGACACGGTCTCGGCCAGCTCCCCCAGATGGGCCCTGCGCTGGGCGGCAGAGCCAGGGAGGCCTGGGCATGTACCCCCTCCCCCGCCCGCTGCCCGAGGCCCTTGTCCTGGGGCGATCTGGGTCCTCAGAGAGGCTGGAGGTCCCACGAGCCCTGCCCCTCGCTCCCGGCCCGGGCCTGCTGGTCCCTGCGGTCGAGAAAGCTCTTCCAGCCCCCGTCCTGCCCGTGGGGCCACGGGTAGGGAGTTTGGGGTCGTGTGTGCATGTTTGGGGGCGACTGCTGGGTTGGGCCTTCCCTGCACCGAGGGGTGGCCCAGGCTTCCCCCCACCCAGGCGGCCCCGGCTGCCCGCTGGCCACGGCGGTGTAGTTCCAGGGGACGCCAGAAGGTGGCGCGAGAGGCCAAGGAATGCTGGGCCGGAGCTGGCGCCCGCACCCCTCCCTGGCGCTGCTAGCGAGGGGGCTCCCCGCCTGCCCCGGGCCAGACCTCACCAGGGCCCACGGAGGAGCCAGGGCCACCCTGTCCACCTGCCCCTGCTCAGGGCGGCCAGCACGCCCCTACCCGGACACCAGGCCGGAGGAGAACCAGGCTCGTGGCCTGCGCCGCGTCCAGGAAGGCGCTGGCCCTGGGCCCGTCAGCTGCAGAGGCCACAGAGCAGGTGCAGGCCCTGAGCAGAGGGAAGGCCGGCCCAGCCCCGAGCCGCCCGGCACCTCCTTGCTCCCAGCCCAGCCCTGTGCCCGCGAAGCTCCAGCTCGGCACGGCCCCAGGGCCCGTGCCCTGGCTGCGGGCAGTGACCGGCCAGGCTGCAGACCAAGCCCCGGCCGGGGTTCTGGGCATCCTGCCTGGCCGAGTGGCCCAGGGTTCCCACCTGCGCCTGCTCCCAGGGGTCTGTGCCGAGCTCCCTCCCAGGCGGCCCGGCGGCCCCGTGCCCAGCGCAGGCGGCAGGGTGGGCCGGGCTGCGTCCCAGAGCCAAGAGGGGTCAGAGCCTGGCGCTGGGCCCGGAGGGCGGCTCAGCGGCCGCAGGGGTCTGTGGAGCTCCTGGGCGCCCGCGGCCCTGTCCACGCGGCCCCACCGCCTCTGGCCATCTGCGACTCAGTTTCTCGCCGCGACTCTGGAGGGGCCGCTCTGCTGGGAGTGGGGCGCGGCGACCCGGACGGTTCCCAGCTGTCTCCAGGGCTCCACAGAGCTCGCCACCCGCCCCAGGGAGGCGGGCGATCATCGCCTTCCGATCATGCGTCGGCCTCCCACGTCCCCGACGGGCCTTTCATCGTCTGTGTTTCTCCGCTTTCCTCTAAAAAGCCCGTTGGTGCTCCCTGGACGTGTGGGCTCACCGCCCGCCGTGGGGACGCGAGGGGCTGCCCCCGGTGCCCTAACTGAAGCGACTGCTGCTAACCGCCGGCAGGGCCAGCCGGTGGGGCCCGCCAAGCCCCCCGAACAACGGGCCTGCTCTGCTCCCTCCATGCCAGGCCTGCGAGGAAGGGCGGGGCGCCCAGGGCCCAGCTGGAGGGGGCGGGGGCACCTGGAGGCAGGCTGCTCAGGGCCACCCGCCGCCAGCAGGGCTGTGACAGGCCTGGAGGGCAGGGCGGTAGGGTCAGGGCTCACCGGCAGGGCCCAGCCCCAGCCCCTCCTGGGCCCCGGCCAGTCTTGCTGGGTCTGGCCCAGGTCCCTGGCACTGGGGCTGGCTCCGGGAGGCAGGGAGGGCTCGGCCCCGCCGGGGACGACCGCTGCAGATGTGCTGCTGTCAGGCAGCCCCGGACCCCAGCAGCGCCCGATGGTGAGCGTAAGGCAGTGCCACGTGGCTCGGTCTGGTGCCCAGAGAGCGGGCGCGCGTGTGGAGCCGGCTCGGAGCAGGCCTGACCGCAGCGCTCGGGAGGCCGGGGGCCGGGGGGGGGGGGGGGCCGGGCAGGCCGGGGAGTGGGAGGCGGGAGCGGAGCTGCTGGGGGGCAGGCCCTCTGGCCGAGTCCTTGCTCGCCAGGCGCCGGAGGGCTGATCCGCAAAGCACACAAAGAACTTATACAACCCACCAATAAAAAAACAAACAAGCTAATTAAAAAACGGGCAGAAGAGCGAAATAGACACTTGTCCAAGCCGCCGCAGATGGCCACGGGGCACGCGAGAAGGGGCGCGTCAGCGCCTATGCGCAGGGAAACCGGCCCAAACCGCAGGGAGGGCCCCTCGCACCTGGGTGGCTGTCTTCCAGCGGGCAAGCAGCGACTGGCGCGGGGCCTCTGGCGCGGGGGGGCGAGCGGACAGGCCGCGCGGGGCGCCCTCAGGAGCGAGCCCATCCGGGCCCTCGGCTCCCGCCGGTGTCACCGGGACACGCGGAGCGCCGACCGCCGGCCACCCCCAGCGGCCCGGCCACCCCCAGCGGGCAGCGCGTGGGCGCGGGCGGCGCCGGGCCAAGGCGGGAGGGCGCGCGGGACTCCGCTCCTCCGAGGCGCGCACGGAAGGCAAACGGGAGCCGAATCCAGCAAAAATCTGCTTTTGCTCCAGGGCCAGTGAGGAGCGGTCTTAGCGCAGTGGACACCGCTGGGCGCTCACTGCTCCAGGGCCGCGTGGACACGATCCCCAGGGCGTGGCGGGGGGGAGGGGCGGGAAGGGAGGCGGTGCCGGTGGGTCCTGGCGCCCCGGCTGGGGTGGACATCCGCGGGCTCCCAGACTTGACCCTTCGCTGAGCTGCGTCTGCAGCCTTGGAGTTGACTAAAGTTATTTCAAAGTAAATAGTCAAAAAATAAAAAACATCGAAAGGAAAAGCACAAGCACAGGAGCCGCCTGGGGCTGGGACACGTGGGCCCCGCTGGCCCCCGGGACACGGGCTCTAGGGCCCCCTCCAGCCCCGGGAGGCGTCGCGCTGGCCAGACCGTGGTCCTGCGTCAGAGCCTCTGCCCGCGGCCGCCAGGGTCCAGTGCAGCATCCCCACCGGCCGCACAGGCCCTGCGGGGAACAGCTGCCGCCTGGGATGGGGTGCGGTGGCCGTGCGGGGCCTCCATGAGCCCTGAGGGCGGAGGCTGTGCCGGCCTTCGCTGCGGCTCCCTGCCTCTGCTGGGCCGTGGGCGCCAAGCCTAGGCCAGCACTGGGCAGCAGGGTGGGGGCTTTGTCTCTGCCCCGCCCTCGGCCTCTGTTCTGACCCTTGGGGTCAGTTCCCTCATCTGCAAAATGGCCGTGCACCTGCCCAGCCCCACTGGGCTCTTGGGCACTGCGTTGTCCACCTCCTCACTTTCCTTCCCTCCTGTGGACCGTTGAGCCAAAGAGCCCGCTGTGACCTGGGCCAGCTCGGCGCCCACCAACGGCTCCTGCCCCTGCTTCAAATCCCTGGTTGGCGCGGGGCCTGGGGGGGATGGGCTGTGTCCAGGAGGCTTGACCTGTGCCCACATCCAGGCAGGGAGGCCCCGGCAACTTTGCTGGGGGGCACCCGCTGGGGTCTCAGCAGCAACCTGGGGTGGCAGAGCTGGGAGGAGGTAGATGTGGGCGGCCATCAGCTGCATGCCCGGTGGGACCTGTGGCCCCTTTGATCCCAACGGCCCCCTGGCTGGCCCAGGCCCTGAGAAGACCGTGCAGTAAGGGGTCAGTAGGTGGCCAACCCATCTATCCCCCCAAGCGGGGAGGATCGGATGTCAGACCAACTGGGGGGCCTCGGGCAGGGCCCAGCCTGGCCAGCCCTCCAGCCAGAGGCCGGCAGCGCCCGGGCCCCGCCGCCGGCTGCCGTGCCAAGCCCCGGGCGGTGCAGGCGCGGCCGTGGGCAGGTCCTCCGCGGGCGTGCGCCCCAAGGAGCCGAGGCAGCACCACCAGGGGCACCTGCCCGTCCAGGCCGAGGGTCGGCGCCACAGCCCAGCCACGCCGGCGGACACGGCCTTGGGGGGCGTCCTCGCAGGGCCAGCCCAGGGGAGGGGCCGGGCCAGGCCAGACCCGCTGCCTCTGAGGCCCCAGCGGACTCGAGACCGAGCGCAGGCGGGTGGGCGGTGGGCGGTGGGCACGGGGTGGGCGCAGGGCAGGGCGGGCGCGGGGCGGGGCGGGGCGGTGGGCGCGGGGCGGGGCGGGCGCCGGGTGGGCGCCGGGTGGGCGCGGGGCGGGCCGCTCGCAGCCCCTGTCCTCGGGGTCTGGGATTCGCCTTTTAGCTCAAAGCGGCCTCTCGGGGCCTCACCCCCGGCTCGGCGGCAGCGGGAGGGCGCCGGCTCGGCCCCCGCCCGGGAAGGAGGCGCTCGCCGGGCAGGGCTGACCGCACCCGCGCCCCGCCGCCGCCCGCCCGCGAGAGGCCAGTGGGGCCCCGGAACAGCCGCGCTGACCCCGCGCCGCGCGGTGTAAGTGAATCAGAAGCACATGGCTTAAATTTCCCTTGAAATTCACTCCGGTTTAAAATTAATGGAAAAAGTGCCTGGCAAGACTTGTTTAGAGCTTTATTGAACCAAAAGCACGTTAAAAATAGTTGGGGAGGCTCGGCGAGCCCCGGCGGGTCCCCCTGTGCCCGGGCGAGGCTGGGGCCGCTGCGCCCGCGGGAGGGGGGCGCCCCAGAGTCCCCGCGGAGGGAGGCGCCTGCCGGGGTCCCGGAGCCGCCAGAGCCGCCGGGGAGGCCCAGCCAGGCACTCGGAGGCCGAGGCTGACCCAAGGGACGCCCTTCCAGACGCTGGAGGCCCAAGAGCCGCGCACGGAGGCCCCGGAGCAAGCCCCGCCGCCTGCCCCCTCGGCCCCCCGGGCCTGCTCCGCCACATCTGTCTGCGGCCTCCTTGGCTCCTGCGTGACCAGGACCCTGCGGCTGGCGGGCCAGGTGCGAGCTGGCACAGGAGGGCAGGCGGGGGTCCTGGCAGGTGGGCCCGGCCTCCAGACCCCGTGGCAGGACGGGCAGCCCAGGCCCGCGCGGGTGCCCAGCCCAGAGCTCCCTGGTGAAGCCACCGCTGAGACCTGCGGCCGAGGCCCCTGGGGGGGACGAGGACCAGCAGGCCGAGTCTGCAAGGAATAAAAGCCACTTGGCACCTGTGGGGCTGCAGGGCCTCAGCAGCCAGTGCCCACCACGGGGACGGTGGGCCCAGGCCCCCTCGGGTATCCTCCTGGGAGGCTGTGGCCGCTCCAGGGGCCCTGGTGGACAGAGCAGCGCCACCAGAGGCTCCACTGGGCGCCCAGCACCTGCCGCCCGGGGACATTATGGAAACAGAAGTTGGGCACGGGGGCACGGCAGGGGCTGGTCAGGCCAGGCCCCTGGCACAGACCCCGGCTGCAGCTGCTAGACAGGTGGAATGAGCCCAGAGCGGGTGGGCGCCCCGAATGCCCAGGCTGGCGAGGCTGCGGAGAAGTGGCGCCAAGACACGCAGGATCCGGGAGCTGCCTGCGGGGCGTCGGAGGTCAGGGGCGGCTCCCGAGCCCCGGCACCTGTGGGCACGCGCCTGGAGGAAACTGGCTTCAGGCGTGGGGCACCCGGGCACACCTGGGGGCGTCGCCTGGAGGGACCCCGCACAGAGCGAGAGTGGGGGAGGGGGGGCTGCGGGAAGAGGCCGGAGCCCAAGGCGGCAGGTTGCACCCCGCTCAGCGGCGGCGGGAGAGGCAACCTGAAGACGGGCCCGCGGAGGACAGACCCCTCCTGCCGCCCGCGGCTCCCCTCAGCAGTGTCCTTCGTCCTTCTGCCTGCTCTGCTCCCCGCTCTGGCTCTGGGGGATCCTCTCACCCTCCCGCGCATCTGGCCTGTGCCCCGATTCTTGTATAAATAAATAAATCTTAAAAAAGAAAAAAAGAAAGGTCTCAAATGAAGGATCTCATCTTTCCCCTAGAAGAAATAAATTAACTAAGACAGCAAAAATCAAACACAAAGCAGAATAACAATAAAGAAAATTCAATTAATGAAAAAGCTTGCTTTTCTCCCCAGAACGGGGAGAAAACGGGGGACACGTGTCCCGAGACCCAGGCCCCGAGGCGTCGGGCCTGGAGCGGCGCCGGGGTCCCAGCTGCGGGCGCGGGCGGTGGCGGGTCGCAGGGCCGGGCTGAGAGGGCCGCGGGCGAATAACCGCCAAGGAAATGACGTCTGAAATTCAAAAACATCTTCAAAAAGTTGAACCGTGACCCTGTTGCCTTGAAACAGCCTGAAGGGAGACAGAGAATCAGGGGGTGCAGGCCCTCCCACCTGGGGGCGCCGCTGGGCTCAGAGGGCCGGCCCTGGCCAGGGCCCGGAGGACGGGGCCTCACCACGCGGGCGCGGCCAGGGGCAGCGGGAGGCCCGCGCCGGGCGGCCAGATGGGCCCAGCGAGGAGACTCGGTCGGCCCGGGGGCGCTGGGCTGCCAGGGAGGGGCGCCCCCGCCGCCAGCAGTGCCCGCGGCCAGGGAGCGGGCAGAGGTCAGCAGGGCGCGGGACCGGCCCCTGCGGGCGGGAACCTGGCCCTGGGGCAGAGGTGAGGGACGGAGACGCCGGGCCGGCCGGCACCGGGGAGCAGTGCCGGAGGCTGCCGAGGCTGGTGCCCGGGCGGGTCATGCCTTTCGCAGGGTGGGGGGCAGGACAGGGGCCCTGAGCCGGCCCCCGCCCCTCGCACGGGAGCGAGCCGCGCTGCGCAGGGGCGCGGCCAGAAAGCCCCCTCCTCCCGGCCGCGCCCGGCGGGGTTTAGGGTTCAGGTTCACCGCCAAGCCCTGGAGGTTGGAAGGCGCCGGGGCAAGAAGCGGGCACCGGCTCGGCAGGGTCGACCCGCGCTCTGGGGCCTCCTCGCGGGGAGCTCCCAGCGCCCGCCGAGCTCCGGGGCGCGCCAAGCCTCCCGCGGGCGCACAGGGGCGCGGCGGGGCCTGCAGGGAGCCGGCCGGCCGCGCGGGGCGGGGTGCAGGACAGCGCCCGGCCTCAGCCCCGCCGCCCCGGCAGCTGCCCGGCCGCCCGCTGCCCGCGCCCTGCCCGCGCCCGGCCCGAGGGCGCGTCCCAGCGGCGGTCTCGGCGCCGGCCGGTGGCGCGTCTCCAGAACACGGGGCGCTGGCGGGCACCCCGCGCCGCGGAGAGCGGCCGTGGCGCTAACGGGGTCCCAGCGCGGGCGGCGAGGGGTGCGCTGGCCCCAATAACCCACAGACAACAGCGACCTAAAAATAGGCTGTTTTCTATCCTCAGCTCCTTTTACCCTCGTTAGTCATCCCGGCTCCGAAAATAAAACCCGACGTCGCCCCGGTAGCCCGTAAACACCCGCCCGAGCGCGGCGAGCGCGGCCCGCGGGGGGCGGCCGGCCCGGTGGTGGCCACGCGGCGGCCCGGGCTGACCGGCGGGCACTGGCCGCGCCTCCGAGCCGGGCGCCTGGCGCGCGGCCACCGTGGCCCCGGCAACGGCATTAAACACGGGGCAACAGACGGTGCCGTCACCGGGCGGGGGGCGGGGGGCGGGAGCAGACAGGAAGGGCCGCGGGGAGGGAACGGGGTGACCAGAGAGGGGGTCGCGGCGGCAGCGCGGCCCCCCGCCCCCGCCCCCGGACCCCGCCCCCCGCCCCCGCCCCCCCCGGCGCACCCCCCTGCCCCCGGCACCCCCGGCCCCCGGTCCCCCGGCCCCCAAGGCCCCCCAGGCCCCGGGCGCTCCGGGTCGGGGAGCGCCGGACGCGCGCGAAGACGCGGGGTGGGGGGCGCGAGCTGGGGGGCCCGGGTTTTAACGCGACCCCCCGGACCTCCCTTCGCCCAACCCCGGACCGCGCCGTCGCCACCCCCGTTCCTGGCGCCCCCGGGGGCGACCCCGACGCTGCTGCGCCGGGAGGGGCGGCGGGACCGGAAACCCCGGGCGGAGACACCGGGCACCGGTCGGGACACCCGGACTCACGGCGGGAGGGGTGTGGGGCGGTGGGGGGCCCATGGCGCCCCCTGGCGGCCGCGGCCTCCCTCGCACGACGAGCAGCCCCCCCCCCGCCCCCCGCCCCCCGCCCCGGACATCCCTCGGGGTCCCCCCAACCGTGGCGTCCTCACGGGTTCCCCGCCCCAGCCTCTGGCCTCTCTTGGGGTCCCCCGCTCTCAGCATACTCCCGGGACCCCCGCCCCCAGCCCAGGGGTCCCTCGCGGGGTCCCCGTCTGCGCCCGGCGCCCGGAGCTCCCGCCAGACCGGCCGTGGCGCGGGCGGCCCAGGCAGCGCCCCTGGAGCGGGTCCGGCGCCCCCGGCCGGGCGCCCCTCGCCGCGCGGCGGGAGCGGGGCCGGGGCGGGAGAGGGGGCGCCGCGCGGGGGGCGGCCGGACGTGGGCGGCGCGCCCGGCCCCCCGGAGGCGCCCCCGCGGCCACCCGCGGCCCCGGGCCGGGCGACGCGCCTTTGGCTCTGGGGTTCCTGCGCGCACACGCGGGGCCGCGCAGGAGACTCGCGGCCCCCGCGCCCCGCGCCCCGGAGCCCCGCGCCCCGGACCCCCGCGGCGCGCGTGCCAGGCCGGGGCGGGGGCGCGGGGGGCCGGCGCGGCCGCAGCGACAGGCCCCGGGCCGGGCGTGCGCGACGAGGGCGCCGCCGGCCGCGCAATCTGGGAGTGATTTAGCGGGACGGAGTTTCCTCCCCGGCCGCCAGTGGAAGCGCGAGTCCAAATTTCCACCGCGGGGGAAGCCTGCGCCTCCGCATAATGACTTCAGCATGCGGCCCCCGCCCCCCGCCCCCGCCCCCCCGCGGGCTCCCGGGGACCCCGGCCGGCCCCGCCCCGGCCCGCCCGCCCCGCGCGCCCCGGCCCGGCGCCCCGGCGCCCCGCGCGCCCCGCGGCCCGGAGCGGCGGGCGGCGCGGGGAGGGGCGGCGGGTCCCCGGGGCCCGCGCGGCCGGGGGGGCGGGGGCGTGATGTCACGCGGGGAGGGGCCGGCGGCGGGCGCGGGCGCGGGCGCGGGGGCGGGGGAGGTGTTTTCCAGCTTTAAAAGGGCGGGCGGCCGCGGCGGCTGCGTCAGAGCGCGGAGAGCCCCGACTCCGGCGCGGCGCGGACACCGGGCGGCGCACACCGGCCGCCGCGCGCTCGTCGGGGCCGCCGCCCGCGCCCCATGGCCGCCCCCCCGCGCGCGCGGCGCTGAGCCCGGCCGAGGGGTCCGCCCCGGGTCCGCCGCCCCGGGACGCGCCCGGCGCCGCCCCGCCCGCCCCGCCGCGCCGCGTGGATGCCAAGCACCGGCTTCCCGGGCGCGTCCAAGTTTCCACTCGGCCCTCGGGCTGCAGCCCGCGGGAGCCCAGAAACTTTGGGGCCCGCGCCGCGCGCCGGCGGCACCATGAAGTCGGCGGAGGAAGGTAAGCCCGGCGCGCCGCCGCCCCCCGCCGGCCCCCGCCCCGCGCCCCCCGCGCCCCCCGCCCGCGCCGGCGGCTCGGGCGGGTCCCGCGGGGTCCGGCGGGGGGACCGGCCGGCGGGGTCTGCGCGCTGGAGACGCGCGGCGGGCGCGCGGCACGGGCTGGGAATCGCGCCCCCCGGGTGTCCCCGGGGCAGCCCTGGCTCCGAGCGCCCCTTGCCAATCGGTGTCTCCTCGCGGCGAGCCGGGCGCGCGCACTTGGCCCCCGCGGGGCAGCCTCGCGGCCGCCCGGCCGCGGAAACTCGGTTCAAATGGAGGCGGTTTGGGGACCGGCGGGGTTTGGGCTGCGAGAACCACAAAGGACATCCTGGCATGAAAGGCGCTTTCTTTGGGGCCGAACGCCGGCCCGTCTCTGCCCCGTGGCGCGAGGCCACCCGAGGCTTCCCAGACGGTCGGGTCGGGGGCTCCGCGCCCCTCCTGGAGCGCAGCCCGGGCAGACTCCGTCCCAGCCCTGGCCGGGCAGACTCCTCCCGCCCAAACCCGAGGCTGCGCAGGCCGGCCCGGCCGCCGAGAGCCCTGGGCTGCGTGGTCCCAGCACGGCCCCTAATCAAAGCCATTTTGCGACCTCGCAGCCTTGACACCAGCCGGAGACTCGCCTCGGCGCGCCGTGGGCTGCCGGTTTGCAGCAAAGGCTGGCGGGGCGGCTCCCTGTGGCCTGGTGGCCCGGCGCGGTGGCCCAGCCCAGGGCCAGCAAGGGGCGCAGGACCCCAGCAGGGCCCAATGCCCCCCTCTGCCGCCCTTGGGGGGACCCCACACACGTGCAGAACCACCGAGTCTCCCGCAGCCCAGCTGGCGCCTGCGCTGGCCCAGAAAGAGCTGAGTAACCCGGCGAGGGCAGCGCAGGGCCAGGGACACCCTTCTAGGCCTCCCCCTGCCCAGCGTTTTATTAAGGGAGTTAAAGGCGGCAAAGCCGCCGTGGTGGGGACTCACCCTCTGCGAGGGGCCCTCCAGGAGCACAGGTCGTGTCTGCTCCACACAGCCTCCCCTGAGGGCGGCTCGGCCTCTGCACGGCCAGCTCCGGGCGCTCTCACCTGCACCAAACGCCGGCAAGACCATGGACGCCTCCAGAGGGCCGGACTGGGCGCCAGCACCTTGCGCCTTGTCTGTGCTTGCTGGCCCCGGGGAAGGCGCCTCGCGCCGTCCAGTCTGCGTGGAAACCCAGGCGCCTCCCCGCCCACACTTCCCGTCAGGGTGTTCAGCTATTTTGTTGAGCTTTGCTGTTAAGCCTTGGACACCCCCTCCCAAGTGTCCCCCATGCTGTGGGGTTCCCAGTTCAGCTGCTCACCGCAGCGGCCAGCCGTCTGGCCAGCCATGCGACCCTGTCTTCTCTCACGAGGGGAAGGTCAGCCTGCGAGCTGGGGCTGTGAGCTTCCTGCCTCGGAGGGTGCGCGGGAGCGGCCGGAGCAGCCTGAGCCCACTGCCGTGAGGGCCGGACCAAGAGCTGACCTTCGGGGACCGTGGCCGGGGCCTTCCTGCTGCCCGGAGGCCCCCGCAGCTTCCCTCCCGCTCGCGAGCACTGGCCCGGGCTCACGCACTGCCACCCGAGAATGCAGGGCCCGCGTGCGGAGCCCCACCCACCCACCCGGGCCGGCGCTGCAGGCCCTGGGCTAGGGCAGAACAAAGCTTGCCTGTTCCCGGCCAGTCGCTCACCGCGCGGTTTCCTAATCCTGATAGAGGGCTCTGGCGCCCGGCTCCTGCCCGCGCAGGGCTGCAGTCCCGGCCGACACCAGCCTCCGCGGGACACGCCAAAGCAAACATGGGGAGAGCATCCCTCGCCGGGCTGGGCGCGGGGGCCGCGGGCGGGGGCGGGGAGCCGCAGGGGTGGCCCCCTGGCTGGCCTCCGAAGCTACGTGGGGGTCCCGGAGCCCCAGGATGGAGTGGCTGGGCCTGGACTCCCATCAGGGGAGCCACTTTGTGTGAACACGGGAGCAAAAGGTCCCCACAGCTGAGAGGGGCTGTTGCTTGTGCGCAAATTTCGGGTGGGGTGAGACGGTGACTGAAGTTTCAAGGAAACACAACACAGAGAGAGACAAGATGAAATGTTTTCGGTTTCTCAACAGAAAACAGAACTTCCATTTGCCCGAAGGCCAGCAACGAAAACAAAGCAAAATACCAGCCCGCGACGGGCAGCTGGGTGCGCGCTGTCCCCGCGGCCACTAGGCCGTCCGGCCGGGCGCCAGCACTGGGGGCCTGTGGGGCGGCCGCAGCGGCCGCTGCTCACACGCGGGCTGATTCTGGAAGCGGCAGCGCCCCCGGCCTGAGGCCCCGCAGAAAGGAGGACAGCGGGTCCGCGGCAGGGCGGCCTGTCCCCTGCCCGGCCGGCCCCGCCCCCGTCACCCTGCGCTGCCACTCCAGATGTTGGCCGCGGTGCCAAACCGGGAAAGTCAGGCGCACAGCTGGGGAAAGTGAAAGGAAGGAGCCCCGTGGGCCCTGCAGGGGTTCAAACCCGGCCCGGGGAGCTGCGGGGTCACTGCTGGGCGCCCCGCAGGCCGCAGTGCCGCGCACGGGGTGTTGGGGGCCGTGGCCCCAGCCGGACCCATTTATGAAACGCGGGGTCCCGGCTAGCCAGGCCCGGGAGGGACAGCCAGGGGCCTGGAGGACGCGGCCGGGGTGGGCGCGCGCGCCCCCGCTGTCCCGCGAGGGGCCCGGGGGAGGCGTCCGCCCCGGCGCCCCCCGGCCGCGGGCACGTGCTCCCCGGGGCCGGCCCTGCGCCGCGGCGCGCGCGCCCCAGTCGGCTCCGCAAACTTTCTTTTCTGCGCTCCGGGCACCTCGGCGGGCCGGCGCGGCGGGCGGGCCCCGGGATCAGCGGCCGCCGGCCCCGCGGGCGCCCGGGCCCTCGCCGCCTCCCGGCGGGGCGCGGGCCGGGCGGGCGGGGGGGGGCGCGGCGCCCCGAGTTCCTCCGGCGCTCGGAAGCCGCGCGCGGCCTGTTTGCGCCGACCCGGAAACGGCGGGCGGGGCGGGCGGGGAGGGGCGGGCGGGGCGGGCGGGGGGGCGCGGGGAGGGGCGGGTCACGTTACCGGGCGCCGGGCGAGGGCGCAGGAGCCGGCGGCGACCGCAGGTGCCCGGGCCGGGGGCCGAGCGACCCGGCCGCCCCCGGGACGCGCCCGCCGCGGGCCCCGCTCGGCTCCGACGCCGCCCGGCCCCGCGGGGAGCCCGGCCGCCCCGACCCCGGCGGCGGGCGGCCCGGGCGGGACCGGACCCCGACTTTGAGCCGCGCGGCGAGCGGCCCCGCCGGCCCCGCCGGCCCGTCCGACATGACGGGGCTGGAGGACCCGGAGTTCGACTTCGATTTCCTCTTCGAGTTTAACCAGAGCGGCGAGGGCGCCACGGCCGCCCCAGGTGGGTGCGCCCGGCGGGCGGGGGCGCGGGAGGGGCCCCCCGCCCCCGCCCCCTCCCCGGCGCCCCGGCTGTCCCGTCCCGTGGCGCCTGCCCCGCCCCAGGGCGCCCGCGGCCAGGTCCTGCGCGGGCGCAGAGCCGGGAGGACCCGGGTCCCCTCGCGGGGAGCGGGGTGGGCGGGGGCGCCCCTGAACCCCGGCGGGAGCCGCGGGCCGGCGGGGCCCACCTGTGTCTGGGCGCGAGGCCGCCGCCCCCCTCCCCTCCACGGGGCGCGGGGCTCGTGCGGGCAGAGGGCGCGGCCCGGGGTGTTGGGGGGGCCGGGCGCGCCGTCCTGACCCTCCGGCCGGTGCCCCCCAGACCAGCGCGCGGGCCCCGGAGCCGCGCCGGCTTCTTCCGTTTTCTGGTCGCTGCCAAAAGTAAAGGTTCCCGTCGAAGAACCACCAAGGACCCCCGGCCCCGCTCCAGACCCCGAGACTCCTGCGGCCAGAGGCGCTGGGGCAGCCCCGAACCCTCCGGGCCCGCCCCCCGCGGGCTGAGGCTGGGGGGGCTTGGCACGCGACGGCCATGCACCCCCGCGCCCCGTCCCCCCCCCTCCACAACCCCCCCCACGGTCCCGCCCCCCCAACCCGGCCCCCAACCCTGCACCCCTGGAGCACAGCCCCCTGCTGGCTTCTCGGGCCCACCCCGTGCTGGGGGCCTCCAGGCACCGCTGTTGGGGGGCCAAGGCCGGTGTGTGTGTGTTGGGGGTGCTTGTCTGGGGAGAATTGGGGGTGGCGGTGGAGACACTGCCTGGCCCGCCGGGCTCCCAGCTCGGGCGCCTGGTGCTCAGCCCTGTGCCCCGCGGCGCAGGCCGGACCGAGCTCCCCGGCCGGCCACAGCCGCCGCCCTGAGCTGCAGCGGCCGCTGCCTGGAGACCGGTCGGGGTCAGCTGTGGCCTCACGTGGACAGGCTGGCCGGTGTCCTAGGGCCTGGACACCCCCCACTGGGAGAGGCCTGCATGGCCTGGGCGCGCCTGGCGGGCAGGTCTTGGGGCCCTGGCGCTGGCCGCGGTCCGCATTTTCCGCCGAGGTCGGACGGGTCAGGCGCTAGCCCTGCGGCAGGCGGGTGCGGGCGGCGGGGCCCTGGGCGCCTGCGACAGGGTGGTCCGCACGGGCGGCGCGCGGGGCTGGCCCTCGGGGTGGGGCAGGGCCCTGGTCCAGCCGGGCACCCGCCCCTGGGAGCTCAGCCGGCCTCACCTCGGCCGGGCGGCGTCAGGGTGGCCCCGCAGTGCCCCCCGCAGCAGGGGCTTGGGGTCCGCCTGCGGGCCTGGCGGGAGCGCCCTGCCCGCGCCAGCGCAGCGGCTGGGAGTCCGCGGGCGCCCCGGGGTCCGGTGCCCTCCCTGCGCGGTGGACGGCGGAGCCGGGCGGGGCGGGGCGCCCCCGCGCCGGCCGCCGGGTTGTCGGGGTCCCCAGCGGGAGGCGCGTCTGGAAAAACGCGTTGGTTGTAGTGGACCCCGGAGGGAAAGGAAGCTGCCAGAAGATGCTCCGTTTTCCCCGCTTCGGAGGGACGCGCCCGCAGCTCCCTTCCCCCGCCCAGACGGGAGGGCCGCGGGGCTGGGGCTGGGGCTGGGGCTGCGGAGACGCCCTCCTGGCCCGCGCCCCGCTCGGAGCCGCGCCGGCCTGCGGCCGCCCCGGGAGGCCGGGGTGTTCCGTGGGGTGTTCCGTGGGGTGTTCCGTGGGGTGTTCCGTGGGCCCCCCGCGGCCTGAGCGCCCCGGGCCTGCCTGCGAGCTCGCGCCCTGCGCGCAGACTGTGCAGACGCGGCCCCGCCCCGCCCCCGCCCGGCCGAGACCCCCCCACCCCCCCCACCGGCCCCGGCCGAGCCCCTCCCACCCGAGCCCCCGCCCCCCGCCAGGGTTTCCCCACCAGCCCCCCATCGCCCCCGCCCGAGCGCCCCCCGCACAGCCGGCCGGCCGGCTCCGGCGCGGGCTCGGGGACCCTGACCGTCCTGGGGGCGCAGGTCGCCCCGGGGGCAGCCGCGGCGAGGACGCCCCCGCCCCCCGCCCCCCGCTCGCGGGCCGGGATATAAATAACGCGTGACTCACGCCCGCGGGCGGCGGCTCCCCTGGAGCTCGCGCTGGACGCGAAGGTGGACGCGGTTTTCCAGCAGGACGCGCCCAGCCTGGCCGCCGCTGGGGACGCGGGGCCGGGCGCGCGGGAGCCTCGGGGTTCTCGGCCCGCTGGGCCGGGGCGCTCGGTGCGTCCGGGGGCGCCGGGTCCTGCCCGGCCAGGCGGCCCCCTGCCCCGCCCGCCCCGCCCCAAGCGCCCACCGCCCGTGGCCTGTCCAGGCGCTGGCCACCGGGGGCTGCCCGGGCTGCCGAGCCAACGGCCTGGTCTCCACACGGGCCGCCTGGAGTGCTCCGCTTCCGTTACCTGCAAAATTACAACCTTGCTGGCCGGCCGGGGCGAGGGGGCCGCCAGGCTGGCTCCGGCGCTATTTCCAGCTCATGCCCAGCCGGTGCCGAAGGGGCCGGGCCTGGGACGGGCACGGATGGTGTCTGCGGGGCCGTCTCAGAGTGGGACGGCAGTGGGCACCGGGGTGACCCCTGGGCCTCTGGGAGGGGTGGCAGATGCCGAGGCCCGGCTGAGTGCGGGGGGATGCGGGGTGGCGGCTCAGGGCCCGGGGGTGCTGGTCCGGGCCTTGCCTACTCGGGGCGGATGTGCTGAGGCTGCAACTGAGACTGCAGAGGGGCAGCCTGCACCCCGGCCCACCTCTGTGCCCCTAGGGCCTAGCCTGCTCCCCAGGCTCAGGGATGAGGGGCAGGAGGGCGGGGACCTTGGCTGGCTGCTGTTTTGGGCACCCGCCCCCTCACATTTGCCTGTGCCCCACCCACCCCAGCTCGCCTGCCTGAAATAGGGCCCCTGCGGGCCCCACACCCCGAGGCCCCCAGGACAGGTGGGGGGGGTGCTCCCCACAGGTCCTGACCTGGCGCCAAGAGCCTGAAAGCGCTGACGCGTTCACCCCATGTAAATGCCGCCCTTTGGGTAGTTAAATACTCAGCCTCGCATTTGGTTTCGGTGGGCAGTAAAACCAAATCAGGGCCCAGGTGCCACGGCCGGGAGGGCCCGGCAGGGCCGGGCAGGGCCGAGCCTCCCTCCACACGCCCTGAGCTCAGATAAGCCCCCGGCCCTGCTCTGGGGCCAGTGGGTGGGGCCTCCTCACGGTCCCCGGGGGGCCCTGTCTACAGCACCCCCGGCCGTGCCCCAGAGCAGATTGCGGCCTCGGGTCTGTCTCTCCGTGCCCGCCTGCTCTGGAGCTTGGTGACACTTGCCATGGACACCTGCGCGCTGCTGCGGACAGCCGGTGCCCAGTGCGTGGAGGCCCTGAATTCCAGGTCTCGCCCCTGGGGTTCGGCGCCACAGCCGCGGGGCCGCCCCTTGAGTAGAGCCCGTCCCCCGACCCTGCGGGCAGGCCCGGGGCTGCCCCGGGTTGGAGGCGGGTGCGGGGCAGGCCCGGGAGGCAGGGGCAGCCAGCCCTCTGAGAGCGGCTCTCGGCCATGGTCGCTGCCAGGCTGGCGGCTAGCGGGTGCTCGTGGCTAGCAGTCAGCGGCGACTTACACGCGTGATTGAGGCTCTGAGGAGCCTGTCGCGATCTTAGCTCTAGCCGGGCAGCAGGGCAGTCTGCCCTGAAAGACGGCTCCTGGGCCAGAGCCCTGAGCCAAGGCCACGGGAGACCAGGTCTGAGCTTTCAGCCCACCCTGGGGGGGGCCTTGGCGCTGGTGACCGGCCACCTGGACAGCCATTGGCCCAGGAAGGTCTCCTTGAACGGCCAGGGCCCCATATCAAAAACTCCAGCGCCCCGCCACACGCCCCCGCCCCCCTCCCCCATCCGCCCCCACCCAACGCCCCTGATCCGGTGACCAGGCCCGGCCCCTGGGCGCAGGGCACGCCGCTCTCTGCAGCGACACAGACAGGCCGGCGGGTTCCTGCCCTGGCTGGCGGCCGCGGGGATGCTGGCCGGAGATGGGCCGTGGCTGAGGGGCCTGGGAGGGCGGATTCTGCGTCAAGAGCAGGAGGAAGGAGGGCCTGGCATGGCTTGCCCGAGGGGGCACTCTGCGGGGCGTGGGGCGGCCGCCTGCTGGCCTTGGGGCTCGGGGCTGGCTCCGGGCTGCGGCCTGAGGCCCCACGGAGTGGGCAGCCTGGACAGCGGGCGCTCGGGGCTGCCGCGCTCACCTGCTGTCTCTTTGCCTTGCAGAGCACTACAGCTATGACCCCGCCGGCCTCGGGGCCGGGCTGCCGCTGCCCGCCCTGTCCGCCCCCGGCCACGACCTGCAGGCCCCCGCCGCTGGCCTCTCGGCCGGCCACCCCGCGGGCTACGGCGGTGCGGTGGACAGCGGGCCCCCCAGCTACTTCCTCCCCGCCGGCCACACCAGGCCCAACGGCGCCCCGGCCCTGGAGAGCCCCCGCATCGAAATCACCCCCTACCTGGGGCTGCACCACCACGGCCCCTTCTTCCCGGAGGCAGAGGTGGAGGACGTCGCCCCCCACGCCAGGCGCTCGCCGTCCACCGCCACGCTGGGCCTGCCCCACCTGGAGGCCTACCGCGACCCCGCGTGCCTGAGCCCGGCCAGCAGCCTGTCCTCCCGGAGCTGCAACTCCGAGGCCTCGTCCTACGAGTCCAGCTGCTCCTACACCTACGCGTCCCCCCAGACGTCCCCCTGGCAGTCTCCCTGCGTGTCCCCCAAGGCCACGGACCCCGAGGAGGGCTTCCCCCGCGGCCTGGGCGCCTGCGGCCTGCTGGGCTCCCCCAGGCCCTCGCCCTCCGCCTCGCCCCGCGCCAGCGTCACCGAGGAGAGCTGGCTGGGCGGCCGCTCGCCCCGGCCCTCCTCGCCCGGCAACAAGAGGAAGTACGGCCTGGACGGCCGGCAGCTGCCCTGCTCCCCCCAGCCCTCGCCCGCGCCGTCCCCCCGCGGCTCCCCGCGGGTCAGCGTGACGGACGACAGCTGGCTGGGCGACTCCACGCGCTTCACCAGCTCCGCCATCGTGGCCGCCATCAACGCCCTGAGCACCGACGGCGGCCTGGACCTGGGCGAGGGCGTCCCCGTCAAGGCCCGCAAGACCGGCCTGGGCCACGTGCCCTCGGGCGCGCTCAAGACGGAGCCAGCGGGCGAGGACCTGGGCACCCCGCCGCCCCCGGCCGAGTTCCCGCCCGAGGAGTTCCCCGCCTTCCAGCACATCCGCAAGGGCGCCTTCTGCGAGCAGTACCTGTCAGTGCCGCAGCACCCCTACCCCTGGGCCCGGCCCCGGTCCCCCGCGGCCTACGCCAGGTGAGCACGGGCGGGCGGGCGCTAGGTGGGGCGCATCCCTGGCGCCACCCTCCATGTCCACCCCTTCCCTTGCCCCGCGCAGCCCGCCAGCGCCCCCAGGCCCGAGTGTCCCCTCGAGGCCCCTCCGCGGCCAGGGCAGCCGAGCCGGGCCGGGGGTGGGTGGGCGGGTGGCCGGCGCACACAGAGCTCCTGTCCTCCCGCACGGCCGGGCTCCCGAGCCGCCGCCCGTGCCTGCTCTCCTCGATTGCCATGGCCGCCCCGGCAGATGGCCCACCCCGCCCCCCGCGGTCCCTGGGGCCCCGCACAGAGCAACACGGCCTCCCGGGAGGCCCCACCGCCGGTGCCGCCGCAGCTGCCGAGCTCCGCCTGGGGGGCGGGGCCGCTCCTCGGGGCCCACTTCCTCAGCTTGGAGCTTTTATTTTTAACTAAACAGCTTTCCCAACAGGTGGGCACTGGCGGCCCTGGGGGCCCTGCTCCGGCGTTTATCAGGCGTGAAACGGGCGCTCGCCCCGAGCGCAGCGGCACTTGCAGCAGGCCCCTGCGCTCTGCCCTGCTCCCCTCTGCGGGGCGGCTGGCGGGCGGGCACAGAGAGGCGCTGGGGCGGGCGGCCGCGCGGGCGTCCACTTCGGTCTCCAGCCTGCCCTGCCAGAGCTGGGCCTGAGCAAGCCCAGTAGGGCCGCCCAGTGCGGCCTCCGCCCCGAGGGCAGGGGCGCCGGGAGCACGCAGGAGGCCGTGGTGACCTGGCGGCGCTCTGGGACGCTGTGTCTGGCCCGCACGTGCACTGCTGGGCAGCGCAGGCAGCGGCCGTGTCCAGCTGTCCCCAGACCAGCGCCTGTCGGAGCCGGGTGTGACGCGTGAACGTCCACGCGGAGGCGTCTTAGGAGCTCCAGAGCCTCTGCCGTGGCCCCGTCGCTATGATTTCCCTTAAGTAAAAGCCAGGTCTAGAGAAACACGTCCGGCACCCATGGAAAGTCCACAGGCTCTGCCTCCCTTGGGCAGCGAAGGCCCAGCCACCCTTGTGGAAGCTGGTCTCCCCAGGCGAGTGTGGCGGGTCCTCGTTCCTGGGGCTCTGCCCTGGGGCCTCTGGCCAGGCTGACCCCCGAGACCCCGCTGCGGCCCCATGGGCTTCCTTCATGGCATGTCTTGGAGACCCCGCCCCTGGCTGCAGGGCAGGCGTCTGTCCCAACGCCCCTCTCCCTGGGCACAGCCGTGGGGGCTCGTGGCCAAGAGGAGGGGGCCAGACAGGTCCTGGGCCTCTTGGGGGTTGGAGCCAGGCCATCCTGTTCGGGCCAAGAGGCCATGCGGGCATTTCTGTCTGGCCAGAGCTGGCGGGCGCGGCGATGCCTCAGGGAGGTCTCTGTGGGCGCAAGCGGGGGGGACTGTGGTGCCCGCGGGAGGCGGCGGCAAGGGCGGGTCTGACCCGTGCCTGCCTGTGGGCCCGGTGGGGCCTGAGGGCACTGGCCTGGCCCTGCCCCCATGTCCTGCTGTGGCGCCCAGGGCCCTGGGGACATCTCGGTTTACACAAGGGGAAACCAAGGCACAAGATTGCAAGAACAGGAAGCCAAGAGGGACCAGCAGCCCCTCGGTCAGCGGCCTCGGGCTGTCCCCGGAGGCAGGCCCTGCAGGGCCAGGTGGGTGGCTCCAGAGAGGAGGCCGGGCTGGGCGGGGCAGCGGCCCCGGTCAGCTGGGGACGGCTGAGGCCCAGGTGGCCTCGGGGCCCGGGGGGAACTGGGCACAGGTGCAGGGCCTGTCCGCAGGTGCACTGGGCTTGTCCCTGACCTCACGCCCTGCTCTGCCGGACCCTGTTGCTGACCAGGCCTGTGCTGGGCACTCGCTGTCCAGGGGTATCTGGGTGTCTGTGGCCCAGCCACATGAGGGGCCGAGTGGACTTGGGCCCTGTGATGAAGCCCGAGAGGTGGGCGTCCCTGGGCATCCCCCACGTGACGCCAAGGCCCCGACTCCCACCCGGGTGTCTCCAAGGGCCCCATGGTCCCTCTCCGTGGGAAGGCCGGAGCGCTGGGCCAGGCAGGTGCCCTGGACACTGGATGCCAGGGTTAGGCCTCGGCGGCCTCGGAGGGAGGACGCACCCCAGGGTGCTGGAGCTGGGTGGCTGCGCAGGGCGGCCAGCTGTCCTCCCCGGGGAGATCCTGGCCGCTCGCCCAAGGTCATGGGGCCGTCCTGTGTGGGCAGAACCCTGCAGGCGCAGCTCAGCCAACACGAGCCCGCAGGGACGGTGAGCTTGGGCGGCCTCTGCAGGAGCACAGGTGGGTGGTCCCGGGCGCGGCCTGGGCTGGACAGGAGCCCGGGGCGCAGGGCCCCGCTGACAGGCCAGGACTGTGCTGACGCTGCGGGAGGCCCTGCTGCTGCCCCGGACAGGGCTGTGTCTCCAGAGCGCTGCCCAGGTCCAGCGGCTTGGGGACGCCAACCACAGCACCCAGGCTGTCCCTGGGGCCCCGGAGTCCCGGGGAACTGGTCTACACAGACAGAAAGCCTGTAGCCCACTGACCAGCACCCGGCCCACTGCCCTCCGCAGAGCCAGGGAGCCGCTGGGGCCTGGCCGGCCCTGCACCGTGGGCACCCGTGGGCACAGCCTCCACACAGCAGACGGCCATGCGGTCAGCGCCCTGCGGCCCGGAGGCAGTGGCCGCTGATGTCTGCAGGGAGGGTCGGACTCACGGGAGGGGACCTGGCTCCGGCTCCTCGTCCGGGCCGGGGGCGTGGGCCTCGCGCTCTGCTCACTTGGTGGGGTCTGGGGACGTGGGCCCTCGTGGCGGGACCCTGTGCACCACAGACTCAGCCTGGCGACCTCATGGTGTGGGGCTGGCCCTCGCTGGGCATGTTGGACAGTGCCCACCCCGGTGGGCCCTGAGGCTCTGGGCCAGTGTTTCTGTCTCCAGCAAAGGGGGTGAGAGATTTGGGTGCTGGATGGACGCCGTCGAGCCCCCACCCTCGTGGGTCAGCGCTGCTGCTCCCGTCAGAACTAGTGAGTGCCCGGAGGGGCCCGAGCGGTGGCCATGCTGGGAACTGGCAGCGGTGTGGGCAGGGCGGACTGCAGAGCCTGGCGGCGGGGGCCACAGCGCGAGCCTGGATGGCGGGCCGAGCCACCCCTGAGCACGGCGGGCGAGGGGTCGGCATGTGAGGGCTCGAGGCTCTCAAGGCCAGCTTCACCTACAGAGCGGCCGGCACTGGCCCGGCACTGCAGCCCCCGGCGCCGAGGCCAGGGACCGTGTCCCTCTGGGGTCCAGATGGCGCCCAGAGGGCCTGAGTGGGCGGAGGGGGTGGGGGCAGCTGCGCGGCTCACGCCTGCGGGCTGGAGTGGGCAACGTCTCCTGCCCGGTCTGCGTGCTCAGCCCCTTGCTGCCCGGCCAGGCCCGCTTTAGGATGGACGTCCTGCTCCTTGCGCAGCAGAGCGGCGTCTCCAGGGAGGTCCTGACAGGGCCGCCGCGCGGGTTCGCACACCAGGACCTGCTCTGGCACGGGGCGGGGTCTGCCGTCACCCAGGCCCGGCCTGCGCCCCTCTGTGGCCCCCGCCCCCCGCCTGCCCGGACCCCCCCGGCCGGCCCCACCAGGAGCACCTGCCACGCCAGACACACGCACGACACAGGAATCCCCTGACCGAGAGGCTGCCAGCCACACTCACACCCCACGTACACCCCCCACACACCCCCCCACACACACTCCACACCTCACAGTCACACACACTCCACGCACACCACACACACCACAGACACTACACACAAAACACACACCACACACCCCCCACATCCCACATACACACACCACACACACCACACACCCCACACACACCCCCCACAGACACCACACCCCCCCACATCCCACATACAGACACCACACACCTCACAGACACCACACATACACCCCCCCCACAGCACACACCCCCCACATCCCACACACACCACGCCAGACACCACACACACCATACCACGCAGACACCACACCATACACCACACCACACACATACCACACACACCACACACCCCATGCGCACACCGCACACACACCTCAGATCCTGGGGGGCTCAGGCTGGGTACCCCCCCTGGGGTCAGGTCTTCCCAGACCGTCCCTCGCGGGACCGGCGTCCGCGGCGTCCTCGGCGGGGCCCGTCCCGTCCTCGCGGGCTGGGCCGGGGGTGCGGGTCGGCGGGGCTGACGCTGGTCTCTCCCGCAGCCCGTCCCTGCCCGCCCTGGACTGGCAGCTGCCCTCGCACTCGGGGCCCTACGAGCTGCGGATCGAGGTGCAGCCCAAGTCGCACCACAGAGCCCACTACGAGACGGAGGGCAGCCGGGGGGCCGTGAAGGCGTCGGCCGGAGGACACCCCAGCGTGCAGGTACCCGCCCCCGCCCCTGGGGCCCAGCCCGGAGCGCGCAGCGGCCAGCGCGGGGCGGGAGGCGCTGACCGGGCAGCTGCAGAACAGCTGCGCGAGGGGGAGGCCGGCTGCTGTCGGGCTCGGACGGGGGGGCGGGGGCCGGACGTGGGGCCGTGGCGGCTGGGGGCAGCCGGGCACGGACGTGGGGCGGGGGCTGGACGTGGGGCCGGGGGCCCACCAAGGCCGCCATCTTTGTTTTCTCGGTGGGGCCGGGCCGCGGCGGCTCCATCGGAGGGAGGCGGGTGGCGGGCACTGGGGGGTGTCTGCCGGGGCCATCAGGCCTCCCTGCTGCCGGCCTGGAGGCGCGGGGGCCGGGCTGGTGCTTGACATTTTGTGCACAGCCGCCCGGCAGGGGGTCAGGCAATGCCTGCATTTAGCTAAATAGCCACTCGGCCATGTGTCCCCCAGGGGTGCTAAGTGCAAAGACCCTGAGGCAGGTGCGGGGAGGCTGCGCCTGCCAATCAGGCCGTGGAGTGCCACCGTCACTCGAGGCTGCAGGAGGGGAGCAAGCGGGCGGGGAGCGCCCGTCTCAGCCGCCCTGCTCCTCGCTGCAGCCCTGGGAGTCGCCGCCCCCTTCCTGAGCTGTGCTGGGGTGTCCCCGCCCCGAGAGCGGGTTCCCCCCCACAAGCCCTGGGCCCTCCTCAGCGCAGACAGTGAGAAAATTGAGACATTTTGGAGAAACCACGAAGCCTGAAACAGTATTTAAAATCTGCGGGTAGCCTGCGGAGCGCGTCTGTGCAGCCGGCATGTGCGGGCGCGGGGCTGGGCTGCACGGGGGGCGGGCGTGCAGGAGGGGCCGGGCCGCGCTTCTCCTTCCGGGGCTCGCTGTCTGCGGCTGGCCGGCGCGCGGGCTCCTGTCTGGGCAGGCCAAGCTGGGCAGGCCCCGAGGGGGGCGTTGGGGTCTGTTTTCTTCCCGATGGGAGGACGAGAAACTGGGCGAGGGCAGGCGGCCGAGGCCACCAGTGCGGGACAACGGCCCTTCGGGTCTGAGCAGCGACCGCGGAGCCGGCTGTGACCCAGCCGCCCGGGCAGTGGGTGGCGGGCAGCAGGCGGGGCCGAGTGGGCGGCAGGTGGGGCCGGGGCTCTGGGCCGGCCGTGTTCCCGGCTGTGCTGAGGCCGAGGGCTGGGGGGCTTGTGCTGAAGCTAAAAAGCTGTTTCCGCTGCAGAGCAAGCGGCTCAGGACAACCTGGTCTGCGGCCCAGAGGAGGCCTCCGCGGGGGACAGGGGCTGCCCGTCTGCCCCCCGGGGCCCTCGGCGTGGGCCGGAGCTGCTCTTCAGGCTGTTGCTTCTCCCATGTCCCGCCCACCCGGCAGCGTCCTCGGTGCCATGGCCGGGTCTGGGCAGCAGGGACCCTCTCCCTGGTCTCAAGGGGCAGTGCTCCCAGGCCGCCCAGCCTGGTACTCTGGGGAGGGGTGGCACATCCCCTTTGTCCTGAGGACAGAGCATGTCCCCGGAAGACCAGGACTCTGCACCGCCCTCCTCGGACCTGAGCCCGGCCATCCCGCCCTGGACACCGGCGCAGAGCAGACGCGGCCTCCTGCAAGCCGAGCTCCCTGGCCTGGTGTCGTCCTCCCCGCAGGGCCACGCCATCTGGGCCAGCGGGTCAGCAGCCCCGCTCGGCTCACCAGCCCCGGGAGCCGCAGGCGGCAGCTGCGTGTGAATAAATAATGAGCCTCACGGGAACCTGAGCCCGGCGAGGCGTGGCGTTTTGGGCCGTGGCCGCTGGCCGAGCTCCTGGGCCGCAGGGTGGCAGTCCTGGAGCTGAGGCCAGTGTTCGGCCAGGGGTCCCGCTGTGGGGTCCGGGCCGCCTCATCTGGACTGGCCGGCGGCCCTCCTGCACGCCCGCCCCCCGTGCAGCCCAGCCCCGCGCCCGCACATGCCGGCTGCACAGACGCGCTCCTCAGGCTACCCGCAGATTTTAAATACTGTTTCAGGCTTCGTGGTTTCTCCAAAATGTCTCAATTTTCTCACTGTCTGCGCTGAGGAGGGCCCAGGGCTTGTGGGGGGGAACCCGCTCTCGGGTGGACTGAGCGGCGTCTGGGCCGGGAACCACGCAAAGCAGCTTGACTCTCGGGCTGTTAAACCGGCGTCGAGCTCAGCCTGTCCTTGACGACTGTCGCTCCAGTCGGCTGGACGCTCACGTCCTCACAGGCCACGCCCCGGCCATGCATCAGGTGGACCCGCCCACTGCTTCTGTGTCCAGGCACAACTTGTCCGAAGCTTCTGCCACTTTGCTGGTTTGGTCTGCCGCCCTCGCACCCACCGCCCTGGGACAGGCTCTCTGTCCCGGGAAGCCAGGACTCCCTAAAAGCCAGAAGACAGGTTGCCGGGGCAAACAACTGGCCACAGGCCGACCTGGGCCCGCGGCTGAGGGCACTGAGCGCCCTGTGGGGTGACCTGACCCCACCTGAGCCCCTGCTCCAAGGCTGGTCGACCTGCAGCCAGAGACTGATCCGCGCAGGCTGCAGGGTTCCCGGCCGCTGCCCTCTTCAGCGCCTGCGGGCAGATGGCATTTCCATCCCCGTGTGCAGATGCACCCCAAAGGACTCCCTACTTTGCAGCTGCATCTCCCCATGCAGCTGGGGCGGACGTGGCCCCTCCTGCTGGCCCCACGGACATGCAGAGCCAGCAGGGGCCACAGCCCCGCCATAGGTGCCGGCACAGCTGGGCATAGCTGGGCACAGCCGGACCTGCGTCGGTCTCCAGAAGCCGCTCCACAGTTTCATTCCGCGCCCCCTGCAGCCTCCGCACTCACCTGGGAATGAGGTGCAGGGAGGGCTCGGCGGATGGGGCGGCTCCCAGGCCAGGCGATGACCCGTGCCGCCCCCACCCTTGCAGCGGCCGGGCCCTCTGAGCGCAACGGGCCTCCCTCGCCCACCCTCGGGTCTCGGTTTGCAGAGGGTGGGCCAGGCGGGGCCGATACCCCTGGGGACAGTGTGAGAAACACAGGCCGGGACCTGTGGGGGGTGGGCAGCTGTGTCTTGGGGCAGCCCCTGGCTGGGCCCCACTGTCTACACCCTTAGCCCCACCCTTTGCCTCCCCAAGCACCTAATCCCGGCCCCACGGACTCGCTCGAGAGACTGGGGTGGGGGGACCGCCTTCCTCCGCACTGCCTCCGGGGTGGGCCATGTGGTGGGGGGGTGGCTGGCTCAGCCCTGGGCAGCCTGGCCCCCCCCAGAGCCCGGCGGCTTCCACGTCAGGCCGCCCCACGTCAGCACAGACAGCCGAGGTGGGACCGGCACACCTTGGGGCAGGGCAGGGCTGGCCTGGACCCCGGGTCGGGTCATGTGGGCACAGGATGTGACCAGTACTGCCCACGTGGTGACAGGGCCTGCTCCTCGGCCTTGGACCAGCCCCGCCACTGGCGTCAGGTCACTTGTGGCCAGGTCCCCTGGTCAAGCGTCCTCCTGAACGCTGGCCTCTGTCCACTGCCCTCTGTGCTGAGGGAGTAGCTGCTGGCCCTGGAGCCGCTCCTGTGCGCTTTGCTGCCCACTGGCCCGGAAGCCGCTCCTGTGTGGTTTGTTGTCTGACCAACGGGCCCAAGGGCTGTCCCCAAGGAAGGTGGAGATTCAGGGCCCTGACCCCAGTGGGGCCCCCCCACTTGGGCAGTCACTGCAGGGACGATGGCACTGGCCGGGCCAGCGGTGGGCCTTGGGCTGGGCCAGGGTCCAGCGGGCGGTCGTGGCCACGGGGGCTGCGCAGTGACCGGGGCCTGCCCCTGCCCCGCCTGTGTCCTGGCCCGCCTGGCGTGTTGCCTCCAGACGCCGTGCTGCGGGGCAGGGCGGCCAGCGCGGGCGTGGCTGTCTGGGGCGGCCGGGGGTGTCACAGCCCTGCGTGGCATTGCGCCCGCGGCGGAGGGAAAGCCGGGCCTTCTCAGTGTGGTTTTAATTAGAGATGCTAAATGTGGCGTTTCCGTGCGAAGCAGCCTTTGATCAGCACTAATGGGGCTCCTTCCCTGCTGCCCGCGCGGCGGGCGCGGCCTCGGGGTGGGGAGGCGGCCACGGCCCATGGTCCCTGGGGCGGGTGCAGCCCGCACGGCCCCTCTGGCCTGGCAGGCTGTGCCCCTGCCTGTCCCGGGGCCCGGACCTGAGGAGGCAGTCCCTGGGCTCCCGCGGGCCCCAGGAGGGGGCGTCACACTGGGCTGCAGGAGCGAGGGTGGGTCTCCTGAGGGTCTGCAGCGAGGCCTTGGGTCTGGAAGGGGATCTTGAGACACAGGCACAGAGCGCAGGCTCCTGCGCCGCCCAAAGCGGGACAGTGTGGGCGAGAGCCGTGGCCGCGTCCCCTCCCGCTGCCCTCTCGAAGAGGCGGGTCCTGCCCAGGCTGCTTGAGCCTGGCCTGCCCCTGCCTGGCCTGCCCTGCCTGGCCTGCCCCTGCCTGGCCTGCCCTGCCTGGCCTGCCCCTGCCTGGCCTGCCCTGCCTGGCCTGCCCTGCCTGGCCTGCCCTGCCTGGCCTGCCCCTGCCTGGCTCGCCCTCGGTCCTCCTGCCGTCCGGTCAGCACGTGCCGGTGGGCGGGGCTGAGACCGACGTGGCCCGGTGGGGAAACGCGGTCTCTCCCCGCCTCGCGCATGGACTCGCGTGTCGGCAGCGTGCTGAGGCGAAGCGGCCGGGGCGCCTCGGCAGCTGTGAAGCTGCGGGACAGGTGCGGTGCGGGGCCGGGTGAGGGCCGGGCAGCGGCCTCTGACGTGGTTAGGTCGCTCTCCTTGAACGAGGCTGGCGTGTCAGGCCGTGATCGCCGTCCGCCTCCCAGGTTAAACTTCAGAGAGTCCTTCTTTTCCCGAAATGGCGTGTTTGCAGAAGGACACAGTTACACCAGCGCCGCCGCGTCCTCACGCGGGAGACGCGCGGGTGAGCCGGGGCTCGGCGGCCGGCGCCACACAGGCCTCCCGCCGCGCGACAGATGCGCGTGTTTCGGCGCGAGACTCGTGAGCGCGAGCCGAGTGCCGAGTGGGGGGGTGACGAGTGTGGGTTTGTTTTGCACGTCCTGTCACGGCAGCGTGGGCCTGGGCCCAGTGTGGAGCGAGTCTCTCAGTGAGTCCGTCAGCTGGGCCGGCGGGCAGGCTGCTCCCTGGGGGCCCCACCCCTCGGCAGCGGGGCTCAGGCCCGGGCGGCGGCTCCGCCCAGACCGGGCCCAGCACTGACCCTGGCGAGGCCCCTGGGCCTCCCTGGTGGACAGCAGCGCCGTGGATGTGCGTCTCAGTGAGCCTGGGGGCCGCAGCCAGTGGCCGGGGGGACACGTGTGAGCGAGCAGCGGGCCCTGAGGCCGGCCAGCCAGGCCTGGTCCGGTTCTGTTCCCAGGCCCCGGGGCTCGGGTTTGGCTCTGACTAGCACGCGCGATGGATGCGAGGCTGTGGGCAGGCGTGTGCGGCTGATGCCGCGCAAGCGGATGCGAGGAGGCTGCGGGCTCGTCGGGGGCTGGTCCTCTCCTTTCCTTCTGGAGCTCGGCCTGCGTGTCCCGCTCCGAGGCGGTGTCGCCCTTTCTTCCTGCAACTGCCTGTTAACACTCCGTCCCTTCTTCCTTGGCGGCCTTGCTAGAGGCGTCCTGGCCTTTTCACCAGTGTGCCCTGCCTGTGCTTCTGAGGTCAGCCTGCCCTGGCTCTGAGCGCCGCCTGTGTGCACCTGCGCGTGCGGGCGCCGCCTGTGCAGGGATGCACTGAGCTCTTTCAGACTTCTGTGCGGTCCTCACAGCAGCCTGGGAGGTGGACAGTCTCGTCCGCTCTGCAGGGCAGGGACGCCTCCTGTGGCGAGTGTCCTGCAGGAACAGGGTGGATCCTGGACCCCGCTCTAGGCAGGGTGCTTGCTTTGGGGAGTCAGTGTTCCTGTCCCCACGGGATTTGCCTCCTCAAAGCCATCTTGTCAATTTAGAGGGCGCTTGGCGGCCAGAGCAGCATGTCCGGCCCCAGACGCCGCCTGTTCCACAGGAGCCCCGTGCGTGGCGTGGGGTAGGGGGGTTACCCGCTCTAGGGCATCTGCTCGGTGCCCAGGGTCTCCGTGGAGCAGGGCTGGTGTCCAGGTACAGGCGAGCTCGCCCTCCGCGCTCCGTCTGCTCGTGCCCCCAGGTGAGGGTTCCTGCCCGATGTTCAGGGTCTCGTCCGGGCTGTGGGCGGGGCGGGGCTCCCTGCAGCACTGGGGCAGCCGCAGCGCAGGTGAGGAGACCCCGACAGGGCCGGTGCCCGTGTGCCATGGTGAGGGCGCCCCAGTGACCCTGCTGGGGAGCGACCGCTGCGTGGGGCCTGGCAGGGGCCTCACAGCCTCTGCCCGCCTCGATGGCGCCCCCAGCACGCTGCTCAGGGCCGGGCGGAGGCTGAGGCGACTCTTCTCCCGCAGCTGCACGGCTACGTGGACAGCGAGCCACTCACGCTGCAGCTGTTCATCGGGACGGCGGATGACCGGCTGCTGCGGCCGCACGCCTTCTACCAGGTGCACCGCATCACGGGGAAGACCGTGTCCACCACCAGCCACGAGGCCCTCCTCTCCAACACCAAGGTCCTGGAGATCCCGCTGCTGCCGGAGAACAGCATGCGAGCCATGTAAGGGCAGCCCCGGCCCGCGCCCGGCCCCAGGCGCTCGGCGGGCTGCGGGCTGTTCTGGGCGAGCCCGTTGGGGGAGCCCGGGGGTGCTGGACGGCAGAGGGGCCGCATCTGGGCAGCGGGGCCGGCGGGCTGGTGTCGCCCGGGCGGCCCGGACCCCAGCGGGCGTGGAGGGCGAGCTGGGCCCGGTGGGGGCCGGGCCGGGGCCGGGCCGGGCCGGGCCGGGGGGCGGCTGAGGCCGAGGCTGAGGCGGGCTCTGCCCGCAGCATCGACTGCGCGGGGATCCTGAAGCTGCGGAACTCGGACATCGAGCTGCGCAAGGGCGAGACCGACATCGGGCGCAAGAACACGCGCGTGCGGCTGGTCTTCCGCGTGCACATCCCGCAGCCCGGCGGCCGCGCGCTGTCGCTGCAGGTGGCCTCGAACCCCATCGAGTGCTGTGAGTCCCGCTCCCCGCGGCGCGTCTGGGGGACCCCCGCCCCCCGCCCGCCGGGGTCCCCAGCGGAGCGCCCCTCTCAGTGAGGAGCTCGGCCCCTAGGGCCGGGGCGCAGCCACCCCGGCGGGGTCGAGGCCTTCACGGCGCCCCCAGGGCTGGGCGCGGAGCGGGGCCTGGGGGCGGAGCCAGACTTGGGGGGAGGAGCCGGGCCTGGGGGCGGAGCCAGACGGTGGGGGGAGGAGCCGGGCCTGGGGGCGGAGTCAGGCTGCTGGGGAGGAGCCGGGCCTGGGGCGGGGCCAGACGGCGGGGGGAGGAGCCGGGCCTGGGGGCGGAGTCAGGCTGCGGGGGGAGGAGCCCGGTCTGGGGGCGGAGCCAGACTGTGGGGGAGGAGCCGGGCCTGGGGGCGGAGTCAGGCTGCTGGGGGAGGAGCTGGGGCGGGGGCGGGGCCAGGTCTGGGCGGAGTCAGGCTGTGGGGGCGGAGCCGGGCCTGGGGGCGGCAAGCACCCCCTCAGTGGCCTCCCCCTGCCCCGCAGCCCAGCGCTCGGCCCAGGAGCTGCCCCTGGTGGACAAGCAGAGCGTGGTCAGCGGGCCCGTGCTGGGCGGGAAGAAGATGGTGCTGTCGGGCCACAACTTCCTGCAGGACTCCAAGGTGGTCTTCGTGGAGAAGGCGCCAGGTACGCGGGCTCGGCCGCCTTGGGGTCCCCACCTCTGGCTCAGGGGACGGGGGCACTGTGTGTCCAGCACCTTGTGGGCTTGGGGAGGGGGTCACGGGGAAGTCCCTGTGGGAGTGACAAGCGCCCGTGGGTCACACGAGGCTGCTTCCCGGGAACCCCCATGCAGGTGTGGTTCTGGCCGGGCGGGGGGCTGGCCGGCCTGTGCTGCCAGGTTGGGGGGCAGGACGCTGGGGGCGCTGGACGCTGGGGGGTGTGGGAGGGGCTGGATGCTGGGGGGTCTGGACACTGGGAGGGGCTGGATGCTGGGGGGCGGGGCTGGAGACTGGGGGGGGCTGGACACTGCCAGGGCGCTGGCAGGAGCCCGGAGGGGCCGGGAGGGGCCGGGAGGGGCTGGATGGGGCTGGATGGGGCTGGATGGGGCTGGATGGGGCTGGATGGGGCTGGATGGGGCTGGTTCCCAAGTCCCGGGCGCAGAGTTTTCTGCGTGGGAAGCTTCGCTAATGGCTGCCCTGCGGCCCGGCCCCAGGCCCGCCTTCCTGCAGGGCCGGAGCTGGTCTGGGCACAAGCTCACAATCACACACTTAAGTGGAAAATGTGTTTCAAATCGCGGATCAAGGCGCAGCGTGAGGAAGGGCCCGCGGGGAGGCTGATTCTCGAGTGCCTTGACCTTTCGGCTAGCGGGGAGAGGGCAGGGCCAGGACCACGGAGTGCAGCACAGGCCACAGCTCCGCACCTGCCCCTGGACACGCCTCCGCGGCAGGGCCCGCCTTCGTGGCTGGCCACCCAAGGAAGCGCCTGCCCCCACCGGTGGTGTGCTCCCCCATCCTGCCCCGCCCTGGCAGGACCCCTGCCTGTGCCCGTCCCTGGGCGCTGTCCCCTGTCCTGTGCCCACACGCGGCAGGAGAGAACGCGCTGAGCCAAGCCCTGTGCTGGACGCTGGGGCAGGGACCCCAGCTGTGTCTCAGGAGGGCGCTGGCGCCCCCCGCCCTGCTGCCTCACATCTGCTCAGGCCATGCTGGCCTCTCCTGCCCTTGGCTTCTCCGGGTTGGCTTTGTTGACTCAATTTAGGATAAAATCTCACGAGTCCCAGGCCTCGGCAAGGTTGCTGCTCCCTTCCATGCGCTGGGAGGCAGCTGGCAGGAGGTGTGATGGGGGCTGGAGCTGCTGGAGGCGCTTCTTCTGCCGGGGAGCCGCTGGGTACGTGGCCCGGCTAACAGCGGGCAGATCCGCCTCGGCACCCCTTCAGCTGCAGCCACTCCAGCCCAGCTGCCGGGGCTGGTCCCAGTGACCGGCTGGGCCCCGCTGGAGCAGGCCAGGTCCCACTGGGACGGCATCAGCCGAGGGGGGAGGGCCCAGGGCAGTGGCGTGGGGGGCTCAGGCCCCCTGTGCCTCATGCTCCATGGACACCCTCCCCTGGCGGGGGACGCCCCACGTGAGACACCCCAGCCTGGGGTTGGAGCTGTGCTTCCTATGCATTGCTGAGCCTGGCCCTCACCACCCGGGGGTGCCCTGTGGTCTCTAACCTTGGGGGTGGCTACCACGGCCAGCCCTTCAGGGACATTTGGTGACTTGGTCTGTTACTGACCAGCTGTAGAAGCCAGTGTGACTCTCACCTCAACAGGGCACTCCCCCTGTGGGCTCCCCTAGGATGCTAGCCGGCCACAGTTGTTCCTACCCAGCCTGGCTGGTCCCTCTGTTGCCATGAGCATGGGGCCTGGGGACGTGCGCGATGCCAGAGTGTGGGTGGGAGCCTCTGAATGCCCGTCTCTTCACCTGGGCGCCCCGTGCACATGCAGCTGGCCAGGCTCTGGGGCGGCCCTGGCGTGGGGCCTGCTTCTGCCTGCCAGCTCCAACCGGTGCGGCCGCCCTGCCCCCACCCATCCCCTTTAGGACCTGTGTCCGGCCCCCAGCCCAGCCCTCAGCCAGTCCCCAACGGGTTCCAGCTGCTTCTTGGGGCACAGGTCAGCCTCGCAAGACTCCAGGCAGCCCCATCCATCCATCTGGTGCTCCCTGGTGTCCAGCCTGTGGGCCGGACACACAGCGGGGCCTTAGGCCATGTTAGACAGCCGCTCGTGGCCGGCCGCCAAGGAGGAGGCGGCGCAAGGGGCCCCCCTGCCAGGGCCCGCGATCGGGGGCTCCTCACAGCTCAGTCTGCCCGCGGCCAGCGTGGCTGTTCCCGCACGTCCCTGAGAACGCCGTGAGCCGAGGTCAGGGTCAGAACTTGTCACCGCCGCCCTCACGCTGGGCCCAGGGCGCGGAGCCCACCCGCAGCGGGGCCTGCCTGGACGCCCCGAGGCGGCCGCGGGCGTGGCGGGGAAGCCTTTCCGATGACTCAGGCTGCAGGGAATTCCCTAATGACTCGGAACGTTTGTACTTCTGGGCTTGCGCAGAGTTTCCTACCCAGCAGCCAGGCAGCTCCCGATAAGCCCCACACAAAGGCCCTTTCAGGCCGTGGGCTCCCTCCCAGCACCGGCCCCGCCCGCCCACAGCAGCCGGGCCAGCTCCGCAGGCGGGGCAGGGCAGGGCCGGGCCGCAGCGCAGGGCCTGGCTCCCGTGGGCGGGCAGCCCCGGCCCCAGGCCCGTCCTGAGCAGGCGGGGCGGCGCAGCCCTGAGCACAACACTCGCCCTCCAAGCCGCTCATCTTAAAGCGGAAGCAACACCCGAGGCCACCGGCCGGACCCAGCTGCGGGACGCGGGGCCAGTGCCCGGGGCAGGAGGGTGCGTGTGCCTGCCCAGGCGTGTGTGGGGCCCCCAGTTGCGGCGTGGCTGCACATGACAGTGTGGCCTGGCGGGCCTGGGCACGAGGTCAGACCCTGCGACCTCCCCCTGCCTACGCTCAGCTGCCGCAGCCCGGCCTGCAGGACAGGCTGGGGCCCTCACTGCTGCGGGCAGACCAGCTCGGGGCCGGCGGGGAAGCCCGTTCTGCGGCTGAGTCCCGAGGTGGCCAGAAGTCAGGGGGAGTTGCTGGACAGCGGGGCGGGGCCCAGGCCGAGGCCAGGCCCAGAGCAGAGGCATAGTGGGCGGCGGTCACTGTCTTGGGCGTGGGCACCTCATATGGGCACAGGAGCTGGGCTCAAGCCGGCCCAACTCCCGGGCAGCGCTTTCTACAGGCTGGGCACATCCTGGTCTGTCTCCCTGAAAGTGGGGTGTGGCTGCCTCCAGGTGATGGGGCCAGGCCAAGGCCGGGCTCCCGGGGCTCGTGGCGTCCCCCACGGCGGGCCCTGGGGCGCAGCCTGCGTGGCCGTCTCTCCTGGTGACCGCCCCGTGGGTTGCGGCGGGGCCTGGGCTGGGGCCCCTGGGGGCTCTGGTTTGTGCCCGTCGGCTGGACGGAGGCGTGGTTGGGCGCCGCAGGCCCCATGGTGACAGCATCTCCCCCCTAGATGGCCACCACGTATGGGAAATGGAGGCGAAGACTGACAGGGAGCTGTGTAAGGCGGTGAGTCGGGGCGCGGCGTTCCGGGGTCACCGGGCTGGGCACGGGGCTTCTGGCCCACAGCCTCTTGCTTCTTGAAATAAAAAGACTGATGAGAATAACGGGGAACCAGACGAGACGGATGCGGGGTGAGCGCATCCTGAGAGCAGTGTCCCAACGAGGCCCAGCGATATGAGGACGAGGACGACGGCCAGGCGTGCCCCAGACGGGCTTGGGGAGGCTGGGGCAGCAGGAGATGGGGGGGCGGGCGGAAGGCGGCCTCTTCGCCCCAGAGGTGCCTTGAGGGGCCCCCGACGCTCAGCCGGGGTGTCTGGCGAGGCCTCCCAGCTGGGACCCTCCATGGTCCTAGCTGCCACTGTCCATCCTCTGGAGAGCCCGGCAGGGCCTGCCTGGGTGCCACGTGCCCGGACATGCCAGTGTCCTTGGCAGCCAGCACTTCCGTCCCCCCAAGAACGCCTGTTGCTCAGCACATGCTTGTTTGGCGCATGACGGGCAGGCGAGGTCGGTCTGGCTGTGCTGCCGGCTGCCGGGTTCGCCCGCTGGGCTGTGGGTGCTGAGCTGCAAGGCAGACCCAGCCTGGTGGCCACCACCAGCTGCACTGGGTGGCGCACGCGGAGGTGCCAGGTGCCAACCGCAGCCTCCGCAGCCTCGAGCTCCTGTTGCCGGCGCTCCTCCGCCGCAGTCCCGCAGAGGCCGGGCCATCGGGCACGTGCTGGTCCCCGGCCCTCGCCTGGCCGCGACGCTCCGCGAGGGTGCCTGGCATCCCCTCCCCTGGGGAAGGCAGGGGTGGCCAGAGCCCATAGCCGCCCGGTGTGCTGGTGGAGGGAGGGGTGGGGCAGCGACATGGGGGCTCCTGGGGGCCCAGGCGGTGCCTGGTGGGTCCGGGCTCTGCCCTGGGGAGACGCGCCCGCTGCCCAGGCCCGGCCCTGACACGGCGCCCCCAGGGCTGTCGGAGCTGGCAGTTCCCCGGGGGCACCCCCATCCAGCTCCAGGCCCCCAGGCCCAGCCTCTCTTCCTGAGGCCGCGGGCACCCCGAGAGGCAGGGCTGGGTGTGCGGGGCCGGCCCCTCCCGAGCCACAGCTTGGGCTCCGCTCAGCTTCCCTCACCTGCCGTGTGCTGGGTCCTCCTCGGTGTACCTGCAGGGGCGCGGCCTGGGCCCAGCCCGCCTGCCCCCAGAGGGCCCACACCCCCACAGCAGCCGCCCTGGGGCCCCCGGCTTTGACTTGGGGGATTTCGACAAGGGGGCATCCTCCTCAATGAGGGGCTCCCGCACTTGGGCCGGCGACGCTGGCCTCCGCCGCTCCCAGCTGCTCCCAGTCGGGCTCGGCGTGTGCCGGCGCGCAGTGGGCGCTCAAGGCCCCCTCTCCGCCTCTCTCGCCAGAACTCCCTGGTGGTAGAGATCCCGCCCTTCCGCAATCAAAGGATCACCAGCCCGGTGCAGGTCAGCTTCTACGTGTGCAACGGGAAGCGGAAACGGAGCCAGTGCCAGCACTTCACCTACCTGCCCGCCCACGGTAACCCCCTGCTCCCGCCCCTGGGGGCCCGCTCTGAGCCCCAGGGGGGCTTTTTCTGAAGGACAGGCGCAGGCTGCCGTCCAGTCGCGTTCTGAGGGCCTTAGCGCCCCCGGGGGCACCTCAGATTATCTCCCTGTATCGCTGTGGGGCTGCCTGTTGGGGCAACCGCTGCTGGCCGCCGGACGTCTGCCACAGCCGCGGAGAAGGGCTGCCCCTGAGCCGGCACAGCGGTCTCGGCCGGGCGGGGCCCCGTGATGCGTGTTGGGGGCGCCGAGGTGCCGGCTTCGTGGGCGTCCTGGGCTTGTGCCGGCCGCAGGGCCTCTGGCTCGTCCTGCCGCGGTCGGGGCCATTTCTCGGCCGCCGAGCCCCTCCCCGCCGGCCAGCCCAGGCCTGTGCGCTTTGCAGACGTCTCTTGCAGGAACGGTCGTGACCCCAGTCGTGAGTTCTCTTCCGTGGCCGTGAGGGGCGGGCCTCTCGGCACATTTGGGCAGCGGCCGCGGCCCCCCCGGGGGTCAGCTCAGCCACGCCAGCCGCTCTCCAGCTGCTGCCTCTGTCTGAGAACCTGACGGGCTCCTGCGGTGGGACAGGCGCGCTGGGGCTGGAGGGCAAACAGGTTTCTTGTCACCTCGTCAAGTCAGGGTTCTGGGACGAGGCCAAGTTCTTCTAAACCTAGGATGGCTCTTTCCCAAAGACTAAGTGATGGAAAGATCTAGAACCTCTGTGTGGAGGCTGAGCCACAGAACTGACTGTCGGTCAGGCTGACGCTAGCCACGCCTTTCACGGACTGACTAACAGGACCTGGGGCGCCGGCCGGGGGCTCTGCCCGCGCTGGGTCCCGCCGCCCCTGTGCGCCCCTGTGCCGCCCTCCCCAGCGAGGCGCCAGATCCCACAGAGAACGCTGGGTCGTGCTTGCAGGTGTGGTGGCTGCCTCCTCATTAAACTTCGAGCGTGGCTGGCCCAGAGCCCAATGGCTCAGAGCAAACCTTGGTGCATAAAAAAACACTTTTCAAGGCAGTTTAGAAACTGGCTCCGACTCTGATTCTGCTGCGTCCCTGGCCCCCGTTTGCAAGGGCTGGGCTTAAGGACACCCCTGATCAGAGAGAGCAGGGCCTATGTGCCGGCACACGCCCTCAGGGGACCCCTGCCCAGAGCACCCCAGGTTCCCAGCAGGCAGAGCTGTGCACGCTCATCTGCCTGCCCCCAGCTAGCCCGCTCACACCCTCAGCTCAGCCTGTACCCCACCACCTCGTCCAGAGCCCCCACCCACAGCCCCTCCCCTCCCCCTCCACCCACTACCCTGCCCCACCCACTGCCCCACCCCACCCACAGCCCCTCCCCCACCGCCTTACACCCATGGACACCGCCCTGGCCCTTCTCACAGGTGGTGCCCAGCTCCAACCGTGTCCCACCTTGTTTTAGGGGTGACCCATTCCTCTCAGGCTTGTGCTCCCCAAGTCTTCCCCAGGTACCCCCCATGTCCCCCATGTCCCCTGGGTTGGTCATGCCCACACGCCCCTAGACTGTGAGCTCCCCAAGAGCAGGGGCCCAGCGAGCCCTGGCCCCGGCCCGGCTCAGGCGTGGCCGCCCCGCATGGACCTGCCACTCAATAAACGCACGTGGAGAACGCTCGCCTCCGCCTCTGCTCTCACGCTGCGTCTCCCTCTGCACCCGGGCGTCTGCGCGGCGGGCCGTCCGGTCCCCGGCCCCGGCTCCGGGCTTAGCGAGGGGGCCGCACCCCTTGGGCTCTGTGGCCCCATGGCCCGCGCCTCCCAGCTCACCGCCTGAGGCTGTGTCTGGCTCGCCGGGGCGCGAGCCTGGGGGCGGGCAGGTGGAGTGGAGGAAGGGCGCGTCGTGGCTTTGGGGAGCGCTGGGGCACCCTGGGCCCCTGGTCGCTCTCAGCTGCAGTCACCGCCTGGGTGCTCCGGGACACCGGCCGGCACAGCCTCACCCGCTCCTCGAGGAAGGCTCCAGGGCCTGTCCGGCTAACGATGGCTCGTCAGCCCGGAGGCTCAGTCCTCTGAGGAGGTGCCCAACAGCTGCTCCCCGTCTCGGCAGGGCAGGCAGGGCGGGGTGCGTTGGGGGAGAGGCCACACTCAGACAGACGGGACAGGAACGGAGGGGCACGGCCCGTCGACCCCGGGCTCTCTCCCCGGCAGAGGATTCAAGGGCAGACGTCATTGCAGCTCCAGGAGCCGCAGCACACACGAGACACACCTGCTCCCGTGCACGTGCACGTGCACACGGAGCCATGGGCATGCACACACAGACACGTGCACAGACACAGGCTGGACACACGTGTGCACATAGATACAGGTGTGCACACATGCAGACTGCACATGTATGTGTGCACACAGCCTCAGTTGTACATGTGTGTGCGCACAGGCACACGCACAGCCACATGAGCACACATGTCAAACACATGCACACACATGGGCACAGAGACACAGGTGTGTGAGCATGGGTGTGCACATACACGCACACACACATACACATGCACACACCTGTGTGCACAGGTGTGCACACACACGCACACACAGGTCCGTGCACACCCAACCAGCCTCGCACACATGCACAGACACAGGCGGGTGTGTCCACACGGCTCTTCCCACCTCTGGCTGCTGCCGTGCCTGTGGCTGTGTCCACGCGCAGCTCTGAGAGGGCTCTGCCTGGGCCTTGGTGTGAGCTGCTGGTGCTGGGCGGGGCCTGTCGGGCTCGGCTGCCGGGCCCGGGCGAGCAGGGGGCCCCTCGCCAGCACAGGGAGCCAGGGCGGTGGCCGGGAAGCCCACCGCGTCCAGAGTCTGCAGGGGTCTCCAGCCGTGCCCGCGAGGCCCTGGCGACTCCAGGTGGTCACTTTCTCGGCCCCCTGCCACCTGGTGCACGAGGGCTCCTCGGTCAGGCCCGGCCTCTACATCCCCCTCCCCCAGCAGACGGGAGTGAGCTGTGGGGGCCCTAGATGGGCTGCCGGCCAAGGGGAGCAGATGGCCAAGGCCAGGTCGGCCACGTGTGATGCGGCTGCGTGTGGGGCCAGGCCGGGCCTCGGGCGCCCTGCAGGGCTGGGGCCTGGGCGGGGAGTTCGGGGACCTGGGGCAGCGGTCTGGACGTGGGGCACTCCTGCAGACCCGTGGGGCAGGCTCTGCAGCCGCTCAGTGTCCCCACAGGCGTGTCTGCCGCGACCTTTGAGGAGGGGGTGCCGTCCCTCACTTGTGGCGGGGAGGCTGAGGCCCAGAGGAGCCCGTGGGCCGACTCGCAGCTGGTGGCAGGCTGTGGCTCCCGCCCTGTGCTCAGGTGCGCCCAGAGGCGAAGGTGGAGGGGCACAGAGGGGAGCACACAGACGAGGCGCCTCTCTCCCGGACCCCTGTCCCCAGGCCCCTCGAGTGTAGCACCTGCCCCCCGGGGCTGCCTGGGCCAGGTCTGGGCTTGCAGTCTCTCTGGGGCAGGCGGGGTGTCGCCATGTCCAGCTTGTGACGGCGCAGTGGCACAGCCACCACCTATCCCTCGCGCCAGCTGTGGGGCCGCCACCCTGACTGCACATGGGGGGCTGCCTGGCCCCCGCTTTTCATCTGAGTGGGATCTTGGGGCTGGCGCCCCAGGGTCAGAGGCTTTGGCTAACCCTGCAGGGCCTGCGGCTCTGCCCTTCGTGAGCTCGAGGCCCTGCTCCAGGCTCCACGCCATCCTGCTCCCGCCGGGCTGAGGCCGGCTCCCAGCACTGGCCCCGGCAGGGGCTTCATCCCTCCCCCGGGACGCCACACAGACCTGTCCATAGGGTCGTTCAGCCTCCTGGTTGCCGGCCAACTCCGTCCAGAGCTGACCAGTGGTGCCCTGGTGAGACAGAAGCCCTGCCCTTCCCAGGAGGCTCGCTGGCCAGGCCCTGGACACCGGTGCTGGCGCCCCGGGTGGAGACTGACAATGCACTCCCCAGGTCTGGCTTGCGGCGAGGATGCCCGGCCACATAGCCCCGGCCTGCTTCCCCTCTCAGCCTTCCTGCGCCACTTGGAGGCAAGTGGACATGAAGGCCAGAGGACCTGGGCCCAGGAGGGAGCCAGACAGGAGCCACACCAGAGCAGAGGCGAGGCCGGTGCAGGGACTCTGCGCCTGGCAGACCACAAGGCCCCCTCTCCAGCCGAGCCCTCGGCCCATCAGCGTTCTAGCAGGGAGGGACCCGAGAACGTTCCAGAAGCGACCAGGAGCCCTCCAGCTCCTGCTGAAAGAACCCTAGGGCCACAAGGGCTTCTGTGGGGGCCCAGCCCCCCGTCCGACACTCGCCAGTGTCTGCTGGCTCCTTCCTGCATGTCTAGCGGTGCATGGTCCAGGCAGTGTCGGCGGCCCCAGGGCCTCCGCTTTTCTGGGCCCCGAAGCTGGGCCCAGGGTCCAGAGCAACACCGCTCGCTCACGGCTTCACCCAGGAGCTGCGCCGCGGCCCTCATCCAGCTGCAGCTCCTCAGGGCCAGCAGCTCACACGCCCTCTGCAGGGGCGGGAGCGGGCGGAGCTCGGCCGGCAGGGCGTGGCGGGAGCCGCGCGCGTGTGCACGGTACTCACCGAGCCCCTCTCCCGCCCGCAGTCCCGGTCATAAAGACGGAGCCGGCCGACGAGTACGAGCCTGTCCTACCCCACGGACCCGCGAGCCAGGGCCTGAGCCCGCCCCTGAGGCCCTGCTACGGCCAGCCGCTGGCCCTGCTGCCCGAGCCAGGCGCCTGCCTGCTGCCCGGCTTCCCGCCCTGCCCCCAGCGCAGTGCCCTGGCCCCGCCGCCGCCCAGCGCCAGCCCGCAGCTGCACGACCTGTCACCCGCCACCTGCACGGGCGCCGCCAGCCCCGGCCACTGCCACCTCGGACTGCAGCCGCCGGCCCCGGACACCCACCCCGGCTCACCCCAGCCGCCCCCCGCCCTGCTGCAGCCCCAGGTGAGTCCGCCCCGAGCAGCCCTGCTTCCGGCCGCAGCTCTGTCCCCGCCACCCCTGCTCGCGCCGCCGTCCGTCACCCAAGAGCCGCCTGTTTCAGCCCCGCAGCCCCGCCCGCCCGCCCGCACCGGGCCCGCAGCCGCGCCAGCCGCCCGAGGTGCCCCGCAGCGCGCCCCCCGCCCAGTCCGCGCCGCGTGAGGACGGCGGTCGTGGGCTGGCCCCCCTCCCCGTAGCGGTCAAGCGAGAGCCTCGACAGCTGGACCAGCTGGACCTGGACGACGGTAAGTGCCGCGGTGCCCGCGGCAAGGGTGTGCAGGCAAGCGGCCGGCAGCGGCGTGGAATGCCCTGGGGCTGGAGGGCTTGGCGCCGTCGCCCGCCAGCCCCACCCACAGGCCTCGAGCTCAGCAGAGCCGTCCAGGCGCCCAGCCCTCAGGGCCTGCTGGGCGGCGAGCGCGTGTTCTGGGCAGCTCTTGATGCCGGCCGCCCCGCGGGTGCCGCCAGCCTCACCGGAGAGCCTCACTGCTCGGGACAGCGGTGCAGTGCAGAGTAGACGGTCCACAGAGGCCCCTGACCCGCCGCCTGCCCGGGTGTCCACATGGAGGCCGGAGCCTCGGCTTCCCCGGCCAGCGTGCAAAACCACACCCGCCTCCCGAAACACCACGTCGGCCTCCCTGCCCGGTGCAGGCGAGCCGCCGGCCCTGCCCTGCAGCGGTCAGTCGGGAGCTGCGGTGTCCCCTCGCTGGCCAGGATGCTGCAGGCAAGGGGTGTGCGGGAAGCGCAGGCAGCAGACCCCTCTGTGCGGCCGGCCCCGTGGCCTGACCCCTCCCCACACCCTGGAAGCCGGCCTGGAGCCCCACACCCTGGAGCCCCACAAGGCCACCCGCCCGCCGCCCCCCGCGTCCTCCCTGAGCTGGCTCAGGCCACGTCTGCCCGGTCAGCAGCCATGCCTCAGGCCCCGTCTCATCGTGACCCAGCGTGTGCTCCTCCCCCTCTGGCTGGGTCATCTTCCCGCACGGCCCCAGTGCTGTCCTGGGGCCTCGGGCCCTCCTGGCCACGTCTGCAGGGCCCAGTTGCTGTCGTGCTAGTGGGGTGGCCCTCACGCTTGGCCGGGGTGGGAGTCAGGCAGCTGGCCAGCGGCCTCCTGCAGAGGAGCACGTGGTGGATGCGTCCACGCCGTGAGGAGTGCTGGCCGCCGTGACCCAGCCCCGGGGGCGAGCCTTGGCCACCAGGCGTGTGCAGCCCGGCTCGAGGGAGTGGCTGTGTCCCGGGAATGCCCCGCGGGCCTGCCCAGGGAGCCCTTACCAGGCTGTGCAGCCCCTTGGCCCAGGCTTCCTGCTACTCGGGCCCCAGGCTCTGCAGGCCGGACGCACTGCCCAGGAGGTGGCCACTGGATGCTGTAGTGGCTCCTTCTGGGCAGCCAGGACACCCTTGCTGTGGGGATGGCCATTGGCCGCAGTGGCCAGCGCCTCCCCTGACAGCCCGAGCCAGGCTCCGGCTCCCTCAGGACCGTGGGCGGGTCCTACTGAGCGAGCAGAGGGGGCTGCAGGGTGCTGCGTCCCCGCCAGGGGCAGGTGGAGCAGCCAGCGCTGCCCAGCACCTGCCATCCTGGGTCTGGGTGTCTCACGGGGGCCCTGGGGCAGCGGAGAGTGCTGCTGGGCCCTGACCCACCTGGCACTGGGCAGTGGGTGGTGAGAGGCGTGTCCGGCAGGGTGGGGGCCGGCGGCTGGGGGCAGGGAAGGCTCCAGCGGGCGGGCACTTGCCCTACCTCGCTGGTGTGTGGGCCTGGCCTGGGGTCAGGGGCTGCTGGGGGGCTGGGGAGGCTGGGGCGGGGGCTTCTTCTCACCCCCCACCCTCTTGGTTCAGTTACGCGGAGCCCAGAGTAATCCAATTTCAGCCCATGTTTCATTAATTCCTCCTCGTCCGCAGAGAGGCCAGTCCTGCCACCCGCGCCCGGGGCAGCCCTGCTGGGCGGGGCGGGGGTCCGGGGGTGGGGGGAGCCCCACCGCATCTGTCTCAGCTGAGTCGGGCAGGAGAAGCCACAGCTCAAGGTGGGCATCAGGCAGCCAACCTGGCCCTGGGCCGTTCACACGGGGTCTGGCAGCAGCTCTGGTAGTTGAGGGGCCGGAGGAGAGGCCCAGCGCCCCAGGCCAGCTGCCACACCCCTGCCGGGCCTTCCTGCGAGCCGGGTCCTGGAACCGGGGCCTTGGCAGGGACCCGTGTTCCTCTCGGAGTCCCGCTGCCCGAGGGCTGGACCTGCCGTCCAGCAGCAGGACCTGCAGAGCAGCAGGTGGACAGCAGGGCCAGCCACACCACGCCCAGGGCGGGGCCCCAGAAGGATGTCGCTGTGGCCAGTCCCACCCGCAGGGCAGGTGTCGCTGCCCAGAAGTTGGGGGCACGTCGGGCCCGCATGGCTCAGGGCCCGAGGGTGCCGCCCGAGGCATGGGCCAGCACGTGGACGGCCACCAGTGCCGCAGGGTGGGGAGCCGGGGTGCAGCCCGTGCCGCCCAGGGGTGTCCTGCTCTCGGGCCATGGGGAGTCAGTCGCAGCTGATCCCTGGCTCGGCGGCGTCTGGGAGGCTGAACCGTCGGCCCCGGGGTCTGGACCCCGCAGGGACACAAGGACTCATCGGGGGATGTGGGGCCACGGCCCCGCGTTGCCAAAGCAGCTCAGAAATGCAGGAAGGCCGCCGGGCTCCTGCGACGGGTGTGAGTGGCCCTTTGTGGAGGTCTGAGCCATGGAGGTCCCAGGGGCCCCCCTCCTCAGGGCCTCCCCTCCCCGGGTCCTCCCCCCGGAGTCGCCCTCCCCGGGGCCCCCCCCTGCTGTGCCATGTGGGCGGCTCGCGCTCACGCCCACTCCGTGGTCTCCGTCACGCACGGGGCCGGGGCCTGAGGGTGCTGCCGGCCCACCTGAAAGGCCCGCGCCCCCGGCCCCGCCAGCCCCGCACTCGGCCCTGCAGCCCCCATGTGGTCACAGTGGCAGGTGGACGGGCGGCACCGGCGGCCGTGTGCTCCTCCCGCGCGCTCCCTGCCGGGGCCTGCCGGCAGAGAACAAAAGCTTCCCTCATGGAAAGTTTTACGGAGCTGGCCGGGCGCCCAGTCGGAGACCGAGTCCCAAGGCTGCGGGGCCGGGCGTTAAGCGGGGGTTCTTCTTCCTGGGTAGGGCGGCCGGGGGGGCTCGGGCTGCGGCCCCCAGACAGGCGTGTCCCTGCGCAGGCCGGGCCAGTGGGTGCAGAGACTCGGGGACGCTGGCTCGCGTGCTGCGCTGTGCCGGTGGACCACGGCCAGCCCGCTCATGGACACCGTCGGTTGGACAGGGTGGGGGGCTCTCTCCCGGGCCAGCTGGGCTCCCGGGGCCGGTATTGGGGGTGGAGGACCCGTCGTGTGGATGTCCAGGGCGGTGGCCGGGGAGTCTGTGGGGGCAGGCGAGGAGGGGCCGGGCTGGCGGGCCCTTGGGGACGGGGTGTCCGTGGTCTGGGCTCTGCCGCGGGGCTTGCCTGGCTCTCGTCGGGGTGTCCACGCGTGCTCTCGTCGGCACGAAGGCACTCGACTGCTGCCCGCCGCCCGCCCTCTGCCTCTGTGATCGGCCTGCGCTGGGCCTGCTGTGAGCGGAGACCGTAGGGGCGGCTGATCTGGGAAGGGACCACGGCGAGCTGGGCAGCTTCCCTGGGACTTTGACAAGAGTCCCTGAGGGCCACTTGGGGCCCGCCCCGGGGCCAGCAGAAGCAGAAGGTGTGACTGGGATGCTGGGCCTGGCCGGGGCAGGCGCAGACCGTGCGGCCGTCACCTGGGACGCCCTTCTGGGTGCAGCCCTTCCTCCTGCCCCCGCAGAAGCCTCCGGCCCCGTGCATGTCCCCGCGCAGTGCGGGCGGCGCCCTGGCCAGTCTGCGTTTCCTCTCTCCAAGGCCTGGAGGTGCGGAGCTTCTCACTCAGGAGCCTGTTCTCAGAGTGGCCACAGCCGGGCCTGCCACAGAGGGGGGGCCCGGGAACAAGGCGTCTGAGCCCCGTGGCCACCTTCACAGGCCCAGCTGGGGACAGGCTCTGCCAGGGCTGACCCGGCAGCGAAGGCTCTGCCCACGTGGGGTCGCCTGTGTCCCTATGAGCAGTGGGGGCAGCGCGAGGGGGACGCCTGCCCCTCCCCAGAACCCGGCCAGGGCCCGGGGCACAGGATCGTCCTGGCACAAGGGCTGTTGCAGGCGGTTCCTGAGCAGCGGTGAGCGCCTGCCCACAGGCTCAGTGCTGGCCAGTCAGCACCCCAAGGGCCCGGAGCCCTGCCTGTCCCGCCCACACCTGCCGGCAGCCCCTCTCATGGGGAGGAATCCGTGGCCAGTAGCACGGCCTCCTGGGGTGACAGCGCTCAGGCCAGGGCGCTGCAGTCCAGCTGGGCTCCGCTGCCCGGGGCTTCCTCCCACCAGGGCCCCAGCGCGGAGACGCCAGCAGAGGCCTGGGCTTCGGGCCTGGACTGCTGGCCGGAGCTGCTTTGCCCGCCAGAGAGTGTGTGGCAGCATCTCGCCCACCGCAGACTCCTGCCTCTTGACTGCGGCCCTCCCTGACCCCTCAGGAAGACGGCCCTGGGCAGGGCGTCCAGGATGATGAAGATCAGCTCTTCCCAAAGCGACCAAGATACCAGCAAGACTCACAATCAGTCATTCGAGAGCCTGGATGTCAGCGGAAGCCGAACAAGCGATGCGTCCACTCCAGAGGGAGCAGGATCGGCCCCTCTGCTTGGGGCTTCCCCAGCACCATGAGGAGCTGCGGCCTCTCAGCGAGGGGTCCTGGCCTCTGGGCCTCCTGGCTCTGTTGGGAGACCTCAGTGGGGGTGCCTGAGCCGCCGTCCATTCCCTGGAGAGGCCTCTCCCGGGTGGGGTCCAGCCAACGTGCTGGGACTGTGCTTGTCGGGGCTGCGGGGCTGTGACCCCACTGGGCAGTAAGAGCCTGGCCAGCAGGTTGGCACGTGAAGTTGGGGAGCCCCCCGCAGGCCGCGGGGTCTTGAAGGCTGCGTCGTCCACGGAGGAAGGAGGGCCCAGCCCCCCACGCTGGCTGCCCTGAGGCCTGTGTGGGTGGAACTGGACATCGAGGCAACTGCAGACTGCCACGGAAGGCAGCTTAGACACCGGCCTCCTGGGCAGAGCTGGACCCGGAGGGCTGCGGCGCTTGCAGACCTTCCCGCCCGGTGCCCGGAGCGTGCAGATCCCCGAGGCCCTGCCGGGACCACAGTTCCCATGTGGAAACGAGAATTTTGTGAAGGAGGGGACGGGACTTGGCTGACCACACGCTGCAGAGACTGCGGGTCTGCAGAGCCGAAGCCGCTAACCCAGTCAGCAGCAACAAGGGGAAGAGTCCCCAGAAATGACAACTCATGGGGATGCGGGGAGGGGGTCTGGCTCCAGCAGCACGGCGAGATGCACCCCGTCTTCAGAAGAAAGATCATGAGACTCGCAAAGAAGAGGAAACTATTGGAAAGACTGACCCATAGGCTCAGCCGAGTGCCCCGAGTTGGGCTCAGCCGGCCCCGAGTGCCCTAAGTGTGGGCTCCGCCGGCCCCAAGTGCCCCGAGTTGGGCTCAGCCGGCCCCGAGTGCCAGGGTCAGGCTTACCGGAGACTCCTCTCAGCTGCCGTGGAGCTTTGGAAGCACGAAAGGAAACTGCTCAGAGGATGAGGGAGGCACAGTGACCACGGCTCACCACACGGAGGACACAGAGGAGAGACTTTTGTTAAAACAAGAGCCACGTGGAAACGCAGGGCCTTGAGGCACAGCTGAGGTGAGACCCGCAGGGTGCTGGGCAGCACATCAGCAGTGGCCGCGAAACGGCAGCAGACTCAGCTCGGGGCCGACAGAAGACTCAGCTCGGGGCTGGGGAGACAGAAAAAAGAGTAAAGGAAAGAGAATGCGGAGGACCCCCGAAGAGCGCGGCGTGCGCCGTGGGGGCCTGGGAGGAGGGACGAGGAAGCGGGGCAGGAGGTCACCTGAGGAAATCCCGGCTGAACACCCCAGATCTGATGAGGGGCGCGTGTGGTGGGACACCGGCCTGAGCTCGCGTGGCCACATACGCAGCGTCAGAGACGCGTGGGAGAGGCCAGCCGGCCCCAGCCCCACTCCCGGCCGCGACCATGGCCCGAGGCGGTGGACGCGTGGACGAGCTGACGGAAAGAGCTGTTTCCCAGGAAATCTAAACCTACCAAAACGGGCCTTAAAGTGAAGAAGAAATAAACTCATTCTGGGGTAAGCGCAGCCACGGAGAATTGCAGCAGCAGACCCGACCGACGGGAAGTGGAGGAGGCCTCGGGCCGGGCCTCCTGGCGCCCGCGGAGGGGCCAGCGCTGGCCGGAGCAAGGCCGGGAGAGGGAGGCACGGCCTCTTCAAACACCCTTTTCCTCCTGGTTTAAAGGAAACATAAGACAGTGGTTATGACACTGTGTCGTGGGCTTGTAGGACGTGGCGGTGTCGTTGGCCAGCGATGGCAGAGAGGGGCGGGCAGGGCCGGAGCTGTCGGGGCTGCGTGTCTGTGGTCCTGGAATAAGCTAGCGTCACCCGGAACAGGTTGTTTTAAGGTGCAAAGTGTAATCGCTAAGAAACCACTGAGAAAATAACTTTAAAATACATGGCAAACAAAAACATTTGAGTGATCATCCACACGGGAGCAGCCCGGGCGCCTCCTTCAAGAGTCGCCCCACGCATCAGCGGGCTAAACGCAGCAACACGCAGTGGCCGCCACGCCGGATGGGGAGGCCCCAGGACCCAGCCCTCCGCCGGCACGCGACGCGGCCAAGAGGGAGAGGCCAAGAGGGACAGGGCGGGGCCTTCACCACAGTGGCCGCTGCAGGCCAGCGGGCAGCTACGCTGACATCAGACAAAAGGTCGGGGCCAAGAATACGTGTTTGTGTCTAACAGCCCCGTACTGGATGCAACAAAACTGGCAGGAAGGACGTAAACTGGGAGAATTTTATAAGTGGCAGCTGGAGATTTCAGTAATGGGCAGAACAACTGGGCAGGACACCAGCAGGGACAGGCCTGCCAATGGGTGGGCGGGTGAGGACACCCCGCACCGACCAGGCCATGCCGGGGCTGCCACGCCCGGGCCTGGCCCAGCAGGGTCAGCGCGGGCACCTGCCACAGCCCAGGGGCTCTCTGTGCTCAGAAACTGACAAACGACTCTAAAATGCGTAGGGTCAGGGAAGACGCCGGAGGGCGGCACCGGGCCACAGCGCAGCGGTCCAGACGGCGACGGACAGGAGCAGAGTCCAGAAGCAAAGCCTTCCGTTCACGCTGAATCGATTCTCAACAAAGCGCCCGCTCGTTCGGCGGGGGCCAAGGACGGCCGCGGCGCACGGGCTGGAGCCGTGACCTGCCGCGGGCGCAACAGTCACCAGGACTGACCGTGGGCAGCGAGGAGGCGGTGGAGCGGTCAGGGACGGGCAGGAACATCTCAGAAATGTAGGCATGACCCGTAACACAGTCTCCATAAAACCAAAAAGCTGATAAATTAGACCTCGTCAAAATTATAATCTTTGTGCTTCAAAAGATACCTTCATAGAACCAAAAGACAGCCCCAGAGGCCCCTGGCGGGGGCTGGCCAAGGACCCAAGGGCCGTTTCTGCAGAGACGGCTTGGGAGTGGCTGGCGGGGGCGAGGGGACAGGGCACGGGGGGTGAGTGGAGCTGGAGCGGGGCGGGGGGCAGGCCCCCCCGGAGGGTCCCCCCGGCCAGGGGCTCTGCTCCTCTGTGAAACTTGCGGAAGCAGCTCCGTGGCGGCCCAGCCCGGCTCTCACGCAGGTCTCCGGTCTCGAGCCCAGTGCAGGCTGGACTGTGCCAGTGGGCAGTTCAGGGTCAGTGCCTGGCGGGGTGTCGGCGGGGTCAGGCCCCATGTGCTGCGCTCTGTGATCCTTGGGCAGCGCTGACGGCGTGTTCCCTGGGGGGCGTCCCTGCCCCTCCAACCCGAGCTGTGTCCTGGCGTGGGCCCCACGGGCCGCGGAGCTTGAGGCCTCAGCCTGCGTGTCTTCAGCCCGAGCTTGGGACAGGCCTCTCCCTTCCAGATGCGGCGTGGGCGCAGGCGATGACGCCATGGGCGGGGCCAGGTGGAGGTGGCCGGCCAGGCAGCACCGCCCGCACCCCCAGCCCTCGTGGGGGAGGAACAGGAACAGTCAGGCTCTGGGCTTGGCATCCTGGGGCCTCGCCCCTGCAGGCTGGCCGCTGCCCACCTGCCCCAGAGCCCAGTGGGTGTAAAAGCAGAGGGGACCCGCCGCCTCCGACCCCCGTCCTTCTTGAACTGGCCGGCAAGGAGCCGAGAGGACAGCGCGGAGGACCCTCGCTCCCGCAGGCAGCAGACAGGACCCCCTTCCAGGGGCCTCTGGCGGCGGCTGAGCTCCTGCTGGCCGGGGGCGCACCCAGTCCAGACTCGGGCCCCTCTCAGGCGCTCCCCGCCCCCCGTGGCAGCCGCTGCCAGGCCCGAGCCCCCGACGCGCAGGCCCTGCTGACGCTGCAGTGAGGCCAGAGCCGGCAGGCCGCTCCGCGCACAGGACTTGGCTTTTGTGGATTTAAGATCGTTTCTGGGCCCCCAGACTCCCAGGACAGTGGAGTCATTTCCTCTCGCGCACGGCGGGCGCGCGGGCGGGCGGCCTGGCCCCTGCTCTGGCCCCGGCGGCCGTGCGGACCGTGTGCCGGGCGGGTGGCCTGTCGCGGCCGGCGCTGGCTGTGGACGGGGCGTGAGCAGAGAGGAGGCTGCTCCTCACCTGCCCTCTGGAATGTCTGGCTTTTTTTTTGCGATTCTGTCGCTCGCTGGGATGGAAATGGTAGTTTCCACTGGACGAGACGCCAGGTTTCCAGCCTCCTGTTTCCTGTCTCGAGCCCGTAGAATTGAGTCCTGCCCGGCGGCCGGGGGCGCAGGCCCCCGACGCCTGGGAGCGGCCGGCCCGTGGGGAGCTGGGCTTCCCGCAGAGGCTGTGGGGGGCTGGGCTTCCCACGAGGCGCGGTGCCAGCCCCGGCCTGCCCTGCCCACCCCCGCCTGCCCTGCCCCCACCTGCCCTGGCCCGCCTGTCTGCCCTGCCCCCCGCCTGCCCCCGCCTGTCTGCACGCTTCCCACCGCCCCCTCTTCCTGCCTCCTTCACCCACTTCCTGTTTCTGCCTCCCAGGCTGGCTGGCGGAGCACGCGTGGCCTCTGCCCCCTGCAAGCTGCTGTCCACCTTGCCCCGTCAGCCTCCCCCACAGCCCCGTCACTGCCCCTCCAAGGGGCTGGGGTCACTCACGGGTGCTGGCTCCTTGGGTGCGAAGGGTCTTCCTCCCCGTGGCCGTGGCAGCCCCTCGGCCTGGGTCCTGGCCGCCCACTGTGCTCTCCCGGAGGTGGTCATCTGCCAGGGCCTGCCCGTGTGGCCGAGTTGCCCCCACTGCTGAGCGGCCCCGCCCTTCCCCGGGGCCGCTTCTCCCTGTCACGGGCCAGCCCCCACGGCCTGAGCTCAGGCAAGATCTGGACGGGCCCAAACTGAGCTTCAGGGTGGACCCTGGTGGGGCGGCCGACACCTGAGCCCCAGAGGCACATTTGTGCGGGGCTGCCCCCTCGATGCGGGGAGGGTGGGGCTTAGGCCGGGAGCCCACCGTCGAGGCTCCCGCCGCCTCTCACCAACTGGCTGTGACGCGTGGGCCGGGCCGGGCTCCACGGCCGGCCGCTCGGGGACTGTGGGAGGACTGGCCACCCCCCGGGCAGCCCCGAGGCTCGGGCCAGCTGGGCAGAGCAGCCAGGCCTGGCTCTTCAGCTCAAGGGCCGACAGGTGGTGCCGGAGGGGCCGGGGCCGGACAGGCGCACGTGCTTCCCGCTCAGGTGGGCAGTGCAGGTGACCGGGCCCCTCCCCCGTGGCCTCAGTTGCTTGCATGTGGCCCCTGGACGCCGGTGGTGAGGAGGGATGGCTCCGGCTGCCGCAGGTACAGCAGGGACGGGCGCCGGCCCCAGAGTGAGGGTGGTCAGAGCAGGTCCAGCCAGGTGCCCCCCAGGCTCAGGCGTCCTCACTGGCCTCTGTGCCCCTCCTGTCGGTGTCCAGATCTGGCATTTTGAGAATGACCCCCTGCAGCCTTGTCCAGGGTCCAGCAAGGCGTGGTGCCGGCAGCCTGCCAGGACTCTGGCCTGGGGCGCGCTGGGCGGCCCGGGACCGGAGGCGGGGGCTGGGGTGCGGGGCCCGGAGCCATGGCTGAGGGCGCCGGGCAGCTGGACCGGAGCAGGCAGCTGAGTGTGCGGCGGGGCAGCGGGGGCCCCTTGGCCTCAGCCTTGGCCCTTTCTCTCTTTTTTTAATGTATTGTAAAGGGCAGGACTGGGCACAGGGCAGGTTTTCTGATCCCATGCAGACCGGGTAAAGGAGGAGTCAGAGTCCTCAGTGGTTTTGCAGGTCTTTTATTGGGGTTCAGCGGGTACGTGGCAGGCAGGGGGGCTGGGAGGCTGGCAGTCCTCCCAGCCCCCAGCAAACCTTCACTCTATCTGGGCTCTCTGGCGTTCTCTGCTTCTGCTTCTCCTTCAGCTTCTGCTGCTGGCGTCCCCGTGACGCCGCTCTTAAAAGCACAGTCTTAGCTCAGCTGAATCCCATCTACCTGTGCCCACACCCTATTCCAGGTGCCGCCATCAGGCCTGCATTCAGGACAAGGATCCATCATCTATCCTGATGGCGGAAGGGCAGAAAAGCCTGACATTTTCTTTACCCTACATGTATGCAAGAGCTGGGGTGTAGGCCAGAAGTCGGGGTGGGGGGTGGCCGGGGATTACAGGTGCACCCGGGGCCTTGGGTTGGGTGACGTGTTTGATGCCCCCTGCGGTGGCCAAGGACGGGGTGCTGTCCTAGCTGCTGGCCCCCACTGCCCACTAGCTTCTCCGTGGCCCACTGCAGGCCCCCGGGCTCTCTCCACGGCACCCTCAGAGCCAAACGAGGGTGCAAGGACAGGTTTCCAGCGTTTAAAGCACTGCCTGAAATTACTGCCCAGGATCTCAGCCGCGGCTCCCCAGCCCCAGCGCAGCCTCAGGACAGGGCCAGTGGGCAGCCCTTGCGTGTCCAGCCTGTGGCGACCCCCCCAGACTCAGAGTAGCCACCGGGGCCCTGGGATGCCGTTTGCCCTCAGCAAACCCCTTGGCCTCAGTCTTGGTCCTTTTTCTCTTTCTCTTTTTTATGCACACAAGAGCTGGGGTGCAGGCCAGAAGTGTGGCGGTGAGAGGATTCACCAGACACAGAGTGGGGAGCAGAACAGGCGGATCCACTGAAATCCACTGCTGAGGGGAGCCGCGGGGAGGCAGGAGGGGTCTGCCGCGCCCTGTGGGGAGCTCCCTGGCGGCCGCCACCGGGCTCGTGCTACAGAGGCTGCGGACAGCTTCTCAGGCTAAGACCAACCCCTGCGCCCCCAGGGAGGCCCCTTTTTCTTTTTTTTAAGTTAAAGGAACTTTAAAAATCTCATCTTTTCAACTCAGGTAATTCCACTTGAATAGGAATTTCATGATTGGGGGGTAGATCCTCGAGCAGCACAGAGCCAGCCCTGGGCAGATGCTCCGTGGGCAGGACGGCGGGGAGAGCCTGGCCAGAGATAAAAATAGGTCAGCCAGGCGGCCGCAGCCGAGGCTCCCGGCGGGACCCCCTCGTCCACGGCCGCTCCCCGCGACAGGGAGTTTCCACGCCGGCGTCCCCGTTACTTGGAGGATTCGGGCTAAATAAGGAAGCAGGCGCTTACGGTAGGAAATTATTCTGTTTTAATGGCTGATGGTCCCGTGCTCGCTGCGCCCACTTCCCGTCGGGAGGGTCATGTTTTATTAAAGCCGTGGCTTATTGTCACTCACCGTCCCGCGCGCGCCTTCCAGAAATAGCAGGCCCCCGGGCAGTGGCTTATTATGATTAAAAAGGCAAAAATAAGTGAAGGCTGAAATAGATCCAGGACACCTGAGAACTTACTTTTTAACGAAACTTGAGAAACTATTATTTTCCACTTCACAAAACACAGAAAAGCCACAAAAGGGTGGCCACACCGTCGTCCAGGCGACGGGCAAGGCGGTCAGAGCTGCCCCTCCGGTGCCCTCCCGGCCCCGGGGAGGTGGACAGGCCGGCCTGCGGGCCCCGCCGTGGCCATCGGCCGGCTCAGAGCGGGCGCAAGTGGCAGGCCCCGAGCTCCGCTCACCCCAGCACGACAGCCGAGCCGGGGCCACGTCTGAACAGCCGTGTCAAGCGGAAAACTCAGAGGCTGAGCTCAGCAATAACGAAACCGTGCACGCGGCAGCCCCTGCCCGGGAAAGCAGAGTCCCCGGGGCTGCCGCCCACGCCCGGGCCCATGGCAGGTTGGGCAGGAACCTGGGCCTCCTGAGGAGCCAGCCCTGAAGGGCAGACTTTCAGGGAGCTGTCGGGGGTCCCTGCACCCCGATTACCACCCTCCCAGGCGACACCAGCACAAGTGCCTTCTTAAGTGACCTTTCAGCGCGAGGCTGGGAGGATGCGCTTCCTGTTTTGACTTGCTCGTCACAGAGCTGCCTGGCTTTCCCGGGGCGGCGGGCGAGGGTGACCCCGGGGGGCCTCCTGGCCTCTGTCTGAGCACAGGGCCGGCAGCTGCAGGGACAGGAAAGGCCAGGACCCCCCGGGGGGCCTGCTGAGTTGGTGGGTGAAACCCGATTTTAACAAGTCCTGGACCGGCCGGTTCTCCTGTGGCCCTAAGACGCTGCCAACGAGGCCGCCTGTGGAGTTGGGCCGACGCGCTCCCGTGAGAAGCCAGAGCAGGTCACTGGCCTGGCAGGCCCTCGTGGGCTTCCCCCGAGCTTTATCCTAAAGCGGGGGCCACAGCCACCCCACCAACCGCAAGCCCAAGTCCACCTCCTGAAGCTGGGGCCAGCCGGCTCCCGACAGGGCCAGCAGCGTCACCCAGACGTCCGGTCGAGGTCCCTGTGCAGGAGCTGGGGCACAGCTGGCAGGCCTGTGGGGGCCCCGTGTTCTCAGGGAGCCCCGACTTGGCGTGAGGTGCACATGGGTGGCGTTGGCTCCTGACAACCAGGCCTGTCCCGCAGTGGGAGGAGCCTCTACGGCGCCCCCCAGCTTCCCTGGCCCACAGCCCTGCCCCCGGCCCCAGCGTCAGGACACCAGGCGCCCAGCTCCTGAGGGGACGAAGCCCCGGCGTGTGAGGGACAGTGCCGCGGGCTGGCCGGCCAGACACACCGGGGCCACCTCCTGCTCTCCCCGGGAGGCGGAGGCCGCTGGGCCCCGCTGGGCAGAGTCCTGGGGCCGGGGGGCCCAGCCTGCACCCACCGCCGGCACAGACCCCAGCGGGCATCCTGGGAGAGGGTCTTGGGCATCTTGGGGCCGGGGCCCCTCCTACTGGCCCTGCTGTCCTGTTGGTGGCGACTAGGAGGACGTGGTGTGCGGTGCAGGTGCCGGGGCGCCGCCAGGAGGTGGGGGGCCCCGCCGTTGACGCCCAGATAGCGGGACCTTCCTGCCCTTGCTGGGCCTGGGGGTGTTTGCACTGTGACCGCAGCTCGGGGCGTCCTGGGATCTGAGGGACGCAGCTGTCCGGCCTGGGCTTGCCTCCGCGTCACCTTCCCCTCGGCCGAGTGATACTGGTGTCGCCGCCCAGGCCTTGTCCGCGCCCACCCAGACTCGGGCTGTCGCCGCGCAGGCGGGAGGAAGTGGGGCGACGACAGGCCTGGGCCGGGAGATAATGGCAGTGACAGTGAGGGGCTGCGAGGTGGGGGGCGGGGCTTGGAGCTGGGGGGCAGGGGCAGAGCTCAGGCAGGGGTCTCTGGGGGCCGGGGGCGGGGGACGTGGAGCTGGGGGCCAGGGGCAAGGAGCTTGGGCGCGGGAGGGGGGGCGGAGCTCAGGCAGGGGTCTCTGGGGGCCGGGCGGGCTGCCGTGGGTCCTCGAACAGGAGCGGCCTGGCTGGCGTGGGCGGCAGACCCCCGGGTGTCAGGCCGTACGACAGTGTCCGTCCCGAGGGCCCTCCGGCCACCCGGCCTTCTGCAGACGTGGGGATGGCACAGGCCCCGCCGCGGGCCTCTGAGCTGGGACGTGGCCCGACGTGGTGCTGGACGGGGGCGCCGGGGTCTGCGAAGCCAGAGCTGCTCCGTGTGCACCCCGAGTCCCGGCATCAGGGTGACGTTTCTGGCCCGAGTATCGGTCCAGACGGTCCCTTGCCCCCCTGCCTCTCCCCTTCCCCCAAAAAGGTGGGCACCGAAGCCGGCCCCGGAATGGCCGAGCCACGGCGTGTGTCAGGGCCACAGAGAGAGACCGTGGCGCGGGGATGGCAGCGCGGGCGGCACATCCCGGTGCTGCCCCAGCCCTCGGCGACGTCCTGCCGGCGTGGAGCACACAGGGTCGGGGGTGGGGTGTGCGGGGCCGGCTGGGTTCCGGCGCCTGCCCGGCCGCCCGCCCGGCCTCTCGGGCCTCCCCGCACACGAGGCCCCGCAGCCTCCCTCCGCTTCCTCTGCGCGCAGGCGAGAAACGCGGCAAACGCTGAACCGAGAAAGGCCCCTTGACGAGGGCAGAGGCGCTGGCCCCGGGCTCCGGAGCCCGTCAGAGGCGCGGCCGCACTCAGCCACCGGGACGCAGAGGGCCCCGCACACCCCTGGCTCAGGGCCTCCAGCCCGAGCCCCACCCCGTGCCCGCGGCGGACCCCCGGGAGCGGCCGGGCGCCCCGCTCTCCTGGCCGTGGCGGGAGGAGGTGTCCGGCGGGCATCGCGCATGTGAGCGGGGCGCGCTCCCTGGGCTGGGGGCGCCAAGGGCTCAGCACCCCAGATTCAAACCATAGGCTTAGGGGGAAAACACAAGTTTCCACCTGAGGAGCGTTTTAGAGAAAATGAGCTATCGGGGAAACCCGCAGGGCGGCCGCGGCGCCCACACCCCGCGGGCAGCTGACGGCCGAGCTTCCTCTTTCGGCTGCGCCACCGCGGTCACATGTCACCTGCAGTTCAGAGGCCTCGGGGAGGACGCGGCTGGGCCGGTGGAAAAGCTGATGAGGAAGGTGGAAACTGTCAGTGGAGAGAACAGGCCGCAGGGCCGTGGGCGTCGCCCACGCAGCAGAGCAGGGAGCCGGGGGGCCGTGTGACCTCACGGAAGAGGAAGGAAGGGCGGCCTGCGGGAGGGACGCCCCGCCAGCCCCGCCGGGCGCCCCGAGGGCGGGTGCGGGGAGCCCCAGGTGGCAGTGGCAGGGCAGGGCCGCGCCCAGGTGCCAGGCCAGGTGGCTGGAGCGGCCTGTGGCCACTGCGTCCGCCAGCAGGGCGCACAAGGGCAGGCCCGAGGCGCCCGCCACAGGGCACCGGCCTGGCGTGGGGGCCCAGCTGTCCACCGTGCCAGTGGGGCCGCGGGCAGGGTCAGCCGGTCCCAGGGGAGCCAGGCAGGCCTGGTGGTCAGGACATGCTGAGTGATTTCAGCGCCGCCCACGGCCCCTGGTTCAGGTGACGCGGGGGTGGGGGCAGGGTGGGGGCCCCACCGCCAGGCTCCTTCCCCTTATCTCCTCAAACAGATGTTGTTTTTCCTGTGGTCGGCGGGACCGAGGAGCCGGGCCTCAGCCGCCCTGACGGCCTCCCCTGCTCCCGGCCGCTGGCCCGGGCAGCCCGCCCCAGAGCCCCCCGCCCCGGCCCAGCACTGCTGTCCCCCGGGCCCCAGCACCCCTGCTGTCCCCCGACTGCCCTGCGAACCCAGGGCCCCGCCCTCCCCTGCACTGCCCCGGGCCCCCCACTGTCCCCCCAGGCCCGTTGGTGTTACCCTCACCCTCTCCACCCCCCCACTGGCTGTGGCCGCGCTGGCCTGAGACCCGTCGTGTCAGGGAGGACAGACTGACTCGGCCTCGCGCCCGCGGGGCGGGGGCAGACGAGCTCCGGCGGAAGCACCTTCCGTGACAGCGGCTCCCGTTGGAGGTGCCCCGTGCTTGAGGGTCGGGGCTGACCAGCACCTTCCCACACAGCTGGGCCCGTGGGGGCAGGTGGCATGGAGGCCGCCCGGGAGCGGATGGCCAGGCCGGGCAGGGGCGGCCCCAGGGCAGGCTCTGCTCACGGGCATGTGGTCCTGCACTGGCCGCCGCTCCGCTCCCTAAGAAAATGCCCTGAAGGACTCAGGGTTGGTGACTGTTCGCTGCCCATACTGGACGCACAGGAGGATGGGGGCGCGGCCGTGTCTGCTGTGTCCCGGAGCTTGGCCTTGGGGTCCCAGCCGTGCGGCAGCCTGCGGTCCGTGCAGAGACGGCCAGAGTCCAGCTGCCGGGCCCAGAGGGTCTGCAGAGGGCTCAGGGCCCCGGGGCCGCCAGGACCGCCCCGAGTGTTGTGGGGACGCTGCGGCTGCAGCGGGGCCACCGGCCACACCCCCGGGGCTGTGCTCCTGGGCCAGCCACACCCAGGCCGCCCCCCTCCACCCGCCCCAGCTGGGCGCCCCTCCTGTGCCCTCCCCAGGAAGGGGGTCCCTCCCCAGGGCCAGGAGGCTGCTCGCCAGGGGTGGGGCCTCCCTGCATCCCCAGGGGCCCAGGTGTGTCCTCCATGGGCGGCTGACGTGGGCCCGCGGTGCCACCGCAGGCAGCCGGAGGGCAGGACGGGTGCAGGTCACAGCCCAGGCCCCTCTCGCCCGTGACACAGTTCCTGGACCCCCACCGCGCTGCTGCTGTTACGGTCCTCACGGCTGGGGGAGGGGTGCCAGGGAGCTCCGGGAAGGGAGCGGGCGATGAAAGGCTCGCCGCGGCCACTGCAGGACGCGGCCCCTGGGCCTCCACGGCCTCTGCAGAAGCCTGGCCCCGGTCTGGACGGGGGCGCGGCCCTGGGCAGCGGGCTCTGAGCTCCGTGACGCGCATGCACGGCCCCCGCTGTGTCAGGACCGGCGGGGCAGCTCCAGCGACACTTCCCCTATCTGGGCGCGATCGGGATCAGGTGGGGCGGGAGGTGCGAGCAGCTGGCCGGCGGCGGCCTCGCCAGCTTGGCTCACTTCCTCCCTGGCTGCCAAAAATCACAGGCTGACGGTGGACACAGGCAGGGCCCCAGACAAAGGGGGCTCGGGACGCCCGGCGGCCTCCTCCGCCGCCAAGGCTGGCTGCCGGGCGGGGCCCACAGACCTCTCCAGTTGCCGGCGCCGGCGAGCAGGCGTGGGGCCTGGGTGTGCGCCCACCGGGCGGCTCCGGGGCGGCACCCTGGAGGCTCCCTCCACCGGCCCCTGGACTGCAGCCGGGCCCCTGGGCCGCGGGCGCTGCTGGCTGGGGCGCCTCCAGGGGCAGCGGAGCCCCCCACGCGTGAGGGTTCTCGTGGAGGGCCCTGGGGCCCGCGGTGCTGGCCGCTCCTGCCGCGCGACTCTTCTCCCCCTGACGCTGTCCCTTTCCTTCCTTACAGTAAACGAGATAATACGCAACGACCTCTCCAGCGCGCACGTCCACTCGTAGCGGGCGCGGCGGGCTCGCTGGGACGCTGCAAGGCGCGGGTCGGCGGGACAGCACGGACTTCGCGGCTCCGCCCAGCACGGGTCCCCTGAGGCCGCGGCGGTGACGGCCCGCGCCCCGCAGAGAAGTCGCTCCCGAGCAGGGGCCGCACCCCGCGGCCCCCGACTTCGCAAGGAAAGTTCATCTCAAGAAAGAAGTGAGAGGGGAGGGGAGGGCCCGCGAGGCCGGCCCCTCCGCCCCCACCACCGCCTGGACGCCGGCCTGGACGCCAGTGCCTTACTTTGCGGACCAAGCTCCGCCCGCGCGGCCGCCCGTGCTCCCAGGAGCACACGCTGTAAAAGCACTTCCTCGCCAGGTTTGCTCCCTTCGCCGGCCAGGAGGGCGCTTGCCAGCTCTGCGTCCTGAGAACACTCCATGGGTTTCCTGCTTTTGGATTTCCTGATGTGACACACAATCCCGTTGCCTCACTCGGGGCGCCCAGGAGCCGTCGCCTCTGCTCTCCCGACGCCCTCCCCCCACGTGGCCGGGCCGGGGCCTCCGTGCTGTGCTTCCGCGCCGAGGAGCGAGGGCCCCGGGCAAGAAGGGAGCCCGCCGGGGCCAGGCGCGCCTTGCGTGTGCTTAGCCCCGTATTTGTGATAACTATGAACACAGGCGGGGCCCCCCCCCCGGCAGCCCAGCGGGGCGCGCGGCCGCGGTGCCCGCTCTCCGTGTTGGAGCGGCCGTCCCCGGCGCCGAGCTGGCTCCCGGGCCCCGGCGGTGCGGCCCACCCCGGCGGGGGCGCCTGAAGACCCCGCGGCGACCAGGCGCGCTGGGAAGTGACTGTAATGACATCACAGAGGAGTGTAATATATTTGTCAGCTAGACGATTATTTCACAGAAGCCTTATCACTGCTTCGTGTCAGAAAACGGTCCCCAGAACCCATGTTCTGACGCGCAGGACCGACGTGCCTGCCGGGCGCTGCAGCGGGTAGGTTAGTGCTGGCTTTGCTGATGCGTTTCGCGCACTCAACCGCTTCCTCCTCCCCGCGCTGGCGTGACTGGGTCACACAAGCGAGAAGCGCGGCTTCACGGGAGCTCGTCGTCCCGGGAGCAGAGACTTCGGAGCGGCCGCCCCACGGGCCGCGTGGCGCGGGGCCGGAGAGCCCGAGGCGCGTGGCCGCTCTCCTGTGCGATGCTTCCCCCTTCCCTCGCCGCAGACGGCCTCGCCCCGGCGGGACGCGCCTGCCGTGGGCCGCCACCCCTGTAGTCAGACGGTCGCCCCAATAAAGCACGAGCTTCCGCTGGGCGGCCGTGTGCGGCTCGTTCATTGCGCCGCGGGCTCCTGCCCCTCCTCCCCACGCACACGGCCCTGCGCTCTGCCTGCGCGTCCCTCTCGCTTCTCGCCGGGGCCACCCCGACCCCGTGAGGCATCACATGTGACTCGTGACGGGCGTGAGCCCCACCCCAGGACTCGCCGCTCGGGGGTGTCGGGAGTCCTGTTGCTCTTTGCTGCAGGGAGCCGCACCCCGCTCGGTCCTCCGTGGGGCCCCCAGGAGCCATTCGAGGCGGAGGAGCCCAGCAGAGGGGCCTGGCAGCCGCCGGGGCGGGGGAGGGCGCGAGGCCCAGAGCCAGGGGAGGCGCAGGATGGACCCGCTGCAGGAACGAGCCCCTCGCGGGCTGCTGTCGGGGCACCGGGTGCTGTGGGAGCTTGGGGGGCAGCCCTGAGGTGGGGAGCGGAGATGGGGCCACCGCAGAGAACCCCGTTCTCGCAGATCAGCCGGCCACGCCCAGGAGTGATGCCCACGCGCGCGGCAGAGCCCGTCCCTCGAGGGACCGCAGGACGCCCCGCCCGCCCCGGGGGCTCTCCCGTGCCGCAAAGGGGTTGGGGGGACTCTGCCCGGGGGAGCCCCAGGACCCGCTCCCCGGACCCCCGCCCCCCACGCTGACAATGGGGACGCGAGCCCGACAGGAGCCGTCCGGGCGTCGGGCTCATCTCCCCAAAGAATACACTGAAACAGAGGTTCCGCCGCGACTTTTCCCAAACACCCCCGTCCTAACGATGCAATTTTATATCCCAGAAATGAAAGTGTGCGTTTATAAAATGATGGACGTTTCCCGAAAGGAGCCCGGGCTTCTGACTCGCCTGCTGCCTGGTTTCCCTCGCCCTTAGGTTGATTTTGAGTAATAAGGAAAATGCACCCCAGGCTATTTCTGGAGGAGGTTTTGCCTGTCAGGATAGCTCACGTGGGACCAGACCCACGTCGTTCTACAGGGAGGTAGGGGGCTCAGCGCCCAGCCCAGCGCCCCGGGGACACCCTCAGAGCCCCGGGGTACCCCGGATGCCGCTGGAGCCCAGCTGCAGCCCCCTTGGGCCCCCCAAGTCTTCTCAATTGGAGGCTGTGGTGGGTGAGAAAGACTTCAAATTCTGCTCCAGCCACTGCGCCCGGCAAAACCCACGGCTGAGCCCCCCTCCCCGGGCAGGTCCTGACCGTGGGGGTCCCCAGATGGTGGGGCGACTCCGCAGCCACCCAGCTGTGCTCCCAGGGGCCTGGGAGGAGGGTCTCTTGGAAACTCGGGTCAAACGTCTCGTCAGCAACAGGCCCGCGGACTGAATAAGCCAGTTTGGAGCAGTGAGTTTGGGGGGCGGCAAGTTTGAGAGGGGCAGCGAGTTTGGGGGGCAGTGTGTTTGGGGGGTTGTTAGTTGGGGGTGGCATGTTTGGGGGATGGTAAGTCTGGGGTGGCATGTTTGGGGGGGCGACAAGTTTGGAGGGCAGCTGTTTGGAGGATGGTGAGTTTGGGGCGCAATGAGCTTGGGGGGGCTGCATGTTTGGGGAACTGTTGAGCAGGGAGCAGGCTGAGGTAAGGGCCTCTGTGAAGACACTTCTTGCTGTTTTTCTGAATATCAAGGCCAAACGCACATCGGGAGCCTCCTCCGAGCCGAGAGTAAGTGACGCTTAGGGCCGTCAGCGCCCGGCGCAGCCACCACCCTGATCAGCCCCAGAGCACCAGCACCCCCAAGGACAGCTGGGCCCACTGGCGGTCACTCCCCACCTGACCAGGGGGCTCCTGTGTGCTGACGCTTGCCCTCGGCCCTCCCCTGCGTCTCCCCTCCGCTGTGCTCCCTGCGTGCCCCCCGCTGTCAGGTGAGGGGACTTCGCTTATGCCGAGCAGCCCCCAAGGCCCGCTCGCCCACCTGCAGCGGGGGTGCCTGGACGTGGGGCTCCCGCTCCTGTGTCCCGGATCTCTGGGGGGCCACAGAGCCCAGAGAACAGATCTTGATTTTACTGCACATTCAAATGGAAGTGGCAGCAAAGGAGCCCAGTGGGGACGCAAGGGCGGGTGGCAGGGACGCGGCTGGGGACGGGCACATGTGGGGACGGAGGACGCGTTGGGGCCACGGGGGAGGTGGTGGCAGGGACGTGGGGAGGGGGGAAAGGTGGTGGCAGAGACGCAGCGGGGACGCGGAGGTGGCTGCTCCGATGCCAGGCCCCCAGGCGGGACGCCCCCCACCTGTCTGTAGAGGGCAGAGCCGCCGGCCCCCTCAGGCCCCCTTCCCGGGTGGCGCCGGCCGCTCTCCCCACACCTCCGCGCTGCAGCCGTGGCCGCCCAGCTCCTGCCTGGGGCGCTGGGGGCGCGAGCTGATGAGCCCGGTTATCAGAGCACCTCTCTCCGGCAGCCATTGCGCCTTTTTCCAAAAAAGGAGGAAAAATACTAATGAGAATCTATTTCGGGCAAGTTTAAGTCACATCTGGAAAGACGAGGCGGGGCCAGGCGACTGTCCTCGGTCTGCCCCCCTGGCCGGCCTGGCTGGGCCCTGGCTGGGCGACACGCCTGGCTCCTGCGTCCTTCACGCTCATCCGCGAGAGCTCCCCGCAGGCTGCGCTCCTGGGGCCTGCCGCGCCCGCCCGTGCCCGCGCCCCTCCCGCGTGCGACCTCGCCCACGGCTCGGAGGGCCCTCTGGGCAGCGGGCGGGGGTAAGCACTGGGGTGATGGGGCACTGGGGGGCAGGGGCTCTGGGAGGCACTAGGGGGTATTGGGGGCCGGACAAGCGTGGGGGCCTCAGGGCTGGGTGGAGGTCCTGCCAGCGCAATGGTGGCCTCAGGCTGTTCCTGGGGCTGCGTCTGCTCATTTACGCCCGGGCCAGGCTCCCCAGAGACTGATTCCCTGTCGTCAACCTCAGCCAAGCCTCCATGTCCCCTTAGGAGCCCGGAGCCCCTATGGAGACCCTCGGGTCACACGGAGCGGCGGGGACAGTGGGCCCAGAGCCACAGCCCTCGGGCGCCTCCCCTGGACAGCGGGCCTGCGCCCGGCTCTGCTCCGGGAGCATCTGTCTCCCCAGCGGCCTTGAGCGCGCGGCTGCAGCAGCTTGCTCTCGGGCTGGGCGCCCAGCGGGCTCCGCCCCACACTGGAGCAGAGGCCTGGCCCAGGGCCTGCGGCGGGCTCCCTGCACCCTGGGGGCATGCGCCCTCCACGGTGGCCTGGGCCTCCCACTTGGAGCGCAAGAAGCAGCGCCACGGGCGGAGCTCTGCAGGGAAGACCCAGTGTAGGGCACAGGACAGGGGGCAGCACCCTCACAGATGGGGCTGGCAGGGCGCAGCACGGTCAGGGTGCAGTGGGCACCACGGGGGCCAGATGCAGAGGGCACCTGGCACTCCCGGCCTGGGCCCCTGCTGGCACTGCCAGGCCGGCCCCCTCCCGCACCGGCGGCAGCTCTCTGGGCCAGCACCTGCCCGCCTGGGCACTGCGGGGGCGTGTTTACCTGCCCGACGCCCCTCCTGCCAGCACCTCCTGCCAGGGCCTGCCCAACCGTGGGCAGATTGGTTCCAATTAGCATCAGGACCGGCCTGGGGGTGCAGGGGGCCACCCTCCAGCTCCCCGGCTGTGAGGAGAGCAGAGGACCCAGGACGGGAGGGGATTGCAAGGCCCCTGGGGCTCCAGAACACAGACCCCAGGGCTTAGGCCACAGAAACCCCCTCCTAGCTCTGGAAGGCAGGCCCCACGCCCAGCGCTGGCCCCTCCCAGGCCCGGCCTCTCCCTTCTCTGGCCGGGGCTCCCAAAGGCTTCGGGATCCCTGGCTGTAGCCGCTGAGGCCGGGGGCTTGTGCACAGGGGAGATGCCGGTCAGCCCTTGCAGAGGCCTGAGGTGCTGCCTGCTCTGCCCCTGGGTGCCCCTGCTGCCCCCAAGTCTGGGCACTTTCACACCTGATCCCCAAGGAAACCCACTTCAGGGCCTGTCCTTGGCCTGCCCTTGGCCAGCCCAGCCCCGCCCAGGCCCCCCAGCCCAGCCCGGCCCAGCCTGTCTGTCCAACTGCATGGTCTTCCGTGGTCTCGTTTAACCCAGAGGGAGAGCGCGGTGCAGTCTGCTCTAGAAGGCCACAAAAACACAGTGGCTGCCTTCGCCTGGCTTTGGGGTCCCTACAGACCCGCCCGCAGCCCGGGCCTGAGCCAGCCTCACCCCAAAGGCGGGTCCAGGGCGCAGAGCCCACTTGGGCAGCTGTTCTGCGCTCGCTGGCTGGCTGGCGCGGGGGTCCCAGCGGTCTCCGTCCCTGCCCCTCCATCCCAGCACCGGGCTGGGCCAGCCCAAGCCCCGATCAGAAGCCCAGCGGCCCTGAGCAGGCCCACAGGCCACTGCCCACAGAGGCCTCCATGGCCAGGCCAGCCAGCCCCTCTCCAGTGCCCAGCAGCATCTGCCCTCCCACAGACTGGGGGCTCCGGACCTGCTGCTGCAGCAGCTCCGGGGGTTCCCAGCCCCGCCTGGGACAGAAGGTGGAATTCGAGGTCCATTTTGCCCAAGGCCACTGGGCCGCCGTCGTGTGAAGTTACCAGGTGAATGACAGCTGAGCGTCCCGTGCGGGCGCGTTTCTCCGACTCCGCCAGGGCGACACCTTCACCCTGGACCAGGGCCACGGGGCGTGGGCCGCGGTGACTCACGGCAGGCGCCACCACCTGAGTCACGCCTGTCCCTCCCAACCATGGGAACCTGTCCTCCAGCCCACCCGGCCACGCAGCCCGGGACCGGGCGCGAGGGCTGCCTGCCCGGCCTGAGGAGTGATGTCTGAACAAACAGCCCGTGGGTGCCCGGCGTGACCAAGCCAGGGACCCGCAGGCCTGCGGATTCCGGACAGCGGGGCCAGCCAAGAGCCGGCCCGGAGAGAGGGAGGAGGCTGGCCAGGGCCCAACAGCCTGTGCACCAGGCACCAGGGCTGCGTCCACCGGGGCCCCGTCCATGGCCACTGTCCACAGCTAGTCACGCCTGTCCCCCCTGGGCAGGCCAGGACTTTAGCAGGAGAGGCGTCTGCACGCCCGTCCCTCCTGGCCCCGCTCTGGCCGCCGCCTGCCCGTTGGCCCATGTGTGAGGGCCCCGCCTTCCAGGCGGCAGGAGAATCGCTGTGTCCCAGCAGTGCCCGCCCCTGCTCAGGGAGGACACGCTGACCCAGCCCCTCACCCCTGCTGGGGCCGGCCAGACGCGGGGAGGGCGGGCAGGGGCTCCTGCAGGCACGACCTGGCGTGGGAGAGAGGAGAGCCAGGGCTTGTCCTGCCTAGATGGCGTCCAGCAGGTCCAGCAGGTCCCGGGCAGCTGAGGGGGACCAGAGCTTGAGCAGGGCGTGCGGGAAGAGGGGCCGGGGCGGGGTGCTCCCTGGCTGGTGGGGGCCAGGTTCCCTAGTGGCCGTGATGGGAGCCCCCAGCTGTGGAGGGGGCGGTGCTGTTTAATGGGTTCTGCAGGGGGTTCCTAATTATCTGTGAAATTGAGGATCTATTTTCAGATAAGACCGAAGGAGAGATTCCACTGGCTGGGGAGCCCCCCTCTCACGGGCGGGGCCCCCCATGCGCCTCTGCAGCATCTGCCCAGACGGCCGGCCAGCCACGGCCTTCCAGCTCCGAGCCTTCCCTGGCAAAGCCCCGCTGGAAGGGGCGACTGCCCGCCTCGGCTCCCCAGGTCAGGGCCAGCCTCCGGGAGGCGCCCGTGGGAGCCCTCGGCCTGTAGGTGCCGGCCAGGCTGCGCACACGGGACCGGGCGGAGCACACATCCTGATGGTGGAGCTGGTAGAGGGTCAGACCCCTGGATGGGCCCTTGGTCGGCGAGGGTCCTTGCTGAGCCCAGCCGACGGCTGCTGCAGGGGCTGCACTGACCTTCCTGGGTGGGTTTACCCTGCCGGGGGCACAGGTGCAGCGGGGCGGGCCCCATGCAGGCCACGGAAGGAGCTCCAGGGCGAGCGGGCCTGGCTGTGGGCTACCTTCTCCCCGCCGGCACGTCGCCTCTGGGATCTCGCCAGGTTGAGTGGCAGTGAGACCACCCCTGGCCCGGGCATCCCAGCGAGGGGAAGCAGCTGTGTTCAAGGTCAGTCCCAGCCAAGGAGGAGGCGGCCCCGGTCACACCCACACCTCCCCGAGCCCGCCAGAGACCCTGGTGCGGCCAGAGCAGCCTGCGGGCGCTGCCCAGTGCAGACACCCAGGCGTCCACGTCCTGCTTGGACACAGGCTCAGCCCCCACGGGTGCTGCCACTTCTGCCTCGTCACAGGAGGTTTACTTTACAGGAAAAACATCCCATCTCCAAACAAGCAGCGGCTTTATTTCAGCTCATAGTAATTTAATGTGTTGAGAATTTTCATGCAAATGCTCGCCGTCTGTCATTAGGACTGGGAGCGCGTGCTTCGGAAAAACCCCGGCTGCACACAGCTCTCCCCCGCGGCGTCTGCCTGTCAGCACGTCCCCGCCGGCCGGACCCGGCCTCAGCCTGCCCCTCGCGGTGCTGCTGCGCCTCCCCTGCAGCCCCCTCCTACCGGCAAACCCCTCTGCCACTGCCTCGGTGTCGGTACAGAGATCCCCGCTCCCCTGCGAGAGACACCACGGAGTCCGGGGTGTCTGTGCCCCCAGCGGCTCAGAGGCCTGGAAAACGAAGAAATGGGGTCTCCGCTGCTGAGCCCAGAGGGGCAGCCCCTCGCCCCAGCAGCAGGAGTCCAGCTGGAGCCTCCGAAAAGTGCACAGCCCGCGCCGGGGAGCCCGGAGCTCAGAGGTGGCCTGGAGGGGCCCAGCACCCTGCTGGAGCCGGCCCTGTGGGGACCGTGTGCCAGGCCCAGGGTCCCCTGGGGACAGGCTTCTTGTCGGGCAGGGTGTCCCCTGGTATAGCGCGACACTTGAGAGGGGATTTTATTTCAGACCATCCAACCCTTGCCCGTTCTCGACAGCTGGGTCACTCCCAAAATTACAATTAGGAATGGTTTGAACAAAAGGGCATGCAGGTCCGAGGACCCTGAGGTGTCCTGGCCACAGCATCCTTTGTCCTCCTTGGGCACAGCCTCCACCCGCTGCTCCTCTGCCTCCCTCCTGCCCCCACACTGACCATTGGACTCCAGGCCACCTGCGACGGCCACTTTCCAGCTGCCTCAGTGGAACCACTCGAGGAGGGAGGGCTGGGCACGTGAGGGCCACGGGCCGTGCAGGGAGGGGCCTGACCAGGAGGCAGGTAGGCACGCACCTGGGCCGCTGCATCCCCGCTGACGCTGGACCCATGTCCACGCCGCCCCTGCCCCGTACCCTGGAGGACGCCGGGCTGAAGAGTGGGGCCAGAGCTCAGCCTCTCCACCCAAGGAGGCGGCGCCCACAGCGGGGCCTGCAGCTGCCCCCAAGCAGGGCCCCGGAGCTCAGGACAGGCCGGGCTATGTGCAGAGGACATTGCCTGTCGCTGCTGGGGCCCCAGGGGCCACCTGAAGGGGTCACAGGGACAAACATGCTGTTCCTTCCTCCCAGCACACCCCTGAAATGACAATGGGGGAGGGAAGCAGAACCCCACCAGGACAGGAAAAAAGCAGGGAGGAGGGAGTGACGTGGCACCAGAGGGAACTCAGGCGGGTGCAGAGCCCAGGAAACCAGTCGGAGCGGAGCCCTCAGGAGCACAGGGCCCAGGCTGCCGCCGGGAACAGGATCGCCCCCTAGTGACCAACTTGGGAAGACGCAGAGGCCCCCTGGGGCGCTGCCTCAGCTGTGCTTGCTCCTGCCGGGCAAACCTGTACCCCCTGCGGGTAGGCCAGGGCCCCCACACAGCCCAGGGGACTTGCCGGAGGGAAGGACAATGGGCCTGGGGCAGTGAGCCACGCCCACCGCTGCTGGCCCCAGTGAGGGCGGCTCAGCTGAGCACCCTGCAAGGGGCCACGGGGCTCCTCTCTGGGGAGGTGGCCAGGCCTGACATCACAGGTCCCCCAATAAAACTAGTCACGTCCACCACAGCAGCCGGAGCCCCTGTCCACCTGGAGGTCCACAGGCAGAGCAGCGAGGCTGATCCTGACCTCACACCATATGCAAAAATGACTCAAACCGGATCAGAAACCGGCCTGTGGGGAAAAAGCTCCTAAATAAAAGCTGCACGTAAATCCTCACGACCTAGGCCTGGGCGGCGCTTTCCTAGATGTGACCCAGGACACAAGCAGCCAGGAAAGGAGCCGTCAGACATCAAAGATCTTCATCACACGAAGGGGCAGCTCAAAGCCGGAGGACGTTTTTGGAAATCATGTGTCTGCTAAGAAACTACGTTGATTAGACATGAGAGAACTATCATAATTCCGCACGGCAAAAGTCCAGTCAAAGTGTCTGAAGAGACGCCTCCGAAGGCACACGACCACCAAGGTGCGCGGGGCACAGACTGAGGTCCTGGCCAGGCCGCGTGGCCCCTGCCCGGGCTGGGCGTGGGCGGTGTGGCTCCCCGGGGCCAGCGGCCCTCCCCGGCTGAGCAGTCACCGCGCGGCCGCGTCCCTGGGCTGCAAGCACGACCGGGAAGGGACACAGCGTCCTCACCCCTGCGTCCCCAGCAGCCAAGGGCGGGACCAGCCAAACACCCTCTCTGTGGGGAGCAGACACAGCACGTGTAGAGTCATCCGGTGAAGCATCTCTTGGCAAAAAGAGCAGCGAGGCGCACGCCCAGGCTGTCGAGTGGGAAGCAGATGGCAGAACGGGCGGGGTGAGGAGGGGAGCCGGGCACCCCTGGCCCCAGTGCACGGACCGTCCCGACAGCAGACGCTGCAGACAGCAGAGGTCAGGGCTGGAGGGGGATGAAAGGGGACCCCGCCTGCCGCTGGCGGCTGGCGGCAAGGGGAGGGTGCCCCAGGCCCCCCACTTTCCATTGCAGGAAGCCAGCAGCTGAGACCTAAAACTAACAAATCTCAAAACAGCAGCAAAACCCACAGAAATCATCGGGAGTGGGAGCTGCCAAGCGGGGCCTCCGGCCGGGGCGAGCCAACAAGGATGCTGCTTCGTCGCAGCGGCGGCTGTGAGCACGAAATACATCCAAGGTCAGGAAAACATGTGTTCTGAAATAAATATAAAAACTAAAGAGAAAGATAAAGGGACAGAAAGACGACCTTGCTCGAGCCAGGGAACCCCAGCGGGCCCCAGGACGGAGGGCACGGGTGGGGCGACCAGGGGCCCTGGCCGAGGCGGCGGGGGCCGGGGGGACACACCGGTCTGCCCGCGGCGCCCCAGGAGGGCCCAGCCCCGGCTCCTGGGCGGGGCCTGCTGTGCGTCTGGGCTTCCCAGACCCGCTGGCAGCCCGGCTCCGCCGGCCTCTCAGGAGCGGAAAGGGAGGCCGGGAGCTCTAACCCCGAATGGCCACGGTTCTTCAGATGGGAGCTGGCGAAGGATTCCACTAACCGGCAGACCGAGTTGCTTTCGCTTGCAGTCACAGCGCCCGAGTGCGGTCTCGTGCTGGCTGGGCGGGCTGGGCAGCTCGGCTGGCCTCGCCAGGCCGCGACACCTCGTGCACGCACAGGGGAGCTGCCCGCTCGCGGAGGCCACTTCCAAACTGAGCGAGTGGCCACGTCAGGGGCGCGTGGGTGCGACCTCTGCCCGGAGCCCCAGCGCAGGCGGAGGGGCCGGGCGGGCCCGCGGCCTGAGTGCAGGCGCGAGCAAGCTGGCCAGGGCGGGCGGCAGGAGCCGCCTTCTTCTGCAGCCCCGGGCTGGGCGCTGACCGCGGGACAGGGTCAGAGCTGCCCGCCAGCCTGGAACGTGGCAGCAGGGGAGGCCCAGTGGCCAGGAAGGGAAGCCTCTGGGAGACCCAAGCTGGCTCCCAGGCGGGAGGCCGCCTGCAGGCACAGGACCCAGCAGACGCTGGCGCCCAGAGTGTGGTTCAGCCCAAACTGATCTCCGCTCCCAGGGCAGGTCCCTGCTGGGCCGGGCGGTGCCTGGGGAGCGGGGCAGAGGGCTGGGGTCGCCCTCCCCCACGGGTGCTGCAGGACCCCTGGGAGCAGAAGGGAGGGTGGGACAGGCGGGACTTGAGCCTCTGCACGGGGGCTTCGGTTCAGGTCTCCAGTTCGGAAAAGCACCTCTGTGCATTCCAGCACCGTGTCTGCCGGTGAGATGCGTGATGAACTCACAGGCGAACAGGACAGTCCTCATGCCCCGGACGGGCCCGGCCAGTGCAGAGGCCCCTCGCCCCCTGCCCACTCCCGGGCCCCCTAACCGTAACTCTGGGCCTGTGTGTCCACATGAGGGCCTGCCGCGCACACTGTGGAGGGGGTGCATCCTGTGGTTGTGTGTCCACAGGTGTGAGCTGAGTGCCCACCTCCTCCTACCAGGCCGGCTGGGCAGAGGCAGAGCCCAGCCGGCCCTCATTGAGCTGATTTCCCACATGCGTGACCACCGACCGGAGCCGGGGCAGCATCTGCGCACTGAGCCTCAGAGCGTGGGGACGGGGACTGGGTGGGCAGAGCTGGGGCCCCAGGGTGCCCCACCAGGCGGGGGCAGAGCCGGTGGGTCCTGGCTACACAGCTGAACACGCAGGAGCAGAGACACAGGTGGGTCCAGCCTGCACAGAGGCGGCCTCGGATGTCAGGGCCAGACACCCTCGCTCCCGCCAGGCTGCCCGCCTGGGGTCGCAGGGCTGTGCCGGGACGACCGACCCGGCTGGGTCTGGGGTTTAGGGAGGAGAGGGGAGCCGCGACAGGTGTGGAGACACAGGGGGCTGAACCTGGGGCGCCACGTGGGCCCCCAGTGCCCCGGCCCAGACAACGAGTTCTGCGGGGCGGGGCAGCCGGAAGCAGCGCCAGGGTGTGGTTCTGATCCCAGAGCGGGCGCCCCGGCACCCTCAGGTCTGGGAACAGCCGGCTGGAGGGCGGCCCCTGGGGCAAGGCGGGTGCCCTGAAGGGCCCGGGCAGGGGCAGGAGCTGGCTGAAGGTGGCTCCTGGGGCTCTGGGTGGGCTGGAGAGGCTCTGCTGGGGGGAGGGGAGGGGACCCTGGGGCGGGCTGTTGGGGGCTAAGCCAGAGGAGGCTGGGCTGCGGGAGGGGGGAGGCTCGCTGGCTCTCACCCTCCACACAGCCAGGAACACCTGCCTGACCCCAAACAGACAACCCGCAAAAAAGGCGGCCCGGCCACCGTGGGAGGTGAGGAGCTGGCTGAGGGGCGAGGAGCCGAGCTGGACACCCAGCCAGGCGTCTCCCGGAGCCCCTTCCAGCCCCGCCGGCACACTCCGTCTCCCACCCCCACGGCCCAGCTTCCCAGGCCCGCGTGGGGGCTGTGGGGCCAGGAGAGGGCACACGGACCCCTGGGCAGGCCTTGGCCTGTGGGAGCGCGAGGGCCCCAGGGGCTGGGCAAGCCTGGCGCCAGTTCTGAAGTCCCCTCTGACGAGGCTCTGGGGTGCCTTCCTGAGGTGCAGTGCCGGGGTTCAGAGGGGACAAGGAAGCCAAGCCTGGCCCGACTCCCAGTGTCTGCTCCCTGAGTTTCCGCTAAACCCCGAAGGCAAACAATTAGAAACCTATTGGGTTAAATGGGCCCCTGTTCTGAACAGGCAAGTGCGAGTGGACTGTTAAAAGACCGTCAGTTGTTCACACTTTAGTGTGAACAAGTCCAGCAGCCTGTGCTGCCTGACCCTCTGCTGGGGCAGTGGCTGGTGCTGGCCTCACCTGCTGAGGCAGCCAGGTAGGGGTCAGGCACACCCTTGGGGCTGAGCCCGACCCTCCTGCTTCCTCTCTTCCCTCCCCACCCCTCCTCTCTATCCCCCTGCTCCCGCCTCGGGAGGCCCTGGTTGGGAGGAAACCCCACTGTTTGATGCAGCCCAGACCTCAGTGTCACCCACGGGCCGCGGCCCCACGCGAGGGAAGGCCCGGGGCTGCCGTCTGGGCTGGGCTGGGGTCCCACTGGCCCACACAGGTCAGCTTCCCCTCACCTGGAAGTGGGTCTCAGTTATATGCGATAATGAAAAAGTGAGCAAGAGACTTGGTTGGGGCGGGCGGCTCGAAAGAGTATGCAAAGGGTCAAAAAAAAAAACCCCACTGAGTCTCGGGTTTTAGCTCCTCTGAGACCTCCAGCCTGGAGGGGGTTGGTTCTTTTTTTTTAATGCATACAAGAGCTGGGGTACAGGCCAGAGATGCGTGGGGTGAGAGGACTCCCCAGAGACACAGCGGGGAGCAGAACAGGCAGACTGACTGAAACACACTGCTGAGGGGAGCAGCGGGCGAGACAGGCGAGGGCTGCCGCGCCATGTGGACAGCTCCCTGGCCGGAGCAGGAACTCATGCTGCAGAGGACGCGGACAGCATCATGGTGCTGTGCTGAACCCCTGTTCCAAGGGGTTTGGCTCTTGGGTGCGCTGAAGGGGAGGGGCCGTCACGCCCCCCCACCCCCCACAAGTTTGCTAGGAAGACTCTCCGCGCCCTGCTGACGGCTGGGCTCCCTGCAAGAAGTGGCCTCTGGCCACTGGGAAAAGAATGATGGGACTGAAATAAAATGCTGGGGTCTACTTGGGGACTGAGGTTTGCAAATTGAGGCACACGCTCAGCTTTCACCCCAATTGTGAATCTCTGGGGTCTCGGTTTGAAGCCAAAGGACAAAGGAGGGCTGAGAAGGGCCGAGGTGCATCCCTGACAGGCTGGCTGTGGCACCCGAGGGGCCTCTGAGTCAAGAGACTCTGGGCATTCTGCAGCGCCGCATGCAGCCGGAGCTGGGGTCGCCACCTGTGAGCAGTTTCAGGCACTGAATGTTGCATGAGGCAGAGTTACTCCACTGGACGCCCCATTTCAGTGCCTGTGGTCATCTTTATTTGGGCTCTGGGCTATCTCTGCTGCGCCACACAGTTTTGATTACTGCAGCTTTGTTGTATGTTCTGAAACCCAGGGGTTGCACAGGCTATTTAAGGCAGCTGTGGAACCGTTGTCATGGCATCAAAGTGGGAGTGCCTCCCCTGCAGTGGGCGGGGCTCTCAGGGCAGCTGGCCAAAAGGGCCACGGGAGGGTGGGCAGCCCCTTTGTCCTGTGGGCCGGGTCTTCAGGCCTTTGACACACCGGCCAGCCCACAGCAGGCCTCTGTCTACAGAGCGTGAGTATCCTGTGCCCCGTGACCACTCTCTGGCGCCGCTCAGCTGTGACTTCCCGGGGTCTCTGCCCAAGGGCTTGGGGGCGAGCTGTTCAGAACCAAGCTCTGTCTCACACCGAGCCCCCTCACAAGAGCTGGCTGGGGGCTCTGGCATGGCAGCGGGGGCTGGGAGGACGGGACCCCCACACAGCCTGCACTGTGAGGACCCGCCAACACCCATCCGCAGCCCCAGCCCCTCTTGCCGCCAGCCAGAGCACTGGCCCCCGCGGCTCACGCAAGGCCCGGCCACAGGCTGGAGGCGCGAGCTGAGTCTTTTGCACTCGGAAGGGTTGAAATCAGCTCACGTTGTGCCGGACGCACAGCCAGAAGCCACACGGGAGCCGTGACCGGGCCGGGGCCAGGGGGAGCCAGAGCTGCTGGGCCTCGTGGCCGGAGATGATGCCTCAGGAGCCGCAGCTTAGTCACTGAGTACCCGCGGGCGGAGGCCGCGGAAGTGCGGGGAGCCAGACAGTAGGGAGCGTCTAGACGTCCCTCTCTGCCCCACACTCGGGTTTCTGTGGCAACCTCTGCAAACACCAGCTTCGGCAGCACCCAGGCGTGTCCCCGCCGTGGCCCGGGGAGGCTGCATGTTTCGGGGCCGCCTGTGGCTGCCCTCGGCCAGCCCAGGAGCCGGAGAGAGCCCCTGGGGGGCCCCTCGGGCCTCTCCGCCCCCGCCTGGCTCCGGGAAGCCTCCCTTGGTGAGGGAGGAGGCCCCCAGGCAAAGGGCCGAGAACTCTGGCCAAAGGGAGGGCGGAGGCCGCCAGCGTGGCTGCTGCTCAGAGCTTGGCCAGGCGTCCCCCGGGGCGGGAGGATCAAACCACGGCCCCACCTTGCGAGACCAAGCCTGCCATGAGCTGGGGGTTGGGGGGGCAACGCCCAGCCCCCGCGGGGACATTGGGAGGCCTGCAGCTCTGAACCCCAGGGCCGACACATCTGCAGGCTTTGGGGCTCCCTGGCCCTGGAGGCTGCGGGTGGAGGGAGGCGCTGCCCACGCCCACGGGCGGGGCACAGGCCCAAAGCGAGGCGCCCGCTCTCGAGAATGAGGCCGGCGACACAGACAGCGCAGCCCACGTCCCCTGCGAAGGGCTGGCTCACGGCCAAGGTTGGACTGTGGCCTTCAGGCACCCCCAGGCCCATGGCCCCCGCGCGGCCTGCCCCGACACCGTCCCGTGCCAGCTGGGCTCCAGCTCAGCTCTGGCGTGGCACTGCGGTGTGAGGAGCAAGCCTGCTGGCCTGGGCTCTGTGGGGGCCAGGGTGGGCAGCCGCTGCCTTGAGACTGGGGGATCTGTGTCTGGAGGCGAGGCCTGGGCAGGGGCTCCACACCTGTGCCCCTCCCCATGGTGCCCAGCCCACCTGCCACTGCCCCGGCCCTGCGGGCTGCGGTGCTATGGCCTGGGCAGGTGGCCCCGAGGTGCCAGTCGTGGCTGCACCCCTTCTTCCGACACCTCCAGCCTGACTCTGCGGCCAGGCAGGCGTCCTCTGGAAGCCAGGGTGTGCCGGGACCCCGGGCCGCCCCCTCCCTGCCGCCAACAGAAGCCCCTGTCCGGGATGGTGAGGAGAGTAAAGCCACCCTGCCCATCTGGCCCCAGCAGCACCCGACACCATGGTCAGAATCGAGTGCCCGGCAGAGGCCCCCAAATGCATGGACGTGGGCAGCAGGGACAGCTTGTCAAGAGGTGGCCTCGGGGTCGGGCCCCCACGGACACCCGCACGCTCGCAGCCCTGACCAGACCCCGGCAGACAGCAGCCTCTGGTGGCCGCCGAGGGCCTGGGGCTGAGTGAGCCGGTGAATGTTGGAAAGAGACACTTAGAGACTCCCAGCCTGAAACACAGCGTGGGCGTCTCCGACCCCGCTGACATGGCTCAGAGACATGCAAGTCAGGAGGCGGCAGCAGACACCCTGACCAGCGGGGACACTGGGGCCCGGCGTCCTCCAGAGCAGCCTCTACCTCACTGGTCAGTGGGGGCTGAAACCGGCCCAGGCCCTGCTGCTGCTGACCGGGGACACGGGGCGGGCACCCACCGGCCCCAAGGAGCAGACGAGGGACCGCGGCTGTACTCACAGGACCAGGGAGCTGCTGGCCGCGAGAGAAGGGTAGACCCTGGGCTGAGCTGCGGGGGACATGCAGGATCCCCGAGAATGGCCAGGGTGGGGCAGTGGGGGACTGGACTCTACTGGGAGCCAGAAGTCGCCCACAGCCTGGGGTTGGGCAGGAGAGCTCAGCGTGCATGTGTATGTGTGCAGCTGGGGTGGGTGTGTGTGGCAGACGTGTGCATGCACGCGTGGGGGTGGTGTGTGTGCGTGGCATGCTATGTAGTATATTGTGTGCATGGTGTGGGTGCAGTGTGCATATGTGCACTTGTGTGTGCGTGGGGTGCATGTGTGTGCAAGCATGTGTGGGTGTGGGTACGTGTCTGGTGAGTGCACCTGGTGTGTGCATGTTTGTGTGTGGCGTGTGTACAGATGGGTGCGAGCGTGTGCCTGTGTGCATGTGCACGTGGGTGCTAAGGTGCCCATGCAGCCTCCAGGCTACAGCCTCCAGCCCCCACTGCCCGGGGCTTCCTGAGCGGGCGGCGCCCACAGAGCCGCATCTGGTGTGGGGCCACAACAACGTACTGTCACTTCTTGGAGGCGCAGTTTGGGGAGGCCACAGCAGCCTCTGCCCTTGAGCCTCTCCTGGGGCAGCAGGCCCAGGTCCACGCAGAGGGTGCCGGCAGCCCTGGGACGCAGCCATCCATGGCCTGGAGGCCAGCCTCAGCGCAGCCTTGGGTGGGCCCCACCTCCCTCCACAAGCCCAGCCCGGACGCCCCTGAGCCCCAGCTCCTCAGCCAGAAAGGGCCTGAGATTAGCTGAAGCTGAGACCCCCTCAAGGCCGCCCAGAGCCAGAGGCCCTGTGTCCTCCAGTTAACTCCGCCCACAGTTGCCCTGCCGGGCAGGGGCACCTGAAAAGAGGGGTTGCACTGCCCGGGGGTCCTGGGAGGGATGGAGAGGGAGTGGGGAAGGGCCAGGGGGCTGGCTGTGGGGCCACCAGCAAGTTGGGGCACGGGGGTTGGGGGGCAGTGGCAGCCGGTCGCACATTTCCAACTGCTGCTCTGCGTGGGCAGGGCCCCAGGGGCCCACGGGCGCCGCCTCACTGGCCCAGACCCTGGGCAGCCTCCACACTCGGTTTCCTCCCTCGTGGCCAGGGGACGGGAGGATCCGCTCCAGCGGGAAGCCAAGGAGCGGGGGTCTGGGCGCCAGGGCCAGGACAGGACAGACGCAGCCCCAGGCCTGCAGCGGCCAGGCCGGCCGGAGCCACTGACCTGCAGCAGCTGCCCAGGGACAGGACCTGGCCTCCTAGCCTCCCGGGTCCGACACCCACCAGCCCGTGGCCAGACCCTGCCCCCTGCTGCCAGCTCTCTCTGGGGAGCCCCGGGGTGTGCCCTCCTGGCAGGTGCGGGCGGCAGGGCGCTGGTCCCGGCCCCCCTGCTCTGCGACCCGGGCGCCCCGCCCCGCCCCCTGGGAGCCACGGCGGGGATGATGGACGTGCCTCCAGACGCTCCCGGTTATATGTGGAAACTTGTCAAGAGTATTCAGTGAAGTTAATGCTCCCGTGTTTCTCTGGGAAAAGTTAATATACCTTCCCTGCTCCATCATCAAATTATGAATTATGTATCCAGCCTCAGCGGGGCCTCTGTGGGTGGACAAGCCCCCGCCTCCCTGACAGCGCAGGGCCCGGGGTGAGCAGGGCCTGCGCCTAAGATGGAAAAAGGCCTGGCCGCCCCGCCCGGCGCACTCATGCGGGTGGGGCCTGTCCCCCGAGCACGCAGCCGGCAGGTACGCCCCGGCCCTTTGGCTGGAGACGGGAAGGTCGACGAGTCTGGGCCATGTCACGTCTGACGGAGGCGCCCGCTGACCCCCGGGGCTGCCGGCCGGGCCGGAAGAGCCGACGCTGTGGCCGAGGGCGCCCCCCTGCCGCTGAAGGAAAGCCCGGGGAAGCTGCATCCCGGGCCGCCACCTTTCCCACAGGAGCCCGCCGAGGTGATGGGAGCCGTGCGGGGAGTGGGCGCTTCCTCATGGAACACACGCCTTGCGAGGGCGCCCAGAGACGAGCAGGCCAGGCGGCCACCGGCGCCGTCTTTCCAGGAGGCGCAGTGATCTGTCCTCTCCCCAACCCCAGCAGTGAGTCCTGTAACCTGCGCCTCGGATGGCAGGAGCCAGCGGGGCGGGCGGGCTGGTGACAGGCTGGCCGCCCTCGAGGGAGCGAAGACATGGTTGCCCTCGGGACGGGGCACACGGCAGCCAACAGAGGACACCGCTGCCTGGATGGGCTGGCGCCCAGGAGGGCCGTGCTCCGGCGTCCATGTGTCCGGGATGGTCTGTGCATCTCAGCGTCCATGTGTCCAGGGTGGTCTGTGTCCAGGGTGGAGCAGAACAGGCCCTCGCTGGCCTCATAACCAGCCTGTGACCTCAGGACAAGCAACCCAGGAAGCTTCCCCTTCCCTTTATTTAAGATAAAACCATTAAAGCAGTGGATCTAGGGCCTCCCCGGTGGCGCAGCGGTTGAGCACTGGGTTGCGGGGCTGCCCGCGGCCTCTGCAGCGCCGGTTCGATCCCCGGCCACTGGGTGAGGGTCCCGCATGGCGCGCAGACCCCTCCTGCCGCCCGCTGCTCCCCTCAGCAGTGTCCTTCGGTCCTTCTGCCTGCTCTGCTCCCCGCTCTGGCTCTGGTGAATCCTCTCACCCTCCCGCGCTTCTGACTGTACCCAGTGCTTGTATAAATAAATACATAAATCTTTAAAAAAAAAAAAAAAAGCAGTGGATCTAACCCAAAAGCAGACGAAACAGAGTACCTCGATTTTCAGGTGCTGCAGTGCCCTGGGAGATACTGGGACTGTTTTAAGAAGATGTAGGCCCACAGGCTCTCGGTGAGGAAACAATTAGATGTTTACACACATGCGGGATAAAGAATGAATTTCAAGGTCTTTTCTCAGTTCTTGCTGCCGAGTGAGCCTGCTCCAGACTGAGTTCTCAGAGCGCTTGGATCTGCGATTCGCAAACTGAGCGTCGGTACTGCCGCCGCTGTGAGAGATGAGGGAACTCAGCATAAAAGGGCTCCCGGGCAGGGCCAAGGCAGCAGCTGGTGGCCACAGAGCCGAGTCCACACCGGAGGGTGCCCCTGACTTCACTCTGAGTCAGAAGCTGCCTGGAGGGAGCGTGGCACATCCACAGACCCCAGGGCGAGTCCTGCAGGCCCCTGCTCTGTGCTTCTGGGGGTGCAGCCCATGTCTTCTTGGCCCAACATGGCTGCTACAGTTCCAGCCATCACGTCTGCATTCCAGGCAGCAGAAAGAAAGAGAAATGACAACTGAGCCCAAGCTCCCTGCCTCTGGGAAGTGACGCTCTGGCCCCCTTTCAGGTCAGAGAACCGGGAGCCTGTTCCACACAGACAGAAAACACTTGGGGCTCTGCTACCAAGGAAGAGCAGTGTGTGAGCTGGGGTCCACACTGTGTGCTCCCCGGCCTGGCACAGGGCATGCCCCTACCCACCCCCCACCGCCCTGCCCCACTGCCCCCAGCGCCAGCCCCGGCACGAACACAGCTCTCACAAGCCTGAAGCTTTTTAAATTTGGAGGTTCTTTTCTTTTTTAAGATTTATTTATTTATGCATACAAGAACCGGGGTACAGGCCAGAGGTGCGGGGGGGTGAGACACAGCAGAGAGAGTGGGGAGCAGAACAGGCAGACGGACCGAAATCCACTGCTGAGGGGAGCAGCGGGAGGCAGGAGGGGTCTGCTGCGCCCTGTGGGCATCTCCGCGGCCGGGGATGGAACTCGCGCTGCAGAGGCTGGGGGCAGCTTCATAGGTTGTGTCTTAACCCCTTGCGCCACCAGGGAGGCCCCAAATTTGCAGGTTCTTTTAGGAAAAAAGGAAAGGTTACAAATGTAAAACAAAGCGAACTTCTATTTAGAAGACAAAAAAAAAAAAAACTGCTGCAAATTAGAAACCGGAATAAACTGATCTCCATACAAAGCTCAGCAGGGCCGGCCCTGCAGCGTCACCCGTGGCCAGCGCCCCAGGACACGCGGCCCCCCTGCCGGCACCGCCATGCAGGGACTTGCAGCCCTTTCCCCGCCCCCGCAGCGCGGGCTGGAGGCACTCTGGGCATCCAGAGGGGCCGCCCCTTGGCCCCGGGTCAGGAGGCCAGAGGCCTCCCTGCGGGGGACCCTGGCGCCCCATCCCCCGGCACTCGGGGAGTGCAGTAAAAGGGCCCTCCTGACCCCTGCGGCTGGCAGGCCGGCAGAGAGCAAAGGTGGGACCACAGCTGTCCCTGAGCGAAGCTAATGGTCGGCCCCGGCCCATTTGCTGCGCCGGCCGGCAGGGAGCCACCCCCACTGTCCACTCATCCGCTGTGCGCCCAGGGGAGCACCCCCATTTCTGGGCCTGAGGAGGAAAATCCACCCCGTCAATTAAGCATCTCCCCGGAGGCAAACTCTGTGGCTCCTGGAGGCCAGCTGGGCAGGACCCGGCCTGGAGGCCCATCTGGCCCAGCTCAGGTGAGGAGGAGCCTCCCCCGAAGACCCGGAAACTTGATTCTGGGCTGTGGCCTGTTTAGTTTCCTGCCCCCCCGGGCGGTGGACAGGGTGGGCTCGGGCCGCCCCCTGGGCTTCATCTGCCCAACCCTCGTCCTCGCCCTCAGGCTGCTCCCCTGTCCCTGCTTCAGCCACGGCAGCAACCAGGGAGGTGGTTTGCAGCAGCCCCCGGCCCGTCAGGGCTGGTCTGGGTCTCCTCCTCCCCGGTGGGGTGACAGGCCTGCTCGGCCGGGCTGTGTCAGGGCACCTATGGGACTGAGCCGCACGCGGTCTGTGGCCACAGCCCTGCCCCGGACCAGGACAGCACCGGCCCACCCCTCCCGAGGCCCCCAGGAATCCCTGGTCCCCGCTCCCCGTGCCCCAGCCTTCAGGCCCTCGGCCCTGTGCTGATGCTCAGCCCGCACCTGCGGACCCGGCTGCTGCCCTGTGTCAGCCCCTCCCTGAGGGCCGGCCACAGACTCCCGACCTCCCTGCCCCCTGGCCCTGGCCCCACAGCGGGGTCCCCAGGCTTAGGGGTGCAGAGTGCAGGGTGGGGCACCCACTCACGGCCCCCAGTGTTGCAGGACTCCCCAGCAAGGCAGCATGGCCTCACTCAGGCTGGGCCTTCCCCTCTCAGTAGCCCTGCAGGGACCCCGCGCCGAGCCCACGCCGCCAAGCCTGACCCCCCAGGGTCCGGGCCCCACTCAGCCAGCGCCCGCGGACACACACCCACGGGGCCATGGGGAGTTCAGCCGGTCAGGCGCTGTCCACTGTGTCCAGGAGCGGGAGCTGCGCTAACCTAATATTCTGCTTCCGACAAGGCTCGCACGCCAGCAGCTGCGCCCTCTTAATTAAGCTCGCTCCCAAGCCCTTTCAACACGCAACTTTAAAAGAAGCATATATCTTTCCAAATTAGCTTTGTATCTGAGAATAGCGGGAGTCGGGCGATTAGCTGGCAGCGGGCTCTGGGAGCTCATTTGCGGTTGTTTATTTGCTTCAAAGGGAATCAACATTTATCAGCCGGAGCCTGCGCGCGCCGGCACCTGTGGGCGCGTTAACCCCGCAGCGCCCGGGCGGGGCCGGGCAGGGCCGGGCCGCGGCGGCCGCCTGGTGGAGAACCCGCCCCAGGAGTGGGTGTCAAAGCAGCGGAATGTGCTGGCGACACGGCCGTAGGGGTCGGGCCCGTGGGCACCGCCGTGGTCTCCAACCTGCGCTGGGGCTGGGGCGGGTGTAAAGTCAGGAATGGACACAGGGCAGGTTTTCTAGGGTCCAGCAGACCGGGTAAAGGAGTCAGAGTCCTCAGTGGGTTTTTGCAGGTCTTTTATTGGGGTTCAGCGGGTACGTGGCAGGCTGGGGGGCTGGCAGGCTGGCAGGCGTCCCAGCCCCCAGCAAATCTTCACTCTCTCTGGGCTCTCCGGCCTTCTCCGCTTCTGCTTCGGGCTTCTTCTCTTTCGGCTTCTCCTGGCGTCCCCGTGACGCCGCCCTTAAAAGCACAGTCTTAGCGCAGGTGCACCCACTCCAGGTGCCGCCATCAGGCATTCAGGACCACAGGGCTCCCTCATCTATCCTGATGGCGGGAGGGCAGAAAAGCCTGATTAAAATTTTACCTTACCCTACAGCGGGTTTTCTGTCTCGGCCACGCTGCAGATGCCCAGCCCTCTGTGGGCCAGACCCCAGGGCCGTCCTGCCGGCCGCAGCCCCTGGAGGAAGGCCAGGCGGGCCGCCAGCACCACCTGCGTGTCCAAAACCAGCTCAGGGCGGGGTCCCTGCCGGCCTGGGCACGTGGGCCTGCAGAGTCTGCCTGAGGGAAAACGCCCTGCGCTCCCCCAGCAACCCGAGGAGCGTGACGAGGCCGGGGGCCTCCAGAGCCCTTGCCGGGGAGGAGCAGCAGCCCTGGGAGGAGCACGGGACCTCGGGCTGAGGGAGGGCCTGGCCTGGCCTGGCCTGGCCTGGCCAGCAAAGTGTGCAGGGTGGTCTGGGAAGTGGAGGCGGGCGGCCAGGGCCCACACTCGGCGAGCTGGCCCGTGTCCGGAGGCTCCAGCCACGCACCCCGAAGCACTGTGGACCCACATGGCCGGCTTCTTTCTCTCCCGAGCCCCCTTCTCCTGCTGACTGCAAAGATGCGTGGGGCCACCGCACTGGCCGGGAGCAGCGGGGGCTTCGCCTCTCGCCTCCCCTGGTATCTGCCCCCGGCAGTTTTCACGCTGTCCCGGACTGCATGTGGGTCAGACCCCCATGCACCATGCAGAGACCCCAACCACAGGGGCCCCGGGTCTGCAGGGGCGCCCAGGAGGCCGGCTTGTAGGGAGGAGGCGGGGCTTCCCAGCGCAGGGCCGCCGCTCACTCGCCCTGAGCGCAGAGGGCCAGCGGCCGTCACCCGGCAGTGCCCACAGCCTCCATGGGCCTCGCATGCAGAGGAGGCACAGCCGGTGATCTGTGGACACAGTCTGTGACCCGTGGGGCACCCGCTAACCACCACGATCACGGGGTCCACACCCCACTGCACCCACCAGAGCCTGCTCGCAGCTTGCCGTCGTCACTTGGGGTCGGGGAAGGACCTTGGTGAGGACCCCCCAGAGAGCACCTCTCCCCGCCGTGGTGCCACCACGCCCATCTGTGCAGAGCCCCGTGCGCAGGAGGGTCCCCCGCACGTCTGGACACAGGCCCGAGGGGCCCGCAGGGTGAGGGGTGGCGGCCCATTCAGACGTGATCAGCGTGCCCTGCCTGGAGTGGACACCATGGGAGGGGCAGCCCCAGCGGGCCGAGGGCGCCGCCAATGTGCTGGAGGGTCTCGCTTGTGTTTCAGAGCCGGGAAGGGGCAGAACGCAGCTCACCGCCACGACCGTGCCTGCATGCAGGCGTGTGCCTTGCGTGGCTGTGTGCATGCGTGTGCACTTGCTGTGCTTGCTGGGTGTGTTTGCGTGTCTGCGCATGCATGTCTGTGTGCGCATGTGCGTGTGTGTCCCCACGTGGGGCGTGCAGGGCGCCCACACTCCTGTCCTGGACACGCCTGATGTGCAGACGCCCCTGGCTGGGCGGGTGCTCTCGGCCCTGGGCCGTCGGGGACACTTGTCAGCAGCCCCAGGCCCCTGGGGACCTGGCCGAGGCGCAGGCCAGGGCAGGTGCTGGCATCACCAGTGGGAGGCAGGAGGCATGTCCGAGAGCCCCGGGGCTCAGGCCCGCAGCAGTAGGCACACAGCCCGTGCCAGGGCCCTGCCTGAGGCCGGAGCCCCCTGGCCAGGTGGGGCTGCTGCTTCTCTGAGAAAGCCTTGCGCCCCCAAGGAACTCCCAGACCCAGACCCCCATCCCCCCACTGCCCAACCTCCACCTCCCTGCTCCCGGACCCAACTGCCCCACACCCGCTCTCTCCCTTCCTGCACCCACCCCTGCACCCACTGACCCCCACTGTCTCCTGTACCCCCATCCCTGCACCCCCTTCTTCCTGCACCCTGGCCTAGCCCCCCATCCCCACACCAGTCTTCCTGCGCCCCCAATCCCCTCATCACCCCCACCCCACCCCGTGCACAGGAGGGTCCCCGCGTGTCCGGACACAGGCCCGAGGGGCCCGCTGGGCGAGGGACCGCGGTCCGTTCAGACATGGTCAGCGTGCACCCCTGCACCCCTGTCCTCCCTGCACCCCACCCGCTCAACACCGCCGGGGCCAGCGAAGGCTCTGGAGCAAGCTGAGTGTGATTTGCATCTGCAGAGGCCAAGCCTGAGCCCACCTCGGGGCAGTGCCAGACTGGGCTGGGCTCCGGGGCTGGGGCCGCTGCATCTGCATTAAATTTGCATGGTGGGAGCTTGATACTGAGAGGAGCAACTTCCCAAGTGGGTCAAAATAAATAATTTATCGTTGATCCTTTCTCAACAAAAGCCGGCCTTGCTCTCCACACCCACCCCTCGGGGGCAGACTTTCGGGGTGTTGCAGGGAGGCCCCCCGCGGAGATGCCCCACCCACAGCAGAGCCGCAGGGGTGGCCTGGGGGTGCCAGAGGCCCAGCTCTCGCCCCATAATGGACAAGGCCGGGCGGTGGCGCAGGGTCCACGTAATGTGGAAAATCTAACTGGGATCGATGCCCATCAGTGCCCTCTCGGCGGCCAGGCCCGACGCCGGCACAGCAGCTGGAGGTGGCCACAGGCGGACCCCGCGGGCCGGTGTAGACCCTGCAGTTGTGACCTCTTGCAGCCGTAGGTCAGGCCCATGCCCCGCAGTTTGTGCTGAAATAATGGCGACCAGCCCCACAGTGCGGCTGACGACCGGGCCCCAGAGAACGGACAAGGACCTCGGGGAGCTTCGTTGTGGAGGGGTCCCCCCCAGGCCCTCTGCCTGCGGAGCCAGCCCAGTCCCCCACCCCCCGGCCTGTCCCCGCCGCCCGGGTCTCCGCTGGCTGTGATCAAGGGACACATGCTTTGGAGCCCAAACCCATCACCAGTTTCGTTGAAATGACAAATCGTGTGATCTCATGATTTTTTTTTTTTTTAGTGTTTACAATCAAGAAACTGTGTAATACAGTCTCCAAACACTGACGTGCATGTGCCCAAACCCACAAGTGACCTTTTGACAAGGTCCCCGTGTCCACATTCAGAGATTGTTCCTCCTGCAAAGGTTGTGTGAGCCCCCAGCCCCAGCCCCAGCCCAGCCCCAGCCCAGCCCCAGCCCAGCCCCAGACCAGCCCAGCCCAGCCCCAGCCCCAGCCCCAGCCCCAGCCCAGCCCCAGCCCAGCCCCAGACCAGCCCCAGACCAGGCCCAGACCAGCCCCAGCCCAGCCCCAGCCCAGCCCAGCCCAGCCCAGCCCCAGCCCAGCCCAGCCCAGCCCAGCCCAGCCCAGCCCAGCCCAGCCCAGCCCAGCCCAGCCCAGCCCAGCCCAGCCCAGCCCCAGCCCCAGGCCCACGAGGTACCCGGGCCTCCGGTCCCCACTCCAGCTCGCGCTTTGGTGAGAGACGCCTCTCACACGTCCGCGGCCAGTTGCTGCCAGTCCTTTTCTTCAAGGAACTCGCCTGGGCCTGAGGCCTGCAGGGGCGCCAGCCGGCAGGACCAGGGCCGGGAGCTGGGCGCCGCCAGCTGGGGGTGACCCTGCCCCCGACTGGACCACTGGCCCCCACGAAAGGCCTAGTGTCCCCGCCCGGTGGCACCGAACGCCGGCCTCGGCCTCAGCTTCCCCGGGCCGACGAGACGGAACAGGGCTGGAGAGGGAGCGTCGTCTGCTGTGTGGGCCGCGGAGGGGGGTGTGGACGCGTCTGAAGACCCGTCCCGCTCCCAGGCGGGGCAGGGCGTTTCCACAAAGGAGGAACGCGAAGGCAGCTGGAGAGCGGCCCGAGTGCCTGACGGGGCACACGCAGCCGCCGGGGGTCAGCTTGCTGCGCGCCCCTGCCCTTGGGCCGCCTCACGGTGCTCTCGGGGCCGTCCTTCCTCGCCCGTGGGCCGCGAGGAGGCAAACCTGCCCAATGCAACAGAGAGGGGTGCGTGTGGGGGGCCCCCAGGCCCCGCCAAGCAGGCAGCTCGTCCAGCACCCCAGGTCCAGCTCAGAGCCACGGAGGGGAGTGACCCTTCCCAGTGGGCACCTCCAGGTTAAAAGGTGCCCCTGAAAGGCAGCAGGGGACAGTGTGAAGACTCTCTGGCAAACCCCATGGCCGGCGGAGACGCAGGGGTCCCCAGCTGAGGCTGGGCGTGGGGGCCGGGCCGGGCAGGAGGCGGGCCAGCGCCACGGACTAACCCGCGGCTCCTTTCTGAGAGGACGAAACGTCACAGAATCGGAGAGGCCGGTCACCCACCCAGCCATGAGCTAGGACAGCAGGTGCAAGGGAGGGGTGTGGAGGGAATGCTGGCCGCTGGCCGCTGCTCCGGCCCCCGTGGCATGCGAATGAAGAGCCGAGATGCAGAGGAGTCGTGACTCTCCCCACGTGCGGACCGTCAGCGGCAGGCCGGGGCCTGCCCACGGCCCCTCCCTCCTCCCTTGCTTTCTGGCCGAGAAGACCTGCCCGGCCTCGGTGAGTGGACAGGCACAGGCAGCTTCCTGCTCTGAGAGAAAGGGCCGGTGGCCCCGGCCACTCCACCCTTAGCCGGTGGGGTCAGGGCGTGGTGCCGCAGGAGGACTGATGTCCACCCAGGAGCGTCCGGTCGCTGTGGAGGGAGCCGGGAGGTCTAGGAAGCCGACATCAGGCCTGCAGGCTGGGCTGCGTCCATGTTCCAGGGAGCTGGAGAAACAGGTGACGGGCAGTGGTGCTGGGGGACGGGGGAGGGGCTCCGTCAAGTCCGAGTGCGCCCCCTTTGCCGGGCTGCCTTTCTCAACAGACTGTGGTCCCCTCATAGCCTCCCCCTCGCCCCCGACAGCAAGGCTGCCTCCCCGAGTGCAGGGCGTGCAAGCACGTGTGTGTGTGCGTGTGTGCGCGTCCATGTGTGGAGGGAGAGGTCAGGCTGGGCCCTGCCAGACAGTCCAGGGCAAACCGCTGTCTCCGCGGAGAGCAGAAAAATGTGGAAACTCCTGAGCGAGGCCATGAATAATGCAGTGCCCTGTCCCGGCGGAGGCAGCTGCCGGCGCAAACTCGTGAGCCCTGCGGACAACATTGCAGCATCTCATGTGACGAGAGAGCTCGCCACAGGGGTGGCCCCCGGAAGCCCGTCCCCCGGCACGTGGGGCTCTTGGTCCTGGTCTGTGCTGCCTTGTGGGGGGGGGGGGCAGGGGCCTGGCCCGGGGCTGCTGCAGGGAGGAGAGGCACGGAGCAGTGGCGCCTGAGCACTCGGGCTTTCTGAGGAACGCTGGCCGTCCCGGGGGCAGCTGGGCCTTGGCCTCCAGAATTCTCCTGAACTACCTAAGCACAGAGGAGAAAGGGGTCTCCGAGGCCCACATGTCTTTCCCAGAATGTGTTGGCTCCGAGGCCTGCAGAGTCGGAACCAGCGTCCATGGCCGTGCCACCACCCTCTCAGCTTATACCAGCGTTGTGGAGAAACGTGCCTGTGCTCGCGGGAGAGGGGCTGCCACACTGACCCACCGGGGCCTGTGCCTCTCCTCTGCCTCCGTGGCTGTTTCCAGAAGGCAGTGGGGCAAGAAGCTGGACAGGCACATGCCAGCGGCCAGCCCCCATGGGGCAGGTGGGGCAGAAAGGCTTAGACCAAAGCCGGTGTTTGGCAGCATCACTGAGCTGCTGGATCAAGCCGTCCCTGAAGCTGGAACCTCTGGACCTGTCAGCTGCAGGGGCTGCGACAGGCCCGAGGGCAAGCCCAGGGGCACGCTGGGTGTAAGCTGAGAGGGTAGTGGCACGCCCTGGAAGCCCTGCCCTGGCCAAACGGGGCCTGGGTGTGCCCTGCAGGCCCGGCAGACTCCAGCTGCACGAGTAGCCTCGGGGCACCGCCTGGGGCAACGCGCCTGCAGGCTGTGGTGAGATTCCTTTGTATGCTAACTTCGTGTGAAAGAACGTCTGAAAGGACGGTGAGTCTGGCTGGAGAGCGGCTGTCCTCGCTCCGGGAGGCCTGTCTGCGCTCTGGTGTGCCCCAGCGGGGAGCTGCTCCCGCCGCGGGAACAGCCGCGGTTGATCCAAGCTTCCTCCTTCAGAGAAAAACCAGAAGCGTCCACTCCGCAGCCCGGGCCCGGCAGGTGCGGCGCCCGCCTGCCCCTGACTCACGGCCGGCGAGTCACGTCTGTCTCACTGGCGCGAGGAGCTGCTTATTCACGGCGGGAGACGCCACGTGGGTTTGCCCCTTTGCACCGCAACTTGAAAAAATTGGGTTTATTCCCTGGAAAAGTATAATCAGCAAAACAAAACCCCAGTGATGGGGGCTCTGTGCTGTTTGCAGCATGGTGAAAGGTCATGCAGAAGCCCACCGGGAGCCTTGGGACATGCCAGGGAGCCCAGAACAGGCCTGACTGGGCAGCTGGGGTAGCCCAGAGGCCCCCGAAAGTCTCACTTAGAGGAGAGCGTTTGTCAAATAAACCCCAGGCGCCCACGCCGTCCGGGAGCCCAGTCCACGGGGCGCCGGGCAGCACTGTCCCGGGGAGGCTGCCACTGTCCCTCGGGCGCATGAGGCACCGGAGAAGCAGCACCCACAGCCTGGCCCAGCGCCAGGGAGCCCTGCCGGGCAGGGGCCAGAGGGGGCTTGGAGCGGGCAGGGGAGGGGAGGGCGTGGGACTGGCTCAGACGGGGGTCTCTGCGAGCACAGCTCTTGCTGTGGGGGGCACCCGCCAGCGATCCCGTCCAGGAGAGCCAGGGAAGGGGCCTCTCGAGCACAGCTGCTGGCCGCGAGACCTCCCCTGGCAGCCCTTCGGCCCCGGCCCCCGGGCCTGCATGGCTCAAACCTGGGCTCACGCTCCCGGCTCTCAGCCCCATTTACGCTGCAACAGCCTGACCTCAGCGTCCCTGCAGCTGGCCAGATGTGGCGGGCGAGCCAGAGGCCTGGGGAGGGCGGTGCGTAGCGTCGGCCGGGCCAACGCAGGCCTGTGCAGCTGGCTCCGCGGCGTGTCCCCGCTGAGTGTGGCGCGCTCGGCCGCCTCAGGAAGCTGCTGGCGTCTCCCTCCCACTTCTGGGGTCTGCGTCCGTGTGAGAAACCTGTGTTTAAGGGGCCTGACAGGCAGATGGGAGCCGGGCGCGGGCCGGGCGGGGAGCGGCCTGACAGCCGCCGGCCATCTGGCCGGGAGGCGGCCACGGGGATCGGCACACGGTCGATTTGCCAGGGGGACGCAGCTAACATCCAAACGAGCGGGTGTCCGCCCCCAGCTGCGTGGGCTCTGCCACCGTCTCCGGGGCCAGCAGCCGCCTGCGAGCCGCAGGTCCAGGCTGGGTGTGGGCCTGGCCCGAGGGCCACGTGGATGGGCGGTGCAGCCCCCTCACGTCCAGGGGAAGGGCAAGCCCCGGCAGCCGCTCAGCGTGGGGGCTGACCCAGGGAGCCCCTGGAGGGATGTCCCAAGAGCTGGATGTCCACCTGTGAGCAAGGCCAGAGCACAGCTCCGGGGGCCTGACCTGGGGCCCTGACGGCCATGAGGACCCAGGGGTGCCCAAGGGAGCGGGCATGCTGGGCCTGGGGGTGAGGGACAGGCGGGCTGGCCGGGCCGAGGAGGGGCCCTGGAGGGGACTCCCCCTCACACACACCCCCATACCCTGCCCAGGGCTCTGGAGGCCGAGTCAGGACGAGGGTCTCCCCCAGAGCCTGGCCAGTCCCTCAGGCACTTCCTGTGTCAGGCAGGTGGGCAGCCTGTGTGCGCAGAGCAGCCAGCGTCCACCTTTGTGGGTTTCTCCCTGTGAGGAGCAGGTGAGCATGGCACGTGCCCAGCAGCCGAGGGGCTCCCAGTGCCCTGAGGGCTTATGGGCTCAAGCCTGATACCTCGGGGCCAGGAGGCAGGCCCAGCCCCCACCCCAAGAGCCTCGCGGGCAGACGTCTCAGCCGAGAAAATCGGTACCACAGGGAGAGGGGAGGTGCCTCTGCGACCCAGCAACCCTGTGCCCCGGCGCCGGCCCCCACCAGCCACCCACCCCGCCCCTCTTGCCACGCAGCTGGCGATTTGGGGGAGAGATTTGTGTCCATTACACTCAGCAGAAATACGGATAGTCAGTCACGGCAGTCCTGTGTGTGCGCAAGTGTGTGCACGAGGGTACGTGTGTGCATCGTGTGCAGGGGTGTATTGCATGCCGTGTGCACACGCGTGTGTGTGCATGGTGGGTGTGTGCATACGAGTGTGCACGCGGTGGGTGTGCTGAATCACAGCCAAAGTGGAAGTCGCCCCGACTCTAGGGCGTGGTCCGAGACCAGGCTGGGGCCGGCAGTGTGGACGGAGGCCATGGCGGGAGCTCAGGGGCCAGCGGGCGCCGGGCACATCAGCACGCTGTGCACGGTGCTCTCTGGAGGACAGGAGAGGGAGTGGGTCACGCCTGGCCTGGGGTCTGGCCGGGCCTCCGCCTTGCAGGCCCAGAGCCGTAGCTGCTCTGTCCCGGGAGTGAAAGGCCAGGTTGTGGCACTGGCCTCAGGCCACACTCACAGAGCTCCTGGACTAGAGGGCGCCGGGCGGCTGTGCTCTGGCCCGGCCTCGGCACTGTCGGGAACGGCCGGGAGGGGTGGCTGCCCAGGGCAGAGTCAGCCTGGTGGGGAAGCTCTGACAGGCCCGTCCACCGACGGCACAGCTCAAGTCCCGGGCCGGCTTCTGATGCTGACCCGGCCCTGGGCAGCCACGCGGCCCCTGGGAAGGCCTGCATCCCCGCTGGCAGGCTCAGACCACAGCCCGGGGCTCCGACGACAGTCCCTGTAGGACTCTGACTCAGAGTTTTGTGAGCCTGAGAGGGTTGGTGAGGACACTAGGGGTCATGTTCCTTGAGAAATCTGAAGAGCCCCCCTCTGCTCCCAGGAAAGCTGGCATGTGTGGCCTGCAGGCCCGGCTGCCTAGCCCCAGGATGGGGCCCTCAGGATGGGGCCCTCAGGTCGGGGGACTGCCAGCCAGTGAGGCGTCCCCCACGCGCTCCCGGACAGGGACCCACAGCCACTGGGCTGTCCAGGACATTGCCACACACGAGCTCCAGCCAGCAACGGCCGTGGCGGGAAGGCGGGGTGGGGGGCAGGACGATGCCCTCCCCTCCCCACTTACGAAGTGGCTTTATGGGCTTGTTTGGAGGGAGCCACAGGCGGTGGGGGGGCTTGGGGGATGGGGGGAACACTGCTTTCCTGCTGCCAGCGGCGTCGCTGAAGGCTCAGCTGCGCCCCAGTGTGGTGCAGCGAGGAGCTGGCCAGAGGCTGGACCGCGAGGCCGGGTCCCAGGCTTCTCAGCAACAGGAAACCCTCCCTTGGGGTGACATGACCACACACGGCCTGCGGTCGCAGGGCAGGAGTGGGCGCGGACTCCCACACACCCCACAATTGCAGGGCTTCGGGACACGAGCGCGACCTGAGGTGTTCTCAGCCCCGGCCCCCCAGGAACAGCGGGTTCTTACTGTGACAGAAAAGCTCAGTGTGGGTGTTTGGGGAAACAAGCTCACAACTTCTCTGGGGTGAAACCAATCGCGAGAAAGCATGATTATTTGCGCTAGTGAAGACCCGGAGCCCCACGCCAACTTCCTGCTCGCTTACCGCGCCAGGGCCCCGGGGCCCTGTCCGTTCCTCACCCGGCAGAGGGGGGGGGAGCGTGGGGGGGCCACCGGGGAGACGGGGGGAGGGGGGGGGCGCGTGGGGGGGCAGCCAGGCCTCTGGCCCTGCAGGTCGCTGGGAAGGCGCGGGGTGCTGACCTGATACCCCAGAGGCCCCAGGAAGACTAGCACGAGAGAAAGAGGCTGGACACTCCTGACTGAACCCACAGAGGCGCTTTCCCAAACCCTCGCTTCTGGCCCTGAAACCATTCGCTAACCCCCACTAATTGCCATTTGGCCTCAGGAGCCTCCTGCTCCTCCCCCGTCCCTGCTGCGTGCAGGGGCAGCCGGACCCTGGGTCTGCGCGGCCAGGCTCCTGGTGGCCCTGCCAACTCCCGAGGCCCACCTACCCCTGGGCCCTGGCAGCCTGTGCCTCGGAGAGGGCACACCAGCTGGACTGTTGCTGACCCGCGGGGGGTGGAGGGGCTCCCAAGGTGCCTGTCGGGGGAGAATGTCTCTTGTCTGGGAACGGAAGCCCCTCTGGATGAGGAGAGGGCCTTGTCCGCCCCCCGTGACCCGCACCACCGGACCGTGCCGCCTGTCTCCAGGGCCTCAGCCCCTCGGGCTTCCTCTTTAAATTAATCTTAAATATGATCACTGTTGTCCACTGGGCCTCATCAAGCAAAACAAGTAAAATCATGGGCTTGATGTGCCTGCCACACATTCAAATGATAAACACATAACAAGAACGACGCTTTCAATTTCTCCCTATGCGGGGTCCCGGGCCGTGCCCAGTCGCAGCGCCTCGGCGCCCAGGTGACCGCACCCGCGGGCAGAGACAGACATCGCTGAAGGGATGGCGCCATCTAGTGTCCATGACCACTCATGATACGGAGGCCAGGCGCTGGAGACTGGCTCCCTTTATCCCGCAGGAACATTCCAGAATGAGATAGTCGTCCTGGTTGCACAACTTCGTGAATACACTAAAAACCACTGGGCGGCACATGTTGAAGGCATAAACGACAGGTCGACGTTCTAAGTGTTAGTAAAAGAACGATGTGAGAGGAACAGAGAGCAAACTGCAACTCTCTCAGGGTGAACAGAATGGCGCAGCTGGCAGGGCTCTTTGTCTTTGCTTTGCCTTGGGACTTGAAGTCTACACCCTGGAGCCAGCGCCTCAGGGCAGGAGCAGCCGCCCCCGGGCACTAGCCCCGCCAAGCCCCAGGAGCCACTGCCCGGGCCCCTTTACCTGGCGTCTGGAAGCTGCAGTTTTCAGGCTGCTAGTCCCCGAAAGTGCGCCCAGGCTGGTTACACAGATGTGAGGCGTGTGGCGCAGACGTGGCGCCAGCGCCCGTGGGTGGGGCTGGGTGGAGACATCTGAGCCTGGGGAGGAGGAGGCACCTGCTGCCGGCCGCCCTCAGCCACAGAGACACCCCCGACGCTCACCACCCGCCAGCCCTCCAGCCCCCAGATGGGACTGATCAGGGCAATTATTTTGTGAAGGCCTTTGTCAGTGGATTCAAAATAACCAGAAACAGTAATTATTATTATTTAGGATTCAAGTGTTAATTTTCCAGCTGAGCTGCAGCCCGGGCCTCATGCAGCCACAGGTGACGGGAAGGCGCCTGAAAGGGGTGCCTGCCAGGGACACGGGGCCAGCGGCCCTCATGCCAGGGGGTCCGGGTCTTCCCAGGCCAGCAGAGCACAGGCCCCGCCTGCCACCCACCCCAAAGGCCTGGGCTGCACAGAGCAGCCTGGCCCAGGGCGAGGCGACGCCCTGCCTATCCCAGCTGCCCAGGTCGGGCACCTTGTCCAGCTCGCTCTGCAGGCACCAGCAAGGCCGGGCCCCGGGAGCAGGCTCCCCACGGCCCGTGCGTCAACAGGAAGTGGACTCCATACTTGGAGGCCATTTCCTCGAACACACCCCGACATTTTTCACTATGAAGCCCTCAAGCATGTACAAATGGCCAAGTTGCATCACCCCCGACCACTCGGGCCCTCCTGCACCGCTCTCGGCCCTGCTGGAGGCGCCGGCGGGGCTGTGAGCGCGTCAGACCTTTGCCGCCTGGTTCCTGCCAGATCCGCCTTCCCACCAGCCCTCAGCCCCTCAGTTAATAAACTGGGGGAACCTGCCCACGGGTGAGTGGATGATCTGCCTCCATCCAGAAAGCCCAGATCCTTCTTTTAAAGCCTGTTTACCTCCACCGAATATAAAATTAAATGAGGCTTGTGCTCATTTTTCAAAAAATACACTTTTCCCAGCTGCAAAACTGTTGGCAGAGCCAACAGCAGGCACGACCCCTGGCCCGAGCTGACGTGGGCTGGGAGGCGCCCAGAGGTCCAGGCTGGGGGCGAAGCCCCCCCACGTCTAACCCGGCAGGGGGCTCACCAACCTGTGTTGACAGCAAGCCATCCCCGCCACATCGGTCCATGCCTGAAGCCTTGGCATCTCTGCCAAGTGCCCGACACCCCGGGGAATTTGAGACCGAGCGAGTCCGGCCATCCTGGAACCAGCCCTCAGGTCTGGCAGAACCAGGGAAGGTGCCGTGGGCTGTAGCGGGCGATGAAGGCAAAAAACGGAGTGGCTGTGTACCCCGGGGCCCTGGCTCTGAAGCCCAGGCAGGGACACGGGGCCAGCGGCCCGCATGCTGGGCCCTGAGTGCTGGGTGGGGCCTTGGGCGAGCCTCCCCCAGGCCCACCTGGGGTCACATGGGGGCGTCAGGTCATGCTCCCCCTCACCTCATTCACCTGCAAGCAGTCTCCGCCTGGAGCACCCGGACACCTGCCCCAACCCCACGCCCCCTGCAGCGCCCCGCCCACCAGGGGGGCCCCGCCCATGGGAGGTTGGTTCTTCTGCTGGCACAGGGGCTGCAGGGACACAGCTGTGCTTCTGCTGATGAGCGTGCACTCACACTCACACCCACACACACTAACAAGCTCTTTCCCTGAGACCGTGACAAGTAAGTGCCGCGGGAGCTCAGGGCCCCGGAGCTGAGGCCACAGGTCGGGCCCGGCGCCAGGACACAGTCATCACTCCCCGGGGAGGAACAGCGGGGGAGGTGGAGAGCCTGGGCAGGACAGAGAACCGGCTGAGCCCCTGCCAGGCCGCCCCAGCTGGCCTGCTCCTCCAGCCTGCGCGCCACGGCCCCATGGCTGGGTGAGCCGCCCCCACCACCCGTCACTTCACGCGGTGAAGGTGACGCGTGGTGGGAGAGCAAGGGGCACGGAGCCGAGCCGCTAACGTGCAGAAGCTGGGGTGCCCCTCACAGCCGGGGGGTCCCCATCCAGACCAGCCGCGGGGGGCCAGGTGGGCTGTCCACTCTCCGGCTGGCCTCTGCTCAGGCCACAGGGCGGCAGCTCCAGCCGGCGGCCTGCAGGCCCGCGGTGGCCGGTGTGCGGGCGTGTGAGCCGCCCGACTGCTGTCAAGATACAGTTCAGACATGAGGGTGAAAATACAAATTATGCTTTGAAAAAATGTGCAAGTGGTGGCAGAGTGAAAAATAACACCTAAATCAAAACAAGCGCTAGGTTGTGGGCGTGGGTGTTTTCTCAAATTTCAATTTGTCCTCGGCTGTTCCCGTATGTTCATGTAATAAGTAGTTCTGGCTAAACATTTTCATTACAGAAAATTCTAAACAAAAATAGTATAATGAACCCCCTTGTGCCATCGCCCAGCTTCAAAACTGCAGCATGTGACCCCAGCACACGCGCTTGCGCCACGCTTCAAAATACCTGATGCCGCGTCCTGGCCACATGGGGCCTGAGCTCTGGCCACAGCCCCTGCCCAGGCCATCCTGTGAAGACATGGGTGGCACTATGGTCTCTGCCCCCGGTTCCCGGGCGCCTGGGCTGGAGACTAGTCCCGAGGGCTGCCCAGCAGGGTGACCCTCTGGGGGCTACACACTGACACCCCACCGCAGTGTGGGAGGCCTGGGTTTCCTCGTCCTTGCCTACTGCCTTTGCTGTGATAGACCTTTTTTTTCAAAAGATTTATTTATTTAGGCACACAAGAACTGGGGTACAGGCCAGAGATGCAGGGTGTTGAGAGGATTCACCAGAGACAGAGTGGGGAGCAGAACAGGCAGATGGACTCGAAATACACTGCTGAGGGGAGCAGCGGGGAGACAGGAGAAGACGCTCTGCTGTGCCCTGTGCGTCAGCTCCTGGCCGGGGATCGAACTCAGGTCACAGCGGCTGCAGACAGTTGATAGCGCTGAGACTTGACCACCACCCCCACCCCCCCCCCCCCCACCCCCCCCACCCCCCCCACCCCCACCCCCACCCCCACCCCCGCACGCCACAACGCAGCAGGGGCCCTGGCTGTGTGCAGGGCTCAGCCTGGGGCCTTTCCGGAGCATCCCAGGCCCTGGGGTCGGGAGCTGCCAGAGAGCATGCTGAGGGCCGTTTCTCGCCTTCTGGAAGAGCTTGTGAAGTGCCCTCGCTCTTCTGAGTGTCTGGGGGATCTCCCCACGCCTTTGTGGGGAACAGCTTTTCTTTGTGGCAAGCTTTAAAATCACGGATTCTCTCTGCTGCGGTCATTCACCAGGCCCAGCTCTTCAGCCAGCTGCTTTTGCCCTGTTTTTCAAGGACGTTGTCCCTCTCACCTAAATGATTGAGTTTGTTGGCGAATGGTCGCCTCATTCTCGTACAACCTTTCCAATTTCGGCAAAGCTGGTAGTGCTGTTTTCTCTTTCCTTTCTGATTTTGCCCATTTGAGTTTTCCTCTTTGTATTTCTGGTTGACCCAGTGAGCAAAGTTTTGTCAGAGCTGCTGATCCTTTCCAAGAGCCAACTTTTGGTTTTGCAGATTTTCTGTAGTTTCTCATTTTCTACCTCATGTATTTCCATTCCAGGCACTGTTTCTTGCCTGACTGCTGCCCGATTTACCTTGTCTTTGTCACGCCTTATCTTCCAAGGCTGCAGCGAGGGTTTTTTCATTACTGCCGTTTGAGCCGTAAAATTCCCTCTGATCGCTGCGCTGGTCCGAGCCCACAAACCCCAGATGTTCACCCGATCACGTGTTCCCGCTTCCCTGGGATTTCATCTCGGAGCGACTGGCAGCTCAGGGGCAGCTGCCCCCCCACCGCCCTGCCTTCCCGTCTGGGGCGCGGGCTCCGACCGACCGGCCGCCCGCGGGACCCCCCCGCACCCCCCGCACCCCCCCGGCCCCCTCGGCCCCCGCGCGCCCCCCCCAGCGAGCCCCTTCCTGCACCGGCCGCTGCGCGGGTGGGGGCCCCGGGAGGGGCGGGGCCAGAGGAGGAGCGCCGGGAGGGGGCGGGGCAGGGGCAGGGCCGGGCGCGGCGGGCCGGGGAGGCGGGCGGAAGGAGGGCCCCGGGAAAGGCGGGGCGGGGCTGGGAGGAGGGGCGGGAGGCGGAGCCCCGGGGCACGGGGCGGGGCGTGGCCGCCCGCGGAGGAGGGACGGGGACGGGCCGGGGCCAGACCGGCTTCCACACCACCACCCCCCGACGCGGGGCATGCCGGGACTCGTAGTTCTCTAGGCGCCGGAACCGGCTCGTGACGCAGTCGGTGGGACAGCCGCCGCGTTGTATGCCGGGATTCGCAGTGCATGATGGGGGCGACGGCCCGCGTTGCATGATGGGACCTGCGGCCCCACGACGCCGGCGTTCGCGGGTAAATGGCGCTGGTTATACAGTCCCCGCCGTGTGCGGCCCCGCGGCTTAAGCCCCAGGACGTCGCCAGTCCCCGCGGCTGCCACGGCGCTTCTCGCGCTCCGCGCCGGCCTGTGTTTACACGCGGCCGCGCCTGCGCACGCACGCGCGTGACGTCACGCGCTCTCCCGGAAGTGGGCGCGGGCCGCAGTGGCGGGTGGAAGCCGGTGCCGGAGCGGGAACTGCGGGGCCGCCGCCGCCGCCTGGCCGAGGTCGCCCGCCCGCCATGGGCGCCGAGCCCTGAGCCGCGCCCGCCGCTGACGCGCAGCGCCCGCCGGCCCCATGGAGGCGCCGCCCGCCGGCCGCGTCCCCGCCGACGGCTCCCCGTCGGCGGCCGTGGCCGAGGTGCGCTGCCCGGGCCCCGGGCCGCTGCGCCTGCTCGAGTGGAGGGTGGCGGCGGGCGCGGCCGTGCGCATCGGCTCGGTGCTGGCCGTGTGCGAGGCCGCCGCCTCCGCGCAGCCCGCCGGGCCCGCTCCTGCCCGCGCCGAGCGCAGGCTGAGGTCGGAGCGCGCCGGAGTGGTGCGGGAGCTGTGCGCCCAGCCGGGCCAGGTGCTGGCCCCCGGGTGAGTCCCGGGGGGAGCCTGGGGGGCGCCGGGCGGGGCCCGCACGGGGGTCCCGAGCCCGAGCGGGACTCTGGGTCTGGGCGACAGCCCGGATGACGTGCGGGCCCGGAGAGGTGCTAGGGCCGGCCGGGGTCCTGGCCAGAACAGCCCCGGAGGGGCTTGGTCTGGAGGGGAGGGGCCGAGCACGGGGCAGGAAGCGGAGGAGCGGCCGTGGGATCTGGGGAGACGAGTTCCTGCAGACGTGCAACTGAAATTGCAGCCCTGAGAGAGGACAGCTGTGCCGACTCCTTCAGGAAGGGGGTCCCCTCCCCGGGACCAGCGTTTGTAATTGAGGTAGCCCTGAGGGCAGTGAGTACAAGAAGGGGTGCAACCTGGCAAGGGTAGTTCAGCTGTGTCTCCTGGCGGGGCTCTCCCGGTCAGTACCTGCGTCTCAGCCTCATAAAGGGCCTTGTTGTGAAGCTTGTGGGTGTGCGTCTTGACAGCTGCTGTGGGCTCTGGGGCTGGGTTGACATGGGGTGACCCACGTAGCTGTTGTGGTGTTGGGAACAGGCACCAGGGCAGGTGAGTGGCCATGGTAGCAGGTCCTCTGCCGGCCACCTGTTCCCCTCACCCCAGTGCGAGACCCTCCAGTGCTGAGTGTCTGCTCGTCCTTGGGAGGCGTCTGGAGGTGTGCCTTCAGCGGGAAACTGGTGGGGCAGGCACTGGCTGGGGCTTCCTTCAGAAAGATGGGGCTGGCTGTGGCCAGGCCTGCACCCGTGTCCCTCAGTACTCTTAAGTCCCCTCTGCCTGTCCGCCATGGGGCCTGCCGCGCCTGTAGGACTGTCAGCTGAGAGTGGTGTGGCGGCCTGTGGTGGGCCTTGGCAGCCCAGGATCTGACCTGTGGACGGGTCCTAGTGAGTGGGGCTCTTGCTGGGGCTGACACGAGCCTCGATGGATGAGGTGACCCCCACAGTGAGGGGGCTACGCTTGGCTGCAGTGGTCTCAGTGGTGTTGGCTGCAGTGCGGCTGGGGCCGCACCTGACAAGTGTGTTGATCTGAAATGGAGTCGCCTATTCCCCTGTGCTTGGTTCTCTGTAGAGGCAGGAACTCCATCCGCTCCAAGGAAGGAGCTTGGGTCCAGGAATTCGGGGCACCCTCTGCCAGGTGGGCTCAAGGGCCCTGCTGTTCTTGATGCGCTGGGCTCATTCCCGGTGGTTGGCCTTGGTGTGCACAGTGCCCGGATGTAGCCAGTGAGCCCAGGGGCGGTCTGCCCCAACCCCAGGCCTGAGGGCGTCCTGGCGCTTCGGCCCCTTCCCTGGGAAGCCCTGTTCCCCCAGTGGGGTGCACCCTGCAGAAGCTGGCGGGGGGCACAAGCGGCCCCTGACTCTCCGTCTCCCTTAGGGTACAGGCACGAGCAGGGCCAGGTTTGGATGCTCCTGTTTTCAGGAAAGCAACTTGTGTAGAAACTGTAAATCATGATTTTCTCCAGGGAAAGCAGAGAGGTCAACGCTGGTGGCTGGCATCTGGGCCGGGCTGGTGGGGAGGGTGCCGCTGGCGTCCCCCCAGGCAGTGCTGCGGGGTGCTGAGCCGCAAACTTGGGTGTCTCTGCCTGCCCCGCCCTGCGCATGTCTGCAAAGACAGGGGGCTCCAGCACTCGTTTGGCCTGGTGCTTCCTACAACTCCCTTCCCTCCTGCACCATCCACTCTCTTAGGGGCCGTTTCGGCCCACAGGGAGGCACGGGAGGAGGCCTGGGCTGCGCACTGACTTGGGCCCTGCAAAGCGCTTCTCGGCTCTTTGCCCGCTTCCCTAAGTGGGCTGTCTCTGCGCTGCTGGGCTGGGACCTCGTGTGGGAGAGGACCATGATGACAGCCCTGGGACTCGAGGCAGTCACGGTCCCACTGAGGGGCCCAGGGTCTGCCCAGCACCGAGCCGGCCTCTCCTCCATCTTCAGCAACACAGGAGCTCCAGAAACGGAGTGTGCGCTCCAGGGACTGACCATCTGGTTTTATTTCCTGGCTTCGCCTTCCCAGAGTCGGTCAGCGGGCGGCAGGGGTGCTAGGGGCCCCGTGCTGCTCACTCCTCGCCCACCTCGGGCACCCCGCGCCCGGGGGTATCCGGTGCTCGCCATAGAGCCCATGCGCCGGGCCTTCTCACTGCCCCCTTCTGCCCCCCGTGGTGGGGCTGCCCTGAAGCAGGTCCACTGTAGTCACCCTCACCCTGGCCCCACCGGTCTCATTGCCCGGGTAAGAGCTTTCTTACCGGGGACACAGGAAGTTGAGTAAGTCGGGCTGCATCACGATCAAAACTCGGCCTGCAGAAAACCCTTCGGGGCTGGGGCCGGGCACTCACTTCCTGTTCGTGTTTGGGGGACGTTGGTCAAACCCCAGCCTACAGTTGTAGTTTAAAGTGTGTGACGAGAACACGCACCAACTGCCTGCCCGCGCCTGCTGGGCCCTTGGAGGGACCTCAGCAGCTGCCGCTTTGGGTGTGCCCTGCGTGTGCTCGGCACTGGCGGCCTCAGAATCACAGTGCTGGAAGCATCGGGCCATGGCCGTCGGTTGTCAGGCTGTCCAGCGGGTCTGTGCCTGTCGCACCCAGCCCGGCATCCCAAGGCTCGGCCTCTCCAGCGGCCGGGGCTGGGGGAGGACCGCGTGAGGTGACAGCTGGATGTGGCCTCGGACTCTGAGAATGGGCCCAGGTCCTTTGCCCGGTCCACCCTGCAGAGAGCCCCGCGGCCCTCTGGCCCCTGTGCCGTGGTCCCCGGCTGCTTTGCGTCGGTGGCTCTGCCTAGGCAGGCGGGGCACCCCAGTTGAGGGTGGCAGGGTCGGTGGGCGTGGATTGTGTCTGGGAGGCGAGGCACTGGGGCATGCCTCCCCTGTTTCCCAGGGGTCCCCTTAAGTCTCCAGGGAGTCAGGAAGGCGCCGCCCTCCCGGCAGGCAGGGGCCTTGGCACCCCAAGTGCGTGGCTGGCTGTCCACCTCCAAAGGCTGCCGCAGGGCCGCCGTGTGGACGGGAGCCTACAGGAAGGAGCGGCGTGTACGTCCCAGGAAAGCGGAGCGTTGCCTGAAACGTGCAGCTCTTGGCTCTCCCTCTGGGTGGGAGCTGGCTCCCAGGGGTGGGGAGGGCAGTGAGAGGACCACTGCTAAGAGCCGCGGCCCCCGACGCCCGTGCCGCCCCGAGTGCACGCCCCATGCCGTGCGGCTCACCGCCCGCTGCTGGTAACCGTCTGTCTCCGCCAGGGCCGTGCTGGCGCGCCTGGAGGGATGCAGCCACCCGGTGGTGATGAAGGGCCTGTGCGCCGAGTGTGGCCAGGACCTGACCCAGTGAGTGCCGCGTGCCCCTGCTCTGTTCTCTGGCTTTGGAGGGCACCGGGGTCTATCTGGGGCTCCCCCGGGGCAGGGGGTGGTTCGCAGCAGTCATCCAGCCCCTCACTCGGGGCCCAACCTGCCGTGTGCCTTGCGGCATCCGCCAGCACCTCGCCCGGCTGTGTGCCTCAGACGCCGCCACCTCGCGGCCCCTCTCGCCCCAGGCTGCAGAGCAAGAACGGGAAGCAGCAGGCCCCGCTGTCCACGGCCACTGTGTCCATGGTGCACAGCGTCCCTGAGCTGATGGTGAGCTGTGAGGTGAGTCCCGCGAGGCTGACGGGGGTGGGGGCGCCCAGGCTGGAGGGGCCGCAGGAAGGTCGCCCTGCTCTCCTCCGGGCCTCGGCCCTGGTGTTTCTGTGCTGCTGAGCTTCCGACAGACGGAGCGTGTGTGGGCAGTGCACCCACACCTGCCCACCCCCGCTCAGTGTCTGGGACCCGCCCGGTCACGTCGGGGGGCTGCCCCGGGACCCTGGCCGTGCCTGCTCTCACAGCCTCCCCTGTCGGCCGGCGCTCGGTGCAGCTCCACGCTGCGGCGCCTGTCTGAGCGCGTCGCGTCCCTCATCTGCCCCCTCTTCCCGCAGCAAGCCGAGCTCCTGGGGCGGGAGGACCAGCAGCGGCTGCACCGGGACCGGAAGCTGGTGCTCATGGTGGACCTGGACCAGACCCTGATCCACACCACGGAGCAGCACTGCCCACAGATGTCCAACAGGGTGGGTGGCGCCCAAGCCGGAGAGGACGGTGCGGGGGAGCCGGGTGTGCTGGGGGGAGTCCTTTGACTCTTTCCGTCTGTAGTTCTCTTGGAGGGGAGAAAGCGAGGGCCCCGGACATGGCCGCGGAGCCCTGAGTGTGCGTGTCTGTGCACTGCTCCCACTCCGGCCGCGCCTCAGCTCCTGGCGTCTGGGGCGGGTGTGGGTGTCCGGGCCAGCCTTGAAGCCCCGGGCACAGGCCATCCGGGCACGCCGTGCGTGTTGTCGGGGAGAGATACGGCTGTCACCCGACAGCCTGCGCCCAAGTCGTGCAGTCTGCGGGGCAGCTCCCCCTCAGCATGTGCCAGCCTTGGGCCCGTCAGGAGGCGCTGGGGCGGGCGGTGGTGCTGCCAGGAGCCCTTCCCGCCTGTGATGCCAGGCGTTCCCAGGAAGGGGCACAGGGGCAGCTGCCGGGAGCCGGCCTGGCCTGGGGTGCGCCGGGTGGCTCTGTGCTCACCCTGGCGGGCGCCGTCTCCCCACACCACCCACAAAAGCTGCGTCTGTGCAAGGATCTGGGTCGGGCCTGCTTGTGCATCCCGCGTGTCTGACAGTCTCTGAGCGGCTCCGCCCTGCCTTTGACGGGGGCGTTGTGCCAGCTTTACGAGCGCATGAGCTCGTCCTAGAGTGCCCTTTCTCAGCCCGTGGCCCGCGATGAGCTCGCGCCAGCCGCCCCCAGGCCCCTGCCCCAAGGCCCGTCCGGCCGAGCCCCGCAGCTCAGGCTTTTGCAGGGCGTGTGCGCCCAGCCTCTGGACTTTGCCCCTATGGGCCAGAGTGAAAATCAGACTTCGCTGCTTGAAAGAAACAAGTAAGCTGCGTAGGAGAAGAAACTGCACATCCCGTGGCTGGTCACGCTGGCGAGGAGGCCGCTCAGCCCAAGGGCCTGTCACCGTCTGCCCGAGCCCCGCCCCCCAGAGCGTTTTGGCTCAGCCGCTGCTGTGTGGGGCTGCTTGCTGGCCCTGGAGGCGCCGCCCTCGCGTCCGCTCTCAGCACCGTCCCCGGAGGCACACGGGTCCGTGGGCTCGTCTGCTGCGGCACAGCCGGCATCTTGGTGCGGCCGCCCTCCTGGGCCCTGCAGAGGTCACGTGCGGTGGCTGTGGCGATGGAGGCACTACCCGCAGGCGGTCAGCCATGGCGACTGGGCACTGCTGGGGGTCACTGCTGGCCCTGCAGCAGAGGCCATGCTGCTCCCAGCACCTCAGGGGTGTCTGCCTGGCGGGTCAGTGGCCTGCCTGGACCTGGCGTGGGGCCAGGGGCGGGCATGGGGTGCTGACGGGGTCCCTTTTTTCAGGGCATCTTCCACTTCCAGCTAGGCCGGGGTGAGCCTATGCTGCACACCCGCCTGCGGCCGCACTGCAAGGGCTTCCTGGAACGGGTGGCCCGGCTGTACGAGCTGCATGTCTTCACCTTCGGCAGCCGGCTGTACGCACACACCATCGCAGGTGAACCCATGCCCCTCGCGGCAGGCGGTCTCCTGGGGCCAGGTGGGGCCGGGGCAGGCAGAGGGCAGCTCAGGAGGGGCCAGGCTGGCCCTGGCTGCAGGGTGGGTGCTGAGGCGGGAGTGGTAGGCAGGTACACGAGGCCATGCTGGAGCCAGCTGCTGCGGAGGACGGGGCGGGGCAGCCCGCAGGCCTGTGTCCCCTGTCCACGAGGCAGCCAGGCTTCCCCCCGCCCCTCAGAGACAGGCTGCCTCGTTCACTAGCTCCCAGGTCCCGCAGGTGAGGTCCAGCCTCCCCTGTCTAGGCGGTGCTGCAGGTGGCATGACGTGCAGGAGCTGTTGTGGGCCGGCACCCGGAGGCGGCACCAGCGTGGTGCTGGGTGCTGATCCCCAGTGAGCACCCACTGCCCAGCTCAGGGCTGTGTGACCTTGTCCCCTGCTCTTTCCACAGGCTTTCTGGATCCTGAGAAGAAGCTTTTCTCTCACCGGATCTTATCGAGGGACGAATGTATCGACCCGTTTTCTAAGACGGGGAACCTCAGGTGTGTGCCCCGTGGCACAAGGTGCCACCCCGTTGCCCCGGCCCCGCACCCACCTGGCCCTGGAGCGGCGAGCCTGGGCCCTCCTTTCCACGCCTGCCCCCTCTGGGGCCCTGTGTGTGCGGAGGCCCTGACCGGCGGTGGGGACGACAGCCTGGCGGGCCTCCCAGGGCTGCGCTGAGCCAGGTGGCCACTGCTGCTCGCATCTCCACCTCGGCAGGGCCTGCCCGGGGTCGGCCTCTCGGGCTGTGTTTTCTCGGGGCCTGTCTGGGCGCCCGGGGCTCCATCACCCGAGGCCTCCTGTCCTCGGTGCTTCCACACCGAGGAGAGCCTTTCCTGCTCCTGCGGGGCCCTGCAGCAGCATTGCCCCACTGCTACCTGGAGGGAGCCGCTGCGTCCCGTCCCTCCGCAGTGAACTGTCCCATGGACATGGCTCCTAGGAGGTTGGGTGGTGGCAGCTGTGGTCTCGTAGTCTTTGTTCAGTGCGGCCGTCCTCCTCCAAGACGGCTCACGTCAGACTCGCGCATCCCCGGAGGGGACCTGCCCCAGCTTATGCCAGCGGGGGAGAGCCTGGCCGAGGTGCCCCATGCGGGCGAGCAGCTCGGATGGCCATGATGGACCTGGGGCGGGGCCGGGGTTGGTGCAGGAGACGCAACTCTTAGCTTCCCTGGACCTGAACGTGCGGATGGCACTGGGGGCGCGAGGCCTGCAGCTCTGCTGCTTTTGGGGGGTGTGGGTTCATGGGCGACAGATGCAGTTTTGACCCCTTGTCTGGGTGGCCATGGCCCTCATCAACTCTTCCTGCGCGCTGGGCATCAGGTCTGCCTGAAGCTCAGTTGTGGACGGTCAGGTGGACGAGGCCACTAGAAGGAAGCAGAGGGTCCGTGGCACTGGGTGTTTCCTTGGACGTGTGTTAGCGAGTCCCCCACCTCTCGCACGCACACACAGCAGGCAGGTTGCTGGGGTGGCTGGGGTCAGCAGGCCCCCCCCCCCCCGCCTTCTACGCCAAGCCCCTCAGTGCGCAGATGGGGCCATGCTGGGACCTGGGCGCACCCCTTCATGCACTCCGCACCCCCGAGGCCCTGCAGCAGTTTGGGCTGGCGTCACTGGAGCCCGCATGGGCCAGCCCCTTCCGGCCAAGTTGCGGTCACCAGGGGGAGGCCACCGTGCCCTTCATGGGCAGCTGCGTCCCGCAGACCACACCATGCTCTGTCCCTGCAGGAACCTCTTTCCCTGCGGGGACTCCATGGTGTGCATCATTGACGACCGGGAGGATGTCTGGAAGTTCGCTCCCAACCTGATCACCGTGAAGAAGTACGTGTACTTCCAGGGTGTCGGCGACATCCATGCGCCGCCCGGGCCGCGCGGGCCCCCTGCCAGGAGGAGAGGTGGGTGACCGCCCATGCCCTCCCCTGCCCTGGCGTCCGGCTTCTCCCCGCTGGGCGCTGGCCCGGACCTCATGCCTAGCTGAACATGCAGAGGGAGGGGCTGGGCTCCGTGCTCCTAGAAGCGCCCGCGCGAGGCCGGCCGTGGCCCACGCAGGTCCCCACAATGGTGGCCCTTCCCTGGGCTGGCACCTGGGAGAAGGCAGGTCCCCGGGGCCACATCTGTCTTGGGACGGTTTTTCTGCTGGCTTAGCTGCGCCTGGCGTGCTTTAGCTTTTGCATGAAAGGCTTTGAGGCTACAGCCCCTGGACGAGGCACAGGCCAAGAGGTGCTGCTGTGGCCACTGAGTCCAGGCCTGGCCGAGTGCGCCCACCTGGCCCCAGCCCACCAGAGCATCCTGTGCCCTCTGAGAGGTGGGGAGACCGAGGCAGGGCGGTTCGTGGCCTTGGCAGAGGGTTTGCCAGCCTGGTCCGTGGTGCGGCCAGATCCATACGCCCACGCAACCGCGTGTCCCCGTGAAGGGCTCCCTGCCACCGAGTGACGCTGCCGCTTCTCTCGTGTGCTCACGTAGTGAATCATCCCGCTAAGGCAGCCGACGCCACGGAGCCAGCCGCGTCCCCCAAGGGCCCCGAGGAAGGACGGCAGGCGGCTGCGGCCGAGCAGAGTAACGGCCTGGAGAAGCCCCCGCGGGACTGGCCTGCTCAGGCCGAGGAACGGGGCGCCCGGCCTGGCGTCCGGGCCCCAGTGGTCGACGGCCGGGGGCCACCGGGGTGCGCGCAGCAGCACGGGCGGACACTCGCAGAGGAGCGGCCGGCCCAGGCCGGGCAGGGCAGCGACCTGCACTTTGACTTGTCCAGCGACAGCGAGAGCGGCAGCGAGTCCGAGGGGCAGTCCTCCACCGCCTCCGACGCCGAGAGCGCGGAAAGGAGGGCCCGGAGGCGGCCCCACGCCGCCAGAGAGCCGGGCGGCGAGCGGCCAGGGGTGAATCACTGCGGGGAGGACGGGCAGGACGAGCGGGACGGCCTCTGCGGGCTGGCGGGCGGCTGTGCTGACCGGAAGGAGGCGGAGACCGAGTCCCAGAACAGCGAGCAGTCGGGCGTGACGGGCGGCGAGTCCCTGGACCAGAGCGTGGAGGAGGAGGAGGAGGAGGAGGACGCGGACGCGGACGACCACCTGGTGCACCTGGAGGGCATCCTGGCCCGCGTGCACGCGGCCTACTATGCCCGCTACGACCGCCACCTCGGCGGGGACCTCCCGGAGGCCCCCGACATCCGCAAGATCGTGCCCGAGCTCAAGAGCAAGGTGCTGGCCGACGTGGCCATCGTCTTCAGCGGGCTGCACCCCACCAGCTTCCCCGTGGAGAAGACGCGGGAGTATTACCACGCCACGGCGCTGGGCGCGCGCATCCTCACGCAGCTGGTGCTGGACCCTGACGCCCCCGACAGGCCCACCCACCTGGTGGCCGCCCGGGCCGGTAGGTGCCCCACCCCCGCCCACCCGCACCCCGCGCACCTTTCTGAGCCGTGGGGGCAGGACAGAGGCTGGGGGAGCTCCCTCCCAAACGCCCTCGGCCTGAGGGACCCCGGTACTGCCGAAAACCCCACCCCAGGGGGTCAGCCTGGGGCTCACGCTGGGGCTGGGAGGCAGCGGGCAGCGCAGTCTTGGCCGTGGCTATGGGTGTGGAGGGAGGACTCAGTGGACGAGGACCTGCACCTGGGGGCGTCCATGCTGGGGACAGCGGCAGGCGTGTGCAGGGGTGGCGGGAGGAGGGCGCCACAGGTGGAGACAGCACGGCCGAGGGCGGGGTGTGGGCAGTGCTGGGCTGCCCCAGGGTCAGCAGAGGGGCTGGTGGATGCTAGGCTCGGGCCCTGAGAGGCGGGGCCTGGGCATGCATGGAGGGGGAGGGTGTCCACACCTCCTCCCTGGCTGAAAGTGACCCCACAGCACCCCGGGGCCGGTACGTGTAGGGGCTGCAGGACAGGGGAGCTCACCAGGGGTGGTGGGGTGCTGAGGTGCGGGAGGCCGGAGGTCTGAAGGGGCAGGCGCCGCCCGCTGAGCACGGAGTCCCCACAGGCACGGAGAAGGTGCGGCAGGCCCAGGAGAGCGGCCGGCTGCATGTGGTCAGCCCTGACTGGCTGTGGAGCTGCCTGGAGCGCTGGGACAAGGTGGAGGAGCGGCTGTTCCCGCTCCGGGACGATGGCGGCCGCCCACAAAGGTGAGCCCACAGGCCGGCCCTACCCTCCGCAGCGCCAGCCCCCCGAGCTCACTGCTCAGAAGCACAGAGGAGCCGCGATGCCTTTTCCTACAAATGCAAGTGGCTTCTGACGCGTGTCTCGGCGACAGCCGGGCCATAAGAGAAGCACGGAAGGTTTCTCGGCCCCAGGGGGTGAGGGAGGCTGTGGCGTGGGGGTGGGGCTGCCGTCTGGGGGTCGAGGCCTGAGACGGTGTCGGGCCTCACCTGGCCTCACCTGGCTCTCGCCCACAGGGAGGACGGCCCGGCAGCCTTTCCCGACCGGCAGGGCGCTCTCCCGCCTGCCTTGTTCCACCCCACGCCCGTCCACCCCCGGGTCCCTCCTGGCCCTGACGTCAGGATCTACGACGCCAACACGGGCAAGCTGATCCGGAAGGGGGCCCCAGGCCCCGGGCCCCCCGGAGCCCTGCCCAGCCACGGGGAGCACTCCTCGTTCAGGTACATGGCGCGAGCGGTCCTCACAGGCAGGGTCCTCCTGAGGTGGCCTAGTGGGGTGAGGAGGCATGGGCCAAGGATGCCCCCCCACCCCCAACTGCTGCCCTGGCCTGGGGATGGTGTCCTGCAGCCCACCCGAGCTCTCCGGAGAGTCGGGGCACCTACAGGCCTTCCCCATGGAGGGCAGCCCCTTGACCGCCGTGGGCATGTGCATGAGGTGTCCGGCTGTGGGTTGGGTCCTGGCGGGCGGCACCAGCGACCCTTTCTCTGAAGTGACGCAAGATCCGGGCCCCAGGGGTCGGGGCGGCCCCTGCTGCTCATCCCCGGCCCTTCCCAGGCAGGGTCACCCCCACGGCCGGTTGTCCTCACTTCTGCAAACACGGCCACTCTCGTCCCCTGGCCACCTGCCCGGTCCCTGTTGGTGGCGCAGACCGCGGCTGCCGCACAGGCAGGGGCGCCTGTTGGGGCTCGCCTTGGGGCTGTCGCGTGGGTTCCCTGCAAACTGTTTTTTAGATCTTTAACTTACACCGTTGGGGGTGGGGAGCCAGCACTCTGGCTGCACAAGAGCTGGCCGCAGCTCCGCCGAGATGCAGCCCCAGAGGGAGGCAGGCGGGCCTGGTGGGGGGGTGTAGGCGGGAGGCCAGGCTTCAACAGTCCCGGAGGGAGGCGGGCGGGCGTGGGGCATCAGGGGGCCACCAAGACGCAGCCCCCAGAGGGAGGCGGGGGGGGGGTGGTGTGGGGTGGGTGGAGGCTGGGCTGGGCCGGGCCGGGAGAAGCACAGCCGAGGCCCCAGCACCATGCTGGGGCTGCCCGGGCAGGACCCTGAGACACAGCCTTCCACGCGGTGACCGTCCCGGTTGCTTGCGTCTCTGAAGCGTAGACCGTAAGGTGTGTTGTCTTCAGCCGGATGTTCGGGAGCTAGAGACGCGTTGTTTAATTTGGAGCCTTTAATCGTTCAGCTGACACGGCGGCGTGGGCGGGGGCTTCTGGGAGAACAGGGTGGCCAGGTGCAGGCGGCCAGCGGGGCCTCACGGACGTGTCCGCCCCAAGGGGAGCTGCGAGAGCGCAGCGGGCAGGAGCATGTGCTGTGCTCTCCTGCCGGGACGCCGGCTCCAATGTGAAGGTGTGTCCCCCTGGATAGCAGCAGCCCCTGGGGTCTGAGGGAGGCGCCCCACCCTGCCCCTCTTCCCCCCAGCGCAGGTTCCAAAGTCGATGGTTCTGATTCCAAGATAATGCAGGGATCAACTAGCCAGAGGAAGGAAGCCCCTAACGAGCGCAGCATGCCCTGGGGTGCCCCCCCCAAAAAGGGTCGGATGCCTGTCCCACCCACCCTTGCCCCACGGCGCCGGCCTGTTCTGTGCCCGGAACCCTGAGGGCCCTATTGTGACAGGGCGCCTGGCGCTGCGGGTACAGCAGCGGCCCGGGACCCCAGGTCTGGCTCCCGTGGGATGTGGTGGTCGGGCGCGGGCCAGCTCTGGACACGCGGACGTGTGCCGGGAGCCCTGCCGTGGGCACATCTGGGGAGGCCGGCCCAGGGGCACCTGTGGGCGTGCAGGCCTGGGAAGGGGGCCTGAGCCAGCCCCATTGGTCCCTCCGCCCTTCCTGCGTGTGGGTGGTGTGAGCCTGCGCTGAGTTAGGGTTTGGGCTGACGGGACCCGGGGCAGCTATGGGAACTAGCACAGGGCGGCCCAGGCCCGCGGCAACGGGTGCCCCCAGCCACCCGCGAGAGTCGTGTCCAGCCCTGTCCATGCTCCTGCCCCGCCCAGAGAGCCATGGACACCAGCCATGGGGCGCGGACCGCACTGCTGGGTCGTGCTCCGTGGCAGGTGCGGCTTGGCGGCTTCTTGGGGTGCTCCCAGCCCTGCCTCTGCGGTGCAAGTCCCCTTTCCCTGGGAAGTGACAGGGCACCCCACTGAGCCGCAGGGTCTCTCCTCAGCTCTTCATAAACCGCGCGCTGGCACCAGCGTCCTGGCAGCCTCTGCGCCATCACGCTGGCACAGGGGCCAGACATTGCTCCAGGCCCACGGCGCTTGTTCATCCCTCGTGCACGTTCCGTGCGCCTGACGCTCCCCGGCCCGTGGCCCGCTAGCCCTTTCTGTGGCCGTCTGCCTCTTGGAGCCTCGGCCAGTCACCCGTCAGCCACTGGCCTCGCGTGCGCAGGGTCCTGCTGGGGCACACGGCCTGCTCATGGGCTGGAACGCGTCTGCCCCTCTGCTCCCAGGGCCCGCTCCACGGTGGGGTTGGCCTTGACTGGTGAGCGGGTCCTGCCCTCTCCAGTCTGCACTGCCAGTGGCTGTGGCTTTCCCGAGGTCCGGCCGCCCCGGCGGGTGGGGCTGCCCTGTCCCGTCTTGATGGGACTTGGGCATCACCGGACATGGCGGGGCCGGTGCTGACCTCGTCGGCGGGGCCGGGCACCTCTGCCCTGGCAAGGAGGGGGTCGGCGGCTGTACCAGGCACCCACCCACAGTCCAGCCCGGCCTTCCTCACGGGGCCTGCGGGTTCCTTGCAGAGCCGTGCAGCCCCCGCAGCAGCAGCAGCAGCAGATGTTCGCGGAGGAGCTGCCCGACGGCCGGGACGGGGAGCAGCCCGGGCCCTGCCGGCGGAAGCGCCAGCCCAGCCTGTCGGAGACCATGCCGCTGTACACGCTGTGCCGCGAGGAGCTGGAGAGCATGGACCGCGAGGTGGGCGCGGCCCCGCCCCCCCACCAACCGCCCCCCCGCTGCTCCCCCGCAGCCCCGCCCCCCGCGTCCACCACCAGGCGGCGCCCTCAGGGAGGGGGGCTCAGGACAGGGACGCAGCTCTGGGGGCCGGTCAGTCAGGTGACACCTCACACACTACACACACCCCCACACGGATCACAACCCCACACATACACACCACACACCACAAACACACTCCCCCACATGGATCACAGCCCCCCACATACACACCACACGCACCCACACAGATCACAATCCCCCACATGCACACCACAAACTACAAACACACAGTCCCCCACACGGATCACAGCCCCCCACATACACACCACAAACACACTCCCCCACATGGATCACAGCCCCCCACATACACACCACACGCACCCACACACACCACACGCACCCCCACACGGATCACAATCCCCCACATGCACACCACAAACTACAAACACACAGATCACAACCCCACACAGACACACCACAAACACACTCCCCCACACGGATCACAGCCCCCACATACACACCACACACACCTCTACACGGATCACAGCCCCCACATACACACCACACACACCCCCACACGGATCACAGCCCCCACATACACACCACACACACCCCCACACGGATCACAGCCCCCACATACACACCACACACACCTCTACACGGATCACAGCCCCCACATACACACCACACACACCTCCACACGGATCACAGCCCCCACATACACACCACACACACCTCCACACGGATCACAGCCCCCACATACACACCACACACACCCCCACACGGATCACAGCCCCCACATACACACCACACACACCTCCACACGGATCACAGCCCCCACATATACACCACATGTATACCACACACAAACTACACACACCCCCACACGGATCACAGCCCCCACATACACACCACACACACCACACATATACCACACATACACACCTCACACACCACACACACCCCCACACGGATCACAGGCCCACACATACCACACACCACAAACACCCACACCCCACCTCACATACACCACACACGCACCCCAAATACCTCACACAGCATACACACCACATACACCACACACGCGTACCACACACAGCTCACATACCACATCACACGCACACCACATACATACCCCACACACATCACATACAACGTATCCCACACCAGACACGCATCGCATCCCACACACAACACATATGGATCACATACACACACACCCCCCAGACATCACACCAGGCATGGTTCACACCACACATACACACGCGGATCACATCCCACACGCACACACGCCACCCCGTTGCCCATTCCCTTCCTGTGGACTGCACGGCTCTCCCCCCCCAGGTGGACGACATCCTCGGGGAAGGCAGCGATGACAGCGACAGCGAGAAGAAGCCACCCGAGGAGTCGCAGGAGGGGGGCCCGCAGCGCAGGGAGTCCCAGGCCACAGGCGCCCCGGGGGGGCCCCACTGCGCAGGAGCTCAGCCAGTGGGCGCGGCACTGGGGAAGGCCGCGCGCCCAGGTAGGCCGGAGAGGGCAGGGGCACATCCCGACCCAGCCATCCACACCCCAGAGCACTGCCCGCCCCATGGGCGGGGTCTTCCCCGCCCGGCCCCGCGCCACCCGGAGCCCACCCGGTCTCCCCTGCCCGGCCCCACGCTGCCTGGAGCCCACCAGGCCCAGCCAGCAGCAGGCGGCACCTGTGCGGGCGTCTGCTCGACGGGGCTCGGCCTTCCTGCCTACAGTCACGGCACCCCCTGCTCTGTGAGGGGGGACTGTCGGAGGCACCCCCAGATAGGCCCCAAGAGGGTGTGAAAGAAATGGAGGATGTGGCCACCTCGGGCAGTCCAGGCCAGATGGGCCAGAGCCCAGCGGCGGGGGGCAGGTAGGGCCACTGCTCTCAGGCGCCTGGGGGCTGAGGGTCCAGGTGCCCTGTGAGGAGATGACCCGGCCGGGCTCACGTCCTTGCTGACCCACGGGCATGAGGGGCACACCTGCCAGGGGTGCTCTGGCCTGACCCCCGGCGGGCACGGTGTTGGGCTCAGGTGCGCTCCCAGAGCAGAGGCGGGCAACACGTGGGGTGACCCGGCCTCGAAGATGGTGTCACTAACAGGACTGGGCAGTGGTGTCGGCAGCCGGGGGCGGGGCCGGCAGGCAGGCAGTGGACACTTCCAGGAGCGGGAGAGACTGGCCAGGCAGGCACTCAGAGACGGGTTCGTAGCTCAGCGCCCCAGCTGGCCGTTCCTGCCCCTCCTGCTCCGCAAGGAGCGGCCCGAGGGCCCAGCGGGGCAGCAGCGGTGTCCGGCCGGCCCACCCAGCCCGGGACAGGTGGGAGCAGGAGCCCACGCGAAGCCTGGGCGCACCACCGAGGGGCTGGGGACGCAGACCGCGGTCCTGGCAGGGCTCTGATGGCCGGCTCGCGAGGGCTGGCCGGGTGGACGGGTCTGAAGCTCGGGGCGGCAGAGGACGCAGGTCCCGCAGGCGCCGTGCTGCCTGCCCCGGCCTCCTCCCCAGCCCGTGCTTCCCTTTCAGAGGCCACAAGAGGAAGCTGAGCGAGGAGGACGCCGCCAGCGCGTCCAGCGGGGAGTCCAGCTGCGGGGACGAGGAGGGCAGCAGCTCGGAGGCGGACGAGATGGCCGCGGCCCTGGAGGCAGAGCTCAGCGACCTCATGTGACGCGGCGGCCTCGCCGGCCCCTGCTCTCGCTCCCGAGGACGGGTGTGTTTTGTGGAGCCCACACCGAGACGCGCTATTTTGCAGAAATAGGTGTTTTTAAGCAACCTCGCCCAGGGAGCCGCTCCGGTGACGGTGTTCGGAGGCTGTGCCACCCACGCCAGCGGGCCGCGCGGGGCCGTCCTCAGGGACCACGGCCAGCGGCGGAGGCTGTGGAGGGCCTGTGTGGGCACCCCTGAGGCAGCAGCACATCCCGCCTCATGGCCACCGCCCGCCGAGCCCGGCTCCCGCGCGGCCTGGACGCCGCAGGCCAGACGGCCCCACGCTGGAGGCTCCTGAGGGCAGATGTAAAGTTTTGTATGTCTATTTCCTACTTGACTGCCAGAGTTCGCCCATTTAATAAAGGCCTTTTTGTAAGCACCGCGCGTGGTGTGTGGGGCTCGCCCCCTCCAGAGCCCTCGGGTGCGGCCTGGGCCTGGGCTGGAGCTGGAGCCCAGCTGACTGCGGGGCTGGAGGGGGACGGGACGAGAGAGGAGGGCTGGCCCTCCATCTTGGAGCCAGGTGGGGTGTTTCTCAGAAGCTTGCGCCCCTGCCCAGTCCACCACAGCCTAGCAGCCAGGCAAGGGGGGTGGGGGCTGCCAGGGGACCAGGGCCAGTGTGGGGGTCAGGCCTGACGTCCCAGCAGTCCGTACCGCATGGCACCCCAGGCTCTCCCAGTCCGCAGAGCCCAGCCCAGCAGGACGGCCGCCACAGCCATGGCTGACCATGGGCCTGTGCTCCAGGCCGTGCTGCCAAGAGTGGCCAGGCCTGAGCTGGGGTGGACGCGGCAGGACCTGCAGAGGCCGGGAGAGTGGCCGGTGGCTTCTCGGGACCCACGCACTGGGTCTGGCCCCAGCTGCAGGGTGACCCGGCCAGGGGGCCTCACACCAACACCCCACTGCTCTGGCTGCGCAGAGCCGCATGCACGCAGCTGCGAGTGTGCAGACGCGCGTGAAATCCCACGCTGGCGAGCGCGGTCCACACACAGCATACCCTGCTCGCACGCCGCACCCCGGGGCCCGCACCCCGAGGAGGGGGCCAGGATGCCCCACGTCCTCCGGGCCCGGCCTGGGTTGAGCCCGTGGACAGGCGGCACCGCGAGGCCGGACATTTCCAGACGGGGCGGGGCGTCCCGCAGGGGCCGCGGCTGCCGCGGGCGCGGGGCGGGCAGCAGCTGTGGGCCGGACCCCGCCGCCAGCCGCGCCCGCCCACGCCCCAGCCCGCCCGCTGCCGCCTCCGCGGCCCCGGCCTGGGACTCGGCTCCCGCGGCGGCCACGCGCGGGGAGTGCGGGGGGGGCGGGGGAGCCCTGCCCAGCACCGGCAGGACCCGGAGCCCCGCACCGGCGGCGCTGACCCGACACCCCGAGGCTTCCCGTCCTGAGACTGCGGGTCCCGCGCCCAGGGGCGTCCGCTCCCCGGGAGCCCCTGCCCCCCACACTCCAGCCCCACCAGCCTCCGCGCCCCCTCGGGACGCGGCTCCCCGCCGGGCGCGGGGCGCTGGACTCCCGCCGCCGAGCGCGGGGGCGGCCGCAGCGGGCAGGGCGGGCGGGCAGCGCGGGGGGAGCGCCGGGCAGCCTCCGCCCCGGGTGGCACAGCAGGGCCGCCCCCGCCGCCCCCTTCCCGCCACCCGCGGTCCTCGCCCTGCCCTGCGGCCGCCGCGCCCCGACCCCAGCCCGCCCCCACCGAGAGCCCCGAGTGAGCGCCGACCGCGCGGGCACCTCGGCCCCGCCCCGCCCCCATGGCCACGCCCCGCCCCGCATGGCCACGCCCACGCCCCGCTTGACCACGCCTCGCCCCGCGTGGCCCTGGCCCCGCCCCCGCCCGGCCTGACCCCGCCCCAACCCGACCCGTCCCGCCCCTCCCCCGGCCCCGCCCCCGCTCCCACGTCCACCCCACCCTCCCGGGGATCCCGCCCCGCCCCGCCCCACGGGAATCCCGGCCCCCGCCCCCTCGTCCCCCCACCCGCCCTCTCCGCCCCCGGGGATCCCCCCGCCCCGCCCCGCCCCGCGGGGATCCCGGCCCCCCGCCCGGCCGGCGATCCCCAGCCCCCGGCACCCCCCCCGCCTGCGATCCCGAACCCCGCCCGGGGCGGAGGGGGGCTGGGGGAGAGGACGCGCGAGCGGTCGGGTCCGCGGCGCCCACCGGGCCTGGCTCGCTCTGCCGGACCGGCCGGGGCGGGGGGGGGCGGGGGGAGCGGCGGTGGGGTGGGGGGAGCCGGGCCGCGCCGAGGCCCCTCCCGGGGTCCCTCCCGGGGCCAGCCCCGCGCGAGGCGGCGGCGGACGGACTCGGCGACGCCGAGGAAGCGCCACGACCGCGCGAGCCGTGTCCGGACGCGCCCCGCGCAATGTGGGGCTCAGGGGCCGCCCGCCGGCCCCGCCCCCGCCCGCCTCGCCCCGCCCCGCCGGCCCCGCCCGCCGGCCCCGCCCCCGCCCGCCTCGCCCCGCCCCCGCCCCGAGACCGCGCCTCGGCCGGGGACCGGCGCGCACGCACCGCGCGGACACGCGCACGCCGCCGGGCGCGCGCACGCAGGACGCTCCTCGCCGGCGCAGGCGGCAGCGCGGGAGCCGGTCCGCGGCGGGAGGTGCGTCCGGGCCCGGGGGGCGCCCGGGGAGCCCGGGGGGCGCGGCCCCCGCGCGCGGGACGGAGGCCGGAGGCGCCGGGGTGGAGGGGCGGGGGGGTCGGGCGTGCGGCCCCGGGGAGCCCGGCCGGCCGGCGTCGCTGGCGGGGGGGCGGGGCGGGGCGGGTGTGGGGGCGCCGGGTCCCCCGCCCGCCGCCCCGTGACGCGCGCCCCCCCCCCGCAGGATGTCGTACATGCTGCCGCACCTGCACAACGGCTGGCAGGTGGACCAGGCCATCCTGTCGGAGGAGGACCGCGTGGTGGTCATCCGCTTCGGCCACGACTGGGACCCCACGTGCATGAAGATGGACGAGGTGCTCTACAGCATCGCCGAGAAGGTGCCGGGCGGCCGGCCGGGGCGGGGGGGCCGGGCGGGGGGGGGCCGCGGGGACCGCACGTGGGGCCGGGGCGGGGCGGGGGGGGGCGGGGACCGCACCTGGGGCCGGGGGGGGCGGGGGGGGCCGCGGGGACCGCACCTGGGGCCGGGGCCGCGGGGGGGGGGGGGGGGCGGGGCTCAGGAGGACCCCGCGGGCCAGGCCGGCTGTCCGGCGCGTCCTGCGCGCGGCTCTGGCTGCCGCCCCCGAGGTGACCGGGCGGCCCGCGGGCCGGGTGCTGCGGCCGCGGCGCTCGCGGAGGGGCGGTGGGGGGCGCCGCCGCACCCCCGGGCCAGGGCGGGGCGTCCGGGCTCCTCGGCCAGTCTCTGCCCGGGCGGGGAGCTGGGGGCCCCGGGGCCGCGGGCAGCGGGTCTGGGTCTGGCCGTGGCTCGCGCGTCTCGACTCTGCCCCCCTCGCCGTGTGTGCGGTGGCCCCGCGGCCGCCCTCGGGGCGCCCCAGCGCCTCCTGCCCCCGCCGGAGACCCCTGCCCCGCCGGCTGCCCGGTCCAGGGCTCGCCCGGCGCCCCTGCAGCTGTCCTTGTGGGGCCCCGGGCACGGCCGCGGCCTGCGGACTGCTCCCCACTCGCGGCCCCCCCCATCTGCCCGAGCGCACCCCCCACCGCCCGCCGCGACCCGGGGGTCCCCGCCGCTCGCCTGGCCCCCGCCCGCCCGGCGCCTGCTCCTGCTCGGGTTCCTGGCCTGGCGGGCGCCCCGTCGCGCTCCCGAGGCGCCTCCTCCGGGATGCGGCTGCAAGTTCCCGGGGTGTCCATGCCTGTCCCCGAGCTGGGGCGCTGCCCCAGCTGCTCGCAGTGCAGCCTTTGTCCAGTGCTGGGTGGAGCCAGGAGAAGGTTCTCCAGACTGGACCCTCCAGACTGGACTGGTTCTCACCCCGGAGAGAACTGGGCGGGCGCCAGGGTGACTGGGCACGGGTCAGTCAGAGTACGGGGGGCTAGGGTGTCAGAATCTCGGGGCAGTTTAGTGACTCCCAACGTGTCCATTGGCATGAGCGCCTGAGGAGACCCTGGGATGCCTTTAACCCCTTTGTTCCCAGACTTGGGGTTTACCCCGAGGAGAGGCGGGCGTGGGCGCGGTGAGGGCGCGGTGAGGGCGGGGGTGCCGTGAGCTGACGTATCTGTGGGGCTGAAAAGTCAGAAGGAGGGTTGCGAGGAGCAACGGTGTGTCGCCCTGAAAGGCTTCTTTTTGGGGATTGTTAAGATTTATCTAGGAAAGCGCCCCCGAGTCAGGCAGGATGCGAGAGGGAAGGCGACCCGGGCCCGGTGCTGCTGGGGAGGCCAGGCGGGAATGACGGGCGTCTCCCAGGCCCCTCGCAGCTGCTGGCCCGCTCAGCGTCCAGGCGCGTCCCCTGGTGGGTCAGCGCGGCGGCAACACGCCGGGGCTCAGCTTAGAAGCTGTCCCCCGATGCGCGCCCCCAGCGCCTGGGCGCGCAGCACAGAGGGGTCACGGGGTCTTGCTCCGTGTGCTTCGCTCAGGTCAAGAACTTCGCGGTCATTTACCTGGTGGACATCACGGAGGTGCCCGACTTCAACAAGATGTACGAGCTGTACGATCCCTGCACCGTCATGTTCTTCTTCAGGTGCGTCCCCGGGGCCGAGCTGTCAGGGTCAGCGTGAGCCCCGGGCCAGCTCCGCGCCCCCCGCAGCCCCGCCCCCCGAAGGGAAACGCCTTTTCGGCCGGTCGGCCCACCCGGCATGGTCCTGGCCGCTCGAGGGGGCGATGAGAGCCTCTGCCCCGGGGCTGGCATCCTGGGCTGGGGGCGGGTGTGGTGCACTCGCGGGCAGCTGTGGGGAGGCAGCCTAGACTCCGAGACGGGCGCTGGGGTCCGTTAGCGTCACCTCAGTAAGCACCAGCTGGATAATCAGCTTCCCGCTGCGCGGGTCAGCCTTTCTCTGCTTCTGGTGACGCCCCGGGACCCCAGAATGAATCGCTGCACATAAACATGGGGTGACAAGCCTGACAGCCGCTCTCTGTGGCGGGGGCGGGGGGTGCCCTGGTTCCTGCTCGGGCCATGCCCCCATGAGGGAGGGATTGACCAGGCACTGGGGCTGGTTGGTGAGATCACAGCTGACCCAGGCTCCGGGGTGCGGCTCCGTCTGGTTAGCCCCTGCCTCACGTGCGCGTCCCCGAGGCCCAGCCCCACGGGGGCGGCCGGGCAGCCTCGCCTGGGCCCTGGCTCGTGCCCTGCCTAACAGGGCAGCACAGACTCATGGCCATGGTGGCTGAGACGTGGGGGGGACAGGCGGGCCCAAGGGGCGGCCAGCTCTTCCCTGGGCCGTCGGGAAGGCCCTGCTGCTGGGTGCCCTCCCGGAGGCCCCATGCCAGGGGAGGCCTCGGTCAGCCTTCCAGAGCCCACACTGCCTGCAGGCCCTTGGGCAGTTCTGGGGCCCCAGCTGCTCCCGTGCGGCCCCTTTGAGGCATTGGTGGTCTCCAGGCAGCAGAGAAGCTGGGGAGGGGGAGATGGAGTGGGGGGTTCGACCTTGTTTCCTGCAGCTCAGCTCCTGGGGTATCCACCCAGAAGTGAGTTCTATCTGTGATCTCTGTGTCGGGGTCTGTGGCCACCCAGCCCCGGACAGGCGTCCCGTGCCGAGCGCTGGATGCTGCGGGCACCCCGGGTGCAGAGGGTGGTGCGGGGAGCGGCCGGTGTGGAGCAGAGCTGTCCCGTCTGCGTGCTGCTTCTCCCTGCTCGCTGCCTTCCCGGATCAGCGGCCTGAGCCGGGCTCGCTGGGCAGGACCGGGGCCCACATCTGGGGGGGCCTGTGTCGGTGATGCCACGGAGCTCTGGACGGCAGCCCTGGGAGCGCTGCCCCCCCGCCCCGCCGTGGTGGGGCTGCTCCGTGTCCAGCCACGGACATCTGGCGGCCTCGGGCGGCTGAACTCGCCTCCCCTCTGCAGGAACAAGCACATCATGATCGACTTGGGCACCGGCAACAACAACAAGATCAACTGGGCCATGGAGGACAAGCAGGAGATGATCGACATTATCGAGACTGTGTACCGGGGCGCCCGCAAGGGCCGCGGGCTGGTGGTGTCCCCCAAGGACTACTCCACCAAGTACCGGTACTGAGCCCGCGCGGTTGGCCTGGCTGGGTGCTTGTCCTGACACCCCTGTAAATACTCTCAGAAATAAAGGACACCCTGATGGGGCCGCCGCCCATGTGCTGGGGCCTCCTTCCTGCCCCTGGAGGGAGCCAGGCCCTGCCTCGGCCGCTGGGCCAGAGGTCAGTCGTCCATCTCTGAGCCGGCCAGCCCGGGAGGCTGCCGGCACCACCCGTCTGACCAGCTTCCAGAGGCTCCTGCGTGTCAGCGCGCCCGTCCCGCTGCTCCCCCAGCCCCGTGCGCCCGTCGGGGCATCCCCTTTCCGAGATGGTCACGGCCGAGGCCAGCACCTTAACAGCCCATGCCAGAGAGGTGGCCCTGGGCGCCGGCCCCACGTGGCTCGGCCTGCAAAGGGCCCAGACCTGGGTGCCGCGGGACGCACACTTGGGGCTCCTGGCTCCAGCAGGCCGGGCAGCGGTTGTGGGGCTTTTCCAGGATATTGCGGGGATGAGGGCGACCCCCTGGCCCGCCTCCGGGGCCTCTGCGGGGGAGGCGTGGAGGAGCCCTCTCCTCCCCTCCTGGGACTGTCTCGAGTACTTGGGTCTCCCGGCCTGGGCCTTCTGCCCTCGGCGGGATGGGTGGTTCCTCCTGGGCCAGTCAGCGCACAGACCGGACGGGGCGGGCCTGGGTGGCGGCTGGGGCAGGGCGCAGCAGGGGTCCCTGCTGGCTGGGAGCCCCGGCCTGCTCCCGGGCGGGTGTCCACTGCAGCAGGAGGAGAAGCGCCGCTCCTGGGGCAAGCAGGCTCGGGCCTCAGTAAGACTGACCGTCTGGGCGGCATCCTTGCTGGGAGCGGGCCGCGGGCAGGCAGACGCCCAGCTGCGGTGCGGGTGCCGGCGGCCCCCGGGACGGGTCCTGGGTCCGGACAGGAGGGGAAGCTGTGCTGCAAGGCCTGGGCGGGGGTGGGGCCCGGGGCTGCCCTGCGCAGGCCGAGCGTGGGGGGGCGAGGGAGCCTGAGCGGAGGCGCCCGGCGTGTGTGCGGTGGCGCTTTCTTCTCTCGCCCCGTGTTTCCACGTGCCGCGCCCGCGACGCAGTTGAACTTCTGGCGCTTCTCTCCGTGCCGGGTGTTCGCTCACTCCCGGGCCACGTGCCTCCCGAGCCGTCCTCGGCTTCCCTGGCCGCCAGCGCCGGGTGCGGGAGGCGGGAGGCAGGTGGCGGGCCGGGGCGGGGCGGCGTGACTCCTGTCCCGGAACCTGCTGAGCACCCCAAGCCCCGCCCGCCCTGTTGCCTTCGCCAGTTGCTCTGACCCAGGTGAGCCCACAGAGAGGCCGACCCCGCCTCCAGGCGCAGCTTCCCGACCTTCCTGGCGGCTTCCGGGAACGGGCCCGTCGGGGCAGCTGACGGACAGGCCTGAGGGACCCTGCGCCGGAGGCCGCCGTGCCGGCCGAGAGGAGAAGGGAGTCCCGGGGAGACGGGTCAGTGCTGAGCGGCGCGTGACTCGGTACCGCGGACGCCTGGGCAGGCGGCGGGGCCTGTGAGGGGCCCCGAGGGGTCAGGGGGCGCCCTGGACACACATTTCCAGGCGCCGAGTGACCCATGTGTCTGGAAGCGACTGCCTTTTCTCAGCCCTGAGCCCAGACCAGGGAGGAGCTGGGGCATCTACCATCCACACCGACCCGCAAACCTGCCCAGCCCAGGCTTCCAGAACCCCACCAGAGTTCACCTGCTCCGGTAGCTCAGGCAAATGCAGGGCGTGTTCCTGGCCTCGCCGGGCCTGCAGGACAATGACCACGGGGCCTCTGGGGGGCTGCCTCTCTCCCCAGAAGCTGAGAGGGACGCCTGCGGCCAGCAGACACGGCCCAGCCCGGCACCCGACTGGCCCCACACCAGGGCACCCAGCGGAGAGCCCAGGGTGCTTTGAACCTCTTAAATCCATTCAAGACAAGGAGTAGCTCCAGGGCCCCAGTGCCCTCGCTGGCACCCGAGGCTGGGCAGTCAGGCTGGCTGCAGCCTCAGGGGTGACGGTCACCTGCAGTGAAGTGACCAGGGCGGCAGCTGGGGTCGGGCCGGGCAGCCTCGGGACTGGGGCACAGGCACTGGCATTGGGACCTGGCTGGGGTGTGACCCAGGCTGTAGTTCTGAAAGGACCCCGCTCGCCCAGCATGGGGGGCCCGGGGAACCCCCCTCGCCCAGCATGGGGGTCCGAGTGGAGATTTTCAGCGACTGGCAAAGGTCTGTGGTGACAGATGAGGCTTGGGAGCTTCATACAGAAGGGGGTCGGGTTTCACGCCCAGTTGCCCCCCTCGCTGGGCTTTGTGTTCCCCCAAGTGTTGGGGGCACTGCGGGTCACACACAGGTGGCGTGGTCTTTGGTCCTGCGTCAACCCCAAGTGTGTCCGTGAGAGAACTGCCTGCTGGCCGCCTGCTGACCCAGCCCAGGGGTGAGAGAGTTTCGGGGCGTGGACACCTGCTTGTGGGGGGTTCTGGTTTCTTCTGAGTGTGTCACAGGTGGTGGAAAACAGCAGCCGCTCATAGACGTCGCGGACGGTTGAAAGAGGAATCGAATTCACAAGAGGCCGAAAAATCTCCTGCGAGGCCGATGTGGCAGGGTCAGCTCGGGCCTCCCTGAGAGGAGGCAGCATGTGTGGCCGCACCGAGGCTCCTGTTGCAGTCAGCGGTTGGTTGAAGCTTTCTGGTCTATCCGGTTTCTTGAAGGTGCTGGATTTTGGGGGCCTGCCTGTTGGCCTAGGGGTTAAAGCCTCAGTGCTATTACCAGGATGGTCTGAGTCCAATCCCCGGCCAGGGAGCTACGCACAGGGCACCCCAGGCCCCTCCTGTCTCCCCGCTGCTCCCCTCAGCAGTGGATTTCAGTGGATCTGCCTGTTCTGCTCCCCACTCAGTCTCTGGGGAGTCCTCTCACCCCTGCGCCTTAGGCCTGCACCCCAGTTCTATGCATAAATAAATAAATCTTTTTAAAAATACTGGATTTTAAACTGTGTGTCATTGGTTAAGGACACGTCTGGTCACCTGTGTCCAGACGTCTGCCTGGTCCCATCAGAGCCGTGGCCATGGCCGTAGCTAAGCCCTTTGAGGTCTCCCGGTCAGAGGATGCCATCGTGATTTTAGCCCCAGGTGTACTGAACTTAAATTGTGCCATGTAATCTACTTAAGTAATTTTAAAAGTTTGAATTAAACGTGCATCATCGTGACCAAAAGTAAAGTGCCGCCTCCTTCCTGGGTGACACCCCTGGCCTGCTGCTGCCCTTGCGGCAAGCAGACCGGGCAGCTCCAGGGGCAGCGGGAAGGCGGGCGTGGCCTCCATGCCGGGGGCAGCTGGTCCACCCAGGCGGAGGCTCCCAGCCGGCCCTGGGCCGTGGGAGCCAGGACCGTCATCTCCAAGGATAAGGCATGGGCGACTGTCCCTGGAGAGCAGGGTGTGCGGGGTGCACAGGAGTGGGGTTCTGTGATGCGCATCCAAGGCGGCCCCAGTGGGTTCAGGGCTGCGGTTCTTCAGCAGGAGGGACTCCGGCTGTGGGCCCTGCAGGCCAGGCCCGCTGTGGTCGCGTGTCGGGCAGTGGTCGAACTGCAGCCTGGCGTGGATGGCCTGTGGGCCGGCCTTTGCTCTTTTATTTTACTAAAATGCATTTTTAAATTAAATGCTAAAAATCGGAACTCGTGTAGGTTATCCCTCAAGAACTGCAGTTGTCGTTTTCACCACATTTGCAGCGCCTGGCTGCGTGTCCTCGGGCGTCAGGAGGAGCCTGGACAGAGACATTGGTCACTCAGATGCTGGTCAGTGCAGTTAAATAAGCCCAAACCCAGAATGCTCAGCAGAGCCTTTCCTTGACTATCACGGCATGGCTGTCCAGAAACCTCGGTGAAGGGACGCCCGGTGTGGGCAGCTGGCGGGCCGCGGGCTCTGCAGGTGAGCAGGGCACAGAGCACCCTGATGTGGGGCCCAGCTGTTCCCACCTGCCCAGGCAAGTCAGGGTGCAGAGGAGCCGAGGCAGCCCTACCCCCAGCAGGCATCCTCGGCAGGTGCGCACCCCCGGTTGTCATCTAAGAGGGTCAGTGACATCCTTCCGTCCGTGGGAACTTCCAGCACCTGCCCTTCTGCCCCTGCCTGCAGCGGCCCCTCCCTCCTGGCTGTGCCTGAGGGGACACTAATTTGAGGGGTGAGGGTGGAAAGTGTTTTAATAAAATCCAGAGTTTCACTAGTGGCGTTTCCCACGGTGTTCGTGCACATCTACGGGGTCCCGGCAGAGCGTGTGTGTGGGCGTCCAAGAAGCCCCAGAGAACAAAGTAGTACCTGGGGTGTCAGGACGGGTCAGGAGGGGAGTTGCTCTCAGCCTCCTGCGGGCGGCACCCCGGGTCCCCCGCACAGCCCGCGGCCCCCGCCTGCACCATCAGGTGGTCCACGTCCTTCTGCATGTCCCGGATGCGGGTTCCCATCTCTGCCAGTGCGGGGTTAAGGAGGGTGGCCGGGAAGTCTGCAGGAAGCCCGCAGGGCGCACAACGGGGCGCAGCCTTCATGGGAGGCCTTGGCCTGGGGCTCGCCTCGACCTGTGTGCTGTGAGCTCAGTTCTGGGCACTGGCCCTTGATGGACATGGCCCCGGAAGCAAGGCTGTTGCTCTCTGCGCCCAGGCTGCGGACAGAACAGCCAGGAGCTGCCTTCCTGCAGCTCAGCGAGGCCGTGCTCAGGAGACGCCAGACCCGCAGGCCTGCGGCCGCCCCTGCACACACAGGCCGACGGCCTGTCCGCACTGCTCAGCCGTGTGAGCTCCCGGCTGCGCCAGGCAGCAGGCCGAGGTGGGGCGTGGGTGGCACGCCCTGGGGGAGCCCTTTGGGCAGGGCTGGCAGGCCCCTGGCTGTGGGGTGCGGGGGGGTTGCAGCCATGGAGAGTGGCGGGGAGCGTGCGCACTGGCAGGCCACCCGCGGCGCTGGCGGGAGCAGGCGGCAAGGAGGCCGTGTGGCCGGCAGCCGCCCGAGCCAGCTGGCGTTTGTTCTCAGAGAGCAAAGGATATTTCTGAGGTTCAGTGTTGCAGTCAGAGCCTGAAAATGTTCTTGAAGTTCCTGAAACAAGCTTTCGGTCTGGAGAAATGAGCCACGGCAGGTGTGGTTACAGGGTGCGCCGGGCAGGGTGTCCACAGCGCCGGCCGGTGCCACCTGGGACCCCGGGGCGAGGGGCACCTGCGAGGGTCTGGGGTGTAAGCTGGGGCTGTGGAGAGTGGGGGAACACGCCGTGGCAGCTTGGGGCCCCAGCGGAGGCCCCCGTGCGCAGCCACACCCTGGAGCCTCTGCACCCAGGCGCAGATGCGGGCGCTGCCCGTGCCCAGATGCTCCTGCCCCTGCGTCAGGGACATGTGCCCGTCCACAGGGTGAACCCGTGTTGCTAGAAAGACACGCAGGTGGGGGCCTCCCTGGGGGCGCAGAGGATAGTCTCAGCGCTGCGGAGCTGTCCCCAGCCTCTGCAGCACGAGTTCGATCCTCGGCCAGGGAGCTGCCTCCCCGCTGCTCCCCAGAAGTGTGTCTAGTGGATCTGCCTGTTCTGCTCCCCGCTCTGTCTCTGGGGAGTCCTCTCACCTCCCCCTTTCTGACCTGTGCCCCAGCTCTTGTGTGCATGAATAAATAAATCCTTTTTTTTAAAAAAGTAGTTACTTCTAAAAAAAAAAGGACACGGATGACCAGTGGCCTCTGAGGGGGACGGGCTTGGGCAGAGGTGGAGGCAGATGCGGGGGCTGCCCGGCTGTGCCTCGTGGGGCGGGGGGCCGACCTGGGGGGCCTGCCCTGGGGCACCTCTGCAGGCAGGGGCTGTCTCCTGGGGTGTCCCCCTGCTGTGGGAGGCCCAGCCCTCTGCAGAGCACTGGCCATCTCGGCCCTCCCACCGCCTGCGGCCGACCCTCTGTCCCCGCCCCCATCCTCGGCCGCCCAACCCTCAGCACCCCAAAACCTCCGCCCCCCACTCGCCCACCTTCAGCCCCGAGGCAGGCCTGTGGGGGCTCGGGGGAGGCGGCAGCGGCAGCGGAGGCCACTCACCAGGCTCCGCAGCAGGTCCCCCCGGGGGCGTCGGGGGCGCGAGCTCCCATCCGCAGGCTGAGGGGCCAGGCGCGGGCCTGGGGGCGCGGGGGGCAGGGGGCCGCTGGGACTCAGCCGTCCCGTCAGGGCCAGCCTGGGCGCGGGCTCCCGCCCTCCCCGCGGAGGCCCGGCCGGTCCAGCGGGTTCGCTGGGTTCCCAGCCGCGTCAGAGCCGCCCCGCCCAGGCCCGGCTGCGGCGTGGGCGCCGCCTCCGAGGCTGCAGGGGTGCGCCCGCCCCTCCGGAGGGCGATGTCCGGCCCTGCGCTCCGCTCCCTCCCGGAGGCCCCTCCACCTGGCTCCGCGGGGGAGATGGGGCTGGGAGGGACCCCCCAGGGGCCCCCCAACGTGCTGAGAATCCACGGGGACCGCCGGGGCCGCCGGCCGGGGAAGCGCACGGGGAGCCGCCCGCAGCCTGCGCCCCGGGGACCCTCCCAGCCCAGCAGGCCCCCAGGGCCCAGACCCCCACCCGAGACCCCGGCGCTGCAGGCCTTCAGCACGGCCCCGGAACTGGGGGTCCACAGCAGGGGGCGCCCCACCCCAGCCTGGAGACCGCTGGTAGTTGAAGGGCTTCGTTGTGGACAAAACATTGTGGAAGTGGACGGGTGCTGGCCACAAGCGTGCCAGTGACACTCACGGGGGACACGCGTGCCCGGTCACTCAGCTGACCGCTGACTCTCCCGGACATGCCCGGCCCACCCGCTGGCCTGGCTCGCAGCCCCCAAAGCTGGACTTGGCCGAGTGCCGCGGCCACACCGCCGCCTCCTGGGGGAACCGGCTCCTGGGACTCCCGGGGAAGGGGCGCCGGGCAGGGGTGGGATTTCCGGGCCTGCCGGACCTGAGGGGCTGCGGTGCCTCCGCCAGAGCCACGCAGGAAGCCCAGCACCCAGGGGAGGGCGCTGGCGGGGGGCCGCGGAGGGGCCATGTGGAGCCCACACATCGCAGGTGGCCTCAGAGGACATTAGCCGTGCTGCGGGAGCTGGTCCAGGTGTAGCCAGTGGTCGGGATGGGCAGGGAGCGGCGCCTTCCCTGAGTTCTGAGGAGGGTCCCCAGACACAGCCGCGTGGGGGGAGGGTCTGGAGATGCCCCTCAGCCACTCCCCTTGGGCAGGGGTGTAAGCTAAGAGCCCCCTGCACCAACCAGGGAGCTGTTTGGGGCGCTCTGCACCTTCATGATGGAAGCTCATCTGCAGGACCCCAACCCCTGACTGTCCTGTGAATATACTGCAAGTCACTGCATTGCAACTTAAATAGGTGGACTTTAGGGCCTCCCTGGTGGCGCAAGGGGTTAAGCACCACACTGTGAAGCTGTCCGCAGCCTCTGCAGCTGAATTCCATCCCTGGCTGGCCAGGGAGCTACCCACATGGCGCAGCAGACCTCTCTTGTCTCCCCGCTGCTCCCCTCAGCAGATCTGCCTGTTCTGCTCCCCACTCTGTCTGTGGTGAATCCTCTCACTCCCCCCCCCCGCACCTCTGGCCTGTGCCCCAGCTCTTGCATAAATAAATCTTTTAAAAAATAGGTGGATTTTACGATGTGAATTAGATCTCAACAAAGGTGTTAAAATAATCGTTTTTACAAAGTGTGACTACTGTGCCCCTTTTTTCATGTATGGCCTCTGCGCCCGAGGGGCCAGTGGCCAGTGGTGGGGCGGCCGGCCAAGGGCGGTCTGGGCAGAACCTGAGCGCTGGCCCCGCAGCACATGGACAGAGGCCCTCCTGCCTCCTGGAACCTTCTGGATCTGCTGCCCTCCTGGCCCTGGTGGCTCTGTGCAGAGCACCCACCAGAGTCCCCAGGGCGTCCCTGGACATGGCGGTGGCTGGGCAGGCGGGTCTGGTGGGGACCTGAGTTCTGTGGGGCAGGGCGGTGGCGGCTTCCTCAGTCACTTTTCTTCGAATTTATTGTCCCAGTTTCAAGCCTCAGGCAGAGTTCCGGGCCTCAGGAACTCGATTCTCTTGTTTTTAAGGCACCTGTGTCTTTCTCGAGTACTCTCTGGCCTGACGCCCCGAGAACCAGCCACCTCAGTGGGGCCAGGGAGCCGTCCTCCGTCCCGGGTCTGGGGGACATTCCAGGACCGGCAGGCACGAGAAACGCGTTTGTGAAAATACTAAATTTCAGGAACTAGGTCCAGGCCCAAATCCTCTGCTGCGGCTGTTTGTGGACACCACGGCCTGAGGGAGCCCGTGTGGACGCCGCGGCTCCCCTGGTGGAGGGCGGGGTGGGGGCTCTACTTCACACTTGTGTGGAGCGGGTGTGGTGCGGGCCGGCCAGCCTGGGCACGTGTGCAAACGCCCACTTAAAACTCCTGCGTGACAGGTGTGAGCAGGCTGCTGGGAAGAGGGTTCCGAGTTGGTATGGCTTTGAAAGGAGAATGTTTTGCCTCTTTTTATTCTAAAATAGTGGCAAATCATTTCAAAATGCAACATTATCAACTAGTTTTTACTATGTAACGCGTGCTTTCCCCCGCCCCCCAGTGAGGCAGGGTGACAGCTGCACCCCCAGAGCCTGCACCTCCTCCCTGAGAGGGGCCCCTGCTGCAGGGGGAGGGGGGGCTTGACGTCCTCACAGGCTGCTCTCACAGCTCTTTCTTCCGGGAAAGTCTGCGGGGTGAGCCTGCTCCTCCCCCGTGCTCGGTCTCCCGCCTGCAGAGGCTCCGCCAGCGCCAGGGCCCCAGGTGGGCCTGCTGGTGGAAAGTCCCCTTGGGGGTCTTTTTTCCTAGAAGTATTGCTCCTCCTCCTGGGGGGTTCGCATTTCAGGACCTGCCCCTCTGGCCAGGGACGTCTGCAGGCCCTGCTGTGACCCTCCCCTGGCTCCCAGGTCTCCTCTCTTTGGCTTTAGGCATGAACGCGCGAGCCCAGGGCTGGTCCTTGCCCCCGCCAGCCTGGGCCCCGGCGTCTGGCGCTGACCCTGGAAGAGCCCAGCCCCCCGAGCCCCTGCCCAGCCCTCCGCAGCCGCGGCCCGGCTCACGTGCCCTGTCCCTGAGTCAGCCAGCAGCCGGGACACCTGCTCCGGCTTCGTTTCCCACGGCGCGGCTCGGGCTGCTCCTGGCGACGCCACTGCTGCTCTCAGCTCAGCCAGGCCGCCCAGAGAGCCCTCAGCGCATCCTTCGTTTCTGTACTTTTATATCTCGTATTTTCTGGGATGTTTTTGGCCGTTTCTGCGTCTCAGTAACATTCCCCACTAAGCCTGTTGATGGAGTCCAGCACCTCCCATGCGGGGCGTCCCTGGGGTGCCCTTCTCTGCCTTCTCTGCCCCTTGCCATGGCCCAGCGCAGGCTTTGGAGTTATGTGCAAGCCCTGTGTCTGAAACTTTGCGCCCCAAGTCCCGAGAGGGGGGCCCTAGGGAGACGGGCAGGCAGGTGGCAGTGAGCTCCGCTGTCCCCACACCCAGGACAAGGTCACTGTGTCCACTTTTCATTTCGGAAGCCTGATGGTGATTGGGCACCTTCCCAAGTGGCCCCGGCAGCACCCACGTGGCTGACGGGAGCTGAGCCCAGGGCCGGGCAGGCTCTGGCCGCGGGAGGCCACCTGGCGCCTGGGTTATTCTGGGCTCCGGTCAGCCCCTGCAGCAGTGCGGCTCCGCCCCAGGCTCCCGGCCACCTCTCTGCCTGGCCTCGGCCTTGCGCCTCCAGGCCCCTGTGGCTGCCGCACAGACTCCTGCGCTGCGCTCGCCGCGGGGCGCGCTGTCATCCCCCGCCTGGGGCTGGGACGGGCCCTGCGGCTCCCCTCGGGCCTAGGCAGGAGCCGGCCGGGCAGCGGCAGGGCGGGTAACACCGCCGCGCCCGGGCTCTCGCGCAAGCCCGGGGGAGACCTGGCAGGGCGGGTGCGTGAGGGTCACCACGGCAGCGCCCGCCAGGCCACCGCCCAGGGCCGGGAAGGCGACCCCAGTGCAGGCCCCTGCAGGCCCGCGGGCCCCGCTGAGGACAGCCCTGGGCCGCTGGCTGCCCCGCCCGCTCCCGCCGCCCGCCCGCCCGCCCCGGCCGGGCCCGCCCCGCAGCAGGGCCAGGCGCGCGCGGACCCGCATGCGGGGCTCCCGGCCGCCCGGGACGCGGCCGCGCTCGCGCCGGCGCCATGTCTGCGCGCGCCGGGCAGGTGGGGCGGCCACGTGGGCAGCGGCCCCGAAAGCAGCGTCTGCGCGCGGGTGCTTCCAAGTCAGGCCGGGGGTCAAGCCGCCGCCCCCCGCTTCCCTCCTGCACCCGCCGGCGCCCCCCGCGCGCCTCGGGGAGGCCCCGCGCGCCCCCCGCCGCCCCCACTTCCCGCCCCGCGCGCCCCGGCGCGCGCTAGGACCCGGCGGCGGCCCGTGGGCGGGGCTCCAGGTATTGTGACGTCGCAGGGGCGGGCCCGGCGCCCGGACAGACGGACGGACGGACGGACGGACTGGCGGCCCCGGCGTGCGGCGCGGCGGCTGGTAAGGGCCGGGTGTTGGGGGCCCCTGCGCGCCTGGGGGACCCGGCGCCGTCCTCGGGCTCGGGACGGGCCACCTGCCCCCGCCCGCCGCCCGCGCCCCGCTCGGCCCCCCGCGTCCCCGCCGTGCGCCCCCCGGCCCCCCGCCCCCCGCCCCGCCTCGCCTCCGGCCGTGCGGTCCCCGCGCGGGTCCAGCGCCCTCCCCGGGGCAGAGCGCCCCGCGGCCGTGCGCCCCGCGCCTCTGCTCCCGGCGGGGGCCGCGGGGCGCGCCCAGCAGGCCTGAGCCCCAGCGCCGCGACCCCGCGCGCTCCGGCGCCCCCGACCCGCTTCCTGCCTCCCTGCCTCCCAGGCCGGCGCCCCAGGACCGCGCGCGGCGGCCGCGCGATGTGGGGGTGACGGCCCGGGCGCCATCCAGCAGCCCGGGAGCCCGGCCGGCCAGGTGGCCGCCTGCCCGCTGGCGCGGGGCGCTGGCCATGGAGGCGCAAGGCTTGGATTGGCTCCTGGTCCCGCTGCACCAGCTGGTCTCCTGGGGCGCGGCCGGGGCCATGGTCTTCGGAGGGGTGGTGCCCTACATCCCCCAGTACAGGGACATCAGGAGGACCCAGAACGCCGAGGGCTTCTCCACCCACGTGTGTCTGGTGCTCCTGGTGGCCAACATCTTACGGATTCTCTTCTGGTGAGTTGGAGCGAGGCTGATGGAAGGCTCCCCGCGAGATGGCTTCTTTTGGGGGGGCTTCTGCTGGGGGAGAGGTGGGTGGGAGCGATCGTACTTCCTAAGAGGCTGCAGGGTGGGCTCCAGCTGGGAACTCCCAGTGGAAGCTGCGGGCCTGGCCTGGGTTCCTGGCTGCTTGGCCTGGGGCTGTGGGAGGGAGCAGAGAGCAAAGAGCGAGCGGGTGGATGGGTGAGCTGAGCAAGTGGACCGCTGGCCAGGGCCAGCGGTGGACCCCGGGCGGGTGGACCCCAGCCCCCCTCCCAGGGGCCTCTGGCGCTGACGAGGTGTTTTGGTGGTGGTTGTTTTAAATGGGAAGTTCACTTTCTCGGAAACACTTGAGACTGTTTTCTTGCTCCTCCCAGGCCAACTTCCTCTGATTATCACTAGCGTCTGGTAAGGAAATTGACTTTAGCTTTAAAAGGTTCCTGAAGCTAGATGTGGAGAGGGGGCTCTTCTGAGGAAATGAAATGGCCTCTTTGCTCTTCTGCAGGGCCGAGAGCCCGGAGCCGCCTTTCTCCGGGGCAGCCGGGCTCATCTGCAGCGAGGGCGCAGGGCAGGCCCTCATCCCGCCTGGGGCCGCTTCGGCTGGGACTTAGTGCCCTTGGCGTGTCCTGGCATTTGCTGAGTGACTGTTAAGTCAGCTCGTGGAGGCCCGGCTTGCATGAGGCAAACTCGCCCCCCTGCAGGGTGGGTTTCCTACATTGGGGGCGGCACCCCGCCCTGTCGTCACACCCCGATCCAGGTGTGACCCCTTTGCATCTGTCTGGCTCTGACCACGGCCTGCGGTCGCTCTGAACGAGGCCACTCTGGCCCCCGCATGGGGGTTCCGGGTGCACTGCAGCAGCCTCGGGGAGCAGCCCCCCTGGATGTGTGTGGGGCCCTCCTAGCAGGACTGGCAACGCCCCCTCCCTCCCCGGGGTGTGGTGGGTCACCCCTGCCTGGATGGAGGCCAGTGGGGTCTGGTGGCCCTGGGGGGTGGCACGGCCGGGCGCTTCCACCGCAGGAGCGCTTGCTCAGGCAGGAGTGCCGCCGGCTTGGCGTCGGTCAGCACCTCAGAGGGGCCCCCTTAGAGGCCCGTCCCCGGAGGCCAGTCACACAGAACTGCAGGAGCCTCATCTCCATCTCAGTGTCTGGTTCAGAGAAGCCAGGACTTCTGGCAGCATCCTCACTGCCGGCTCTCAGTGCCCCACCAGGCCGGGCGGCAGAGCCGGGGCCAGCTCCCCCGTGGACTGCCGGGTGTGGCACATCCGCCTCTTGTGGGCCTGGGCTCTGCCCACCGCGGGCTGTCTCTATGCACCCCTGTTCCTCGCGTCCTGACCCCCCCGGCTGCCAGGGGCTCAGGGCCCCTGTGCAGACACTAGGCCGCGCCTGCCAGCATCCAGACTTAAGGACTGGGGGGTGGTGGCAGGGCAGGCCGGGCGCTGCCTGGGGCACTGGCCGTGCAGCTCACCGTGGCTGTGCTGGTGGTTCACATGGAGAAGCCCCTCAGACCCGGCTCCTCTGGGACGCGTCGCTGACGTGGCCCCTGCCCTCCAGCCCAAAACCCCCTGTCCATGGGAGGCAGATGCGCCCGCCCGGCCCCTCACTGATGACACTTGTAACCCTCTGTCCCAGGTCACCCTGCTAGAGTTGAGGGGTTCCCTGTGCCTGACATAGGCCGGGCGCTGTGGGATTCGTCCCCCGCAGGGGGCACACGGGGAGCGACCACCCACACAGGAGGGGTGAGGTCCCTGCCTCAAGCTGCCGCCTGCCGGCCCACCCCTGTCGGGAGCCCCGGCCCTCTAGCTGGAGGCACAGGTGTGCAGAGAGCTGGGGGGCCCCTGTCCCGTGCGAATGCAGGGTTTCCACACCCGCTTCATGCAATGGTGTCATCCTTTTGCAAAACTGGCCTTCACCAGCTCAGGCTCGTGAAACGCTGACATGCAGGGTTTGGCCTCAGTCATGTCAGAAATCGGGTGCAGGCCTGAGTGACGTGTCACAGCCTGGAGCTGCGGGGCGAGGCGCCCCAAGGCCTCCTGACACCCCCTGGGGGTGAGCACTGCACCCCCAGTGGGGTGGGGACAGTGGCAACAGAGTTATGGCAACACTGTAGCAAATGTGGCCACCATGTAGCCAGAGGGGTCTGGCCTCTGAGAAATGTGGTGACATTGTATCCGAAAGGTTAGAGTCATTCTGACACCCAGGCCCCGCTGTCCTGCGGCTGGGGGGGTAGCTCCGTTAAGGGCACCCCAGACCCCGCACGCCTGCCTGCTCTGAATCGGTTCTGCCGTCCGCCGCATCAACACAAAACATACGAGACTTTAATGAAAAGGAGCTTTAATGCAATTAGTGAACAATACAGGAGAGACAGAGAATCTAGTTTCTAAATCAGGCACCCAAAGTGACCCGTCCCGTCATGGGTGAGAGTCCACACAAGCAGGACTGGCCCAGAGCAGGGCCCCAAAGCTGCCACCCGTCGAAGGCATCTTCCCGCAGGGCCCCACAGAAAAGGATCAGAAACAACCAGACAAGTCAGAGAGGAAAAGAGCAAAATCAAAATAAGGTGAAAGCCGCCACTGTCCCCTCCCCACGGGTCTCTCACCCGCATCTGCGTCCCCCCGTCCACGACCACAAGACAAGCGCAGCTTCTTCACGCGTCTCTCGGCTCCACGGGCCTCCCCCAGGTCTCCTCCTGGCTCCATCCTGCTCCCTCCTTCCTCAGTCTCCTCCTCAGCTTCTTCTCCCCCTGCTTCGCCCCGCCCTCCCTTGGGTGGGCAGGAAACCTGGAACCCCCCTTTCCTGGGGACCCCCGTTACAGCTCCATACCCCGAGACCCTCCACGCAGGAGGGAGTAGCCCCACACAGGGAGCTTGCCGATCCCGCCGCCCACCCCGTGCAGCTGTGCTGACCCCTGCGCGGCCCCTCCAGGCTGGCCCTCCGCCCCTCCCGGCTCCACCTCATCTCCATCCCGGCCCTTCTCCCATGGAGGAGGAGGCGGCCAGAGAAATAGCAGCCCCCGACCCAGGTGCCCTCCGCAGGAGGGAGTGTCCCCGGGGCCTGCCTGTCTCCAGGCACAGGCCGCAAAAGGCTGCTCGCTTTGCCTCCTCGCCAGCTCCCTGGGCCACTGTGACTGGGCCGGAGTGGTGCTCCCTTCACCCCCACACCTGCGGCTGGACTGGGCAGTGCTCTCCTCGCGGGGCAGTGCTCACGGGCGGGGCCGGGCCAGGCCTGTTTGGGGGTGCTGCCTGCCAGCTATCAGGAGGTCCCCAGGCTGATCAGAGCCTGGCCAGCTGCTGGCCCCGGGGGCCCCACACAGGGCGTGGTGCCTCCTCCTGGCCAGCTTTTGCAAAAGCTGTTTTTTGTTGTTTTTTTTGTTTTTTTTTTTTTTAAGATTTATTTATTTATTTATTTATTTATACAAGCACTGGGCACAGTCAGAAGCGCGGGAGGGTGAGAGAATCCACCAGAGCCAGAGCGGGGAGCAGAGCAGGCAGAAGGACGAAGCACACTGCTGAGGGGAGCAGCGGGCGGCAGGAGAGGTCTGCGCGCCATGGGGGACCCTCGCCGGTGGCCGGGGATTGAACCGGCGCTGCAGAGGCTGCGGGCAGCTTCGCAACCCAGCGCCCAACTGCTGCGCCACCAGGGAGGCCCTGCAAAAGCTGTTTTGCTCTGATTTCTCGACATCTTTCCGTCTCACAGCAGCAGCCTAGTGGGGCCTGCGCTGGTCTCTGTGGCCAGCTCTCCGGGTGCCCACCTTGGGGGGTTCCAGGCCAGCTGGTGGGAGCTGGGCTGCGTGCTTGTCTGTCTCCTCATCCTCTGGACAAGTGGGGTCACTGCTGCCCGAACCCCCTTTCTGGATGTGCTGACCACCAGCTCAGGCCCTGTATGTGCCCTCGGGCCATAGCCTTGCTGTGCAAGCTGGAGTGGGGGGCCAGGAGAGGTGGGGGTGTGGCTTGGAGGTGGGGGCTCTGTGGGCCTGGGTCCAGGGCACGGCCAGGCTGGCATTGCGGGCAGTGTTGGCCGCGGCCCTGGGAACTGGGGTCTTCTGAGGGGCAAAGCGGACACCAGCTATGGCCTGGGGTGCGGCCTCGGGGAGCTCGGGTCCAGGGCACTCCTGAGAGAGAAATCAGCAGGAGGGCTGGAGGGGCCGCGAAAGACAGTGGCCTCGGGTCTGGGTCAGGGGGCATTGGGCCTGGGTCTGGCATTCGGGCCTTTGTGTGGCACTCGGGGCTGCCCAGTCTCTGGTGGGGTGGAAGTTTGGGACGCCTGCTGCTTTGCCCACACTGGGCTCCGGGCCTCACAGGAGGCCAGACTGCGAGCCAGTAGACAGCCGGGGAGGCTGGGGTCGGGGGCTGCTGCCAGGCGGGCGGCTTGGCGGGTCCCCGGAGGGCGCTGCCCAGCCTGACGCATGTCTCCCCAGGTTCGGAAGGCGCTTCGAGTCCCCGCTGCTCTGGCAGAGTGTGGTGATGATCCTGGCCATGCTGCTCATGCTGCGGCTGTGCACCGAGGTCCGCGTGGCCAGCGAGCTGAGCGCCCGGCGCCGCTGCTTCGCAGGTGGGTGCAGTGGGCAGGGGGGCCGGGCGGGGCCGGTCAGGTCTGGCACCTGTGTTTGCTCCTCCTGCACATCCGGGCAGGCAGGAAGTGCAGCTGCGGCCACATGGCAGCTGGTCCCGGGGCTGTGAGGTCTGCTGGCCACCGTGCCGCCGTGGCTCCGGGGCCCCCGCATCGGCCAGGTTCTGGGTGGGACCCTGGGTGCTCCCCTGCCAGCCCCTCCCACGGTGACAGCGCAGCAGCCTCTGCCCAGAGGGGCACTTGCTGCCTGGGCGTGCCCTGCCCCGGGCCTGGGCCCTGGGAAGCAGGTCACCCGCTGCCTGCTGCTGACGGCTCTGCCGCCTCCCTGGCACCCCCACGCCCAGGTGCAGTAGGCGTGGCCAGAGTGGTTGAGAGGCACCCATCGCTTCCTGGGATGGAGCCAGGCCCTGAGCCAGCTCTGCTGGGTGGGGGCCAAACACCCAGGGCTGGGCGCTGAGGCCCCAGGCCAGGCTCTGGCCCCGTGGGGGCGGGCGGGCCCTGGCACGGAGCCGGGCGCCAGCTGGGGCGTGAGCCCTAGGCTGAGCCCCAAGATGTTGACTGACCTTGTTGCAACAGTCACCCCTACATGCACCTTCGCCTGCTTTTCAGCAGGGCTGGTGCTGGCACAGGCGGTGAGCGGCAGGCTGGCGGGGCTGGCGAGCCTGTGGCCGCACCCCTGGACTCAGGAGAAGCGCTGTGAGAGGCAGGCCACGGCCGTCCTTCCCGCTGGGGAGCCCGGGCTGAGTCAAAATGGCCAGTCTAGCTCCGGGGAAAGGACTGGACTCCAAATTTTACCAGCAACCTTTCCCGGTCACGGCCCCACATGTCCCGGAGCCTGTGACGAGTCACTTCTCCTGGCCGGGGTGCGGTCCTGATGTCCCGAGGCCCTCGGTGGGGATGGGGACGAAGAGGGTGACCAGGCCAGGCCGCAGGTGCCCGGACTTCTGGAGCAGCTGTAGGTTCTTGAGGCCTGCACGGCCCACACTCTCGACGCTGGACCCAAGGCCGGCGTCTGCATGTCCCTGTCCTCGCGCCCTCACACTGCGTGTCTGTCCCGCTCACCCATCGGAAGCTGGCGCGGAGGCCCAAGCTCCAGACAGGGAGGTCTGGGAGCTGCCCGGGGCCTGCGGCCATCCTACTGGCAGCCTCTGCCGGCAGCCCGGGCGGCCCAGTCCAGAGAGTCCAGCACCAGCGTCCCCACGGGCGGGGCAGCCTGGACTTACTGTTGCGCTTTCCCGCGTCTTTACAGTTGTTTAATTCTGAAGGTCGCCAGTTCAACTTGGAGGTCAAGTTTAAAGAAGCAGTGGTGGGAGGGAGGGAGGGAGGCCCTGCGACCGGTTGGCAGCACAGCCGGAGCCCACCCTGGCCTCTCGGGGACACCTGCGGGAAGGGGAACCTGCTTCCCTCCTCCCGCATTTTGAGCGTTCACTGTCCCAGTTTATTCTTTTTTTCTTTTTCAGTTATTCCCCTATCGCAAAATTGGGATCATTTCCAAGTTAGCACCAAAGTTTTAAACATTCCTCCTTCCTCTGGGAGGCCTTCTCCACGCCTGCCGGCCGCAGAGGCCAGCCTGGGGTGGCCGCACTGGCTCCGAGCCGGCCTCTGTTCTGGAAGACCCGCCGCCGGCGGTGGGTGGCTGTGCGGGACGCGGGTGGCTTTTGTTGCTACTGTGGACACAGAGTAGGGGCCGGGAGGGCGGGGCGGGCGGGCCTGCCTCCTCCGTTCCGGCCGCCCCTCTGGCAGCGCCGAAAGCGAATCCCAGACACAATTCTGTCTGGAGCCTCTGTATTGAGCACCTCCGCAGGCCAAGCATCAAAACAACCTCGGCACTTCATCACCCCTTGAAGCTGAGTGATCCCTCGCTCTCCACTGTTTGCGGGTTCCTGCTGCCGCCCCCTCCTGGTGTGGGGCTCCTGGGCGGGGCTCGGGCTGCTCTGTCTGCTGGGCCGTCTTTGGAGGTTTTTGACCTTCCCGCCCCTTCCTCCTTGTCCGGTGAACTGGCACTTTGTCCCAGGGCGCCAGCAGGGCCCACACCCGGGGGTGCTGGGCCGGCAGGAGCGGGGCCCAGGCCCGGGGCTCCTTGCTGGTGGCATCCACAAGGCCAGGGCCTGTGAGGATGCTCAGGGCTGGAAGCAGGGCCTGGTCCCCTGCGCAGGCCCAAGTGCGGGCCTGGTGCACGGCTTTGCGGGGCTTGCCCAGCCCGGCCCTGTCGGGAGCAGCGTGCCGGCTGCGCACCTGCTCCACCGGGCGCGGCCCCCATACAGGCCACCCCGCTGTCCGGGGAGTGATGTGTGGACACGGCCGTCTTCCTCTCTATTTGCCGGTTCTCAAAACCGGTTCCCTGGGACCCTGCGCCCATGGCCACATTTGTTTTTATTTTATGCAGAATGTGTGGACTTGACGTATTTCACGAGCTCTGCCGGCCGGATATTCTGGCTGAAGCCCTGGCCCGGCCGTCGGAGCTGCCCTGAGCTCTCGGGGAGGCCGGCTGGACCAGGGCGCCTTTCTCCCAGGAGTCCAGGCGCCTGAGTGGTTTTGGACACAGTGTCGGGGCCCAGGGCGGCTGTGGGGTCGGGGCTGGGTGGGAGGCGTTGAGGGGCCGGCGTGTGCTGGCGGGAAAGGGACCAGGGCGAAGCCCAGCCCTGGCCCGCACCCCCTCCAGGGGGCCTTGCTGTCTCCGGAGGTGCCAGTGGGTGGCGCCGTTGGTCTAAAGCGAGGGACGCAGCGACGAGCGGAGAGGGCTGCTGGCCGCTGTGAGAGCCCGGTCGGCGCGGGGGGGCAGGGGCTGTGGCCGGCGGGCCGCGGGTTTGTGAGACCCTCCAGGTCGCTCTCCGGGCGCCGGCCGCGCCCAGGGCTGGTGCTTGCCTTCAGCGACTGCCTTGCAGATTCCCCGTGTCCAGCTAGAGGCTGCACCGGGCGAGGACCCTGCGGCCCTGCCGCGCTCCGGGCGCGCCCCCTCCGCCCCGGCCCCCGCTGGAGGCGCGGGTGCGTCACGCGGCTCCCCCAGGCCTGGGGAGCGGCCCCACCCTGCGCGCCCGGCGTCTGGCTGGCGGGAGAGGCCGAGCGCCCGGCACGCGGCGCCGCCCCAGCTTCGTGCCCTGGATCTTGGACGCCCGTGAGGGTGGGCTGGCTTCTGGCCCCAAGTGCCTCCCCCGGCCCCAGGCACCCGCTGGGAGAGGCGCGGAGAGGCGCGGTCTGGCGCGAGACCGGCAGCGCCGACGGCCGCAGGGGCCGGGAGGAGGCCGGGCGGGCTCGGCTGCCCGCGCTGCGCCGCCCTGTTCTGTCTCCTTCCTCCGCCCGCCCTCCCGCTCCTTAAATGTGGCTGCAGGTAATAAGGACGGGGAACTCAAAGGCCCCCGCGGCGGTCGTGTCCGGGTAGGTACCGCTGCCCGAGCGCCCGCGCCCCGCCCGCGCCCCGCCCGCGCCCCGCGCCCCGCCCGCGCCCCGCGCCCCGCCCGCGCCCCGCGCCCCGCCCGCGCCCCGGCTGCCCGCCCCGGGGGAGGCGCAGGAAGGACAGAGGGAAATGATCCGACGATCCGTTTCGTTACGTTTGCTTCAAATTGTTTGAGCGTTGAAGCGCGGGCGCTGGGCTGGTTCCTTAGGTTCGCGGGCTTTGCTCTTGGCGCGGCAGAAATGAATTTGGTGTTGCGTGCTGCGCGTCCTGCGACCTCGCCGACTGGCTCTTCCACTCTGGAAGCTTCCCGCGGGGGCCTTAGGAGCTTCCACGCCCTCGGCTGTGCGACCCGCACCTGGAGGTGGTTTCGGGTTTCCTTTCCAGTCCGCCGCTCCCTCCTGGGCCCGGCGCTGTGCGCGGCCGTCCCGGGTTCTGTGGAGCCCTGCTGGGTGGCCGCGAGGGCGGGCGCTGGCTGGAGGAGAGCCGCTGCGGGCGGCCGGGGGCCGCGCTTGGCGCTGCTCGGCGGGTCCCCGCGGGCCCGGCTCTCACCAACCCTGCGTTCTTGGGCCAATCCCGTCCGGGCGTGGTGTGAACCCCCCCCCACGTTGCCACATGGTTTGCTAGTGTTGTGCTGAGGACGTTTGTGTCCATATTACAAGAGATTTTACTCTGCCCTAGTGATGGCTTTTGTTTTATATCGGAACTGCACTGGCCTTATAAAATAAATTGCAACAGGGAAATGTCCTCTTTCTTTTTTGTGAAGGGTTGGTATCAGTATTTTTTTTTAAGATTTATTTACTTATGCATACCAGAACTGGGGTGTAAGCCAGAGGGGGGGGTAAGGGTGAGGGGGTTGTGTGTGAGAGGATTCACCAGAGGCAGAGAGGGGAGCAGAGCAGGTGGGTCCACTGAGGCACACAGCTGAGGGGAGCCGCGGGGAGACAGGAGGGGTCTGCTGCGCCCTGTGGGTAGCTCCCTGGCTGGGGATCGGACTCATGCTGCAGAGGCTGGTGGTAGCTTGATAGCGCCGGGACTAACTAACCCCTGCGCCCCCAGGGAGGCCCTGGTATCAGTCTTTTATTACTTAAATTTTTTCTTGACATATATTTGGTCTACTGCATTGTGTAAATTTAAGGTGTACAACATGTGGATTTGTCACCTTGTGTACTGTGAGATGCTAGCACCTCTGTCACATCACTTACCACTTCTTCGTTGTTAGAATAATTGAGGCAATAGTCTCTTAGCAACTCTGATGACTTTAATACGATGCTGTGGATTTTTCACTCTACTGTGGATGACATATTTTGGTCTTACTAGTCGCAGCTTTGTTGAGTCTTTAAATGTTGGCTGGAATTAGCCCACGAGATATTGGGCCTGGGCTTTGCTACCCGCCTCAACAGTCTGGAACACAAGGCCAGTCTCTCCTCCTAAGTGCACTCGGGTTTTCTGTTTCTGCCTGGCTTAGTCGTCCTGGTTTCGTTCTCGGCACTTGTTCCTTTCATGTCCGACCTGCTTGCCGCCACGTGCCTGCTCTCTGTGGCCTTCATGGACCTTCTGCGGTGGGTGCTGATGCCCGCTCTGCCCCGTCCAGTCTTCTCATCCATCATTTGGGGCCCCCCCATGTTACTCTTCCTTCCCCCTTTGGTCATTCTGGCTAAAGATTTGTAAGTTTTTTTCCAAGAAGACTGTTGGTTTTATTGATTTTCTATATATATTGTTTGAATTCTCTGTTTCCACACTAGTATCCACTATTCCTTTCCTTTTGCCTGCTTTGGATTTCATTTGCTCTTCCAGTTTCTGAAGGCGGGAGGTTCGGTATTGGTTTGAAGTATTTTTCTTCTCTTTCAATACCGCACTTAGAGCCATAGTGTCTTTTAAAAAAAAAAGATTTATTTTTATTTATTTATGCATACAAGAGCTGGGGTACAGGCCAGAGGTGGATTCACCAGAGATAGTGGGGAGCAGAACAGGCAGAATGACTGAAACCCACTGCGGAGGGCAACAGCGGGGAGTCAGGAGAGGTCTGCTGTGCCATGTGGGTTGCTCCCTGGTGGGCTGGGGATCAAACTCATGCTGCAGAGGCTTCGGATTGCTTGACAGCGCTGTCTTTAACTCCTGTGCCACCAGGGAGCCCCCCCCCCATAGTTTCTAGGGGCTGCTTTAGCTACATTTTATACGTTTTGGTATGATTTTGTTTTTATGAATCTTAAAATCTTTCAAAATTTCCCTCATCTTTTCTTTTTCGACCATTTTGTTATTTAATTTCCACAAATATTTGAATTCTCCAGAGTTTCCTTCTGTTGCTGATTTAACTCCACTGCATTATTCCAATCATTTTAAGCCGAGTTTTGCTTTATGGCCTCACAGCTGGCCTGCCCCAGAGGCTGTCCCGGAGACCGGGAGCCCTGCTGGAGGGGGTTCTGGCTTGAGTCGTCTCTTCTCAAATCCCCTTGTCTGGTTGTCGCTGGGAGCGTCCACCCCGTGCACGAACCGTGTACATTAACCTTCCCCATCGGTTTTAATTATTTGCTTCTCTTTCCATCTTTGTCAGTTTTGCTTCCTATGTTTTGGGGACGAATTGCCTCTTTTGTCAGTTTTAAATGTCGGTCAAGTTCTAGTATTTTTCGTTGTCGTTCTGAGATCAGTTTCTTTCTGATACCCACAGAGTTGCTGTGGCGGGGGGCTGCAGGCCTATCTCTTTCCATCCGCGCGCTTCTAACTTGCTCGCTCCTCCGAGGACAGTGTGTGGCGCCCAGATAGCACCTCGTGAGACCCAGGGCGTTCCTCCTGCGGGTCTGCCCTGCGATTGTGCTGTGAGCCTCGTTCACACTTCCTGCCATGATCGTATTCCTGGACTTCGGCCACTGTTCTGTCTTTTCTGCACTTCTCAGGCCTTTTTACCACAACTGTGCCTCCTTTGCTGTTTTCTTTTGTGTTAAGCAAATGTTTTCTAGTGCAGTGTTTCATTCCTTTGTGATAATTTTAATAACCCTCTTACTTTCTTAGTGGTTGTTCTAAGACTTACAGTGTGTATCTTACCAGAATCTACTTCAGAGTTGCGCTAACTTAATTTTTCAGTCAGTCAGGAGAGGGAACAAGCAGAAATCTGCCTGCGCTGCTGTCCGAGACTGTCCGAGGCCGTGGCCACCGCGGGGGGCAAACTTTTATCTTTCAGAGTCTCGTTTAATTAAGAGAAGGAGGGCCTCCCCGGGGGCGCAGCGGTTGAGCGCTGGGTTGCGAAGCTGCCCGTGGCCTCTGCGGCGTCGGTTCGATCCCCGGCTGCTCCCCGGCCACCAGAGGAGGGTCCCGCATGGCGCGCAGACCTCTCCTGCCGCCCGCTGCTCCCCTCAGCAGTGTCCTTCGGGCCTTCTGCCTGCTCTGCTCCCCGCTCTGGCTCTGGTGAATTCTCTCACCCTCCCGCGCTTCTGACTGTGCCCAGTGCATGTATAAACAAAACAAACAAACAAATAAATAAAACATGCCTCTATTAAAAAAAAAAATCTTAAAAAAAAATAATAATTAAGAGAAGGAAGTGCTAAGTACAGCAATCTACATACACACGCAGTGGAATATTATTAAGTCATTAAAATGAACAGGGGTAGGTAGCGCGTAGAATCACAGCATAGAACTTTCTGGCTAGTAAGAAGCAGCAACAGCGGCAACAACAAAACTCCTGACTTGTCTCATTAATTGGGGCGAGTATGCTATGCGGGTGGATGATGGCGGGCAGGGTCCTGAGAGCCGGGAGAGTGAGAAGGAACAGGCGTCTGTGGCCGTGTTCAGGAGGACGCTCAGTCAGTCTCCTGCTCGGCTTGTCCTCAAAGCCATTCGTGGTTGTGTTTAGGCCTCAGGTTTATTTTTTAAATTTTTTGAAAATTGATATTTTACATCAGCTTGCTTTCTTTTCTTTCTTCCTTCCTTCCTTTCCTTTCTTTCTTTCCTCAGGGGTAGTCCCCATAGAATTCCCACCACCTCACCCTGCACCATCCCCGTAGTGCTGGGCTCTTCCCACCCTGTTTTGATCCCTCCCCTCCTTGCAGAATGTTTCTGATTTATAGTTGTCTGTTTTGTTTTGTTTTTTAAAGTGATATTATTTTTCCCTTAATGCCTTATTTGGTTTCCCTAAATTCCCCCTATAAGTGAAACCATCGGATATTTTTCTTTTTCTTTCTGACTTAACTGAGCATGGTCCCTTCTAGCTCCATCCATGCTGCTGCGGATGGCATGAGTTTATGTTTTTTGATGGCTGAGTAATATTCCAGTGTGTACATGGACCACATCTTCTTGATCCAGTCATCTATTTTTGGGCATTTGGGTTGTTTCCAAGTCTTAGCTATTGTAAATAGTGCCGCAATTATAAATACCCCTGTGTTTGCAGGGGTACAGGTGTTCTTTTGAATAATTGTTTTTGTGTCCTTTGTTTCTGAAGCTGAGATCAGAACCGTCTGCCCTCGCTGCAGCCCAGGCCGCGCCCTGCACCTCCCGGCTGGAGCCCCGTGGCGGGGGCGGGGGTTTGCGGGGTGCTCCTGGTGTTTCTGTGGTTCCTTCAGGCTTGATCTGGTTTGAGGACGTGCAGAGACACAGCTGTAGCAGACGCTGGTCCCGTCTCTGCCCTCCGCGCAGGCCCATGCTCAGCTGGTGGCCCCGGCTGCGGTGACCTCCCGGGGCAGGGGGTGCTCGGGACCGGCCGTTGACACCCACAGAAGCCTGCGGCTTCAGTGCAGGCGGGGTGTGAAGGGCAGCGTTTGCGGGGAGACTGCGTCTCCATCATGTGTGGGTTTCTCTTCTCAAAAAAAAGGAGACGCTGGACGCGGCGCGCCTGGCGCTCAGGCCGAGGCCCTTCGGGCTGCTGGGCGGGGCGCGCTCGGGGACCCCGTGGCCTGGGCGGGGCCGGCGTCCCTCTTCGGGGGCCCCCAGCGGCCCAGCGGCGCGGGGGGGGGGGGGCGCTGGGGGTCCGCCAGCGGCGGCTCCGGCCTCCTGGAAAGGCCTGTGGGTCGGCGCGGGCCGGGGGTGGGCGCGCGCTCTGGGGCCTGGCGACGCCCGCATCGGGGGCTGCGGCCAGCGGGGGCGAGGGCCCGTCCAGGCCCAGCCGGGGCCGCCGCTGCCGGCCGGGAGGGCGCGGTGCGCGCGGCGGAGGGGTGATGTCCAGCAGCCTGGCCTCGCCGGGGCGGGGCTGGGGGAGCGGCGGGGGCGGCCGGCAGCCTCCCCGGACACGGCCCCGTCGGGCGCCTTCAGCAAAGCGCTGCGGGCGGGGCGGGCGGGGGGTCAGGCCTCGGCTGCCCCGTCCCTTGGGCTTGTGCCCGCGGAGCGGCGGCGGCGCTGTGGCCTCGCTGTGCGCGCGACCCTCCGACCCCCCGACCCTCCCACCCTCGCCGGCCCAGCCCCCCGGGGCGGCGCCCCAGCCCATCCCCCCCGCCGGCTCCGCCCCCCCTGCGGGCCGCGGGCCTTCCCCGGGCTGGCTGGTCAGCGCCGCCCCGCGCCTCCGCCCGCGCCCGAGCGCGCTTCTCTTCTCTCGGGTGGAGCCGAGCGCGCACCGGCCGGACCCTCTGGTAAGCGCTGCCTTCCGCGAGGCTGCAGCCGCCTCCCAGCCTGTGCCCGCCGCACCCCGCGCCCCTCGCGCCCCGCCCGCCCCTCGCGCCCCACCGCGGCTTCCAGGCCCGGGCTCTGGCCGTGCCGAGTGGGCCTGGACGTTTTGCCTGCTGGGACAGGTTCGCGGTGCGTCGCCTTTTGTATTTGGCGCGTCCTCCCGGATGCCGCGCCCGTGCCATCGTGCGCTGGAGAAGGAAGTGTTTTAATCTTTTGCCAATTTAAATTGTTCTTAGTGAGTTTTGAGTTTTTCTGTATTTTGGACCCAGGTCCACACGGCGCGCACACACAACGTGCAGTGTTTTCTCCCACTTCATGGTTTGTCTTGTAATCTTTTCTGTTCTTAAAATATTTTTTCTTTTTAAAGATTTATTTATCCAAGAACTGGGGTGCAGGCCAGAGGCGCGGGAGGGGGAGAGGATCCACCAGAGACAGAGCGGGGAGCAGAACAGGCAGACCGAGGAAATCCACTGCTGAGGGGAGCAGCGGGGGACAGGAGAGGGCTGCGCGCCATGTAGGTCCTCCCCGGCGGGCCAGGATTGAACCCGCGCTGCAGAGGCTGTGGACGGCTTCCCAGTGCTGCGCTCAACCGCCTGCGCCACGAGGGGAGGCCCTGTTCTTAAAGTTTTTTGTTGTTTATTTATTTTGGTTGGTCTTTTAATATGATCTTTTGACAAGAATTTGACTTCGGTTTAGGAAATCCATCTTGCCCATGCCTTTTTTGGCCCATGCGTCGATGCCCCAGCTCAGAAACCCTGGTCTCGGCAGGGCAGCCCCTGCCGGCCTCGCAGCTTCAGGCTCTGCCTCTGGGCCTGTGACCCGCTGGTGTCACTTCCTGCTCAGGAGCTGGAGTGGGGTCCGGCTTGATGACTGCGCCCATGTGTCCTGAAGGCCTGTGCACCTGTGGGGGGCCGCTGTCCGCATGGGGCTGCTCCCAGGCTGGTACATGCCGTGGGGCTCCCCACTGGCCCGTCTGACTGTGGCTTCGGAACACACTGAAGTCGGCCACAGCTTCCTCCCTTGTTCCAGGCCCTTGGCTTCTGCATAAGGATTTGATATCAGCCCGTCAAGGTCACATTAGGACATGTTAAGGTTCTGACTGGGGTTCTGTCTGGGACCTACAGGCTGGTTTGGGGAGAGTCGGCATCTTCACAGCGTGGGGAGTGCTGGGCTGCCGGCCTGTGGGTGTCTGAGAGCCTCCCCCCCATTCCCAGGACAGCACCCTGCCCCCCAACCTGGGATTCGGTGTGGCAGGCATTGCTTCAGGGTTGCTTTGGGGCCGCCAGTGGGAAGAGCCTGCCCCGGGCAGCGGTCACTGGAAAGTTCACTGCTGGAGGAACAGGCTGGTCAGGTGTGCATGGGGGCCCTTGGGAGCCGCCCGGCTCCCCCGACACCCTTCCCCATGGCTTTGGCTTGGCCACAGCTGTGCCTTGGGTGAGGGGCTGGGGTGGCCCAGCCTCAGGGCTTCCTCAGGCAGTGGCTGTGGCCAACACCCTGGTCTCATGCGTGGGCAGCTTGTCCCCAATGGTCTCGTGTTCTTGGAAAGTGTCGCACATGGGGGCCTCCCCGGTGGCGCAGCAGTTGAGCGCTGGCCTGTGAAGCTGCCCGCAGCCTCTGCAGCGCCGGTTCTATCCCCGGCCACCGGAGGAGGGTCCCCCATGGCGCGCAGACCTCTCCTGCCGCCCGCTGCTCCCCTCAGCAGTGTCCTTCGGTCCTTCTGCCTGCTCTGCTCCCCGCTCTGGCTCTGGTGAATTCTCTCACCCTCCCGCGCTTCTGACTGTGCCCAGTGCTCGTATAAATAAATAAACAAATCTTTAAAAAAAAAAAGTGTCGCACATGGCCCTGCTTTTCCGGTGTCGCCGGGACCGTCCGCCGCTGTGATAGAGAACTGTGGCTTGTTCTCCTGTGTGGACCTTAGAGCCTGTGACCTTGCGGAGCTCACCGGCAGGCGGCAGGGGCCCTGGGTGTTTCATGAGGAGTGTCTCGCCCGTGGTTCTCTCCTTTTCTTGGTGTCCTCTCTGGCCTGCGCTGCCGGCGCCGTCCGGGCCGTGGGGGGCATCCCTTCGTGAAACGTTGCTGTGTTGGGAGCAGGACGCGAGCGCCACCCTTTCACGGAAATTTCACAAACGGAGGTGCTGCTCAGGGTGGGGTCAGGCGCCTGCAGCTCCCGCCCAGGGGTCCTCTGCGGCGCGCAGGCCTCCTGGCCGCTCCCCGTCCTCCCGCCGCCCCGCCCGGGGGTCTCGCGGCTGCCCGAGGCCGGCCCGCCTGGCGGTGCGCAGTTCTGCCTCCGCCTCGGCTTGCGGGAGGGGGCCATGGCGGCGGCCCGGCCGGGGGCGCTGGGGGGGGCGCTGCGGCCGTCCGTCCGGCCTGTGGAAGCCTCCGCGCGGCTCGGCCGCTGGCACCGCCCCGGCCGCGACCGCGCCCGGAACCGTCCGCGCCTCCTTTGCCGGCCGGGCTCGTGGCGCCTGCCCGGGCACCGGGCGCGTGGCCGACCGCGAGGGCGTCGGCTGCGCGGGGCGCGGGGCAGTGGGCGCGTGGGCCGCGAGGCCCCTTCCCGCCGCCCCCAGCGGGGGCTTCTCCTCCGGAGCTTCTCCGCCCGCCGCCCGCCAGCTGGGGAGGAGCGGCCCCGCGTGCCCAGGCGCGTCGTGCCGCGGGGCGCAGGGGCGCAGGGGCTCGGGGCGGGCGGGGGCGCGGGCTGGGATGACCGCCGCTGCCTGCGCCCAGGCCGGCCTGTCAGGCCCCGATCCCGAGGCAGTTGGAGCCCCGGCGGCAGGCGCTGGGACGCGGGGCGCTGTCGCGGGTGTCGGGCGCGCATGTGTCGGGAGCGCGCCCCGCCGTCGCCACCTGCTGCGGACGCGCCTTGGGCGGCCTTGGTCGCTTTGGGGCTTTCTGTCACCCGTGCGCCAGCGGCGCTCCAAGGACCCGGCCCAGGAAGGCTCTGGCAGGCGCCCCGACCCTGCCTCCTCGGCCGCTCAGCGCGCTGGTCTCCCAGCACACCCAGGTGACCTCGCGGTGTCTCCCCACCCCTAGCTCGGGCAGGGACCTTGCTGTTCGGAGACGCCAAGGCACACGCTGTCACCGCTGTCTGGACGCCCGTGTGCGTGTGTCCGGCAGTCCCCCTGGCCTGGCACAGGAGACCGCTCCCCGCTGGCCCTGGGCACCCAGCATCAGCCTGCATGGAGGCTCGTGCCCTCCTGGCGACCTCAGGCTTTCAGGCACACGTCCTGCCCGACCCCACCTACGCTGGGTGCCCGGGTGTTCTCACTTGGGGCAGGACGCACTGCCAGGCTTGGGGGCTAGGAGGGCTTGGACTCCACCCATGTCCAGCCCCTGCAGCGCCCCAACTGGCCTGCAGCCCTTCCTGGGGCTTCTTTTCAGTGGGGGCCTCCCCAGACTCCGCCAGGACTGAGTGGGACCTGGTGCTCGCCCTCCCCGGCACTGCAGAGCTTGTGCTGAGCATCCCCTTTGTGTGCCGGCGGCAGAGCCCCACTGCAGACTGGGGTCTCGGGACACACCCGTGACACCCTCCTGCGCCTCGTGCTGAGAACCTTCTCTTGTCCAGCCCTCCGAGGGCTGCGCACTGGACAAGGATCCAGGTTCTTCTTAGCGCGTTCAGCCATTACGTGGGTCCCGGAGGCCTGGTATGGCCCGGCGCTGCGCTTTTCCGTGTGAAGGTGGAGACATGTGGGTGAATAGTTCACACGGGGAAGGGTGCGAGTTCTGAGCCGAGAAGAGATTCCAGGGGCTCCGACGCCCTCGGCTCTTCTCCGCACATGCTAGGGGATCCGCGTCTTCCTGCCGAGGTGTGGTCTATGCCCCTTGAAAGTGCAGTGGTCTGGGGCGGAGGGTGGCAGGCCCTGCGTCTTGCCCACCACCGCCCCTGCCCCTGGCCCCAGGCCCGCCGCAGCCCCTGCCCCATCCCCGCAGCCTCTTCCGGATGCCCGCCCCATCCTGCAGGCCCCGCACCTTGCCCCCCCATGCCGGCCCTGCCCCCGGCCCCACCCAGCCCTCGCTGACGCACACCCTATGTCTCTCCCGCCCAGACTTCGACCCGCAGCACTTCTGGCGCTGGAGCAGCTTCAGCGACTACGTGCAGTGCGTGCTGGCCTTCACCGGCGTGGCCGGCTACATCACCTACCTGTCCATTGACTCAGTCGTGTTCGTGGAGACGCTGGGCTTCCTGGCCGTGCTGACCGAGGCCATGCTGGGCCTGCCGCAGCTGTACCGCAACCACCGCCACCGCTCCACGGAGGGCATGAGGTAGGCGCGGCGCCAGCCTGGGCAGGCCCTGAGCTTGCGATGAGGGAGGGGCGCAGCCGCCCGCGCCCCCTGCCTGCGGCGATTGCTCAGGGAACAGTCTGCGGGTCCAGTGCAGGTGGGAGTGGGGGGCAGGCGAGCGCCCCGCGGGATGCGACTTTTGGCTCTTGCAGCGCTAGCTAGTAAGGGTCGTTCCAAAAGCTTCATGTTTTTTTTCGCTGCCTTGGAAGCAACGGCAGCTTCCTTTTGAATGTTTCATTATATTTATTTATTTTCTTCCAGTGCTGTTCATTGTGGGCAGCGTTTGACTTCTCAGGGGTAGCCTCGAGGTTCTCCCGTCACCCGGGGTGCCCCGCCGCCCCAGCTGGCGCCCCTTGTCTCCCTGACCTTTGTTGGGTGTCTCCATAGTCCACACCCCCGAGAGACCCCCATGTTTATCTTTCCTCCGTGCCACCCGCGTGGCCACAAACAGCACATTCTGGGTGGGCAGCACCCTCGTGTCCATTGGCCACGGTGCCGGCCACTCGTCTGCTCCGGGCACTGGGGCTGCTCCATGTCTCAGCGCATAACAACTAGGTATTTTTTTAAGGGGAAATCCTTAAGAAATCTCTCTGACAGTTGCTTCAAGACAGAAAAGGTGTACGCATGCCCGTGTGCATGTGTGGTGGGCATGTGTGAGTGTGCAGGCGGTGGCCGGCCCTGCCCTTCCCGGACCACCAGCCACCCAGAAAGTGCATGAGGCCGGCGGGCACTCGCGCCACCCCTATGCCGCACGGCCTCCTGTCCCCGTCACACAAGGGCTGGAAGGACAGACCTGGCCCGGCCCCTGCCCCCTGGGGCGCCTGCCCTGCCCGGCTCATCCCCTGCCATGTGTCCACAGCATCAAGATGGTGGCCATGTGGACGAGTGGCGACACCTTCAAGACAGCCTACTTCCTGCTGAACGGCGCGCCGCTGCAGTTCTGCGTGTGCGGCTTGCTGCAGGTGCTCGTGGACCTGGCCATCCTGGGGCAGGCCTACGCCTTCGCCCGCCACCCCCCGAAACCTGCTCCCCACGTGGCACACCCCACCAGTGCCAAGGCCCTCTGACGCCGCTGGTGAGGGTGAGGACTCATGACCGCTGCCCGCAGGCCTGGCCTGGCTCTGCGCTGCTGCGGGGCGGGTGGCCACCAGGCTATTAGGTCTCCACGGGCCTCTGTGGGCTCTTGGGCGGCCAGGGCGGGTGCTTGTGCCTGCTTTCCCTGGGGCCTCTCTTCCACATTCTCCCAAAACACCAGCGGGAACCTGGAGCCTGCGTCCCAGGAGGCGGTCAGGCAGCTGCAGAGGGGCCAGCGGAGACTTGTGGGTGCAGCGGGTGGCAGTGGCCGAGGACAGGAGTGGGGCTGGCCGGGCCTCCCAGAGGGGAAGCTGCAGGCACCGCAGTTGTCTGGCTGGAGTCAGCCTTTCGGGGCCTCCGCGCTCCTTTCGGAGGGGGGGGCCACCCTCCTGCGCAGCCTCCTCAGGGAGATCGACCCGCCCATCCCTGCTGGGGGTGCGGAGCGAGACTCCCACCCCCACCTCCTGCTGGATCTGCGGGTGCTGGCGCCCCACGGCCAGGGCTGGGCTCACCTCAGCCGCAGGTGGGGCCCGGCCCTGGCACAGATCGCAGCTGCTGCGCTGGCACCACCCAATGGGGGAGGGGGCCCGTGGCCAGGACAGGGGATGCCAGGGCCCTGCGGGGAGCCCCGGTAGCTGCTACTGCCCTGACCTGTGGCCTGGCGTGACCTTGAGGGTGCGGGCTCTGGGGTGGCCCCCGCAGCGCCTGCGTCTAGCCCGGGAGGCAGCCTGACCACACTGGCCGCCGCGGTGCCCTCCCGGCTTTGCACCAGCGTTGCGGCTGTGCCGGGCTGTGCCCTGCTGCGCCCTCCTGTGCCCGGCTGTGCCCCGCAGCCCGCGCCGCTGCCGCTGGGCGCGCTGTCCCCTGACAGCTTCAGGGTTTCCCTCCGCGGGCAGCGGCGCCGGCCCGGCTGTGCCAGCCTGGGGTTCTGCCGTGCAGGGCTTCGAGCTATTCCTCCTCCTGGGTTTTCCTCAAAAAAATGAATATGTGAGTGAGGAGTCTGTCAGTTCTTTGACCTCTAAGATGCTTTGGGAATGTTTATTTTTAGAAACAGAGGGAGAGGCCTGAGCAGCACCGCCTGGGAATTAAAGGTCTCCGTGGCAACCACTGCCCGCGGGCTGCAGCAGCTGTCAGTCATTGAGCCGGCCGGTGGGGTCAGAGTGGGTGGGACACAGCCAGGGCTGCCTCCCCTGTGGGTCCCCAGGGAAGGGCTGCCCGGGCCCTGGCCTGGTGTCCCTAAGCAGACCAGCCTGAGGTCAGCGACCGGGGTCTGTGCCTCCCCCCACACACACCTTGGTCTCTGCTGGCTCACATCTTGAGGGGCCTCCCTCCCACCACTGGATACTTCCAAGGATGCAGGCCCCCCTGGCTGTGCACCGGACAGTTTTGTGTGAAGCAGGGGCCCTCTGTGCTAGGCGAGCTTCCTTACTTCACAAAGAGCGCGTGTGGGCAAGATAAACTCACAGAAAATACACAAGTGCACTTTTCCTCAAACCCTAAATGTCTGATTTATTGGATGGCTCTTCCCGGCCAGCATTTGGATGTGGGAACAAAGGTGACTCTGCTTGGGCCCCTGAATGACTGGGGCCACCTCATTTGAGCCTCTAAGGGTTTTGAGCAGGTGAAGAACTGTGTGCTCTGCCCGGTGGAGCTTGTGTACACGGTGGAGAGCTTGTGTGCGCGGTGGGGCTTGGGTGCACAGTGGAGAGATTGTGTGCGCGGTGGAGGGCTGGCAGGTGCGCCCTCCCCACAATGCCTGATGCACCCATCTGTGTGTGGGTAAGGGCGGGGTGCCTTTCCCTAAGATAGGGCGTATGTAATGGGGCCTCATGGGCAGGTAATGGGGGCATCAGGTGGCTGACGCTGACAGCATGCTCACTCCTGTGCTGACCTGTCCTGAGGAGCCCCAGAAGCCCAGTGCGCCAGTGCAGGGAAGGGTGAGGGGTAAGGAGGTGGGGAGGTGGCCTCTCCCGGTTGTGTTCCAGGGCAGGGAGAGGGGCAGCCCAAACCCCACAAACCTGCCTATTCTAAATCGGTTCTGCCATCCGCCACAAAACATGAGACTTTAATGGGAAGGAACTTTAATACAATTTGGAAACAATACGGGAAAGGCAAAGAGTCTAGTTTCTAAATGAAGCACCCAACGTGACCCGTCCCCTCGTGGGTAAAACTCCATCCAAATGGGATTGGCCCAGAGCAGGGCCCCAGAGCCTGCCCCAAGTCTAAAGCATCTTCCAGTGGGACCCACAGAAAAGGGTCAGAAACAACCAGACAAGCCCGGAAGGAAAAGAGCAACATCAACATCAAGATACAAGCTGCCACTGTCCCCTCCCCACGGGTCTCTCGCCCGCATCTGTGTCCCCCCGTCCACGACCAAAAGGCCGGCGCGGTTTCTCCACGTGTGTCTCGGCTCCACGCGCCTCCCCCAGGGCTCCTTCTGGCTCCATCCTGCTCCTTCCTTCCGCAGTCTCCTCTGCAGCGTCTCCTCTCCCTGCTCAGCTCCACCCTCCTTGGGTGAGGCAGGGAACCTGGAACCTCCCCCTTTCCTGGGCACCCCCGTTACAGCTGGACACCTGCAGCCGGGTGGGGGAGGACTGGACGGGCCCTGGGCTCATCCCCACGCCTGACCTGGCCCTTGAAGAGCCAACTTGGTTGGTTGGTTCATGGCGATGGGCTGTGTGTCCCCCTGTACAGGAGGCGGCAGTCTGCCCCACACTTCTCAGCACGGGGTGAAGAGTGGGGTGCAGGGGGCCCCGGAAGACTAGCAGGTACCCAGCTCGCGCTCACCCCTTCAGGTGCCAACACTCTGCCCTCTGCCGAGGACCAGACGGGGCCAGCTGACGGGTGCGCAGGGGCCTGCTGGACCTGGGTGTGCGCCAAGGAAGGGGGGCTCTGGCCGGGAGAGGGGCTGGCGAGAGGCTGCGGGTCGTGGGGGTGCCGGGCGCGCCACCCCGACAGACAGCGCGGAGCCGGGCGGGGCCGATGCGCGCGAGGCGGCCCTGGGTGCCTCCACTTAATGCAGCCCGCGCGTTTCTTGGCCGCCGGCGAGGCCTTCCTCTCGGTCCTCTGCTCCAGGCGCGCTGCCGCCGCGGGGGGCGGGGGGCGCGGATCGCGCGCGGGCCGAGGAGGGGGAAGGTGAGAGCCGAGCCTTGCGGAGCTGCTGCGGGGGCGGCTCCGCAGAGGCCAAGCCCCGGCCGGGTCCCCGCGCTGCCGCCCCTGCCAGCGAGGGAGCCCCGAAGGCCGGCGCTGCGGGGGGGGCCTCGGCGGCGGCCCGGCCCCCCAGCCCGCCCTCCCGGGCTCCCCGCGGCGCGGGCGGGACCTCGCCCGGCCCGGCTCTGCTCGTTAAAACTAAAAGGCGGGAGCGGCAGGGCTTGGAAAGCTCCCTCCCTCCGCGCCCCAGACCCGGACGGGGCGGCTGGCCCGGCGACCCCACCCGCTGCCCCGCGGGGCGTCCGGAGGGCGCGGAGCCGGCGCCGCGAGGCGCGCGGAGGGCGGGCATGGGGGGGGGGTAGGGACGGCCGCGGGCCGGCGCGGAGCGCGGGGCCTCCTCCAGGGGCGCTGCGGCTGTGGGTGTCGGCCCGCTGCGCCCCACGCTGCTCCCCCAGGGCCCCCGTCGCTCCTCGCGGGCATCCGGTCGCTGGGGGGGGACCCGCCCCACCTCCGCACGGCTCCCCTTCGGGGACTGCCAGGCACTGCGGTCCTGGGGGACAGCGGGGCCGCCCTGTCTCTCAGCAGGGAAGGCGCAGGGTGTGGCCCCGCAAGCGCTTGGGCCAGGGAGGCGGGCAGGGCACCGCGCCCGGGAGTGGGGGGCGGCGGGCGGGGCCGGCAGGCTGGGGCCGCCGGGCCAGTTCGGGGCGGTGGGGGCCACATGCGGGGGCCGGCTGGGCGGCCCGTCCCCCCAGGCCGGTTCCCTTTCCAAGGTCGTGCGGGGCCGCCCCCGGGCGCAGGGTCCTCGCCCGCCGCCCCGCTCAGGCCGGCCCCGCGCGCGCGCGCGGCGTCTCCGCGGAGTCCCCGGCCGGGCCGCCGCCGTCGGGCGCCTGCGAGCTGTCCTCGGCGGCCGTGGCGGTGGTGGAGCGCGTGCTGTCCTCGCGCGGGGCCGGCTCGGGGCCGGCGGCGCGCTGCTGCTCCCTGAGCTCCGAGTAGGAGCGCGAGAAGGTGTGGAAGATGGAGGTGACCGGGAAGGCCATGAGGAGGATGCCGCTGAGGATGCTGCTGAGCGCCACCACCTGCCCGGGCAGGCTGCGCGGCACCATGTCGCCGTAGCCCACGGTGGTCATGGAGATGACGGCCCACCAGTAGCTGGCCGGCACGCTGGAGAAGTCGCGGCGCGCGCCCAGCTCGCGCTCGGCCAGGTGCACGAGCGGCGCGAAGAGCGCCATGGCCACGCACAGGAAGAGCAGCAGCAGCCCGAACTCGCGCGCGCAGCGGCGCACGGTCAGCCCCAGCGAGCGCAGCCCCAGCGAGTGGCGCGCCAGGCGCATCACGTAGAGCACGCGCAGCGCGCGCAGCAGCCGCAGCACCAGCCCCGCGCGCTCCAGCAGCTTGTTGCCCCCCGGGCCCGCGCCCGCCCCGCCGCCCGCCGCCAGCCCCACGAGCAGCGACACGTAGAAGGGCAGGATGGCCAGCACGTCGATGATGTTGAGCGGCGCCCGCAGGAAGGCGCACTTGCTCTCGGCCTGCAGCGAGCGCAGCAGGAACTCCAGCGAGAACCAGCCCACGCACACGGTCTCCAGCACGAAGAGGTTGCGGCACTTGCGGGAGCACTCGCCCTGGGGAGCGAAGGGCAGGCGTCAGGGGCCGGAGAGCCCGGCCACCCTCCCTTCCCAACTCACCCCAAAGGGAGCGCAGCCCCAGAAAGCTCAGCTCCTGCAAAAAAGGGCTTCGCCCAATGGGGCTTGCAGACAGAAGCAGCTCAGCTGACCTGCTCCCCAGGGAAAGTGGGTGAAGACGTTAAACATCAACCACTTGGCGGCCCTCGGACTGGCCCCGTGGACAGATGTGCGCCAAAGGAGGAAACACCCACCGTGAAAGTTCATTAAGAAGGGGCAGCCTTGGTGCCCCCTCCAGTGGGGGTGGCCGGCTCCCTCCAGGGGCTCCTGGCCCAGCCCCCCTCTGGGCCTTCCAGGAGGAGCAGGACTTGGCCCCGCTTTCCCTGAGGGGCTGAGGCCCCAGTGTGCCTTCTTGGCACCAGATGCAAAGGTTAGCTGAGAATGGGTCAGAGACCTGAATGGAAGAGAAAAGCAAAATTCTTAGCAGAAACCCACCTTGGGATAGATCTTCATGACCGTGGATTATTGGATGTGACCCATCCAGAAAAGCAGGTCAAGCTTAATAAAAACCCGAAGCTCCCGCCTCGGGCACCCGCCGCGCGCCCTCCTGGCCTGCTCAGGTCTGCACGCGCTCAGGTGGGGGTGGCTTAGCCCCCGCAGGGATGGACAACCCCACCTGGCAAAGTGGCAGCACCCACCGGGCCGTCCTTCCCAGGAGAGCAGGCCAGGACCTGCCCGCCAGCTGCCAGGGGACCCAGCTCCGCCAGGGAGACACTACAGCTCCGCTGTCAAAGCTGCAGCCATGGCCCTCAACCCTGCGCCCGAAAGCACTGTGGACGCACTGAGAGGACGGGCGGCAGCTTGGGGGGTGTGCTTCCAGGCTTCTGTCCAACTGGAGGCCTGAGCCTCAGACACAGGAACCACCCTGCAGGTCAACAGCAGAGACAGCCCGGTGCCTGGGGCTGCAGACACGCCCCTCAAGGAAACAGGGGCGCATGGGGACTTATCACCCAGAAACGCGGGTCAGGGCCCTACAACCCGGGCAGCAGGGATGGGTCAGGGTGTGGGATGCAGGGTGGCTGCTGCAAAGGGCCAGCAGCTCCGAGCTGGGCACATGGTCACCAGGAGTCTGGGCGCAGGGCTGGCCATGGCGCGTAGACCACGGGTGCAGCAGGGCAAGTTCTCCGGGGCCAGTGGACAGTGTCAGGACACGGGACGGTGGTGGATACATGAGACGCCTCAGTCGCCACAGACACGCATGTGCCCCGGTTGTCCCCAGCGAGGCCGAGCAGCATTGACAGGCAGAGCGCTGGGGCCAGCCAGGCGGGTGCTGCGGGCACAGGGTGGTGCTGCAGGTGGACGTGCTGCGGTCCCTGGGTGGTCCCTCTAGACCCGAGCGGGCTGGGACCCTATCAGGGGCCCTTTGAGAGACATCTCTGGGCAGATGACTGGTGCGAGGCTGGTGGGAGAATGCCAGCCCTGGTGGGGGTCCCGGCTGGGCTCCAGGGCCACAGGGGCCTGTTGACAGAGCAGGAAGCAGACCATGTCCAACCTCTCCTAGTGTCCAGACTGGCCCTGGTCTGACCCAGCTCACCTCTGACCCTGAACCATGAGTCAGCCTCAGTCCCCTCAGGAGCCTCCACAGTCGTGGGGAGCAGGAACAAAGGGCGTCAGTAGCACCAGAGGGGAGACCACGCCAGCCCCAGGGACGCCTCTGCTCGCACTGGGCGGGAGACCCAGCAGGCCCCACTCATGTCCCCGCCCGGCTCATGTCCTTCTGAGCCCCGAGGACAGCCCCTCAGGCCCATCTGGCTCCCCAGCCCGTCACCGGTGAAGAGTTGGGGCCAGCGGGAGCAGGTGGTGCTGGCCCTTAGCCTCCGAAAGTGAGGGCACTGTGGGGGCGCCCGCCTCCCCCAGCACCCGTGTAAGGGCCCACAGGAGCCCCACACAGCCGCACGCCCTTGGGGGCGCTTCCTCCTGGGGGCCTAGGGGGGCCCGGAGTCCTCCCCAGGGGCGTCTCCCTCAAGAGAAGTCTTCCTGCCCACTTAGCCGGTTGCCTGTGGTTGCCTCCTGCATGTGGCACGTTTAGGGGAGCAGGGAGGGGTCACGTGGGGTGGCCGGGAGGGGGCAGCGGAGCTGCCTGCAGGAACCATGGGGAGGACGGGCGAGGACACCCCTTCGCCCAGCCCAGCCCGGTACACTCGCTGCAGCTGACGGCAGCTCCCCGCCTTGCTGCCCTCCTGGGGCCAGGCCTGGGGCTTCCAAGGCTGTCGAAGGCCTGGTCTCCTAGGCAAAAGTCCCTTCTTGGGAAAGGCTGAGGGACGCTGTGTGCCCCCGAGTGCCCGGCCCAGACCTGCCTTCCGGGGCCGTGGCACAGGCTTGGCCGGGGGCCGGGCTCCATCTTTCATTGGTTTCTCTCTCAAACAGGGATGGGGCGTCCTCCAGTGTCTGTGGCTCAAGAGCCACCAACGGGGATGGGCCCGGGGGCGGCTCAGCCTCGGTCACCCGAGGGCTCACCGTGGCCTGGTCCTCCCGGTCCTCAGTCCTGGTCTCTCCTCAGCTCCGGGCCGCCGGCGGGACCCAGGCTGCAGGTGGAGTAGGGGCTGGCTGGGAGCCAGGAGACCCCGTGCCCCCACATGCAGCTGGCACGGGAAGCAGGTCTGTGGGTTCCCAGAGATGAGCAGGGCAGTGTCACTAGCTCCCGCCCTGGAGCCGAGCCCGTGGGTGGTGGGTGCTGCGGGGCCTGGCAGCTGGTGGCTGGCAGGGCCCCTGGCGGAGGGAAGCGGCTCCTGTCCAGCTGCACCTTTCCTGGCGCTGGACCGGATGTGAGCCGGGAGGGGGGCGCTAGCGCCATCTAATGCTTCCCCAGGGCCACGAGGGCAGCTGGCAGGCCCTTGCCTGGTTCTCACGTGCCCGCGGCCCTGGGCTGGGGTGGTTTTCTGGACAGCGGGGTCTTCCCACTAGGCCTCCTCACGCCTTGGCGTCAGGACAGTCACCAGGCAATGGCACACGGCCATGGCTGGCAGCCTGGGAAGGCCCAGCCCTTGATGACCGGTTCCGCCTCTGTCCTGCCTTGCCTGTGGCTCTTCAAGTAAGATGGAGCCTGGGATGTCCTCCGGAGGCCTAGGAGGCCCGGGGGGCAGTGCCTTGACCTGCGGGTAAACCAGGGCTTCGTGCTCCACTGAGATGGGTCTGTTATGCTGACGGGACAGCGAGTGGCCCCTGACGGCGCCCCGTAATCATTTTGTGCGCAAGAGCCGCGCAGAACCGAACGAGCAGCTTCCCGGCTTCACTGCCAGCTGCGCTGCCTTCCCTTGCCCCGGGCACCCGCCCCCCTGAGACACGGCGACTCAGAGTGAGGTCGGCCAGCAAAGCTGCGGTGCCGGGTGCTCGGGGCGCGCCGGCAGCCCTGCCCCCGCGTCTGTGCAAGATGCCGCGAGCAGCGTCTGCTCCGAGGGGGAGCATCGACCCCCAAACGGTCTGCGTGGAGCCCCCGCCCCACCGCGGCCGCCTTGGCGCGTCTGCTTTGCGGGCGAGGCCGCGGGCGCGCGTCGGAGCCGCTGCAGGCGGTGAGGGGCAGCGGAGCCGCGGGGACGGGAGGCGAGTCCGGGGCGGACGACCGTCGGCGCGCTCAGAAAGAGGCGGCTCGTCCCTGGACGCGGAGGTGCTCCGGCCGCGAGTGTGTCCTGCAAGCCTTCCGCAGCTGCTGAGGTTTAAAGCAGCACAGCTGACGTGCGAAGGCAGGAGAGAAAACGGCGTCACGTCAGCTGCTCAACTAAACCGCAAGGCCGGGCGCAGGGGGCGGCCGAGCCGGGAGCGGGGCGGGGCGGCGCCAGGGGGCGGCGATGGACGGCAGGCCCGAAGGCCACCTCCTGCGTCAGAGCTGGCCCGGGCCGTGGGGTGGCAACAGCCGCCCGGCCCGCGAGTCTGCGGGCAGCTGGCCGCGCGAAGACACAGCGCACAGGTGACGGGGAGACAGACACGCCCGCCCCCGGGGAGGGTGCCTGGGCAGCTGCGCTGGGGGTGCCCAGGGCGGCCGGAGCGGGGCACGGTGGCTGCAGCCCCCCTGCGCCCAGCGTCCAGACGGCCAGTCTCACGCAGGCACCAGCCGCAGAGCAGAGGACCAGGCGCGGTGGGCGCGGAGGAGAACCCGCTTCAGAGCCGGGACCTCAGCTCGCTGTGGGGGTGTCACCCTGCCTGCAGGACACCCCTTCCGCTCCAGCCCCGGGACATTTGCAAGGGGTGACGGCTGGCAGTTCGTGGGGCTCCAGCAGCGAGGGTCTCTGGGGGCGCACGGCTATGCCTTTGTCCGGCCCGGCGTGACGCGCAGCCCGGCGGGTGGCGGGCGGCCTGCAGGCCGCAGCAGAGGGACATCCGGGGGGAAGGCACCGGCGGGCGCGGTGGGACATCTGAGGGGCTGTGAACGTGGGGGGCAGTGCACATGGGGGGCCGCGGGGTAGAAGGGAAATCTTTGCACTCCCCCCTCAATATTGCTTTGAACTAAAACTGCTCTAAAAAATAGTCCCAATTTGAAAATATATAATCTGGCAACTTCTATTCTGGGCATTTGAGCAGAAAATGTTTGTTTTGCACAAATTGCAAACACAAAGCCCGGTTTTTCCTGCCAGGTTGGTGCAGTGAGCAGAGGGAAGGGATGCCCTGGGCGGCGAGCTCCTCCCGCGCAGCTGCCCGGCGCCGCCCGCGGGGCGCAGGAACAGGCGGCGGGTCTGCGTGGGCGCAGCCCGCAGGCCCAGGCCACAGCCGCGGGCAGCGAGGGGCAGAGCGCTGGCCCATCCCGGCGCCCCTCCGGCCAGGGCGGCGGCGGGCGCGGCACGGCCTTCGGGCCTCAAGGGCTCATCCCTCCCACCCGCCGAGGTCGCGCGCGCCCCGGGCCGGGCTCTGCGGGCTGCCGCAGAGGGACAGCGGGGTGCAGCCCCCCACTTCCGGAGGACACGGCGGTGACCAGGCACCGGCTCGAGCGCGGGCCGGAGGACGGGCGCGGGGCTGGGGCTTCAGGTCGGGGTTCTGCAGGAAGCCCCGACAAACAGCGTTCGGAAGGGCCTGCGCCTCCAGCCCGACTCCCACTGCCCTCCTTGGGAGAACCCCCGGGGGACAGCGGGTGCTGCTGGAGAGGCGCAACCAGCACCCACCCCTGCTCCCCGGGGGCCAAGCCCCAGCCGCTGGGACTCCGACGTCCTGGAGCGCCCCATCCTCCCGGCTGGGCGCCCCGCCCCCCCAGGCCCCGGCGGGCGGAGGGAGCAGCGCAGCAGCACCGGGCGCGTGGTCTCCGCGGCCGGGTGGACTCGGCCTGGGGGCGAAAGCGCCTGCGCTCCAGACCACTGGCCCTGGCCTCCCGGCCGCGGCCCCGATGGGACGCGCGCCGCGTGCGCAGAGCAGGAGGAGGCCGGCGCCCGCGCTCTCAGCCGCCCGGGGTGGGGCATCTGCCACGGAGACCCCTCTCGGCTGGGGCTCGGGCCCTGGTCGGCTGCGCAGAGACCTCGCGCACCCCATCCGGTGCCCGCCCCGACCCCCTCGCCGCGCCCCACTCCTCTCCCGCGCCCGCCCCAGGCCCGCCCGGCCCCGCGCCCGGCTCACCCGCTCCTCCTCGGCACGGATGTCCGGCATGGTGCTCAGGCAGAGGCCGACGGCCGTGACGGCCACGAAGGCGACGGATATGCAGGCGAAGAGCTTGCCGGCCGGCCCCGAGAGCGGGCTGTCCCCGCCGTCGAGCAGGCGCGGGGGGCCGCGCGCCGGCCCCAGCGCGCGCCCCGGGCTCCCCGCCGGCCCCGCGCGCGCCTCGGCCGCCTCCTCCTCGCGGCGGCGCAGGCGGCGCAGGCAGCAGCGCTCCAGGCGCGCCTCGTCGATGCCCCAGTAGGCCAGCTCGTCGCGGAAGGCCAGCGCGCAGGGCCCGCGCAGCAGCCGCAGCTTCCCGGCGCGCAGCAGCGCCACGATGGCGCGGAAGGCGCACGGGCTGCGGTCGAAGAAGAACTCGTCGCGGCCCGCGTCGTAGTCGTCGCACACGCGCAGCAGCTCGTCGGGGCCGCGGCAGGCGCGCAGGCGCTCGAGGCGCGCCAGGGGACAGCGCGCCAGGGCAGCCCAGGCCAGGCGCACGCGGCAGCCGCCCACGTTGATGATGACGCGCCGGGCGCGGCGCGGGGGCCCCGCGGGCCCGGGGCGCAGGGCCATGGGCGCGCCGCCAGCCGGGCCTGCGAAGCAAGGAGCCCCGTGAGGCCGGGAGGTCCCCCCCCCGGCCCCCGCCCCCGGCCCCCGCCTGCCGGGGCCCCTCTGCGCTCCCGCCCGCCGGGGCTTCCCTCGTCCAGGCCTGCGCCCGGGGCCCAAAGTGCCCGTCGGCCTGCAAGTGGCGCCCGCGCCGTCATTCCTCACCTGGAGACAAAGGTGCGGGCGCAGGGGGGGCCTTGTCCGAGCAGCCGCCTCTCCGGAGCGCCGGGGGACGGGGCCTGTGCGGTGGAGGCCCAGCAGCGGGGGCGCGGGGGGGGCGCGGGGGCGCCGAGAGCCCAGGAGGAGCCGGCCGCGCACGGCGGGGTCTGCAAGGCGGGAAGGGGGTTGAGCGCCGGCGCCCCGGTCGGGGTGGGGCCCGTGGCGGCCCGCGCGCCCTCGCTGCGCGCGTGGGTGGGGCACCCCAGCCACCCCTGTGCTCAGCTGGCGCGACAGCTTGCTGCTGTCTGCGCGTTTAAACTTTCCTCTAACAAAAAGATTTTGTTTCGCTCCTTTAAAAGCATCCGGACAAGTGTGCCGCAGCCAGTGGCCAAACGCGCTGGACCGGCAGCCTCTGCGGTTTGCGTTGACTTCTCTGAATCATGGGTCATTTGCTGTCCATGGACATTCTCCAGAGTCCATGAGCCTCTTAAAAGGACAACAAACTTACGTGTCTGCGCGTTCTCCTAAACGAGGGTCCTCGGGTTTTGAAGGGATCGGTGGCCCCGACCTTGCGGCCTGCTCAGGGGGCCGAGGGGTGGTCAGGGCTGCGAAGGGGCGGTCAGGGCTGGGGGCAGCCGCAGACGCTCTGATGTCAGCATGCGCGACTGTAGGAGGGTGTTTTGGGGGTCACCCAGCGGGGCCGCCATAGCCCCAGGGGCTACGAGGTTTGGGGCAGCCCTTTCACCCTGGGAGCTGCTGCTCGGGGGTTTCTCTTGCCACAGACAGACGGGGCACCAGGCACCCAGCTCTGGAGGCAGAGGCATGCGGTTGGGATGCCTGGCAGAGCCCAGCCCAGCCCGGGCACCCCCGCCCTGACCCTGAGGGCTCCAGCACCGGCCCTCAGGGAGTCGTGAGGTGAGGCTCCCCGCCCCAAGCCTGAACCCCAGTGACGGGGCTCACATAGCAAGAGGTTCCCGCGCTCACCCGCCTGGACCGGAAGCCTGGAGCCCATGAACGCGTTCAGCTGCCACCATGGGAGCCGGGGCCCTGCGGTGCCCAGCCTGGTCCTGGAGCCCCAGCTGGGATGCTGCCTCCCGGGGCCACGCTGCCTCCTTCGCCCCGTCCGGTGGTGTCAGAGGCCACTGGCCGACCGGCCTGGTGCAGCTTGGAGACCACACAGGGCAGTGTTGGCCAAGGCGTTTATCAGAAAGTGTTCCCTGTTTTGACCCAAGGCGGTCTGTTCTGAAGGTGGCAGACCAGCGAGATGTGGCATGAGTGATCGTGGGGAATTCTTGCGTCTAAAGCTCCAGAGAGTCCCTGGGGCCCAGGACAGCAGGGGTGCCGGGCCCTGCACCCTCAGTCAGGCACCAGTCCCCCCCCTCCACGATGTGACGAGCCGCGCTCCACACACCAAGCAGCTCAGCAAACCCGAGTGCCATGCTCCAGACCTGCAGGAGCCGGGAGCCGCCCGCGGGGCGGAAGCCCCACGGCCAGCCTTTCCCCGAGGAGCTGTGGTCACCTTGCGCTGCACTCGTTTCAGGCTCGAAGTGACGCTTGGTCACCATGAATCTGTCGAGCATTTTTTCTGGCAGCTCTCAGGTCTGCAGGGCTGGGTTCCCACCACGTCCCGTGCTCTGCGGCTGGATGGAGGGTCTGAAATCTCCACGCACGCCCTCCCCTCCGGCGGCCTTTCTCCCGGCTCTGAGTTTAGTTTGGTTTTGCTTGTTTTCAGATTCCGCGTCAGGGAGGCGGCGGGGCCTGCCCTCGCTGTCTGGCTTTCTTCGCTCAGCGTGGGACCCGGGTCCATCCACAGCCTCACACACGGCCCAGGTTCGCTCTTCTCCATTGCTGAGCAGGGTTCCGCTGTGTTCCTGCCCATCGGTGGACACCCTGCATGTCAAGGGTCCCCAGGATGCGAGTGGCCCCAGCTCAGCATTAGGGGCAGTGGGCAGCAGGGCTCCCCAAGGCCCCTGCCCAGGCCATGCACGGGACTCCCGTTGGGGAGAGGACCGTAGGGGGTGGGGGGCTGCCCCCACAGCCAAGCCCATCCTCGGGTGAGGCTGCAGGAGATGAGGGCCTGGCGCCGTGAGAAGCGCCACAGACACCTCTGGGGCGCCAGGCTGAGCAGGCTGGAGGCACAAGAAGGACCTCAGCACAGCTAGGCTGCCTGCTGCTCCTGCAGCCCCTTTGCCGGCCTGGCCTTCTAGCCGCGCCCCCCAACCCCAATCAGGCACTGCACCCAGCGCAGGCCCTGGCGTCAAAGGCGGAGCCACGCGCCCCGCAGGCAGCCCTGAGCGCCAGATGCCAGATGCGGATGCAACACTCCGGGGGACTTTTCTGGACTTTGTATTTTCTCGGTGGGAATGAGGCGGCTGGGTGGCTGTTGTCTGCTTTTCCTCCGCCGCCTCCCCTCGCTCCCCCAGCCCAGCGCCCCTGGGCTCCTTCCTGAGGCTGCTCCTTGTGCACATCTCTCTGTCAGATGGGCCTGTGAGCCTGGGTGTGGTCTGGCCTGCCCATTGCCCGCCCTCCACCTCCCGTTCCTCTGGTTGCCTGGTGCTCCTGGCGCGGGGGAGTGGAGGGGGCGCTCTAGGTACTGCCACAGAAAGGAAAAGCACCCCAAATGCAGACTTCTCCTTCACCTTCAGAAACAGGACGAGCAGGTTAGACGTGAGCAGGCAGAGGAAGCAGCAAAGGTGAGAGGTGCAGCAGATTGCAGAAGCAAGTCCAGGAAACAAAGCGGTTCCTTAAAGACTGGCCGGCCTGACGAGGAGGCCCGGGGGTGCCCGGGAGCATCAGCCACCAAAGGTGACTCGGGGAGACCGGAGGATTTGGTCAGACCTAATAGGCACGGAGATGGAATCAGTAACGGAAAAAAATGAAAATAGGAAAAACAGGGGCCAGATGGCTCCAGGGCAGATTCTGCCAACTTTTCGAAAAGAATGAGCCCGGCCCTTCGCGGGTGCGTCCAAAACACAGAGGAGGAAGAATTATGTCCCAGGCCCCCGGGAACAAAGGCGCACGGAGAGGCCACCACATGTGTCCTGGCTATGGACGCGCAGTCACGAAGGCCAGACTCCCCAGCGGCGTGCGGGGTCCGGGAGGCGCGCTGACGGGGGCCCCTTCACGGCCAGAGGCGAAAGGCTGGCTCCTCCCAGCATCGGGAACGGGAAGGCCGCCATCCTCATCACCGCTGCTTCTTGAAAAAGAACAAGGCTGAAGTGCGCGCGGACGCGGAGCTGCAGTAATTCGCAGCGGCCGAGGGCAGACCCGCAAACCCGGCCTGGGCGGGCACCCCCATGGGCCCTCGGACGACCGCGCCCAGCCGCGCCCAGGACACGCGAGGCCGGCTCGGGGGCAGCAGGCAGAGCGCGGGGCCACCCGCCGCCGCCCCCTTGGTGCCGCCACTGAGCTGGAGGCGAGTGGGCCCTTTCGTCGCCAAACCGAGTGTGCAGCCCGGACTCCGGGTGATCTGGGGCCGGTGGGGCCCCGCGCCAGTGCCTTCTCCCCGCACCCCTGCGGCACGGGCGCAGCTGCCTGTCCACGCGTTTCTGTTGGGGCTCGGTGACGCCCCGCGGATTCCAAGACCCAGTGCTTCGGGAGACCACGGGCGCGCAGGCCTGTAGCGCCGGGTGCAAGGAGGGGCGGCGGCGTGGGCTCCAGACAAGAGGACCCTCCAAAATGAGGGGACACGGGTTTAACATGCCTCAGGGAACCCCAGGACCGCGAAAGGCCCAGGGTGGGCGCCCACCGAGAAGTGGACGGAGGCGCCAGGGGCGGCCAGGAGGCAGGCCCCCAGGCCTCAGCGGGGAAGCGGCAAAGACAAACAGGAGCCGGGGCAGCCCCAGACTCCTGTGTCTCTGGTGGGGGAACCAATGGGGACCCCCGCCCTGAGAGCGCCGGCTCCGCCCCTGCGCCGGCCCCCCTGGATCTCTGCTGCCGGTGCCGAGCACTTGCTGTGGCCCATCACCCCACAGGTGGCGCGAGCGCGGGGTCCTTCTGTTCTCACCTGCTCAGCAGGGGCAGAAGGCGCCCCAGAGGCTGAGCGGGGCCCACAAAGGTGCCCTGCCTTGGAAACAGGGTCTTTGCAGATGTCACAAGTTAGGACGAGGCGGCTGTGACCGAGGACCCGCATCCTTGCAAGGAGACAGATGGACACCGGGACAAGCCACAGATGCCCAGGCAGGCATGAGGGTCCTTTAGGCCTGGCAGACAGGAGACCCTCTCCAGAGGTCTGACCCTGGGGATGAGTTCCCCCTTCTCAGGACCCTGTGAGCGCTGTGGGAGCCTCCACGGCCACCTCCCCCTCGGGGCTCCCTCCTGCTGCCCCGAGGCCCAGCCTACTTCACTCACTGGCCCTGCCCCGCAGTGGGCTTGCTCACCCTGGAGGATGTCCCCAGGGGACATCCTGGCGGGGGGCCGCATGGTCACACTTGCCCCTCCCTCCGGCCTTGCCCCCACCCTGGGCCTTCTGGCCCCATCCTCTGCCCCCACACCCTGGGGCCGTGTTCCCCCTATTCCTACCTCTGGGCCCCCCTCTGCCCTGCCCTGGCCCCTGCACCCCCGATACCTGTTCTCTGCTCTCCACCACCCCTGGGCCCTGTGCCCCTGCCTCCCCCCACTCCTGGCATCCTGCTACCCTGTTCTGCCTCCTAACCCCTGCACCCCCCCCCCCCCGAGCCACGCCTCACACACAGGAGCTCTGGGTGATTGTTGACCAGAGTCAGAGAGGTAGGGACACTAGGACGCCCCAGTTACTGGGACTTTGTGGAGTCTCTGTTTGGGGTGGTACCTGGGCTCCCGTGAGGCGCAGGCAGGGCTGAGCTCTCCCAGGAGACCGCACTCGGTGGCCAGCACCTGACCTGCCCCAGGGGCAGGTCAGGTAGGCCCTGGGCCTGAGCGCAGCTTAGAGGCCAAGGCTCTGGGGGTGGGGGCCTTCCCCCCCCCCCCGACACACTGTCCAGCGACAAGGCCCTGGCCACCACCTACAGGCCCCGAGGGGCTGCTTCTGCCCCAGGTCCTGTCCCCCAGGCTTACTGTTTCTCCCCCCCACCTCCAGCCCCTGCCCACCTCCTGTCCTCTGGGCTCTGTGGCTCCGGCCAGCCCCGGGCACCAGCGTGGCAAACAGGCCCTGGACACAGGCTGAGTTGCCTGGTCAGGGCGCTGCGGGGCTGGGCAGCCTTGTCTCCCAACCCCGACTGTCCTTCCGAGAACACCGAATTAAGATCAAAATGAGCTTAAAAACAGACAGCACAGCGGTGATAACCATTCAGTAAAGGATCTCGGGGATTTTCTAGTTTTAATACAAAGACCAGCTCCGGGGATGGCATCCGGCTCAGCCCCCGGCGCTAACTTGCCTTGGAGCGGACTTGTTTTCTGTGTCAGCAGGCAGACGGCAAGCCCCCCTCAGATGCGTGAACAGAACCGAGAACTTGCTAGTTATTAGGTCTATCTTTAGCCACGTTGTGGACAGGAAAATCGATGATTACTTTTTCGGTGATTTATGAGCCCGGCCTGCAGTCTCCAAACAGACAGGCAGGCAGAGCTCTGGCGGCCACCGCCCACCAAGGCCCAGCCACAGCAGAGGCCAGTCCCCAGCCAGCCCAGTTGTGAGAAGGGGAGGGGCCGGGCCCTCTGCAGGGGTTGGAGGCCCCCTGGCCGAGGCAGCCCCCACCTCCAGGCGCGGCTGGGCCCTGAGCTTACGGCGGCAGCTGCCCTGTTCCCATTTTCTAAGAGTTACAATCATGACTGGATGTTAAATTCTTTCAAATGCTTTTCTTGGTTATGTATGTTTTAGACATGTAATTTCTCTCTTTTCCCATTGGAAATTTTACTTTAATTTTTAAATTTTAATTGTATTTTCTACATCCAGTTAAGCATCTGGTATTTATCTTTTTGCTTCTGACTGTTTCGCTTAGCATCATCCTTTCCATCCCATCCACGTTGCTGCCAATGGTGTGAGGCTCCTTTTTCATGGCTGAGTAGTATTTCACGGTGGGTCCAGGCCACGTCTTCATCTGCCGCCCTGTTTTGGGCCCTTGGGCTGCGGCAGACACAGGAGCGCAGGCTTCCCGTTGGATCCGTGGTTTGTGTTCTCTGGGTAGGTTCCCGGCATGGAGTTGCTGGGTGACGTGGACTGTTCTGGTGCTCCGAGGCCCCTCCTTGCATTTAACTGCTTTTGTTTTTCTGCTGTTGACTTCAGATTTCCGCTCCTCGTTGTCTCACTGTCCCTCCGCTGAGCCGGCTGTCCTCTGTGGGGCCTGCTGCCCCGGCTCCCCGTCGTCCGGTGCATCCATCTGACCACTTTCAGGCCCTGCCTCAGCTCTGGCGTCAGTATCTGCTGCTGACCCTGTTTGGTTTGGTCTGGAAGGCTCCGGCTCTGGATGCGAGGACTTCTGACGGGTGCTGTCAGGAGGGCCCTGGTCTGGACGAGCGGCAGGGAAGCCTGAGGCCCCCTGGGCACCAGCTGGTGTTTCCTGGGGTGCTGGCTGGGATGGAGTGACCCCTGTCTGCCTGTCTGCCCCTGGGCCTGTGAGAGCAGTGAGGTCTGGGGCTCTGGCGCCCCCATTCATGCCTCGAGCCTTCCCCACCCCTGTCTGGGCTTTGAGATGAGAAGAAAACTCAGGAAACACCACCGAGCTGACAGGGGCAGGGCCGGCGGGGCAGCCCCTCTCCGGCCTGCCAGAGGCTCCCAGGCGTGCTCCACAGGGTGCCCGGAGAGGAGCCCCCGAGCTGGAAGCCCCCAAGGAGAGATGGCACTCCTCAGAGGGGTCCCGGCCCTGGGAACAGACCACTGTCGAAGGACGCTGAAGAGCGCGACTTCCCCCAACACATGGCCCGACTGCCAGACAGCGTGGCCAGCGTCTGGCGTGGCTTGAGTCTGGCCTGGCCAGCATCTGGCCTGTGTCACTTCTGGCTTGTCAGGGTCTTGCACAGGTTTGGGAAACTGTCTCGAGACACAAACGTAAGCGGTCGGATGTTTTGGGGTGTCTGCTGATTAACTTCTACATGCATCTGTACTGTAGGATTATTCTTAGGATAATAGCTGCTTAACTGGCTCCAGCCCCCCTAGGAGTGCTTGGGGTGTTAAGGGTGTCCTTGCTTACATGCCTCACAGATCTGAGGGCTGTCAGGCTCCTTCCACCCAGGCAGCCTGTGCCCATACACGCTGGGGAGCTCACCCTGCACCCCCACTGGCGCCTCCCCCATACCTAGCTGCACCCCCACCTCACCTCCATCTCCCCCATCCCAGCCCCCACCTGTGCCCCCACCCGCTCCTGTACCTGTGCTCACACGCCACCTGCACAGGCACCGCAGCTACGGGCAGGCAACTCCAAACCCACACCCACCTGCCTTTGGGGGATTTGTAGTCACTGCACCCGGGATGGCCTCTGGCACGGCCGAGCACAGGCACCCAGTGGGTGGATGGGAGGGACATGCGCCTGCACGGAGGGTGGGCGTGGACGGCTCAGCTGCCAGCATGGGCCCCGCCCTGCTCAGCCGAGGGTGCCTGCGGGCACCTGGTGGGCACGTCCCCGGGCAGCAGCCTGCAGGGCTCTGGGCTCTCCATTGTGGGGCTGAGGGGCGTCACTGCACAGGCGTCTGAAGCCTGGCTGGACCTTGGCCCCCGAGGCCTATCAAGGTGGTTTGGGCGAGTGGGGCCCCGGCTTGGACCTGCCCGCGCCCCGGCTCTGCTCCACCGGGGCCTCCAGCGAGAGCCGCTGTCCTTCAATGCTGGAGCCGGGAGGGTTTCATTCCCTCAATGCCAGCTCCCACCTCTGGCTCCCAGACACTGAGGATGGGGCGTCCAGAGGAAACTACAGTTAGAATCACAAACCCCCTTGGCGCCAAGGTGCTGGTGGGCTTGGCGCCGTGGTGAGCAGCGAGCTGTGGTGGACACCAGGGGGGTAGGGTGCGGTGCACGGGGTGGGGGGGGCCTGGCAAACAGCACCCCAACTGGGAGTCCAGTAACCCGCCGCGCCCTTGGCCACCCAGAGCTGAGCCCAGGGGAGGCGCCGGCCCGTAGCCTGCGCGGCCACGGACTTCCCGTCCGTCCATCACTGACCCAGGGGCTGAGAGAGGAGCAGAGTCTCCCCCAGATCCAAGGTCTATAAATGCCAGAGAAGACAGAAGAGGAGCCTGGTGTTTTGGGAAACAGCAAGAGTGGGAAGAGGGAGGAGGAAGTAGCAGGGAAGGCTGGGGGGGCAGGGAGAGGTGGGGGGGGCAGGCAGGAGGGGGTGATGAAGTGTGGTGTTCAGGGAGCTTGGCCTCTGGGATCCCTCTGAGGAGATTCCTTAGAGCCCCCTTTTGCCAACTTTGCCCAGGGGAGCAGCTGCCTGCAGACGCCCTGGTGGGGGCGCACAGAACGGCCATGGCCATCTGGAGAGACGCCCAGACCTGGCGGCAGGGAGCTGGGGGTGGGGACAGAGGCCGGCCTCAGGCCTCAGGAGGTGCCGTGAGCTGAGAGCCAGGGCTCTCCCGGGCTGGCCCTGCGCCAGCCTCTGAACAGCATTCCGGAGACAGCTCCCGACACAGGCGTGCGGAGCCGAGACCTGGCTTCCTCAGGGTCCCTCGGCCGAAACAGCCCCTCTGGGCCTGGAGAGGTGCAGCCCGCGCTGGCCGGGCGTGGTGCACACCTGACCAGGACGCCGTGCGCCAGGTCTGGGTCGCAAGCTGAGCAGTTGGGCTGCTGCAGCGTGAACTCGGAGCATCTGGCGAGCCGGGCCTGGCGCCCGTGGGGAGGGGAGCCTGGCAGTTGCCTGCACAGAGCTGGGCCGCAGGCGCTCCCCCTGCTTCCCAAACCCACGAAAACACCCAATTTTTTTCTCTTGAATTATGGAAATCTCAAGGTATAAAAAAAACTTTTGCAAAGTGGAATATATAAATTGTAAGAGGAGAGGGATCAGAAGCTACTTGGTCCTGGGAAGACTCTGGAAATTGTTTTCATAACCTGCCCCATCATCAGAGAAACGGGTCCTCCTGGCAACACTGCATAGCCCTTGACGGGCTTCCTCGGAGCCTCTGGCTGCCCCTTGCACCCCATCCCCAGCTGGAGAGAGCCCAGCCCACCCCCCTCGCACCCTGCAGGGCTGTGCACCCCTGCCCCACCCCTGCGTGCTCGCAGGGACCTCCTGGGCTGCTCAGCAGGATGGGCACTTTCCAGCATTCGGCTTGCTGGCATGGTGGTGGGGGGGTGTGTGGCTGGCGGGTGTTCGCCTGAGGACCCCCATCAGAAGCACCCCGAGGAAGGCTGAGGCGGGAACCAGTGTCACCACAGCTTCAGAGACAAACCCCTACAGAGCCATCCAAGTAGCCACCGGGGGCAAGACGCCTGCAGAACACGGGGCTTCTCGGAGTGGGGAGGAGCAGGGAAAAAGGTCTTTCTGGGATCCCAATGCAAGCAGACTCCAGGGAGCCCCGACCAGCTCCAGCTGTGGGTCTGAACAAGGTGGCACAGGGAGGCGCAGCTCCTTGAGCAGAAAGGAAACCCACCCCTGGACAGAGGGGTCCGCAGCAGGAGGGGCCGCTGAGTGCAAAGTCGAGGGTCCAGGGACTGGGGTAGCTGCAGAGAAAGCCACTGGCCCTGCCCCCCCTGCCATTGGCCCCAGGACTGGGCCTCCTCCCCAGTCCTCCTGGCCCCCAGGTCACCTCCCCACCCAGTCTGCTCCCTGCGCCCCTGGCCCTTCCTCCTGGCGGGTCTCAGCAGGCGGGAGCGGGAGCCCCCAGGACCAGCGCGCGCTGTCCAGGCTTGGCTCCGAGTTGGCTGCGGGAGCCGAGCTCCCGCCGTCTGGACTCCGGTCCCCCTGGCGGGAGGAAGCCGGGCCCGGAGGGTGGCTGCGCGCGAGTGTGCACGGGCGTGCAAGTGTGAGGTCACGTGTGCGCGCGAGCCTGCCGTGCGTGGGGGTGGCAGAAAGGGGCGAAGAAAGGGCACGAGCGCGCGGGGACTCGTCCGTGTCCCACCGCTCCTCCCGGGAGCCGGGTGCGCGCCAGGGAGAGCCCCGGCCCCCACACCGGGGCCCCCCAGGCCCCCCCCAGCCCCGCCGTCCGCTTCCTCGCGCACATCCGCCTCGTCTTCGCCGGCGCTCACCTGGGCTGGGGCCGAAGCGGCGCGGGCAGACGGGCGGCGAGGACCCGGACCTCCGCCGAGGCGCGCGGCGCGGCCAGGGCCGCTGCCCGCGGGGTCTGGGGCGGCGCCCAGCACGGCTCCGCCCGGCTGCCCGGCCCGGGGGCGGGGAGGGGCGGGGAGGGCGCTCTCGGGGGCGCGCCGGGGCCGCCGAGTAGAAGCCGCGCGGGCCGGACCATCGCCGCGTCGGGACCCGCCCGCGCGCCCCTCGCCCTGCCCGGCCGCACCCTCGGGCCGCCCCCGCCCCGCGTCGGGACCCGACGGGGTAGAGCCCCGCGGGGCCGCCCCTTTCTCGGGTCCGGACCGCGTCCCTCCGCCGCGCCCCGGGTCGTCGCTCGGGCCCCGGGACCTCTGGGGAAGACTCTGCGGCCCCCGGCCCCGCGCCCCCGCCCGGAGCCCGCCCCTGGAGACCCTCGCGGGCCCCTCCGCCCTCCCGCAGGTGCCCCCGGCCGCGGGCGCGCAACTTCACCTGGCGCACGACTCCCCTCGCCGGCGGCGGCCTCCTGCGGGCGGAGCGCGGCGTCTCCGGAGCCCGCGGCCGCCCAGCCCGGCGCCGCCCCGCGCGCCGCCCCCCGCCGGCCCGGTCCCGGCCCGCGCGCGGCTCGGCTCGGCTCGGCGGGCGGTGGCGCGGCGCCCCCTCGCGCCGGGCTGCGGGTCCTGGGCGGCCCTGCGCGCCCGAGCAAACCCCCGGGGCCCGGGCGGCCCCTGCCGCGCCCCGCGCCCTGCGACGACCCGCACGCGCCCCCGCTCGCGCCCCGCGCGGCCTCGGGAGCCGCAGCCCCCCGACACCCAGCGCGACCCCGGGGCGCAGGGAAGGAGGCGAGCGTCCCTCCACGCGCCGCGGCCCGACTTCGAGTCCCCAGGCGGCTGCCGGCCGCGGAGGCCCCGTGTGGCGGCGGTGGCCTGCGCGCCCCCTGGGCTCGGGCCGCCCTCTGCCGGCGCGCCTCGGACCAGCTGGGCTCGGAACGCCCAGACCTCGGGGCGAGCGCTCATCCCAGGGACACCGCCGCCTTCGGAGCAGGAGAAGCCGCCCCTGGCCACCTGCCCGCCGGTGGCCCCGGCGCAGCGTCTCCCTGTGCGGGGTCCGCCGACCCGAGGCGCTGGCCTGGAGGCCGCGCTCGCCAGAGCCCTCCAACGCCGAGGCTCGGGCCCTGCGGACGGGCACCTAGATGGCCGCGGGGTGTTCCCAGCCAGCGCCTGCCAGCGTGGTGCCAGGGGTGGGGGGTGGGCAGCTGCAGGCCCCCAGGGGTGCCCCAGCCCACTGCGCCAGGCTCTTCTGTCCTGCGGAGCCCGGGCCTTTCCCCTCTAGTGCTTTGTCTGGGCTCTGAGGTGCTGGCGTCTGTGCCGGTCACGGCAGCGTCCTTCGGGCAGGGCCAGAGGGTGCCTGAGCCTCAGGACTTGGGCTTTGTCATCACCTGGCTGGTGGCCCTGGGGACAGGCCCGTGGAAGGTGGGTCCTGGTTCCCAGCGGCCCTGCTGCTGGTTCTGGGAACCCCAACTTCACGTCCCGCTTGATGTGTCCGAGGAAAGGAACAGGCGCTTAGAAATGCCCTTATACCTCGCTGTGCAAAGTTACAGACTTTCTATGAGAGGCGCAAAGGCAGAATCAGCTGTGACCCAACCCCTCACTCAGACTTTATCACTATTACTATTTTGGTACCAAGATATTTTGTTGTTTTTTTTTTTAAAGCTTGATTACATCTTAATGAATTCTTTTTTTTATTTATTTGTTTGTTTGTTCTGTTTATACAAGCACTGGGCACAGTCAGAAGTGCGGGAGGGTGAGAGAATTCACCAGAGCCAGAGCGGGGAGCAGAGCAGGCAGAAGGACCGAAGGACACTGCTGAGGGGAGCAGCAGGTGGCAGGAGTGGTCTGCGCGCCATGTGGGACCCTCCTCCGGTGGCCGGGGAGCAGCCGGGGATCAAACCCGCGCCGCAGAGGCCGCGGTCAGCATTGCAACCCAGTGCTCAACCGCTGCGCCACCGGGGAGGCCCTCCCCCCCTTATTTCTGTGTCGAAGTACTGGGGTGCAGGCCAGAGGTGTGGGGGTGAGAGGATCCCCCAGGGACAGAGTGGGAAGCAGAATACGCAGATCCACTGAGACACACTGCTGAGGGGGCAGTGGGGAGACAGGAGAGGTCTGGGGCGCCCCGTGGGTCACTCCCTGGCCAGGATGGCATCCAGGCCGTGACCGCCTGAGCCTTAACCCCAAGGCCACTGGGGAGGCAGTTTTGGCTTTTTTAAAGGCCAGGACAGGTTTTGTTGTTTGTATGCAAAAACAACCTCACGCTGCTGGATTTCCTCCACTCACAGGAGGGGGCTTGGGGCCTGCAGTGCCCTCGTCGCCACGAGCCCGGTGCTCTCGGCCGCCACCCAGGCCCTGCGGGACGTGGGGCCAGTATAGTTCAGGCCTCCGGGCAGGCGGCCGCTTGGGCACTGGCATCTGTGCTGGGCAGGTGCCAGGGGTGCGGTGGGGCTCAGGAGCACGCGGGAGGAGGCCCAGCAAGGGTGCACCGCTGTGGCCGGGGGCTGACGTCACAGACTGTTACAGGTGGTGCCAGGATCGAGAGCCCCAGGGGACATGCTAAAAAGTGGGGTCAAGCAGCTGATAAGGGGTATTAGTGGCTGCAACAGGGGGTGCAGATTCAGCTTTTCAGGACTCAGCATGAGGGGTCAGTGGATTTTGGCCCTCAAGGCACCCGTCTTCCAGAAGGCTGCTGTGGTCTCTGAAGGTGGAGGCCTCCAGCAGCCAACCTTGGAGAGAAAGGGTTCGAGGCTTTGTGAGTAGCCAAGCGGCTGACACTGTCTCAGGCTTTGCTGCCGTTGCTGAGCTACGAGGGGGCCGTCCGTCGGGCCAGTCACCAGCTGCAGCTGCTGTCTGAGTGTCTCTTGCCTGGTGCTGCATGTGCTGGGGCGTCCCGGCCGCTCATGGAGATCTCCTGCTGCATCCTCTGCTGGCTTCGTGAGCCGGAACCTGGCCTGGAGTCCGGTTGCCGTGGGTCCGCAGTGGCGAGAAGACGCCATCTTAGCTGCCTTTGTTGAGGGCTGGGACACGTTGGCTGCGGCTTTGGGTGAGGTGAATGGCCATTTGTGGCCTCAGTAACTTTGTTTTTCCCTGGTTTGTTAAATAAATCCCTTTGTTGTTGTTCCCTGAGCCTGAGCAGTCTTGCGATGTGGTGAACTATTGCGGTGTGTCCCTGGCCAGCTTTAGTGCCCCTCGCTGCTGGGTATCACACCCACTTTCTTTGCTGGCCTTTCCCAGAGGGGGTCCCGGGATCTTTAACAGCTTCCGTGGACTTCTTGGCTGCTTTTCAAAACAAGATGCTATAGCCCCATTCTCTTTCGATGGAGGGAGACCCCAGACACCCCAACTGCTCACCCAGAGTTTTGGTTCTGGGGACCACAGAGGCCTGCCCAGCAAGGCGTTGTCTCCCTGCTGTCCTCCCTCTGCAGAGCGGCCCTCGCCCTCCCGGGTGCCTGGGGGGCCTCACACACACTGCAGGGTGGGCTGAGCCGTGGGGCTCCCTGAGCTGCCTGTGTCTCCCCAAATCCTCACTGAGTGGCAGCCCACCTGTCTGCTGGCCCCGGTGGGAGCCCCCGCGTGGCAGCGCAGCAGAGCCAGCTCCAGCCCTTGGTAGTGGGTGGGGCCTCAGCCCCTGGGAGGGGGAGGTGCTGCAGGGAAGACAGGGCTTCAGGAAGGGCCTGGCTGGCGAGTCTCCGGCTGCGCAGTCGGTGCAGGAGGCCTGTCCACTGCTTGGGGCGTCTGGTCAGCTCTGGGGCGCGCTTCTGGGGAGCTTGCCTTGGCGGAGCAACGGAGTTGCGCCGCCTACGCAGTCAGGTAGGGATGGGGTTGGCTGTTCCTGGAACTACCTGGCATGGTGTCATGGCGGCTGAGCAGGATAGTTCTCTTGTCTCCCGAAGGCGGTGGGGTTCTGGGCCACTTGTGTGTCAGGGCCACTGTGACCCCCACATCGCCCCACGAAGGTCGAGCAGCCAGGCCCCAGCTGGGCAGGCATCACTGTCTTGAAAGCCTTCCTCCAACTCCCCTCTGCAGCCCGGGACAGGCGCTCGGGCCCAGGCTGGGCATAGGAGTGGGAAGGAGACCCACAAAGAGAAGGCTCCACCCCCCCCTCAAAGCCCAGAGGCTGTGCTGGCTGAGCAGGAGAAGCCCGGGGTTCTCAGCCCCACTGGACGTGAGGTGCCCAGGGCTCTAGCAGGAGGCCACAGCAGGGTGAGGCCGTGGACGGGCCAGGCAGCACCAGCAGCCGGCTGTGCCCCTCGCCCATCGGGCCTTTCCAGGCCCCATCTGGGTGTCCGCAGCCCCGCTGGCTTCCCCCTGGCTGCCCAGCCCCCTGTCCGGGCCCTGGCCCTGCCCGACATCGGAACCACGCCCTACAAGGGGCGAACGCAAGGCTGAGCTGAAGCGTTTCTGCCTCCTCGCCAGCACCTGTGAACCCCTTACAGCCTCCCTGCCCGCTGGTCCTGTCTGAAGGAGGAGTCCGGGCCCTCTTTGCCTGCTCTCTGAGTGTCCACCAGCCTTCTTCCTAAGGGCCCACGATGAAGTGAGAAAACACGAGCTGGTGAGCTCAGGGGGGGCTGCCCCAGCTGAGTGAGGCCGCAGGAGCGAGCAAGAGCAAAGTCTCATCCAGAGACATTGGATGAAAGTGAAATTCTCATGCTGGCTTTGCCGTTTTGAGAAAGAGCAGCAACCCCGTGTCCAGCTGTTCTGTGGACAGTGGACAGCGCCTGGCGCAGGCGCCCATGGCCCCAAGTGGGTCCCCACCATCCGGGACAGAGGTGTTGCTCCTCCCTGCCACTCCGGTGCTGAGAGGCTGGTCGCGCCCCGGGTCACCAAGGGAGGGTTTATCCCAGGAAGTCCAGGAAACAGTAAGAATGTAAAACACTATTTCTAAGGTAGAACCAGGGGCCACTTAAAGTTAAAAATAAAGTCGCACATTTGTCAGAGGCCTCACATTAGAAGGAAGAAGGAAGAAAATGTGGCCCCGGGGCCCCTTACCACCAGCTCCCGTGCTGGCTTTATATTTATAGTGGTCCCCCCGCCCCCCACTGATGCAGCCAGGGGTCAGGGCGGCCTGCCCTTCCCACCTCCCGACCCAGTCTCCGAGCTGCTCTGTGCCCCCGCCTGGCTGGTCTGGCTGGGTCCAGAGGCCTGACCTCGGCACGATGGTGGGCCAGGCATGGGCCCGGGGAGCCGGGCAGGCCGGGAGCCCTGGGGCTGAGTGGTGGCATGTCCATTGGCAACCCTGCCGCACCCCGTTCTCCAGAAGCTGCCAGGGGTCAGGGCAGGTGTAGCCCCCTCCCCCAGTCAATGCTGGGGCCAGGATGGTGCCCCGATTCTGCTGGACTGACATGGGAACCCACTGTCTGGAGCAGGGACAGAGCCTCCATGCGGCCGGCAGGGCGTAGACTCCTGGCCCTGCTCTGGCCATTCAGCTAAGGGGCCAGGAGTGCCTGGACTGCCTGCTGCACGGGAGCATGCTGGCCTGAGCCGGAGGAGCCTTGCTGAGTCCGCTGCTGCCCAGTCCCTAACCTTGGCAGGAGCTAAAAACAGGAGCCCATCAGGGCTGCGCCCTGCCCCCTCTGATGGGGGCGCGGTCCAGCTGAGAGGCGCACTTGCCAGGCCTGCTGCGCGCTCCTCCGGCTGTGGGGCTGGGCCGGGACAGCCTGGGCCTCAGTACCTGCTCCAAAGTAGGGAGCAGTGCCTCAGCAGCCCAGTCCAGCCCCCTTGCAGCCACTCAGCTGCCTCCCCGGGAAGCGGACCAGAAGGGGGTTGGGCCTGCCGCACGGGCACCCATGTGTGCTCTGACAGTGTGCTGACTTCTCTCTTTTTTTTTTTTTTTTAAAGTCTTTTTTTTTTTAATAGAGGCATGTTTTATTTATTTATTTATTTATTTAATTTGTTTGTTTGTTTTGTTTATACATGCGCTGGGTACAGTCAGAAGCGGGGGAAGGTGAGAGAATTCACCAGAGTCAGAGCGGGGAGCAGAGCAGGCAGAAGGACCGAAGGACACTGCTGAGGGGAGCAGCGGGCGGCAGGAGGGGTCTGAGCACCATGTGGGACCCTCCTCCGGGTGGCCGGGGAGCAGCCGGGGATAGAACCGGCGCCGCAGAGGCCGCGGGCAGCTTCGCAACCCAGCGCTCACCCGCTGTGCCACCGGGGAGGCCCATGCTGACTTCCCTTGTTGCAGAATGTTCCTTAATTACCGCCTCAGTGTAATTGCCAGGTCTGTACCAGGTGCTGGCCATGCAAAGGGCACCTGTCATGAAGAGCTTCTGCTCTCATGGGGCCAGGTGTGCAGGTGTGTCTGCGCAGAGGAACCAGGCGGTCAGTGTGTCCAGGAGGAAAATGTTTTACTTGAGGGACTGGGAGCACTGCCCTGTCCTGCCTCCCCTCCAGCTGGGGTCTGCAAGGCCACACCCGAGGGTGCCTGCTGGCTGGGGCAGCGCTGGCCACCTGCGCTATCCGGTGTCTCCGGGGAGCAGCGGGCTGAGCCCTGTGTGCCGAGCCTGGCAGGCAGGGCCTGTGCCCATCCCTGTCCTCCGCTATTGCTGCAGGATGACTGGAAAATTCCCCATCCCTCAACGCCTACAGCCGGAGATTACCAGAACCAAAAATAACAAGATCCCACAGCTTGTGGCACAGGCAGCGGCCGTGATTGAGGCCCGGCCCGGCCGCGGGGCCGGGAAGCGAGACAGCGAGGCAATTAGAGCAACACTCGCTGCGGAGTGAGAAGCACCACATGCGCCGGCTCTCGCTCTTCCCTCTCAAGCTGGACCCTGGCCAAGTTATGCAACTGCGAATCTGGATCCCAGAAGGACACGCACGCGGGCCCGCTGCTCCGGGGAACACCAGGTCTCGCGCAGACAAGGCCCAGGCGGCGGGCGGGCACCGTGCCCGCTCTCGCCACACCCTCCAGCAATGTGCCTGCCTGCGGGGGGTGCGTGCAGGGGCTCCCCAGCTGGACCCAGGGGTGGCCCCGTGCCCCCGGAGCTAGATTTCCCCTGCGAGAGGGGTCTTGGGGGTGTTGGGGGGGGCCGAGCTGGGGTGGGGGAGAGTGGCCAGGGCAAGCCCAGCCGTGAGGGGGTGCGGGGGCTTTCATCCGGCCCAAGTTTCAGGTTTTGGAGGCTCGGGCTGGGCAGGGGACGCAAGGCGTGGTACGGGGTAGGGGTGAGCGGGGAGCAGTGCCTGGGGTGGTGAGCGGTGTGGAGATGGCCGTGGACTGCAAGGGGGAGCCCGGGGCATGGAGCACAGGCCGTGGTGGGGGCGGGGCATGGGGCATGGAGCACGGGTTGGGGAGTGGTGCAGAGTGAGGGGCGCGGGGGCCAGTCAGTCCCCGGAGGAAGGCCAGCGCGTCTGCAGTCCTGGCTGGGGAGTGCACCTGGCCCTGACGCATTTCTCGCATCACCCCTCCAAGTGGCGAGCAGATGAGTGCTGAGGACCTGTGTGGAGCAGGAGGACGCCCCGCCAGGTGATAGGAGCAGAGGGGAGAGCGCAGTCCGCCTGCAGCCTGTGTGGGGGTTCTCGGCCTCATGCCCACGGGGGCCCAAGCAGGCCCCCAGGCCTCTGCGCTGTGGCATCTGTCTGCCCTCGCAGGACCTGGTGAGCGCGGCTGAGTCGGTGGAGAGGCTGGGCCTCCTGCCTCGTGGGGGTGCCTGGCTGAGACCCCCTGCATCTGTGGGGAGGCCGCTAGCCAGCTGAGCAGGTGGGGCCCCGCGGGCAGCAGCAGCCCTGGGGCAGCCATCCATCCCTCTGCGCCGACAGAGCTGGACTACCACCAGCTCAGACTCCAGGGCAGCGCGCCGGAGCAGGGGTCAGTAACTCCTGAGCCCTGCCCACCGCCGCCCTTGCTGGGGCTGGAGAGTGTCACCCCGACCCCTCACATCGGCAGCCTGGCACCCCAGGCCCAGTGGCAGATGATGCAGAGCCTGGTGGAAAGCATCCTGGCTTGTGTTGGGGCCTCTCCCTCCCGCACGAATGCCGCTGCCCCCCGCGTGCGCTGGGGCGTCAGCAGGCTGCAGCCTGGCCAGCGTGGGGACACCGTCCCGCCAGTCTTGAGTGTGTGGGAGCTGCTGTGTGCACAGACTGGCGAGGACGTGCGCCCCAGCGCCCGCTAAGCGCGTTGCTTCTCGCAGAGCTGAGGCTCAGGACTCAAAGCCGACCTGGCCATTCAGCTCCGATCCGCAAAATCTGTCTCCGGACATGCCGGCCCACCCGCTGGCCTGGCTCGCAGCCCCCAAAGCTGGACTTGGCCGAGTGCCGCGGCCACACCGCCGCCTCCTGGGGGAACCGGCTCCTGGGACTCCCGGGGAAGGGGCGCCGGGCAGGGGTGGGATTTCCGGGCCTGCCGGACCTGAGGGGCTGCGGTGCCTCCGCCAGAGCCACGCAGGAAGCCCAGCACCCAGGGGAGGGCGCTGGCGGGGGCGCCGCGGAGGGGCCGGGCGGCGCGGGCTCCCCGCAGGGCGGCCCGAGCCAGGCGGCCGCGGCGGCAGCCACGCCCGGGCGGAGGGCGCTTGGGGCGCCCCCGCGGAGCCCGCGCTAGCTCGGGGTGCAGGGCCCGCCCCGTCTGAGACGCTCGCGCCCGCGGAGGGGCGGCAGGATGGGCCCGGCCCCTTCCCGCCCCCCCGGAGGCAGCGCCGGGGAGCCCCGGGGGCCCTGAGGAGACCCGCGCGAGGGCGCCCGCCAGCTCCGCGCCCCGCGCCGCTGCCCCTCAGGGCCTCGCGGACGCCCGAGCGCTGTGCGCGGCCACCCGGGGGAGCCGAGCCCGCCGCGCCCCGCCGGGCCCCGCGCTCCTCGCGCCCCCCGCGCGCTCCTCCGAGGCCGACCCGCCGAGCGCCGCCCGCGCAGCACCGACGCACGCGCGCCCCCCCGCCCGCGCGCCCCCCCCGCCCCCCCGCGCGCCCCCCCCCCCCCCCCCCCCCCCCGCCCCGCGCCCCCCGCCCCGCGCGCCCCCCCCCGCCCCCCGCGCCCCCCCCCGCCCCGCGCGCCCCCCCCCCCCGCGCGCCCCCCCCCGCCCCGCGCGCCCCCCGCGCGCGCCCCCCCGCCCCGCGCGCGCCCCCCGCGCCCCCCGCCCCGCGCGCGCCCCGCGCCCCGCCAGTCTCCGCCCCGCGCCCCGCGCGCGCCCCGCGCCCGCCCCGCCCCCGCGCCCCCCGCCCCGCGCGCGCCCCCGCCCGCGCGCCCCCCCCGCCCCCGCGTCCCCGCCCCGCGCCCCGCCAGTCCCGCCCCGCGCGCCCCCCCCGCCCCGCGCGCCCCCCCCCCGCCCCGCGCCCGCCAGTCTCCGCCCCGCGCCCCCCCCGCCCCGCGCGCCCCCCCCGCCCCGCGCGCCGCCCCCGCCCGCGCCCCCGCCCGCGCGCCCCCGCCCCGCGCGCCCCCCCCGCCCCGCGCGCCCCCCGCCCCGCGCGCCCCCCCCGCCCCGCGCGCCCCCGCCCCCGCGCGCCCCGCCCCGCCAGTCTCCGCCCCGCGCCCCCCCCGCCCCGCGCGCGCCCCGCGCCCCGCCAGTCTCCGCCCGCGCGCCGCCCCCGCCCCCCCCCCGCGCGCCCCCCGCCCCGCGCCCCCCCGCCCCGCGCGCCCCCCCGCCCCGCGCGCCCCCCGCCCGCGCGCCCCCCGCCCCGCGCGCCCCCCCCCCGCCCCGCCAGTCTCCGCCCGCGCGCCGTCCCCGCGCGCCGCCCCGCGCGCCCCCCGCCCCCCCCCGCCCAGCGTCCTCCGGCCGGCGCGCCCCCCGCCCCGCCAGTCTCCGCCCCGCCCCGCCTCCGGCTCCGCCCCGCCGGCCCCGCCCCGCCGGCCCCGCCCCCGCGCGCTCGCCCCGCCCCCGCGCCGTGGGGCTGCGTCACGCCGGCCTCGCCCGCCCCCCGCCCCCCGCCCCCCGCCCCGCTAGCCGGCCGTTCGGCGCGCGCGTCGCCCCGCCCTCACAGCCGCCCCTGCCCTTCGCGTCGCCCGCACGCACGTCGCTCGGCTACGTCACGCCGCACGCGCATACGCCGCCCACGTCGCCCCGCACGCGTCGCCGGCTCCGCTGCCGCGGCCATGTGGGCGGCGGCCCGCGCGCTCGGGGGGCCCCGCGCGTGGCTCGGCGGGGCTCGGCGGCCGCCACGCGGGGCCCCTCCCCGCCCGCGCGCGGGGCCTGCGCGCCTCGCCCGCCGCCGGCGCCCGGAGCCCGCTCGGGAAGTTCGCCGCCAGGACCAAGTACGCCGGGCGGGCGGGCGGGGGCGCCGGGCCGGGCCCTCCCGCGGGAGCCGCGGCGGCGCGGGGACCTGGGGCCGCGGGGGCCGGGGGCTCCCGCGGTCAGCGCTGCCCTCGCGGCCCGGCCGCCTCCGCGCCTGCGCCGCCGTGGCTCGCGCTCCCCGCGGGCCGTGTGTGTCGCGGGGGACGCGGGGGACGCCTGGCCGGCCGTGCCCGCCGCCTGCCAGCCCGGCGGGCCGAGCGCGGCCTCCCCGCGAGGCGCGTGTGTCCGTGGGGCGCGCCCGCCCCTGCCGCGGCCGCCCCGACGGCGCCGCCTGTGCTGCTGCCGCCCTGCAACGCCGTGCTCAGAAGCCGGGGTGCGGGGTTCCACGCGGCCTCGCCTCTGCCCTGCCCGACCGCTGATGTCGGGGTGCGCGCCTGTGACAGCTGACAGCCGGTGTCCGTGACCCCTCGTCCGCTGGCCCGTGCCCCGGGCACAGGGTTGAGGTTTGGGGGCGAAGGACCTCAGAGGCTCCTTGATGCATCTCCAGGGCTCGGGGCATCGCGGGGTGAGGCTCATCCCCTGTGCGTGACCCCCCTTCCGTGCTGTCTTCTTGGGGGGACAGTCCCCACGTGCACCCCACCTTTAAGGGTTGGGGAGTCGTGTCCACGCACTGGCGGGGTCCTGCTGTGAGGTGTGCACCTCCCATGGGAGCTTGAGGTCTGCAGGTGGGGTCGGCCCAGGTGTTTTGCTCAGCCAGCCGCGGCTTTGGCCTTGGGAGCTCTGCGCTGGGCTCCTGGCCACGTCCTTCCCTCACGCCGCGCTCTGCATTTGGGGGTATTTTTTTTAGCACTTCCAGTTTGGTGCTGCAAGCTGCCCCCTCCCTCCATCAGCCGTGTCTCAAGGGCGCGTAGATGCCGCCTCCTGGAGAGGCCTGGGAACCAGGAGCTGGGTGTTTTCATCACTGCGGGGTGTTTTTCTTTTCGGTCTTTTCAGGAGGAAAAGCAAAAATACACGTATGCGCTGATCTGTGTATGTGCTCGCCTCCAAGTGCTTCTGAGCCTCCAAATGCTTCTGGGCCTCCAAATGCTTCTGGGCCTCCAAATGCTTCTGAACGTCCCCACCTGTGAGGGGAAACCGGGTTGGGTCCAACAGTCGCGCTGCCTTTCCCTCCACCCCTGGCACCGCCCGGTCTGTGCAGGCCCCGCCCTGCCCACCCCTGCCCTACCTGCAGGGGTGCGGGGCTCAGGCCCTCAGGCGCAGCAGCGTCTGCAGAGCGGTGCTTCAGCAGGTGTATTTTCAAAATCCTCTTTCTGCCTCTGGCGTGAGAAAGGGACTTTAGTTAAAAATTGAGCCTGAGTCAAAGCCGACTTTTCATCCCCTCAAGACCCCTGCTGTCAGCGGCACGTCTCACGTCCCCGGTGACGGACTTCCGAAGGGTAGTCTCTCAGACACGGTCACGGGACTTGTGTAACTTTTTTTCTTTAAGTTGCTACTAGCAGCCAACCTGGCTTTATTTCCTCCCCACAGAAAAAAGTTTTGGTACGAAGGCCCTTCCTTGGGCGCCCACTTGGTGAGTGCCGGGCGGTGAGGCGCTGCTTTGGCCTGTTTTGGCCAGCCTGAGGCACGGTTGCCCCCCCATCTGCACATAGACGGGTGCGCCTGAGATGGCGGGGGGTGGGGTGGCGCAGCATGGGTCTGACCCAGCGAGAGCCTGTGCCCAAGCTCTGCGAGGCAGGCCGGGCCTGGCCTGGGCGCTGCTCGGAGGCTGTGACTGTGCTGGCACCCAGAACAGCGGGGCCACACTGTAAGGGCACCCAAAAGCTTCCTTTGGGAAGCACCACTCCCTGGCACCACATCCAGCCTTCGAGGGGTGCTGGGCGAGGCCTAGAAGGGTCTGGGAGTGGAGGTGGTGGAGAGCGGGCTGGGGCCACGCTGGTGGGGAGCACCAGGCAGGGAGTGTTGGCCTGACGCCGCCCACCTCCCCTGCAGACGCCCGCCCCGCCCCCGCTGTCGGCCCTGCCCCAAGGCTCCCCCCGGAAAACCAGGAGGGGTGACCACGTGCGCCTGAGGGCCCTGAACGGCCTCCTGCACAAGGCGCTGGCCGAGCTGCTGTGCACCCCAGGCGTGAACCCGCAGCTCTGCGACGGGGACGTGGTGCTCTCCAAGGTGGGCCTGCTTCCGGGCTGGTGGGGTCGTGGGGGCTGTGCCACGAGGGCCAGGATGCTAGATCGGGTCGTGGGCCTCTGAGGACGGAGCTGGCCCTTCCCCTTGCCCCGGGGGGGGGGGGGGCGCTGGAGACAGCTGGGCCCACGGTGACCCTGAGGCTGAGATGACAGACTGGCCCCCAGGTCTCCCTGGCCGCAGACTTCTCGGCCTGCCGTGTGTACTGGAGGAGCGCCCGCCCCGCCGAGCACCACGCCAGCACCGGGGCTGCCCTGCAGAGGAGCGCGCCGCAGCTAAGGTGAGCCCACGCTGTGCCCCGAGCTTCCTGCTGTGCCCTTCCCGCCCTCTCTGAAGGACAGGCCTGGCGGCGTCCCCTGGCCTTTCCCGGCGTGACTTGTGCTCTCGTGCCAGCAGCCCGGCCTGGCGGGTCAGTGAGACCCTGCCTCAGGGCTCCTGAGGTCCTGCACAAGGACCCAGGTAAAGCCACCTCATGTCCTGCCACACGCCCCTCCCCGCCTGGGCGGGGGGAGTGTCCCCCGCAGCCTCCGCCCCTCGCTCGCCCATACCATCCGGGGGCGCACGTGTGCCTGCTCCGACCCTGGGTGCTGTGTCCCTGGGCCGGGGGCGCAGGCGGGATGCGCGCCAGGAGAGGCTGCGCTGCCGATGACTCCAGCGTGGGCCTGCGGCTGCCGCAAAAGCAGACAGAGCCAGTCGCTTCAGAGAAGACGCCTGCTCACACTTGCCGTCCCTGACGCGGCTCACGATTTTGGGTGAAAGTCAGAATTCAAGGGCACTTCAGGCCTCCTGCCCTGAGCCCACGGGTCCTGGAGGAGGGGGCCGCCCTGAGGGCACCTTGGGGGTGGCCAGCCTTCCACAGCCAGCGGCCTTTCCGAAGGCCGGGGGCGGAGCTGGTGCCCAGCCGGCTGCTTCACCTGCTGGCGTGGGGTGGGGGCTGCGCAGTCTGGCCTGGTGTCCCGAGCTGTGTCGTCGGCCCTTCCTAGGCACCTCCTGGCGTCTCTGCAAATCCTCAGGAACGTGCCCCCGATCGTGTTTATGCAGGACAAAGGCGATGCGGCGCAGGCCCAGGTGAGGCTTCCTGCGGGCGACTCCCAGGCCTTTGAGCTGCCGCCTGGCCTGCCGGCCCACGGCTGCTGTGACCACTCTGGGGGCCGGTGGCCACGGTGCTGGGCCCACGGGTCCGGGTCTTCTGAGGTGTCTGTGGGGGCAGGCGGGTGGGAGGCTGTCGGGCACACGGGGAGGGGAGGGGGCACGTGACTCAGAGCTGGAGGCTGGGAGGTCACAGCGCCTCTGCCCCTCAAGTCCGCCGTGCCCTCCCTGGGGAATCTGCGGGCTGCCCCTTCTCGCGGGCCCCTCCCGGCTTGGCTGCCGGCCCCTCCCAGCTTGGGCGGGGCGGGTGGCACTGGTCTCTGCACCGTCCATGCCACTGGCCAGGGCGAGGGGCGGCCTGGCTGTCCTGTGCGGGGCAGGAGCCTTTGGGCAGGGGCGGGGCCAGCCCCGCTGCCTTGATGGGCCTCAGAGCTCCGGGTGAGAGCCGTCCGGGCCCTGTGTGGGGCTGGGAAGCGTGCTGGTGGCACTGTCGCGGTGCGCAGGTCCAGGGACGAGCCGGCCTGCGTCCCTGTTGGGGCCTGAGGCGCGTTCGCCTGTGGTGCCTTGTCAGACTTCCGGGGCAGCTCTGTCGGGTGGTGAGCACGTGGACAAGGCCCCTCGCCTGGGTACTGCCCCTCCCAAGCCACGTCACTGTGGGTTCTTGGCGTTGCCGTGGCTCTGCGGCCAGAAGGGCCCTTCGCCAGTGCCCGGAGAGCCTGACGCCACCCCCCCTTTCCGGTCCCGCCACGTGTCTGCACAGGCCACACGAGGCCCCGACCAGGGCGTCTCGGGATAGGCCCCGGGGCAGGGGGAGGGGTGTCGGGGTACCCCTGATGCTGCTCTTGGGACGGGACAGGTGCATCCTACTCCCAGGATGCAGGTGGAGGCAGTTCCCAGTTCTGCCCGGGGCGGGAGTGATGCCATGCGAGCGGCTAGTCCCGAGACGGTGCCAGGGTGATGGTCATGGGACCCACTTACTCTGGCCTTCGGTCTGGGAAGGGTCCAGTGCATGGGTCCACGTGTCCTTGGCCGCTTTCCTGCTGGACAGCCGACCTGTTCTCCCTTTCCTGGGTGTTCTGAAGCGCCCTGAACACTGTGGCTCTCTTGGGGGCACGTCTGTGCTCCTGCTGGCCGGTGCTCCAGGAGCTGGTGGCTGAGGGATCCAAGGTCTGCACCCAGCTGCCCTGGGCTGCCCTTCCACACTGGCTGCCACCCGTGTTTGCGGTTGTGCGCTGCAGAGCTGGGTGGTCCCCGCCTGCCTGTGCGGCCCCACTAGGTGCGTGGTGGAGAGCACGTCCCCGTTTCACTTTGGGGAGTCCAGTGTTTCTGGAATCTTCTGCTGAGCGTTGTCTCTGTGCGTCTGCCTTTCTGGTGGGCCGTCTCTGCCAGGAAGCCGGGCCTAGCAGACGTGGTGCACATGTGGCCCGCGGTGTCCTGGGGGAGGGCGCCCGGCGGCCAGCAGCACCAGGGCGGCTGAGGGGCGGCCGTTCCCGCGTGGCCCACCACGGTGCTGGACCCCAGACCCCAACTGGTGATTTGCCCGTCCTGTTGCATGGGCCCTGTGCCGGGAGGCCGGCGCCCCCCAGATGCGGACCCTGGCAGAACAGAAGTTGTATGAGGCGCGTTAGAAACCGCTGAGTTTATTTAATTCAACTGACGTTCAGCCAGTTTTTTCCTCAGTTTGGCTGAATCAGTTTCACCCCAGTTCGTCGCCGGAAAACAGAGGACCGTCAGGAAATGGGGCATCACCCCTGGCCGGGCTCAGGCCTGCATGGCACCAGCCGCTCTGCCCCTTGTCTTCCTCTTCAGGTTGATCTTTTACTGAGAGCCGCTGACTTTGGACCCCCAGGTGGGAAGGAAGACCCGCTGCAGGACTTGAGGTGAGCCGGTGGCTGCGTGCCTCCTCGGAGGGTAGCCAGGTGCGCCCCCAGGAGCCCCGAGGCCTGTGGCCTCTGCAGTTCGCCAGGCTGGGAGAGGCCACTCTCCGCAGCCTCCACTGCGCGGCCTGTGCTGCTGGTGCCTCCTACTGGCCAGGACCCAGCTCCGGCCAGGGCGCCCCGGGCTGCCTTGGGAAGTGGTGGGTGTTATTAGGCAGAGGGGTGTTGGGGGGACAGTGCTGCAATTTTAAGCCTGAATGCCATGGCGTGCCTCGAGGAATGGGGCGTGCATAACACCTTCGGGGAGGGAGGTCGGGCAGGCAGTCTTGAGGGGCAGGTGCCAGGTGTGATCCCCCTGGCCACGGTGGCTGGCTACACCTCGGCGGCCTGGAGCCCTGGGCTGGCACAGAGGCCAGGCCAGCGGGGAGCCCACTGCACAGCTGGAGCATCCCCGGTGGGAGGCCGCGGGCAGCAAAGGGGGGCAGCTGGATGTCGGCGTGGTTTGCTGCCAGGTGCCCACCACGGTCCTGTCACCGACTGAGTGCTGCCGCGTGCTTCCTACCTCACGGAACCCTGTGGTCCGGCGGCTCAAGAACCTTCCCTTACCAGCTGTCAGGGCTCTCTGGGGGTGCAAGATGGGCTGGCCCCCGCTGCTCACCGGAGCCCATTGGAGCTGGAGGTAAAGGCTCCTCTTCTCCCTTCCAGGGACACCAAGGGCCCGAGGCCACGTGAGGCTCGGGGCTCCCCAGCGCACACCGGTCTGTGCGGGCTCGACCATGAGCTGCTGAGCCAGCAGGTGGCCGCCTACAAGAGGAAGAAGGAGAGCAGGGCCCGGAGGGTTCCGGAGCCGGTGGCTGCCACAGAGGGAGACGACCCCAGCGCGAGCAGACGCTGACCTCTCCCCCAGGAGTCTCCAGGGGACCGCTGGAGCAGGGCCCCCACTCCCGGATTGAGATGGGGAGGCTCGGATGGGAAGGGGGGCGGTCGCCGCGGGAAGGGGTGGCATGACTGACTTTGGGAGCAGGGTGGGCCCGCGCCCTGAGGCCCTAGGGGTTCACATGGTGGCTGGGGGCTGGGTGTGAAGGCGGCAGGGTGTGAAGGGTGGCTGCGTGCGCCCAGGGGCGGGGCTGGCTGCTTGGGCAACGGGAGGAAATAAAGCAAACCCGTGAGCCCGGTGGCGAGACCTTCTCTTGGCGGCTCCGCCCTAGCGCCACCCCCTTGACCTGTGGAGCTGGGAGCTGAGACAGCTCAGCCAGTTGGGGAGGCTGGCGGGGCTGTGCTTTGGGGATGGTCCCAGGAGTGAGCCGCCCCCACCCCGGGCCGGGCCAGTGCCCCCACCACCTTCCTGGTGGGCGTGGTGCCCGGAGTGGCGCTGCAAGCTCCTGGCTCTGGGCATCCAGGCAGTGCCCTGCAGCCTTCTCTGGGTGGCCCCGCCCACCCTCCAGAAATGTTCCAGAGTGGGGGGAGCAGGTACAGACAGGGCTTGGGTCTGTCCGTAGTGGGGCGGTGAGGCAGGGGCCAGAAAGGCGGGTACACACCAGGGGGCCCCGAGGGGCGGGGCCAGGCAGGCAGCAGGCCTGGCTGTGGGGTGATTTTTGTCCTGGCTGGGGGCCCGGCCTGGTCCCCGTGCTGTGGGGCGGGGTCTCGGCCTGGGAGTGTGCGATCCAGGTGGGTGGCTACACGCCCGCCGTGGCTGGGGTAGGTCAGCTTGTTCGCTTCAGGGTCGTGCTTTCCTGGGAGAGGCGTTCCCGCCAGCAACGGGAAGTAACGTGGTCGGTGCGGGCCGCCGCTCCCTGCGCTGCTGAACTGTTCCTCCCTGCCGTGTGCCCAAAGCCATGTGCCACGGGCTCCGCCTTCAGACCAGGAGGCCTGGTTACCCCCAAGCCTTCAGGATCTGAGGCATTTCGCGAGGTCACTCTCGGTGGACTGGAGGACGAGGGCGGGGCACTGGCAAAGGCTGCGTGGGGGCCAGTAGAAGGAACGAGATGGGCTGTGTGCCCTGAGGGTACTGTGGGGCTGCCGCTCCCAACTGGCACAGGGGCAGGGGGATGAGAGGCGCCCTGCGTACGGCGGTTTTATTTGGGTGGGTTTTCTCTGCTACGCACACTGAGTGGGACTCCCCAGGGGCTAGACCCCCCGTCGGCTGCGGTTTCTCTGCAAGGACTTGAGCTTTGGTTCCTTGGCCTTTTCAGGGAGCTTCGGGGTGGGTGGGGCCGTGTGGATTTCGGGGGTGGTGGGCACTGGGACACCTTTGCACCTCGGCTGGTCCCCAGCTCTGTCCTTCCTGGCGAACCCGTGGTCATGTGAGCAATACGTAGTGACTGGATGTCCTAGCACAGCAACTCGAGGACGTGGGACCAACTGGAAATCAGGCTGCGCAGCCGGAGAGCACCTGGCAGGAGGGGGCATCCTGGCCGGGGTGGGGGGCGCCCCCAGGGAGCAGGTGGCTCCTGGTCTTTGAAGACGGCATGCTGCTGGCCCTAGCCACAAAGTGCAGACTTTCAGGAATCTTCTAGATCCCAGCGTTTGTGACACCAGTGGTTTTTTCTGGGAAGTTGTGCTGTTCAGTATACAGCAAAGCACGTCCAGAACACCCCGGTCAGCCCATGGCCTCTGCGCGCTGGTCAATAAAAGCCGCAGTTGCAGTTTTGGCTTCGTAGGGCCGAGAGAAGCCGCCCCCGCCTGTGCCCGTGCAGCCTGGCCCGCGATCCAGAACTCGCTGTTTCGTGGAAGGTTGTCACAGTGACGCCAAGTGAGCCGGTGGGAAGGACGACGCGTCACCAGGACAGAACTCCCGGCCGCCCTCCGCCAGCTTAAAATGGTCCAGTCACCCCGGAGCGGTCTGGCAGGAGCACAGATCCGTGCCGCGGGCCGGTGCTAGCCGTTCGGGGGCAGGAGTGTGTCTCAGAGGAAACGGGCACCAGGGGTGCTGAGCCCTGGCGAGTGAAGGGCTGAGGGACCGGGCAGCTCCCCACCTGGCCAGGTGAGGCTGCACCTGGCCTGGCTGCGGGGAAGCCTCAGGCAGGTTTGCCGTTGGGGCACAGGCAAGCCAGGGGCTGCGGGGAGCAGGGGCCCCAGACCAAGCGGGCAGTGCAGCCCCCCACGGGCCCCGCCGGGACATGGGCAGCACAGAGCTGGCCCAGGCCGCTTCTGCCTGGGGGCCTTTCAGGGGCGGCTCCTCGTGGAATGCTGGAGCTTCCCTTCACTCCTCTCCGGGCCGGTCCCCACCGCCTCCAGCGCACCCCCCGCCCCGGGCCCCTGGACACGTCTCGCGGGGCCACTGGGGCCACCACTCCTCGCCGGGGTGGGCAGCAGCCACCCCGCCTCACCCTGCCGCCTCCTCAAGGTGCCTGGGCCCAGCTGTAGGGTATGGGGTGTCCCCGCCACTGTGGGGGCCTTGCGTGCTGCCCGCCTCGAATGCCCAGACCCTACTGCGGCCCATGGTGAGTGAGTGCAGCTGTCCTGTGTCTCCCGGAGCACGGGGCCTCTGGCGTCCCCGCCGGAGGAAGCTGCGTGTGGACAGGCTCGTCTTGGCCGGGCCAAAGTTCCTGGCACAGGGAGGAGGCAGCAGCCGCGGGGTGATGTGGGCTGGGCTGCTGGCCCGTGCTGGCAGACGGGGTGAGGATTGAGTGGCAGCAGACCCAAGAGAGCCACTGGCTCTCAGGGTTGTCTGCTCAGGGCACTGGCCGCCTGGGGCACGGCGAAACGGTGCACTGGAGGAGGCGGGGAGGCATCAGTCCCGCCTCGAGCAGGCCGGCTTCCCAGAGCTGCCCATGGCCACGCTGCAGCCGTGCCCCTGCCCCACGCTTCCTGTGGGTGGCGCCTTCCTGGACGGCAGGGACGGGTGAGGTGGGAGGAGAGACCCTGGGGTTTCAGACCTTCTTGAGTAGGGACGCTGGCGCCTGCCCTTCTCCCTTGTGAATCCCCGATTCTTGGGAACTATTCCAGAGGGCGGTGTTGGGTCCCTGCTGGGGTCCCCGGTCAGCATGTGGGTCTGAGTCCAGAAGCCTGCCTGCCCAACCTCTGGGTCACAGCACCTGCTCGCGGGGCGGGGCCTTCGGCGCCTGTGAGGGGTGGGAGTCAGGGTGAGGACATGCCGCGGGGAGGCCTCGCAGACGGGCCAGAGAGAAACCCCTGAAACAGCAACCGGGAGGGGGTCTGACTTCCAGTTACACGTTGAGTAATTGTCCGATCCTCAGTGGTGAGTCACAAGAACAGGAAGAAACGCGAACGTGGGACCCACTCCAGAAAAAGCAACCCCCACGGAGGGCCTGGTACCCCAGCTGCCGTCGGGTGGGACAGCAGGGAGGCCTGCGAGGTCTTTCAGCTTAAAGGCCCGTTCAGCTGGCGTGCGGGCTGCTGGGGGGCTGGGGCTGGGGCTGGACTGCCCACAAGCCGGGGGGGTGAGGCAGTGTGGAAATGGTGAGAGAGAGCAGGAGAGGCGGGAGGTGGCGGGGACCTGCTGAGGGGGGGCCTCTGCGAGGGGGCTCCTGGGAGGGGCTGGGCCTGTGAAGAAGCAGTGGCTGAAAGACTCCCACCTTGGACTAAAACTCCAGAAAGCTGGGTGAATGCCGCGGCGAGCCCACCGCCCCACTCCAGATGCACAGACCCGAGAGCCAGGCCCGCGGGGAGCCCCGGAGGGAGCAGGGAGACACGAGAGGTGTCGGGGCGCCTGGGGGTGTCCCATGCCTCGCTGGGGGCCAGGTGGCCGGGTGCTCCCTGGCCTACAGATGGCCAGGTGCCGGCCGCCCTGTGTCCCGTCCCCAACGGCTGCTGGCAGCACGTGCTCGCTCGGCCTGTGCTGAGCAGCGGCTGCGTGCGGACTCCCTCCTATGCGGTCTGGGCCAGTGGTTTTTGGTGTTGCTGCTCTGATTGGGGCCCCCCCAGAAGACAGTGCCTTTATTGATAAGGGTGTGGCTTCACCACCCCCCATGCCTCGCCCCCGTTCCAGGACCTCCCTGCTCCCTGAGCCAGCGCAGCGAGTAAGTGCGGGAGCTCTGCGTGTCTGTGCTGAAGGGCAGCCCGTCTTCAGCCAACCACAAGCCCTGGTGACAGCTCAGGGCAGGCGCCCCGAGAGCCAGGCGGGCCAGGAGCCAGGCCTCTCGCACCAGGCAGCCGAGAGGGGAACGAGAAGAGGCCCTTGGGGGAGGTGGGGTGAGGCCGCGGCAGGGCCACTCAGGCCAGGGACAGTCCCAGCGCCGACGAGGAGGGTGGGGCTCTGGAGAGACCAGACCAGGCCATTCCAGCCGCACCTGACCCAGAGCAAGGCTCCAGCTTGAGTCCTGTGAAGTCTGAGAGGGGAGGAAGCTGTGGGGAAGCCAGGAGACAACCGCCCAGCACTAGCCGCTGGGCCTTCCCGTGGTGGACCCTGGGGCACCTGCAGCTTTCCTGGACTGCGCCCCAGTGACCACGTGGTCACTGTGTATGTGGGGGGGAACACGGGCAGGAGGCCCGGGAAGACCCAGCTACGTCCTCCTGCGACATGTGGGTGCTCTGCCGATCGCCAGCCCTGCCTGAGTCTTGTCCAGAGACACCTTTGTCTCAAACCACTTGGCAGAATGTGGCTATGAGGTGCCACCTCAGAAAGCCCGGATGTGTCGACAGAAGGGGCGCACCTGGGCTGGGGTTCAGAGAGGCAGTAAGACCTGGTGACTGAGATTGCAGCTGACTTAAGCTCTTAACGTCCCCAGCACCTCAGCAGTCAAAGGCATTTTGGATTTGGGGGAGTGATGTGTCCTTTTTTAACATTTATTTATTGATGCATACAAGAATTGGGGTACAGACCAGAGGTATGGAGGGTGAGAGAATTCCCCAGAGACAGAGTGGGGAGCAGAACAGGCAGACTGACTGAAATGCACTGCTGAGGGGAGCAGCGGGCGAGACAGGAGAGGTCTGCTGCACTGTGTGGGTAGCTCCCTGGCCGGGGCTTGAACTGGTGCTGCAGAGGCTGCGGACAGCTTCACAATTCTCTGCTTAACCTCTTGCACCACCGGGGAGGCCTGATGGTGGATTTTTTTCTGGAATTGGAGGTTCAGTGTAATTTCTATCAGTCTCATTGGCTTGTTTTGCAGAAATAGACTAATGTGTCCTAAGATTCGTATGGCGCCTCAAGGAACCCTGAACAGCTCAAACAGCCCTAAAGAAGAAGAGCAGGTCTGGAGCACTACCCTGTCCAGCTGCAAGCCTCCTGCAGGGCTGCAGTGACCAAAGCTGTGTGGGGCTGGCTTCCGGATGGGCATCTCAGCCAACGGGATGGATTAGAGCCCAGAAATAGCCCTCACACAGACGGTCTGATGGCTTTGACAAGAGTGCCAACATTAATGGGGAAGGGAGAGTTTTCTCAACAAATGTACTGAGAAAATGGAAGGAAATTGAACTCTTGACACACTATATATAAAAATGACTCAAAATGGCTCAGATGTAAATGTAAGATACAAAATTCTTAGAGAAGAGGATAGAGCTTCTGGACGTTAGACCTGGCAATGATTTAGTGACTGTGAGGCCAAAGGCGCGGACAAGAAGAAGAAAGAGATTTCATAAAGATTTTATGCAAAGCCACTGTTGCTAGTGAAAGACCCGTGGACGTGGGGAAGATGCTCGTGGGGCCTGCCCTGGCCGGGGCTCCGTACTGCGGTGTGCAGAGACGGCCGCAGCTGACAGGGACAGCAATGCAGTTAAAAGCAGGCAGGAGATGTGAAGAGTCTCAAAAGGTCTCCAAGTGGCCACGCTTATGGGCAGAGATGGTCACGCCCACTAGGGAAACACAGACCAGGCTGCTGCGAGATGCCCGCACCACCTCTGGGTGCTGCCCACTAAACACAGTGTGAGGTGCGGGGCGTGGGCTCGAGCCCTGGTGGCACTCTCAAAGATGGAGGAACAGAACAACTGTGTTGTGCAAGCTCCCGCTCCGGGCACGTGCCTGAGAACCGAGGGCAGGTCTTGAATCAGTAGCTTGTGCACCAGAAGGTGAGTGTGGGGCCAGCGTGCACCTGCTGCGTCCCCTGGTGAGCAAGAGGCGCGCTATGAACACAGACCTCCACCGGAGGAGAGCCGCTCGAGGCTACTGCCAGGGGGCCGCTGCCCAGTGGTGTGAGCCAGCGATGGGGCTGTCTGTGCAGGGCCTGCTGAGGCCATGGTTTCCAGGGCTGGTGGCCATGCGATGCCAGTCTGCGCCAAATTCTCCAGAGCGGTGGAGTCTGAGAACTGCTTGCTGGTGGGGAGCCCTGAACCCACATCTGCTGGAAATGGTCTGCGGACGCCTGGCCAGCAGCGCAGACTCGCACCTGATGCACACTTGCTGCACCTGCCCAGGTACTCGGGCCGGTCGCTGGGCCTTCTCTCATGGTGTGGACACTGCAGCTTTGTGGGCGGCCTGAGGTCACAGGCCGCACAGCCCGACTCGGCCCGGCTCCAGCCAGGGAAGGGCGCGCCCGGCTGGTCACGGCATCTGGGGCCACCCTGGGTGGCCAGCCTTTCCTAGCAATTCCCTTGTCGCCCAGGAGAAAGTGACCCAGCCTCTTCTCCAGCCCTTTCCAGTTGGGGCGAGGCCCAGATGTCCCAGAGCAGACGACCCCCGGGAGGAAGACGGGCGGAGGGGATCATCGGCGGGCAGAGGCGAAGTGCCTGGGGCCGAGGGCACCTGCAGACTGATGAGCCTCGAGGGTGCACGTTGAGACACAGATGCAAGCGCCCGAGAGCAGCCCGGCTGGGAAAGTGCTGACCCCGAGGCCCGGCCTCCCTCTGACTCCTGCGGCCACGGCCCGCCTAGACATGCTGCTCTGCGCCTGGTAAGCTCCGGCCCGCGGCCGCGCATAGCCCTCTGGGCCTGCCAGACCAGACTGGCCACGCTGACCCAGCGTCTGCATTTCCGTGGAGCCCCCTCCCCGCGGCTGCTGCCGCTGCCCCCAGGAGGCACCTTCCAGCCACTAGGCCAGCGGAGGAGGGCGACCTTCCCAGGAGGGTGCGCCCCAACACCCTACCTCTGCACGGGGGAGCAGGTGGCCCGGTGAGGCCCTGGGGTGTCTGCCCGGGCCACCTCCCTCGGGACCGCTCTTCCCGTTGCTTGTGGGAGCCTGGTCCCTGGCCCTCTCCATCTCCAGGGCAGGCAGTGGGGTTCAGAGGAGAAGCTGTGTGCCCCAGTGGGACGGCATGGGTGTGTTTGGGGACTCAGGAGGCTCCTACCCTCAGACGGGACAGGGAGAAGGCGCAGGGAGGGCAGCAGTAGTGGGGGTGGAGGCCTGAGCCCAGGCGGGGGCAGGTGAGGGGGGCGTCCCGGAGGGGACAGGAGCAAGAACTGGGGTCCCTTGTGAGGACGGTGCGAGGTTTGGGGCTAGGCACGGGCTGTGCACAGGACGCCCCGGGGCCCTGCAGGCTGAGCCGCCCTGGGGCTAGGAGGGGTCTGCTCCCCCCAGTGTCGTCTCCACCCTGCCCCCCTCAGCAGGGAGCCTAGAACAGAGGCACGTGTGTCAGGGACCCTCCACTGCGGCTGGGGCTCCCCCTATGCCACCCCTGCTTTGGAGGGGTGCACAGGGTAGTGGGGTGCCCCTGGATGTGGGCACCCCAGTCAGATTGGGGTCTACATCTTCGCAGGGACACCGCACAGGGCATTTGGGGCCTCTCGCAGTCCTGCCTGAACCTGAGGGATGACTGTTACCTTCCTGCAGACGCCGCTGGAGTTTTGACGGCTGCACATGAGTGCACAGTTGTTGGGCAGCGCTGTGGGCGCTGTGATGTCGCCCTCCCATCCATGCATGTGGGATATGGATTTGACGAGGATTTTTGTATCGCCACGCTGTGGACTGACACGTGCCCTCCCCGCCAAGGAAAGGTATGGAAACCCCAGGCCAGGGTCTCTGTGGATGTGTTTTATTTGGTAATTAGACTAGAGGAGTTGGGTGAGACCCTCATCCCAGACTTCTGGGGTCCTTATATGACAGACGTGGAGGGGACAGTGTGGGGTGAAGGCAGAGCCTGGGGTCAGACAGAGCGGACCAGGGAGCGTGAAGTGCCTGTCAGGCCGCCAGACCTCGGGAAAGGCGAGGGGCGTCCACGCCAGGGCCTGCCCCGCAGGAGGCACTAGGGCATCCAGGAGCAGCGGTCAGCCGCCAGCTGGACTCAAGCAACAGCCTGCAGGGGAAATGAAGGCCTCAGGCCCCGAGTGCTTTGTATCAGCGCCAGCTCAAGACAGGAAACACCCGCGCCCCCTGCTGCTCCTCTTGCTTCCCGAGTCATTTCACGCAGAGACCATAACTTCGCTTGTTTTTTTTTAACCACAGCCACACCTCGCCTTGCTGTCTCGCAGGGTTAAAAGCCCCCCCCCACGTGGAAGTCCACCTTACAGAGTTGGGGGACGTGGGGAGTTGTTGGGGCTCCCGCTATTGTTCCCGTCGACGGCAGACAGCGTCCGTCTGTCCTTGGCTGTCCGTTGCCCAGAAACAAGGCTCGTGGCCGCAGCGGCTGCCGGGCCTGGGGCGGCGGGCCGGGAGGGGCGACGTCTCCGCGTCACACAGTCCTGGGACAGATACTGTCGTGCCGGGGCCCCACGCCTGCCCCCTCTTTCTCCTTCCCTGGCCTTCCCGGAAGGCCACCCCCAGGGCAGCTGAGCAGCTCGGTCAGTGGCCTCCCTCTGACAGATAGGGGGCTGGGGCGCCCCAAGGCTGAGACAAGGCTCTGTGAGACTCGCAGGTTTCTCTTGCCTGACGGTGACGGTCATGGGACACGCAGGGACCGCCCCCGGGGGGACAGCCGTCGCCACACTTGCCGCTTGTAGTCTCACAGGCGTCCCCTCACGGTGGGAGACGCAGGACCTGGTTCGCGGGGTCCAAAAGTGCCTCATGGAGGGTGCCCGCTCGTGCTGCAAAGCAGCGGGGGTGGAGAGGCTGGTGCAGGGAGGACCGGCCAGGGTGGGAGGAAGGGCCATTTGTGGCCAGGGGCCCTGTGCAGGCGCGAGTCACTGAGCCCACTGTGCCTGGAGGGCACCCGGCTCCGTGGCTCAGCCTGCACCGCGGCGCGCTCGCTGGAGCAGAGGGTCAGGCAGGCAGTGGCATCAGGTCCAGCCCAGAGGGCCCCTGCGGCCCCAGCCCTGCCCCTACGCGGGAGCCCAGGCCTGCACAGGTGGGAGGGAGGTCAGACAAGCCCCGAGCCCGACGCGAGCCCTACTCCAGCCTCTGCCTGCAGGCCGGTGCTGCTGGGGATGGGGGGGTCGGGGGAGTGAGGCGTGTGGAGCGCCACAGTGCCACCTCCAGGCCGGCCACTCCTCTCCCCTCCAGCCCGTCTGCTTCCTGAGACTTGGGGCCGACTCTGCACAGAGACCAGGCAGTGCCCCTGACAAGGGTAAAATCTTGCTGACAGGAAGTCAGCTGGGTCAGAACCTATGACAGGTCAGAACTGGCCTAGCAGCCCCCACCAGACCTTCCCCAACATCCCCAGAAGCGGCCGAGGGGGGATGGCAGGCTGTTTGAAGTCCCTCGTGCCCCAGTGAGGGCGCTGCGGTCGGGAGCGGGTGGGCCCAGGCCACAGGGCATCGGCAGATGCCCCTCCTGCTGGCCGCCCCCCCGCCACTGCCTGTGGACGTGGCCTCCTCCCCTCCATGAGGCTCTGGGGGCTCCACCTCTGCCGGGGCGCTGCCCAGTCTGTGTGCCGCAGGGCGGGCCGACCGAGGACAGCCTCCACGTGCACGGCCTTCCCGTGGCCAGACGGTGTAGCTGCCTGGCCCGTTTGGGAGTGGACGTGGCCAGAGCGGAAGGCCTGGAGGGGCCTGAGAATGCCGCCAACGTTGATTTCAGGGTCTGTCGGCCCTCCCAGGACACTGGGGGGGCAAGGGCAGTGTCATTTTGAGGCAGGAGCAGCGCTGCACGGGGCCCAGAAGGCAGGACCCTGGTGGGAGCAGGTGGTCACACAGCTGTCCAGCAAGCACAGCCTCGCAAGCCTCGCCAGGGACGGCACTCCTTGAGAGACGCCGTTTTAGCCCGTTCTGAAAAGAGGCACACGGTAGCGGCGGCACACGCAGGCCCCGCAGAGTGGAAACTACACAGAATGCTCTGGGAGGTGTTCACGCCCGTGAGGCCTGGCTGCCGCCCACGGCCCATCCAGGTTCATTCTTTGTGTCAACCTCAGTGGCAGCTGCGTGCGTCTGTGAGCCGATTTCCAGATAGAATTAGCGCCTGACCAGGGGCCTCACTCAAGTGGACGTCCTCCCCCGTGGGGGGCCCGGGGACCGAGGAGCCCCCTCCCACCTGCTGTGGCCAAGACACCAGACGCTGCCCGTGGGTGGACCCACACAGCGGCTGTGGGGTTGCAGGGATGCAGCCTCGGGGTGGCCCTTCTCAGCTGGTGGCCCTGCTTGTCCTTTTCTCCCAGATAAACACCAATTATAATCCCGCCATCAGACTCCAGGCAACTCTGAATTCGACTCCCACAGCCTCCATGGCAGGGCAGCCCTAGCCTGCCAGCGGGGGAGGACACTGGACCCGGCAGACGCCTTCCCGGCTCTGCACCTGCTCTGGGCCAGGACCCCTGGTGCCTGGCCTCCGGTGAATGCCCCCGTGGACCCAGGTCTGAGGCCAGCTCGTCCACAGAGACCCCACCAGAAGCCACGGGGCGGACACCTAGTCCGCAGAGCGCCTGTGGTCCATTTGCCCAGCGGTGCCCCAGTGTGGGGGCCATGCCCAGAGCCGCGTTGAGTCACCCTGGCTCTGACACGAGTCTGAGCACCCCATCCTGGGGGTCACCGGCCTATGTTGACCCCTGGCGCACCGTGACCAGAACTGTCTGGTTTGCTGCTGGCCAGGGCATCTGCGTGGCCGTGCTGGGCCGGGCAGGGGAGCCCAGCGCGCTCTGTGGGATGCCGTGCCCCACCTGGGCTCCCGGGCCCAAAGCCCCACAGGGACCACGTGCTGGTCTTGTGTTTGCTGTGGTGGCTGCCGGCTGCCCTGAGGCAACCAGTCCCTGACGCCCGGACCCCAGCTGCCGGGGAAGCCAGCCCGCACCAGAGGGCGGAGCTGAGAGGGCAGATGAAGCCTCGGAACAATCGGGTGCAGACGCTGTGCAGCTCTGACCGTGGCCCCCAGCGGTCAGCCCCGGGTCAACCACCAGCTTCCCAGGTGGCTCCCACTTCACTCCAGGATCCACCCAGGAAGCCACACGCGCCCCCGAGCCAGCCTGCCCGGGGCACGGCCAAGGCTCTTGCCGCCCCAGGGCGGCCCAGCTGCGTGGGCACCAGGCCAGGCGGCAGCTCATGGCCCCCACAGCCCAAGCAGCGCCTTGCGCTGCGGCCTCTGCCTCCATGAGCTTTGTTTTTCCCACATGGGAAACCAGATTGATACAGGTTGTGAAACTATTGGAAACAAACAGGCCCTCACTGGCGACCGTCCCAAGCGCACGCGTGCCCAGCTTGCTCCTGCAGGGGACCAGTGGGGCCCAGTGCCAGGGGACCATCCAGCAGTGGCAGCCCTGCCCTGGCCGGTGTCCAGCCTACTCCCCCAGATGGCCCTTGGCTGTTTCTGTGACGTGTCTCTTGCTCTTCTGGTTTCTGGACAGGGCATTTCTTCTGCCTGGAACGCTGTCCTGTTCTCCCTGGACCTGCCCTTGCTGGCCCTCAGGCCCAGCAGACGCGGCTCCCTGACCAGGCGGCTGGTGGCCTCTCGCGTGACCGCGCGTGCCCTGTGCACCTCCAGGCGCTCACTCCTGAGCTGAACAAGGCACAGCACCACCTGCCCCGCCCCTGGCAGAGCCTTGACAAGCGTGATCCAGGAATCTGGAGGACAGGCCCAAAAACTCTCTTCTGAAGGGCAGCTTCGGAGTCGCTTTCTGTCAGCGTGGGGCCCGTTGCTGGACTAAATACGTGCGTGACTCCAGCTGACCTTACAGCTTACAAGTTTCCATCCTAGTGAGGCTGTTGCCTACAAATTGATAAATATTTTCACTTGATTATTATGTTAACATCATAGAGCCCCAGGGTAAAAGTGACCTCGGGAAGCAGCCTCTGTCCAGAGCCCTCTGTCCTCCCTCCCTCCCGTGCCCACTTTCCAGCCACATTCGGGCGCCGCGGAAGCCACGGCTCTTTGGGCCAGCGTTCCTGTCTGCTTGCTGCCAGCGCTGAGGCCTCAGCAGCCAGCCGGCCTCTCTCGCACTGACCCCTTGTCCTCGTCCCCACCACGCCCTCCGCCTGTGTCCTGCCATCACCCAGGCTTGTTCGGGGGCCGCAGCACAAAGGTGGCTGCGGCTGGCCAGCAGGCTGTGGGGCTGGTTGTGGGTTTTTTTCTTCTTGCGCTGTGGCCATCAGGCTGCTCCCTGTGCTGGACAATTCCCTTCCAGTCCCTGAATCTCTCACAGCTGCCCCCTCCTCCTCTCCCTCAGTGCAGCTCCCTCCTCAGCTCCAGCGCCACCTCCATCCGGCCTCCAGCTGTGTCCTGCTTCCCTCCTTCCTGCACTGGTAGGGGATCTGCCTGTCTCTCCACCCACGCGGAGACCCCCTCGGCTTCCTCTTGGCCTTAGACCCCCGCATGCTGGCCAAGGCCCCTCCTGAGCCTTGCCCCTTAGCCTCTCAGTTTACCCTAGGCCTGAGCCACCCGCCCTGGGCCCGGGTCGTGCCCGGCTGTCCGCCTGCCGGGCCCCTCCCTCCCTCCTACCTCTCACAGCCGCGGCCTGCCTGAGCTGGGGCTGTTGCTCCTTCCAGACACATTTCTAGGCCAGGTTTCTGGGTCTGCGGTTGATCCCAGTAATGACACTCTCTCCCTGGATGCTGCGTCTGGGGCAGTGGTCAGTTGGGGTTGCTTCCTGCACATCAACGTCTCCAGCCCCAGAACCCACCGCTTGTGGAGAGCAGAGGCAGGACTGCAGAGAAGCGGCCCAGGGGAACTGCCCTCTCCTCTTTCTCTAGAGGTTCAGGGCCTCCGACCCGACTGGCCGGTCCCCTGTGCAGGTCAGTGGACTCCATGCCCAGCCGGCCAGGTGTGGCCTGACGCCTGCTGGTCGAGCTCACCTGGGGCCGGGGCTGAAACGCAAGGCCCCCAGGTCCTGATGGGGGTGCCCAGAGGAAGGGACCCTGTTTTTACACCTGGAAGGGAAACCAGGACCCTCGGGGAAGCAGAAGCCCGAGGGCTTCCCCTCTTTCCTGCCTTGCACAAAGGTGGCTGCGGCCGGCCAGCAGGCGGTGGGGCTGGTTTTGGGTTTTTTTTTGTGCTGTGGCCACCAGGCTGCTCCCTGTGCTGGACAATTCCCTTCCAGTCCCTGCTGCCGGCCTGAGGGGCCGGACATGCGGTTGGAGAGGCTCAGCAGCCTCTTCCCAGCCACACTCAGTGGCACAGCCGACCTGGAGCCCTTCCTGGCGCTGGGTTAGCCGGACCACCTGGCCAGGGCTCGGCTCCCTGTTGGCTGGCGCCCAAGCTTCAGCAGCCCCCCGAGTGGCCCGCTGGCACGGTGCCCTGTGTGATGCAGGGGCGGGCTGTCCCCGTCAGGCAGCGACTTTGGTGGGAGGCTGCTCACTGCGCCTACAGGCTGAAGCGTTTAGGGATGTCCGAGTTTTCACTGAACACATTAAAAAAAGAAGGCTCGAGAGAGGAGTAGTTGGACCATTGGGTGATAAATGAAGAAAATGTTCAGTGTAAGTTCTGGGTGATGACCTCACTGTACTATTATTTGAGCATGTTCAAAAGTTTTCCTCACAAGAGGTTCACTCAACACCACTAAGACATTATGACAGTGGTGCAGGCACCGGACACCATGAGGAACGGCCCTGCTGGGACACTCCTGAAGGCAGGTGAGGACAGTACAAGGGTGAGGGCAGGGGGACCCCCCAGACACCCTGGGCATACGGAGAAGTGCCTGCTGCATTTCCCAGCCCACACGTGTAGTCAAGGAAGTGTTCCTGGAAGAGAGGTCGGCAGAGCGCGCCCTTGAATAGCAGAAATTAGCTCAGGTGATGGTGCAGGAAGGGGTCACCACGAGCACGTGGGGTTTGTGGGAGCAGGAGGCTGGCCAGGACTGGGAACCTGGGGGGCTGCTGCCACATTAACCTGCCGGCTGGCCCTGCCTGCCCCGAGGTGCTGTGGGGAGATGAGAGCTGGCGAACTGTGAGAAATGCTCTGGCTAAACCTCCGTCTGGACCAGGGAGCCTTAGCCTTCGTGGCACCCAGTTTTCCAGAGGAAGGTCTATAGGGAGACACTGCCCATTGACCCCAGCACTTTGGAATCACAGCAGCTCACAATCATAATAAATATAAAGGACAAACTTTCCTTCAGTGATGACTTGTGTCCTTGTGTGGTCAAGCACCAAAGAGGGCTTTTAATTCAACTCGGACGTCTGTTTTGGGCCCGTTGTGTCCAGTCACTGGCCTCAAGTACCAGTGGAAGGAGGGCTGGAAGCTGCAAGAAGGCCGCAGCGCCCCGAAGGCAGGCAGGGCTGGGCAGGCAGGGCTGGGCACGCGGGGCCGGAGGGTGCGCAGGTGGGGAGCCCTCGGGCCCACCATTCCCGAGACCGTCGGGTCGGCACGGCCCTCGGCCACAGGCGGGCTGGACTGGGGCGTGCAGAGCACGTGACGGCCTCGGCCCTGGGAGTTCAGGGGCAGGTGCCCCCGGGCGGGGCGCGGCCCGCAGGGGCGGCCGAGGGGCGGAGCCCGGCGCGGCCAGGCGCGTGCGGAAGCCCAGCCCACGCCCCCGGGCTGAGCTGGCCCGTGGCCTCGGTGGAGCTGCTGTAACAGGGTGGTCCCCAGGAAAGGGGGAGGTTCCCCTATAGCACTGCGAGCGCCCGGCCGGCTCGTCCGTCGTGGCCTCCGCGGTGCGACCGTCGGGGCCAAAGCGCCCGTCCAGGCCTTGGGTCCCCCGTGCGCTGGACCTGCTGCGTGGACGGGACGCGGGCTCCTGCTTCCCATCGGAAGTCTCAGGAGAAGGGGTGACCCCGACCTTCTCAGGACAGCGGGGCGTCGGGAGACCCTCTGCGGCCAGCTCGCCCAGATGGGCCTCCGGGGCCCCTGTCAAGGCTCTGATAGGCCAGGCCCTGCCCCAATGGCAGGGCCGCCGCTCCAGATGCGGGCTCCCTATTGGCCCTGGGAAGTGGGCGGAGCCACCCGCTCGCATTAGCTCCACCCCATCCCCTGCCAATGAAGCCCCAGCGCTCTCGCGCCCACGTGACTGGTCACGTGCCACGACGCGCTCCCCGCCCCCAATGACGTCACCCCACGCCCATTCTCACGAGAGTGGGCCCCGAGGCCGGTGAGAGGCGGGCCGGCCAGTCCAGGGGGCGGAGGGGGCAGGGCAGGGGGCTCCGGCCGGGGTCCCTCGTCCCCGAGGGCCGCCGGCCCCACGGAGGCAGGGGCCCCCAGGGGCCAGGGGGCGGGCCAGGGGCCCCGGCCGCGCTGCTCCCATTGGCTGGCCGCGCCGGCATGCAAATGAGGGCGGCGTCACTTCCGGAGGCCCACCGGGCGCCATCTTCTCTTTCTGGCCGCGCTGGGAGGAGGGCCGGGGTCGCGCGGCGGGCGCGCCGAGGGGGGGTCCCGCCGCGGGCGGAGGCGCGGGCGCGGCCGGCGAGAGGCGGCGGCGACGCGGCGGCGCCCCGGGCGCGCGCGGTAGGTACGTGCCGGCCGGCCCGGGCGCCGGCCCCCGGCGACCCCGGCCCGCGGCCCGGCCCCGCCCCCGCGCCGCGCCGCCCCGCCCCGCCCGCCCGCCCGCCCGCCGGGCGCCCGTCGTGCGGCCGCGTCACGTGGGCCGGGGTCGCGGGGCGGGGCGGGGCGGGGCGCGGCGGGGCGGGCCGGGCTCGGGGGCGCCTCGCGGGGCTCCGTCCGCGCCCTCGGGGCGGCTTCCCGCTCGGGCCGGGCCGCGCGGCGCCGGCGGCTGTGGCGGGAGCGCGGCGCGCGGGCCCCGCACCTCGACTCGCGCCCGCCCGGGGACGGCCTCGCGGACTGGCTCGCGGGGCGCGCGGGCCGAGGGCGGCCGGGCAAGGGCGGGGGCCCGAGGGCCGGGCGGGGGCTGACAGGGGCGCGCCCGGGGGGCGAGCGGGCTCTCTCCTGGCGGCTCGGCCGCGGGCGCCCCGGGTCCCCAGGGGGCGGCTCTGCGGGTGCGGGGCGACGGCATCGGCCTGGCTCTCGGTCGCCCCTGTTTAGCGTCCCTGAAGTGGCGCTAAAAGTGGGAAACCTTAGTGAAAGGGAGGTGGCTGCATGCTTGGTTGGGGGACCCACAGTAACAGTGAGGCGGGAACGGGGCGCTCATACTTCTCCGTAAAGTTCCTCCAAACTCGAGGGAAAAGACTGGCAGTTCCTTGGCCCCAGCCCCCAGCCCTGAACAAGTAGCTGCAGAGCCCGGGTGAAACCCGCCCAGTCCCGGAAGGCTGTTCCAGTGCCCACCTGAGAGTCGCGGGCAGCGCTGGCCCCGCAAAACCCGCCGGTCCCGGCAGCGTAGCTTCTTTAGAGCCTGTCTGGAGACAGCCTCCCGCACCCTGCCCGGCGGCCTGCGCCAGACGCTCTTCACAGGCCCCAAGTGGCACCCTTCCCCAAGGGTGGAAGGCTCTGCCTTGCTCCCGGGAGGGCACCCCAAGGGGCGGGGAGCGTGGGCTTGCAGAGCAGAGGCCCCTGTGCTCGCCCCAGGCCCGGACCCGGGCGATGCCGGTGCCCTAAGGGTGTGCCTTCACGACAGACCCGCTTGGCGCACTTTATTTGTAATAATTTTACTGTTTTTTTACTTCTGTTCCCTGTGAGTTCTCATGTGCTCCTGTTCTGCGGGCTGATGACTGGAGTCTCGCCTTCTCAGCCCAGGCAGACGTCTCGCACAGGCAGTGCATGAGCACTTACCTCGTCCCAGCCGGCCTTTCCCAGAGGCCTCAGTTTCCCTCACCGCTCTCTGCCCACCAGGTGCCCCTTGGCCCCACTCAGCCTGCCCTCCGTCCTGCATACCGTCCCACGCCGACCCACTCGCTGCCGCCTCCTGCACCTGTCTGCTCCAGGGGCGCCCCTGATGCAGCAGATGTGCATGGCGCTTCCGTCTCGTCCGGGCACCTCCACCCTGTCTTCTGTCTTGGTCATTTCACCGACATCTGCTGGGGCAGGTTGGCCCTGGCCGCAGACGGGCTGGCCCTGACCTGTCCAGTAGGGGAGGAGGGAGCGTGGGCGCTGACCAGCAGGGGTTCATCGGTGGTGGGCTAGGAAGGTACAGGAGGTGCTGATGCCACTTTGCCCCCAAACGTGTGGAACCCCTAGTGTCCTCCTGAGCTCCCTACCCGTGGTTGTTAGTCTTTAAAGGGGTTTTAGTGGTAAAATAATTGGCATTCACGTTACCGGGTGTTTCTCTAACTGGAATTTGATAGGTTTTTTTTTTTAGCAAATTATTTGACGCTTCTTTTTTTTTTTTTTTAAATATTTATTTATTTATTTATACAAGCACTGGGCACAGTCAGAAGCGCGGGAGGGTGAGAGAGCTCACCAGAGCCAGAGCAGGGAGCAGAGCAGGCAGAAGGACCGAAGGACACTGCTGAGGGGAGCAGCGGGCGGCAGGAGAGGTCTGCACGCCATGTGGGACCCTTCGCCGGTGGCCAGGGAGCAGCCGGGGATCGAACCGGCGCCGCTGAGGCCGCGGGCAGCTTTGCAACCCAGCGCTCAACCGCTGCGCCACCGGGGAGGCCCCTTGATAGGTTTTTGTGTTCAGCTTTTATGACTTATAAAAAGTTCCTTTGAAAGAGTTGCAGATGTATAGAAAGCTGCAGGTTTGTACAGAGAGCTTTTATTTGAAAGTAAGATGCCAAACACAATATCCTGTTACCCCGCATCCTTTCTGTCTCAGGCAGGAGTCAGAGCTGTCCCGCTCACCTGTCGCCTGCTGGCCACCGTGCAGTCCCTCCGTTCAGTCGGGAACGGGGCCTGTTTCCCTTCCATAGCGTTCTTGTTAAAAGTGTGTTGACTTTAATTGCATTTTTGGAGCGGAGCAGCCATTGCCACACGCTCCACTGGAGCGTTTCTAGCAGCCCCACCCGCCACGCCAGCCACGGCCATCGCTGCGGACCCCGCGGCCAGCTGGTGGCTTCCGCGGAGACCGTCTCCGCGGCGTCTGTCTCTGGACTTGTCCTTTCTGCGTGTGTCCATGTGTGGACCGGGTGGCACGAAGACTTCTCAGCGCAGCGTGGTGGGGGCGCGTCCGCACCGAGTCGCCTGTGTTCACAGGCGCAGCCCGTGGTGTGCCCCCTGCCCCCAGGTGCTGGACGCCGGTGGTTATGCCCTTGGGCTCCAAGGGGTGGCACTGCCGCCTGACCTGGACACCCCACCATCAGCCAGTTCAGTGTCTGAACTCGGGTTTGTTTCTTGGGTTTCTGTGACCACACACCCTGCACCCCCGTGGTTGTTGAGTGTTTCGTGGGCAATGTCTGGCCCCCATGGGAGTTGGCGCCCGCTCCCGGCAGACGTTCTGTGCAGGCGCTTCAGTCGCCGTGATGGGGGCGTGTGGTCCAGTGGGTTGTGCTTCAGCTGCTGTTGCTGTGCCTCGGACTGGGACTGGGGGAGGATGTTTTACTGGACGAGCCCCCCGAGTTGGTCAGGAACGGAGATGGGAGCAGGTGGCCTGCTGCTGCTGTGCAGCGTCTGGACGGCGTTTGGGAAGACATAGAGGCCTGGCGGGGACAGCTGCAGGCTCTGGAGGAACCTTCTCTGCCCTGGGGGTGGCTGGTGTGTGCGGGGCACCTCTGTGGCGCTCTGGGGCCGCCTGCCATGGGCTGCATGGGGCCCAGGCGTCGGGGCCAGCTGAGCCCCTTACGGCATCTGTCCCTGTGGAGCAGGCCCAGCAGCAGCCGAGCAGGGTGCTTGGGGGGCGACGCGGCCCTGGTCCCGCCTCCTCTGGGGGTGAGGTGGCCACAGCCCTTATCCTTTCTCTGGGGAGGAGTGTCAGGGTCACCTTCGAAAAAAAGCGCGGGGGCGGGGCTGCGGTGGCATCACCTTGAGAAGATGCGGCCCGCACGCTGTGGCCTGCCCCTTGGTGTGACCTGATGCCCAGGTTGTGCCTGTTTGGTGTGGGGGGACCTGAGCTGGCCTCTCTCAGGCCCTTCGGTTTGTCTTGCCGCCCCTTGAGCAGCTGCCTTCCGCGCTGAGGCTCGGCAGTTGGGTCCCGGGCCTGGGGTCGGCTGGTTTCTCGAGGCGCCCAATTCCCTTCAGTGGGGGCATGTTGTGCCAAGGGGGCCGTCCCCACTCTCTCTGGACAGGGCGGTGGGCACGCGCCATGGACTGCCAGGCCCAGCTGTGCCTCCTCTAGCAGGCAAGAGTGCGGGGTTTGTTCTAAGTTACGTCTCTCCAGGTGTTTCAGGTGTTACGCCTTGTCAGGGTTCGTTTACACCCGTGGAACTCACCGTGTCGAGGGTGTGCTCCAGCGACCTGTGGAGGTTTGCGGAGTCGGCCTGAGCCGCACCAACGATGCTCACTCTGGGACCCTGTCGTTCTCAGACGAGGACCTGTTCCCGACCCGTCACTGCCCAGTCTCCTCAGACAGGGCGACCACTGTGTGCTGTCCGCGGGGCTCTGTCTCCAGACTTGTCTGTTCTGGACACTTAATGCAAACGGGCCCTGCAGTGGGCGCCTCTGTGCCTGCCCCTGCGTGCCGTGCGCGTCCCGGGCGCGCCTGGCAGTCGGCGGCAGCCCTACGTGTCTCCTGTGGCTGCCGAGGCCTGTTGGGGGCCGCGCCGCGCTTTGCTGCCCGCTCATCACCCGCGGCCCTCGGTCTTCCTGCCTGCCGGCTGTGTGGACAGTGGCCGCGGCCGGGAACGGCGGGCAGGTCTCGCGCGGGTGCGGACTCGACTGCTCGTGGGTGGGATTGCGGCTCCTGTGACACGTCCGCGCGTCTCCTCTGCCGCCAGCGGTGTGGGGACCGCGGGTGGCCGAGTGACCGCGCGCTGCGGTGTCTTTCTGGGGGTGAGTTCCGAATCAGAACCGCGACTTGCAAGTTCTGTCCCGTTTTGTGGCTTCTCTCTTCAGTTGTTTGATGGTGTCCTTCAAAGCGCAGAGTTTCTCATTTTGGAACTTTGCCTTATTTTTTTTTTGTTTCTGGGTATTTTTTGTGTCCTAGCTAAGAATTCATTGCTAAATCCAATGGCACAAAGATTCATGCTCATGTTTTCTTCTGAGTTTTCCAGTTCTTGTTCTGGTGTGCAGGTGTCGGAGCCACTTTGAGTTAGTCTTTGCGTGTGTTTAAGGGGAGAGTCCAGCTTCTTTCTCCTGCACGTAGATGCCGAGTTGCCAACATAATGAGTTGAAAATTACTGTTAGTGTTTTACCAAACTTGTTTTTTTTTTTTAAAAACGCCTCTGTGCGTGTATGTACATACAACCATACCTACTGCAATTTTGTTTTGTTCCCTTTGAAGGAAAATTTCAAAAATGTTTCAAATTCCTGTGGAAAATCTTGACAACATCAGAAAGGTACGAAAGAAGGTGAAGAGCATCCTGGTGGACATTGGGCTCGACAGCTGCAAGGAGGTGCTGAAGGTAAGCGGGCGAGCGAGGAGGTGCGGGCCTGTGAGGTGCAGGCGAGGCTCTGGGGGTTTGTGACGAGCAGGTCAGACCCCTCTGAGGGTGAGTGCTGGGCGTGACCGCGTGGACACGGCCGGGCTCTGGGGTCCTGACTTGCCGTGACCGCAGGAAGCACTGCTGGTGTTTGAAGTTCCTTTGAGGCGGGGATTTTGTAGTCGCGAGTTACAGAATCTGTTTGTTTTCGTCTCTGTGAGGAATTGTTGCATTATTTGCTGTTTTAGCTGAAGAAGACCCTGACGTCACTTGCCAGGATGGTCAAGTCAGCAGGCGATGCAGCACAGGAGAGCGCGTTTCTGGGTCTGGTTCGTGAATTTCATAGACGCAGCTCAGTAAAGTCCACAAGCCGCGGTCACAGTCACAGACCTGACGGGCGCTGCGTCCCGCGAGGTGTCTCCCCGACTGGGCGGCAGGGGCTGGCGACGGGGCAGGGGCGGGGGTGGGGTGGGGGGGCGCCGGGGAGTAGGGCTCTGCCTCTAGCCCTCTAGTGCAGTGTGGGCTCCCTGCACGCTGCGAGGAGGCACGGCGTCTGCTTTTAGAATCTGTGAGAACCGGATTTTACGATTACTGATCTTAGAAGAGTTTGGTTCTTAATTTTCGGATCTCATGACTGTGAACCAGATTTTTGTTTACAGAAAGGCAGTCTGACGCAGAGAGACTGGCGGTTACCAAGGTTCTCTCTTATGGTCCAATTAACTTTGGCTCTCAAGTCATCGGCGTTGACTTCTGAAGGACGCCGGACAGGTTCTGCTTTCCCCAGCGCGCGCCTTGTGCCTGAGGCCCGGCGTCTCCCCACGGGAGCGTGAGAGGCTGAGGCCCTCGCTGCCTCTCCCCGCGTGTTACCTGGAGCTTGGACGCTTGACAACATGTATTTTTTGACAGATATTTTTTAAGTACACATGTGAAAGTAAAACCTAAGTGGAGAACGCTTTTTCCGTCAGACCCGCTACCCGGCCTTTTGGCAGCCCCGGGTGGAGTCCCTGCCCACGGCAGCAGGGCCCGCCTGGCGTCTGCAGTGCCGTCCAGGAGCCCCGCGCACGGGGGTGGAAGTAGCGTCACGGCTTGGAGACAGGCCGAGCGGCAGGTTGAGGGCTCAGAGCCCCTTGTCGTGACTCGTGCGCCTTTGGTGCTGGCAGGGCACGAACGTGATGGCCGGGAGCGCGAGTGTGTGGGCTGGTGGCATGGGTGGGCGGCATGGGCCGTTTTGGGGGGTCTCTGGGACGGCACCGCGGGGGGGGGCAGTCAGCCGTGCTGCCTCTGTGAGGGCTGCACCCCCTAGGCCTTAGTGGGACTCTGCCCGCAGCCCTCCTAGCCCTAACCCTAACCGTGTCATCTGCTCCTTGGGCCTCGGTGTCTCGTGGCCACGGCGGAGTCTCCTCACCCCTGCCGGGCAGTGGTGGCTTAGCAGGAGCTGGGCCAGGTGCAGAGCAGGTCGCAGTGCGAAGCTACAGAGGCCCTTTCCTGAGGAGGGGCGCGGACTTGCCTTTGAAGGGCCAGGCTCTCCAGCCTCCGGAGCCCAGCCATCAGCCCCTATCAGGCCGGTTAAGTGGGTTTGGGTTTCTTTTAAATTGTTCTATTTGGAGACAATAATTCAAATTTACAGAAGAGTTAAAAGAATTGGGCCTCTCTGGTGGCGCAAGGGATTGGGTCTCAGTGCTGTGGAGCTGCCTGCAGCCCCTGCAGCATGAGTTTGAGCCCTGGCCGGGAGTGACCCCCAGGGCGCAACAGACCTGCCCGCTGCCCCCTCAGCAATGCGTCTCAGTGGATCCGCCGATTCTGCCCCCCACTCTGTCTCTGGGGAGTCCTCTCACCCCCACACCTCTGGCCTGCACCCCAGTTCTTGTATTTATAAGTAAATAAATCCTTCAAAAAAAAAGGATAGGAATTGCACAGCCCGCCTGCTGCCCTTCAGCAGCGGCAACACACTCGTTGGGCCTGGGCGCTGACACGGCTTCTTGGTTCCTCTAACGGGAATTTCACTTTTAAAGGTGGGATTCTACGGAATTGGCTTTGCTTTATTTTTAGAGGAAATGTCAGTGCCGGCACAGTGTTTCATCCTGAGCCCTCAGCTTGGGTGGGTAGATGGCCCAGGCGCTGCCCTCCTGTGCCCACGGGCCTCCACAGCGGGGTGGGCCCGGAGCTGCACAGCCGGTGGAGACTGCTGAGCTCATCGTGACTGACTGATTCTCTCTCATTCCTTCGTAGTGATTCTGAGTTTCAGGAAATTTAAAAATTTTAAAAACTGAAGCAGTGTTAAAATTCGTTACAGGAAAGTTAGAAAATATGGACAGAACATGTTTATACGTATACATAAACCTACACATGGGAAAAATACTCAGTTGTAAACAGTCACCCCGAAATACCCATTGTTGACATTATTCCATGTCTTCTAGGTTTTTAAAAACGGGGCGTGGTCAGACTGTTTACAGGGCTCTACTGGGTGGTCTGGCCTTTCTCTGAGTCTCAGCGTAAGAACCTCCCTCCACGTCACAGGCGCTCTCCGTCCACTGCGGTCTGCGGTGTCTTTGTTCAGGCAGCAGAAACCAGCTCTGACCAGTGTAGTCAGAAGTCTGTAGGGGCTGGCAGGGGGCCCGCCCCGGAGACAGGCTCAAGGGACTCTGCGCCTGTTCCTTCCTGCCCCTGAGCAACGCGCTGGTGTGCCCAGGGCGGCGGCCGGAGCATGTAGTTCTCCCTGTGCCAAGAGTTGGTTCCGAGCCTGGCTGGGGAGCACCCTGAGGACCCAGACACTGCCAAGGAAGAGCCTCAGGTCCTCCCCTGCTGCCCAGAGGTCTCCTGAGGGACCTTAGCTGGCGTCCAGGCCATGAAGCACTGGGCATTGGCTCCAGGACACAGCACAGAGTGCACGTGGGGCCTGGCCGGCCTGTAGGCCACCGCCTCTGCAGCATGGGTGGGAAACCACCTCAGCGCAGGGCGCACGGCACTCGGCCCGGGTGGGCTCCAGGCCCCGGCCTTGCTTGCCAAACACTGGTGGCGCCACGAGCCTCAGGGCTCCGGGGGCCTGGTCGAGTGGGCCAAGTTGCTCGCCCGGCCGAGTTCTTGGGGTGTTTCGTCGTCAGGGTGTTGGGCTCTGTCACGCGTCACTCTGTGAGCACCAACTCTCCGCCCTGGTGACATGGCGCATCTCCCTGTGGGCGTGTCTCCGGCCCCCCCTTGCTCACCTGGCGTGAGTCCCCTGGGTGGGTGCGGGTCCTTGAGGCTGGGGCTGGCTTGTGAGCGCTGGGCACGGGGGTCGCTGTCCCCCTTCACGGGAGCACCTGTCGTGCTGTTTGCCTGCCTGTGCTTGGGTTAGGCCAGGTGTGGCACTGCCTGGAGAGTGGCCGGGTGCCCTGGGGCGGTGCCCGTTGCCGTGACGTGTCTGGGAGGCGTGGGGGCACCGTTGGCCCGGTCTCTGTCAGGTTGTGACTCCCAGCTGCACCCCTGCTGCGGCCCTCTGCCTCGCCTTGAGCCCCGCCTCTTGAGGGCTTGGCTCCTGGCCGCAGGCGGCTCTCGTCTGACCCTTCCGTTTCCGTGAGTCCAGGTGTGTGTCCCGTGCTCCTCTCTGATTTCAGGGTGTTTTGGTCTCTTTTCTCTTCTCTGTCAGTCCAGCCGACATTGTAAGCTCCGCGGGTCTTTCCAAGGAAGCTAAGCTCGGCGCGCGCGGGTTTGCTCCGAGCCGCGTTGTCAGGCTGTAAATAGTGACGAGAAATTTTCTGCCACGTTTGTCCTTAATACATGTTCGATTCTATCCGCTATTTCTCCACATTTCCCGTATAAAACCTAAGGAGTTTCTTTCCGGAGCTGGAGCGTGAGTGGGTGGGGCCGTCCTGCCCACTGTCCCCTGGCTCAGCGCAGCCTGCCCGGCGGGTCCGTGAGGCATGGGCCTCGCGCGCTGGGTGTCGGGGAGGCCAGGCTGCCGCTGCGGGAGGACAGGGATGGCGCCGTGGGGCGGGGGAGGCCCGGCACCCCAGGGAGGTCCCTGCTGAGTCTCGCGGGCGTCAGCCGCCCACCTCCTCTGGCGGTGCCGCTGGGGCGGGCGCCTTCAAGGGACAACTGTTTGACGCTCAAAGAAGTGATGGGGAAAGGGCGTTAGAAGGAAAACAAAACAGGTCTGCAGAGTTTCGCAGCATCTGGAGCACTTTTGGAGGGAGGCTTAGGTGGGAACGGTGGGCGCGGCCCCTTCAGTGGGGACCTGGGCCCGTCGCCCGCTGGCGTATCGCGAGCTCCTGCCTGGCCGCTTCCCTTTGTGTCTGGCGCCTCCCTTCCGCCCAGAGGCCGCTCCCTGGAGGCTCCTCGTCCTCCTCAGACATACCCTGGAAAGTCCACCTCGCTGTGGACGACCCGTCCTCCCCAGGGTGTCCCTCCCATGCCAGGCTCCGCGCCGGGCTGTGTGGTGGAGGTGGCCGTCGGTGTGTCCCCCGCCCTCTGGGGTGTGTCCGGTCAGGATCGTGGGGACGCTCTCACCCCGGTCCTGACTCACCGGGGCGGGGGTGGGGGGGAGCTGCGTTGGGGTCAGAGAGCTCCAAGATGAGCAGTGGCGGGAACGGCCCATCCAGCAGGCCCGAGGGAGGCTCGGCCAGCGGCTCCACGTCTTCCCTGCAGACATGGCGAGATGCATTGGGGCCCCTCATGTCTCGTCCAGTTGCGGCCTCTGCCCTTCGCCCTTTGGCTTCTTTGTTCTGGACACACCCCCAGCCCTGTCTGTCTCCCGTGAGGAACCCTGGTTGTTTTCTCTGTTCTTCGCCTAGTATTTTATTTTGGAAATTTCAAATCTATAGACATGTTGACCGGGTTGTGCAGCGAAAACCTACCCACGGCACAGGTGTGCAGTAGCCTGCTGCTGGCGGCTGCATGTCCCTCCCCAGCTTCACCTGCATCCCTCCAGGGGGCCGTTGGGGCTCGTGGACGCTGGGGCACCCTGCCCTGGAGCTTGTGCTCCAGCAGCCGAAGAGTGCAGACAGCTTCTGTGGGTGCAGTTCTCATGCTGAGAGCGCCCACAATGCCCCCTGCTGACCGCCCAGCCCATGCCCAGCCCCTCAGGATGCAGAAGGGCTTCGTGGTTCCCGCTCTCCGTTTGGGGGAGTCTCACGCAGGGCAGGTCGCTGCGTCTAGGTGAGCAGGGTCACCCCAAGCACCTAGCTGGGCCGGACGCTGGCCGTCACTCCCCAGCCTCGGCCCCACCTAGCGGTGTCCACGCGGCTGTGTTGGTGTGGTGGTTCTCATGAAGGAAGTTCTCAGGAATGGTCTTGTAAACGTATTTTGGAAAAATTACCTTGATGTCACATCACAAGGCCGTGTCTGTTTAGTTTGGCAGGAGGAGGCCGAGCCCTATCGGGGTGGCTGTGGACTCTGCTCCTGCCCGCAGCTGTGCCCATGATGCTCGGAGCTGCCCCTCGGCCATCTGTGTGATGCCGGTGCCCGCTGCCTGGTGTGGGCCATGAGCCACGTGCTTGCAGGCTCCTTTTTGAACTCGAAAGCAAAAATTATGACTGGATGTTGGAGCAGGCAGCATCTATGGGATAAATTCCAGGTGGTGCTTGTGTACGTTCGGTCATTCTGCAGCATTTCTGTGAACGATGTTTCTTTCTTTCTTTCTTTTTTTTTTAATAGAGGCATGTTATTTATTTACTTGTTTGTTTGTTTACACAAGCACTGGGTACAGTCAGAAGCGCGGGAGGGTGAGAGAATTCACCAGAGCCAGAGTGGGGAGCAGAGCAGGCAGAAGGACCGAAGGACACTGCTGAGGGGAGCAGCGGGCGGCAGGAGAGGTCTGCGCGCCACGTGGGACCCTCCTCCGGTGGCCGGGGAGCAGCCGGGGATCGAACCGGCGCTGCAGAGGCTGCGGGCAGCATCGCAACCCAGCGCTCAACTGCTGCGCCACCAGGGAGGCCCTGTGAACGATGTTTCTTTTCTTTCATCCTGTCTGTGTTACGGTTTGGTGTCCGGGTAATGATACCTTAAGGCATGAACTGCAGATTTTTCTTTCTGTTTTCTGGAGTGTGTGGAACTGGGAATGTTTCTGTAGGGGTAGACCCCACGGAGCCCCTGGACTCAGCTCTGCCCGCGGAGGGCTCAGGCCGCACCCCATCACCCCCCGCACTGTGTCTCCACTCCTGGGGCCGGGCTCGGCTTCGCTTAAAGACTGTGTTGGCAGAGCCCCTTGACTTGCCCCCCGCTGGAGCGAAGTGAGGTCCGGTCCCCTGGGTCTGCTGCCTGGTCTGTGCCTGCTGTGCCCCGTGCTGGGGCTCAGCTCTTGTCTGTGATGCAGTTTTGGGTTTGTTGATTTTCTTTTCTCTGTTCTGTTCTCTGTTATCTTTGCTCATCTTTAGGGTTTCCTGTGTTAGTTTAAAGCTCATCTAGCCTTTTAGTTGGGTTTCTTGAGGTGGCAGCTTGGAGCGGCGCTTTCCCGGTGTCTTGTCCTGCGGGTGCCTGAGCTGGCCACCTTCTGCAGGTAGACGTGCCACCTCAGCCTTGAGTTCCTCTGGCTCATCTTGGGTACACGGATTCTTCCCCCCCCCCTAAAGATTTATTTATTTACTTATGCAAGCACTGGGTACAGTCAGAAGTGCGGGAGGGTGAGAGGATTCACCAGAGCCAGAGCGGGGGGCAGAACAGGCAGAAGGACCGAAGTACACTGCTGAGGGGAGCAGCGGGTGGCAGGAGAGGTCTGCGCGCCATGCGGGACCCTCACCTGGCGGCTGGGGATCGAACCAGCGCTGCAGAGGCTGAGGGCAGCTTCACAGCCCAGCGCTCAACCGCTGCGCCAGGGGAGGCCCAAGGGCCCACGGATTCTATAGTAGAATGTCCGTTTCTGGAAATCTGGATTCTATAGCTACAGGTTTGGTTTTGCTTTTGCTCAGGTCGCAGACGAACTGTTTTCTCTGGGGTGGGAGCTTTGCTCCTGGGCAGCATGGGAGCTCTGCCTCCTCGGCCCGTGGGGTTTGGGAGGGGGCGTCTCACATGGGCAAACCGGGGCCTGTGTGTGGTGGGCGGCTGGTGGACGGCCCCTTCCTGTCCCGGCGCTTGTGGGTCTTTCTATGCTTGGCGGGAAGAAAATCGTCGCCACTATAGTTTTTTTTTGGTCTTATCTGTTCTTTGTTTCTATAATTCCTTTTCTGCTTGCTTTCTTTTAATTGACTGTTTTCTATGACTCCCATCTTATCCCCATTTTGCCTTATTAGCTTATTTGTCTGCTCTGTGGCCGGTGTGGTCTGGGGCCCTCTCGGCCCTGCACCAATCCCTACGCCATCTCGCTGGCCACACAGTGGACCCCGGTTCAGGTTCTCGTGAGCATTTGCATAACAGATGATTAAAATGTCAACTGTTGCCTTTCTGTCAGGTCTCGCTGTCCACATTGTTGTGCAGTCTCGTCTCTGCATGTGAGCAGTACACGTGTGTGCGTTTCGTCACGGCAGCCCGTATTGTCCCGGTCTTTGTTTTCTGTGTCTCTCACCTGCCTTCGTCTGTGTCACCAGGTGTCTGTTTCCTCTGAGGCCAGTCCCCGATCAGGCTCTGCCAGCCGCACCCCATGTCCTGTTGCTTTGGGCTCCGACCACCAGCCCAGCCTTGGCCTCCCTCCCGAGCTTCTCCGTCGCACTCTGTGTCGGCTCACAGTTCTCTTAGAAACTGTGCAGGCGTGTCTATTTCTTTCTTGTAAACACTGTGCTTCTAGCTTAGAGCTTGCCCACCGCTGGGCGCCTCCCGCTGCCCTTGGTGGACAGGTCGCCCCGGAGTACCCAGGGGGACGGTTCTTGAGCTTCTGAAATTGCATAACGCTCTGTCTTTTTCTCCCTTTTTAAAAGGAACTTAGAGCCTTTGATCCAGGAGAAAAGTATTTTTGTAATACATCGTGGGGAGATGTTTCTCTCTGGGAACCTTCTGGAAAGAAAGTGGTAAGTACTTTGGTTGTTTTGTTGGTATTCATGTCCTTTGCAAGTGGGAGTAAGTATCCGTTGAGTTCTGAGCCAGACCCCAGGTGTCTGGGTTGCTGATGGGGGGACGGTGGGTAATAGCCAGGGAAGTAGAAAGGAAGATAAAGTTTCATGGGGTGGGGGGTGTCTCTCCCAGACCCTCTGTCCTGACTCCATCCGCCTCCTTGCGGGATTCCTTCCTCTGAGGCTTCCTGGAGGCCCGGTGGCTCTGGCTCAGGCAGGGACTGCAGGTCTATGCAGCTGTGCTCTCCCCTGGTGGTGTTGGAGCATGGAGTGGCCAGGGGGCTGGCTAGGGGGCAGGAAGGAGGGCAAGCTGGGGGCTGGCAGGGGCCGGGCTGGGGCCAGGAAGGGGAGGGCAGGCTGGGAGCAGGAAGGGGGCAGGCTGGTGCTGGTTGGGCCCTAGGGCCGATGGCATGGGGCCTCTGTCCAGGGCTTGTCTATTGGGCACCAGGACACCCTCTTCCGTAACTTGCGCAGATCTCTTGTCCACTTCCTAAAAATTGGTCATTTTTGTTCTTTCCGGCCTGTCGCAGCATGTGGTGGGCGCTGCCCTCCATGAGGCCGCGGCTGCAAAGCGGTGTCTTTCTGAGAGCTGATGAGTTTTGACTCTGACAGGGTCCCGCTTGTCATTTTTAATTTTTATGGCTCAAGTTGATGGTGTCATTTTCAAGAGCCCTTTCCTTCCAGCTCAGGGATCTGCTGACCAATAGGCACGAGTCCGCGGACTCCCAGGAGTATCGTTTTCATTGCGCGTGGGGTCGCAGGGACGCGAGACCTTGGTGTCCGAGCTGCTGATAAACTGGTCTGCCCCCACGTCTGCCAGGCCGCAGCTGCAGATCTGCCCAGGCTACAGAGACTGAAATATAAAAGAAGTTTCTGTTAGAATTGGTAAAATCAGGGTTTTCTGAGTCTTGTCTCGCAGCTGTAGTCTTGGATTAGTTATAGATGCTGGCAGAAAAGGCAGAACCTGTGATTTTGCTGGTTGCTGAGCATTCAGCAACATGGTGCTGAGGGTGTGCGGTGATGCGTCTGCCCTGTGACCCGAGGGACCCGCGAGTGTGGGAGAGAAGGCGGTGGTCTGGTGGGGGGGGGTGCGTGGGAGGGCGCTGGAGGGCCCTGGAGCAGGCTTGGCCACGGCGGCCATGACAAGGAGAAGCGAGTGCAGCTGGCAGGTGCCTGGGCTGTGGGGAAGCTGGACCTGCATGTGCACCTTTCGGCCCAGCCTCTGCCAGTTCAGTGGCCACATGGCTCCTTGGGCTGCCCGATCACTGTGCTGCCTTCCCTGGGTGCCAGCGTCTGGAGGGGGGCACGACGGCCGGACCCTCATCAGGGTGGTTTGGGGTCTATGATCTCAGAGGCTCCCTGGTCCCAGAGGAGTGAGCACGGGTGGCCAGGAGAGCTGGGTGGGTGGGGGATGTAACTGCACGGCTATGGCCTGGTCTGTTTGGACACCACAGCGCCTCCTGGGGCCTGGGCCTGAGGGTCGGTGCAGGCCGCTTGTTTAGTGCAAACTAAGGATACTCGCGTAGTTTTTGATGCTTGAGAATGAGAAAACGAGAAGTCACGTTGGGTGATGCGGGGTGTCAGGTGAGCCAGGCCCACGCGGGGAGATACCCCGCTGGCGCTCACGGGTGGTCACGCATGTCCATGTCTCTGGGTGGCTCTGAGCAGCAGCCACAGAGGCTGCCGGGTCCCCAAGCCCCAGCACCTCCTCTGGCCCATGAGGGAGCTGCCCTGGCCTAGAGGAGGCCCGGCCCCCCGGGATCCCCAGGCGCCGAGGAAGGGAGCAGTGGGCGAGCAGTGGGCGGGCAGGGGCGGGCCCACTCAGCGGACTCTCTTATCTTGACAGAGGTACCGGACGAAGCCGTACTGCTGCGGCCTCTGTAAGTACTCGACCAAAGTGATCACCTCCTTCAGAAACCACTTACACCGCTACCATGAAGATGAGCTCGACCAGGAGCTGGTGATCCCCTGCCCGCGCTGCGTGTTTTCCTCCCAGCCCAAGGTGGTGGGCCGGCACTTCAGGATGTTCCACGCGACTGCCCGCAAAGTGCAGCACCTGCCCGGGGACGTCCTGGGGGAGGCCCGGCCACCCCGGAGTGACGTCGTCAGTTTCACATGCTTGAAGTGCAGCTTCTCCAACACCCTGTACTACAGCATGAAGAAGCATGTGCTGGTGGCCCATTTCCATTACCTGATCAACGCCTACTTTGGCCTGCGAACTGAGGAGACGGAGCACCCCAAAACTGACGAGTCCGCCCCCGAGAAAGCGCCGCCTTCCGACAAGTATTTCTGTAAGAAGTGCCACGCTGGCGCCAGCAGCCAGGACGCGCTCATGTACCACATCCTGACCTCGGACGTGCACAGGGACTTGGAGAACAAGCTCCGCTCAGTGATCTCGGAGCACGCCAGGAAGGCCGGGCTGCTCAAACAGACGCACATCGCGCCCAAGCCGGCTGCGCCCCCAGGCAGCAGTGCCCCTGGCCTGCCTGCTGCAGCTCCTTGCTTTCACCTCGCCCTGCCGCCCACTAGCCCGGGCCCGGCTGTTGTCCGGCCCGTGCAGGGCTCGGTCCAGCCTGCGACTGTGGCCCCGGGTGCGTCCGGAAGCCTCGCTTGCTCTCCACCTGCCGGGGCCCAGCCCCAGCCCCAGCCCCGGGTGACGCTGGTCTCCAGCCCCTTGCCGGTGCCCCAGAGCAGCCTGGCCCTGCAGCCCTCGGCGCCCCAGCCCGTCTTCCTTTCCCCTGGAGTCCCACTCGCCCCATCGACCAACCCCCCCGTGTTGCCTGTGAGCCAGACTGTGGGGCCAGGCGTCCTCCCCATCGGCCAGGCCATCCGCCCCGGGGGCCTGCCCCTCAGCCAGCCCGTCGGGCCGGGGGTTCTGTCAGTAAACAGACCAGTCGGATCTCGTGTCCTTCCCGTTAGCCCCTCGGTCACCCCCGGGGTTCTTCAGGCCGTCTCCCCAGGGGTGATTTCTGTCAGTCGGACAGTCCCCTCAGGGGTCCTCCCTGCTGGCCAGATGACCCCTGCAGGGGTCATCCCTTCGGGACAGACGGCGACTTCCGGGGTTCTCCCTGCTGGCCAGGTAGCGCAGTCAGGGGTTCTCCCCAGTGGACTGACGGCCCCGCCCCGGGTTCTCCCCCCCGGCCAGACGGTCCCCCTGAGGGTCCTCCCTCCTGGCCAGGTGGTCCCGCCGGGACTCCTTTCTCCCAGCCAGACTGTGGCGCCGGCGGTTCTCCCTGTGAGCCCAGGTCTGGGCTCTGGTGTCCTTCAGCTCAGCCAGCCCGTCGTGTCTGGCGTTCTTCCCGTAGGCCAGCCAGGGAGGCCCGGGGTCCTGCAGCTGAGCCAGCCCATGAGCCCCGGCATGCTGCCAGCCGGGCAGCCCGTGCGCCCTGGCACCTCTCAGGGCACTGCTTTCCTCACCTCGGGCTCCATCCTCAGACAGCTCATCCCCACCGGCAAACAGGTGAATGGCATCCCCACATACACGCTCGCCCCAGTGTCAGTCACCTTGCCTGTGCCCCCTGGGGGCGTGGCCACCGTGGGGCCCCCCCAGGTGCCCATCCAGCTCCTGCAGTCTGGCACAGCTGCGCAGATGGCCAGTCCGGTGGCAGGTGTGCCTTCGCCGCCGGTGGTGAGCGCCCCCCAGGTCCCGTCCGCGCAGGCCTCTTCCTCGGCGGTGGAGGTGAGCCCGGCACTGAAACAGGCGAAGCAGTGGAAGACGTGCCCCGTGTGCAACGAGCTCTTCCCATCCAACGTCTACCAGGTGCACATGGAGGTGGCCCACAAGCACAGCGAGGCTAAGGCCGCTGAGAAGCTGGAGCCGGAGAAGCTGGCGGCCTGCGCGCCCTTCCTCAAGTGGGTGCGGGAGAAGACGGTGCGGTGCCTGTCGTGCAAGTGCCTGGTGTCCGAGGATGAGCTGATGCGTCACCTTCTGCTGCACGGCTTGGGCTGCCTCTTCTGCCCCTGCACCTTCCATGACCTCCGAGGCCTGGCGGAGCACAGCCGGACCATGCACCTGGGCAAGAAGAAGCTGCCCGTGGACTACAGCAACCGAGGCTTCCAGCTGGACATCGACAGCAACGGCAGCCTGCTCTTCCCGCACCTGGACTTCATCACCATCCTGCCCAGGGAGGCACTGGGTGAGCGGGAGGTCTACCTGGCCGTGCTGGCCGGGATCCATTCCAAGTCGCTGGTGCCCGTGTACATCAAGGTCCGGCCCCAGGGCGAGGGCGCGCCCGGGAGCCCCCGGCCGGCGCTGACTTGCCCCTTCTGCTTTGGCTCCTTCGTGACGCCCGAGGCCTACGAGCTGCACCTGAAGGAGAGACACCACATCACACCCACTGTCCACACCATCCTCAAGTCCCCAGCCTTCAAGTGCATCCACTGCTGTGGCGTCTACACTGGCAACATGACCCTGGCGGCCATTGCCGTCCATTTGCTGCGCTGCAGAAGCGCCCCCAAGGACAGCAGCTCCGACCTCCAGGCCCGGCCGGGCCTCGCGGAGGACAGTGAGCTGCTCTGGGTCAACGGCGAGGGGACGCCGGACTCTAGCCTCACTGCCAAGAGGAAGCTGCCTGATGGCCACCTTGGGGCTGATGACCAGAGGGTGGGGGAGGAGCGGCCCCTGCTCATCCACATGGAGGCCACCCCCCCAGAGAAGGGGGCGGCGCCTCCCAAGAGACAGAGGAGCGAGAGCCGGACAGAGGGGCCGCCAGCCAGCGAAGACCCTCTTCAGATTTTAGCATTGAACCCTAAGAAATACGAGGACCGTTCCTATGAAGAGAAGAAGCAGTTTCTCAGAGATTATTTCCACAAGAGACCTTACCCCAGCAAAAAGGAAATAGAACTGCTGTCCTCCCTCCTGTGGGTGTGGAAAATTGACGTGGCCTCGTTTTTTGGAAAAAGAAGATATATTTGCATGAAAGCAATAAAAAATCACAAGCCTTCTGTTCTTCTAGGCTTTGATATGTCTGAACTTAAACACGTCAAACACAGATTGAACTTTGAGAATGAATCACAAGACTTGTAAAAAAGCGTTAAGGAATTTAAAATAGATAGTTTTTTCAATTGAGATTTATTTTCTTCACTGTACGTTGAACTAATCAATTTCAGTGGTCTTTATGCTGCTCTTTAGAATTACTTCAGGTGCTCGGAGAGACTTCTGCGTCAGAAGTGAACAGTTCTTTCAGATGTATTGTTTCATGCAGTTTGATTTTGTAACACTTTTAGTTTCCTCTGTCGTGTAAATTAAATATTTTGATACTCATGCACGCTTGTTTTCCCATAGGGTCAGTGTCGTATCATAAAAGACTGAAATCAGCATGTGTTTCTTTCATTTAAGGAAACCCCACTTGTTTCAGAAAACTCGATTAGGAGAAAAGCTCCAGGCCCCTTCAGGCGGGCCTGGGTCCAGCGCTGGGATCCCGTGCGGTGTGACTTAGGCCGAGGTCTCCCGACAGGTGTGCTCACTTGATTAGCATTTTGTATTACTTTATTTTTCAGGTTTGTCCAGTTTGTTCCCCCCCACGACTCATGGAAAACCATGTTTCCATTTGCTGATAGACTGAAGCTGAGGCTGGTGCGCCGTGGCCCATAGTTATTCCACAAATAAAGTCACTGTAGGTGCAGAAGCACTCCCCACTGCAGGCTCCCCCTCTGACGCGTGACGAGTCGTTTCCCAGCCAGAGGTAAGACGAGAGGTCATTCGGGGTTCAGAAGAAACACAGAACACTCTCTGCCCAGCTTGGCTGCCCACAAAACCGCGGGAAGGGCCTGAGCCTCGGAGGGGGCATCTTCCGGGTCTGTGGTCAGTACTGGGTGCGGAGCCCGGCTTTCCTGGGTGGCCAGGTCTCTAGGGGCCCAGTTGGGCCGGACCCGCTTCCACAGCGGGTGGGCACGGCCCAGCTTTGGGGGCGAGGGTGCGCGGGGGACCCAGTGGCTCAGGTAATGGGAAGGGCTGCTAACTGGCGGCCCGCGTGCCCGTGTCCAGCGGCGGTCAGACCTTAGTTTTTCACACATTATGGGATAAAGCATGGGCGGTGGAAACTGGCCAGTTCAGGCTGGAGGGGTCTTGCTGGTGCTGCGCTGCATCGGCCCGGGGGCCTTCGGCCGGGCTGTGGGGACGGGAATGCTCTGCCGGGTTGTAAGAATCGGCTTGCGCGTCTGCCGTAAGGTGCGTTTTCTGAGGCGGTTGTGAAACTAGTCGTGGTTGGTGTGCTCTGTTCTAAGTTCAAAAAGACCTTCTGGAGTTTATTTTTTTTACCTATTTTCAGAGTGCCTGTTTTGAATTAAATTTGTTATTCCACTGCAAACAGAATGTTCGATTCTTTCAATGTCTCTGACCCGTCGGAATAGTCTGGATGTGGAAGCGAACACATTCGTTTTCCAAAAAACCGTTGTCGTGAATATCGTCCGCGTAACCAGAAGGGCTGGATTCGTGGCCAGCGTCGCGGACGGGCGTGGCCAGAGGCTCCTGCGCACCCCGGGCGAGGTCGAGTGCGCCCCACGCGGGGAGCCTGTGGCGGCGGGGCGCGGGGCCTCTGGGGGCGGGGCCTCCACCCCCAGGTCAGGGCACCGCACCCCCCCTGGCGGTGACCGAGCCCCGCGGGCCGCGCCGTGCTGGGGGGGGACCCTTCCTGCCGAAGCTGCTCTGTCTCCCCCGCCTCGCGGAGAGCCGCTTGGCCTGCGCCGCGCCTGGAGAGGCGCCTCCTGTCCCGGGGTGCCCCGGCGCGAGCCTGCTTCCTGCTGGGGGGCGGCCTCTGGGGCCGGCGGGCTCGGCGGCGGGGCAGGTGCTTCCATTTCCGCGGCGCCCCCACCCGCGCTGGGGCCCCGCGGGCCAGGCCGCGTCTCCCGGAACGGCGCGCCGGCCGCGGCGTCGGGCGTCTCTGGACGGGCCTGAGCCGGTGCCACGCGCGGGCTCTGCTCGGCCCGCGGCGGGCGGACCCGGCTGGCTGAGCGCGCCCCGCCCGGAGGCCGCCGCGGGGCTCCCGGCGCGCCCTGGCCGCGGGCTCCGCGCCGGCCTCCCGCGGGCGCGCCTGGACCTCGGGCGCGCGTCCCGGGGCTGGTGCCGGCTCGCGCCGAGGGACCCGCGCCCCGGGCACGAGGGAGGCGCGTCGCGTTCGGCGCGTGTTCTCGGCCGCAGCGCTGGACTCGGCCCGGCCCGCTGCGCTGAGACGGGTCCGGCTCTTTCCGGGAGCCGCGGGGGCAGCGCGCCGGCGCTCGCGGGCCTTTGCGCGGCGGCCCGTGACCCTCCCGGCGTCGCCGGCCGGACGCCAGGCGCGCTGCTGGGCCCGGGTTTGCTGGTGAGAATCGGGGCGTCCGCACACCGGCCTCCCTGCGCCACCCCCGCCCTCGGTTCGCGCTGGGAGCGGCGGGGCTTGTCCCTCCCGGCCGGTGCGCTGGAGGGTGGCGGCGCCGCGGGCTTCGGGGCCTTCGCGGGCAAGAGCGCGGGCCTGAGCGGGCCCGGACCCGGGTCCTCCTCTGTTCAGGCGCCCCGCGCGCCCCTGTAGGCGACGCCACCGTGAGCCGGGCACCGGAGGGCGCGAGGGGCCCCCTCCAGCGGGACCAGCCCCCGCGCAGGACGATGCGGCGCTAACAGGGCCCGGGCTGCCTCGCCGCGGTGCTGGGGGGCCTGCGAGAGGGCCGGCTCAGTCCTCGGCATTGGGCGAACCCACCAGCAGCCGCCCAGCGCGGCTCCTCTCTCAGGGCTTTGATGGCGTGTGGAGGCCCCCTCCAGGCCCTGCGCAGCCTCGGCTCCTGCCAGCGCAGCCGAGCCGGCCGGCCCAGAGAGGCCTCCGTGTCTCCGGGTCTGTGGCTGGGCCCCGAGGCTCCCGGTGCCGCCTGCTTGCGCGGTGCCAGCCCTACGCCCTGGCGGCCTCCTCGTCGCTGAGGCTGACCGGCCTCTGGGGCTCCAGATTAAGACTGATAGAAACTGAGCTCTTGGAGCACAAACAGATGTGCTTACAAATATAAAAAAATGAGAAGACCCCGATTAATTTCGTGGTAAAGGCCTTTAAACTGCCATTTAAAGGATGGTCAGAAATTGAGACAGGAGGAGAGTGTTTTATGTGCTGGTTACCAGAAGTTGTATCCCTAAAACTTTTTAAAAATCTACCGATGTAGACAGAGCAGCAACTTAGAAACCTCGCAGTGGCGTGCTCCGGCGGCAGCACGGGGGCCGGGATCAGACCCCAGAGTGTGGGGCCAGCCGGACTCTGGCTGGCCCTGGCACGGGATGGGGCACTGCCTGCCCAGAACGCTGAGCGCCTGGAGGTGCGGCCAGGTCCGCGGCAGCCGGGGCAAGCTGCCCTCGTAACTGGGCGCCCCACACCCCAACAGGGGCATACGTGGGGGTGGGCTCTGCACAGCTTGCTGTGAGTGGAAGATGCAGGGTCTTAAGTAAGATTTTAAAACTGGCCCAGGCGAAGATGCCGTCCAGTGGAGGTGCATCCAGGCACCCCAGGCCTTGAAGGGGCTGCCGCGTCGCGTTTCAGGCCTTCAGCAATGGCTGGTTAGTTGGTCTGGACTTGCCCTTGGGGATCTGGCTTCCCAACCCTTCTGGGTGCCTGCGGGGCGTGCCCGTGGCCAGGGGTGGTCTGCTGTGGGGACAGAGGTGCCGCTTTGCCTTTTTTTGGCCACGTGGGTGCTTTTGGGCCCCTCCCTGTGGGCTCAGAGCTGGGGGCTTCCAGCAAGGCCCCACCTCTGGGTGCCGCCAGGAAATTTCAGCCCAATTTCATTCTCTGTTATTACACTTAAATCTTCTCAGACCCACTTCCCCTGGAGCTGGTGACAGCAGCCCCCTTGCAAGCTGCTGGGTCTGGAAGCTCGTGTGTGTGTCTAGAGGTTGCATCTTCTGTTACAGCTATTAAATCTCAACATCCGTGTTTCTGATTCTTGACCACTTGTTCTAGCTGCTGGCCTTTAAGTCTAGAAATCACCAGTGACGAGGCTGCCACCTGGGGCCCTGCACGCGCGCATGCCCCGGACCCCCTTCTGCAGCGGTCACTGCGGCCACCTGCCTGACCTGCGATGCAGGAACAGCTGGGTGCGGAGTAGATGTTGGCCACCGAGGTGCCAGTCCTGCTGGTCCACGCCAGCCTCGGAGCCCTGTGGCAGCCGGAGGGGCGCCCTCAGACCGGGGTGCCCAATGTCTGCTGCCCGGGGGTGCCCCCAGCCACTCACAAGACAGGACCAACATGATTTTATTTTGAGCAAGTTAACAGTGCTGTGCAGAAGGGAAGCTTTTCCAGCTATTAAGTTTTTTTTTTAAAAAGATTTACGTATCCAAGAGCTGGGGTGCAGGCCGGAGATGTGTGGGGTGAGAGGACTCCCCAGAGACAGCGGGGAGCACAACAGGCAGATCTACTGAAACCCACTGCTGAGGGGAGCAGCGGGCGAGACAGGAGAGGTCTGCTGCGCCCTGTGGGCAGCTCCCTGGCCGGGGATCGAACTTGTGCTGCAGAGACTGCGGACGGCTTCACAGGTTGCGTCTTAGCCCCTTGCGCCACCAGGGAGGCCCTAAAATATTTCTGTTAATATTTATAAACCAACTTCGGCAGCTGCATCCATGTGGTCACTGAGCGGAGAGTGACGTCTGGCTGCGGATTCAAATCCAGAATTGCCACGAACCTCGTTTTTCAGGTGTTCACAACCCATGGGTAAAATTTACCATTTTACCCAAACGTGAGCTGTGGACGCGGGACCGTAGGGAGGACTAGGAGCTTCGGGTGGGAAGCTGCTGTCGGAGAAGAGCACCTTGAGGGGTGTTGGTTGAGTCACAAAAACAAGTTTCTCAGAGTTTACACGCAAGGAGACTCATTTTGCTTCCCTGACCTCCTCGCAGGCGACTTTCAGAGCTGGGGGCGGAGGGGCTGGAGACCCTGCGGGGAGGCTGGGCGGGAGGGGCCGGGCCGGCCGGGCGCAGGTGCTGCATGAGGCCTGTTGTCCGGCGCTGGGCGCTGCTGAGGCCCGGGGAGCTCGCGAAGGGCGAGGTTTTGTAAAAATCACGCCTTCCGCATTTTTGGCTCTAGTTCCGCCTGGATCCCAGCGGCGGGAGAGCGCGGGCGCTGCGGGCTCCGGTCAGCCCCCGGCGCCCAGGCGCGCGGGTGCCGCGTTCCCCACGGAGGCGCGGGCCTGGCGCGGTGGACAGGCGCGGTCTGAGGGCTGAGCGGCGCCCTCGCGGCGCGAGCGCAGGACCCCCGGCGGGGGGTGGGGGGACTGGGGGGGCCCATGTGGGAGGAAGAAACGCGGTCGCCGCGCCGGCGCAGGTGCGCGCGGGCCGTGCAGGAAGCCGCGGGGCCCGGAGGCGGCGCGCCCGGCCCTGCGCGGGTCTCCCCGCGCTCACGCGCACCCGGGCCGGCCCGGCCGGCGTGGGGAGCCCCGGGGGCGGCTGTGCCCGAGGCCCGGCCCCCCCCAGCCCGCCTGCGGGGCGCAGCTCGGCGGATTCCGCCCCGGCCTCCAGCCCCGCGGCCCCCTGGCGCCGGGGCGCGGTGGGGGCGCCCGTCCTCGGGAGGCGCACAGGCCCGTGTTTGGGGGTTGCTGGGGCGTTTTCCGCCAAGGGCCGCGCCCCTCGGCCGCCCGCAGTGGCCTTCCCGCCCCGGCCCCCAGGCCTCGCCCTCTGGGAGGCGCCGGGCCGGGCGTCCTGCCCACGCTCAGCGTGGAGGGCGAAGGAAGAGCCTTTCTTCCCTCCAGATACACCGAGGGAGCTTTGACATGGGATGTGAGTGTTGCTTTGATTTTATTTTCTAAAGAGGAAAATGGCAGATTATGGACCCGGCAGAAAACAACGCCGGCACCGGGTCCGGGCAGCCCACGGAGCTCAGAATAACGCCCCTTTTTCTTTAAAATGTTACTCGCATTTGCGCAGCAACTTCAGACACCGAGAGAAACAGCTGGCCAGCGGCTTGGCGGCGCCTCCGGTGTCCGACCGGACGCGGGGTGACCTGCAGTGACCCGGGAGAGGGGCCTCGGGGTCCGGTGCCCACGGGCTCGCGCCGACCGCGGCAGCCTTGTCCCCCAGGCCTCCCTCGGCTCTTCGGTCTCCTCCGCGCCGGTGACAGACGAGCAGGGGCGGGACACACACAGCCGGGCGCGGGCGCCGCCCAGGGAAAGCCATTTCTGCCGGTAGCTGGTTCCCAAGAGGAGGACGCTCTCTTCCCACTGCAGGAGCCGCTCGGCTGGGGGTGCTGGCCCAGGCGCCCCAGCGTCTCCCCAAAGCAACCCAGAAAAATCTTACCTGCATTTCTACAAAAGCTTTATTTGGTCAAAGTTTAGTTCTCAAAGTATAAACATTTTCTCCTCCACGTTAGACTCAAAATACACTTGGTATAAAATTCAATTGGGTCAAATACGAATAAACCTTTAAAATTATGAAATCTGTAAATATTGCGAGGACATCACGGAGAAGTGACAATGCTTTTAATGTGCTAAAGTCATCAGGTTCCATAAGAATCGCTTAAAAGCAAGCACAGCAGGCCCTGGGTCTGGGGCTCCTCTGCGCCCCGCGGGGAGCCCGCCGCGGTGCCTCCAGGGAGACACCGGCTCTCACCGTCCCTCGGAGTCCCGAGTCGAGGGCCTCGCGCCCTGGGAGGCGGTTCTGGCCCCAGCGTGCGGGGTGCCGGGGAGGGGTCCCGGGGGCGCGCCCCCACCGCGCCGGGCCCCAGCACACGGTGCCCACCCGGGGCGCTTGCATAGGTCGAAGATGTGAGTTTGGCTACTTCAAAAAGCCACTTTAAAGCTTCATTGAAAGGCGAGGCCCGCCGGCCGTCGGACGCGCCGGACTTGGGGGCCGGATTCCGCCGCGCGGGCCGGCCGCCGCCAGTGGGGAGCAGGCGGCGGCGCCCCGACCGGCGAGGCGGCGCCTCCGCGGCCGGCGGGCTACAGGGTGACGGCGGGGCCGTGCTCCTCCACGCCGCCCGCGGGCAGCGCCAGGCTGTGCCGGGGGTCGGCGCGCAGGGAGCTCAGCAGCCGCTGGACGCAGCCCGAGTGCGCGGGCCCGGGCAGGCCGTTGAGCCCGGGGCCGGGCCGCGGCTCCAGCGCGCCCTCGAGCACCACGTCGGGCTCCTCGTCGCTCTCCATGTCGTCGGGCAGCAGCGCGGGCAGCAGCGCGGGCAGCGCGTGCGGCGCGGGCAGGCTCAGGCGGCCGGCGGCGGGGTCCGCGGGGCGGCCGGCGCGCGCGCGCACCACGTTGTTGCGCTGGTTGGCGGGCTTGACCGTGACGATGAGGTTGTGGCTGTTGGCGATCATCATGTCCGTGACCTGGTCCAGCGTCTTCCCCGCCACCTCGATGCCGTTCACCTCCAGCACCTCGTCGTCCACCGCCAGCAGCCCGGTGCTCTCGGCCAGCCCGCCGGGCACCATGCGCGAGATGAAGATGCCCGGCACCTTCTCCAGGCCCTGCGGCGCCACGCGCACGCTCGTGCCGTCGCGGATGTAGAAGCCCAGCGGCCGCTGGCAGCCGTGCCGGTACAGCCTCACGCGGCGGTGCGTCTCGGGCAGGATGTCCACGTCGATGATGGACGACACCGGCCGGAAGTCCCTCGGCAGCCCGATGTGCAGGTGGCGGCGGGGCGCCTCCTCCCGCAGCGCCAGGGCGCGCCGGCGCCGGGACAGCGAGCCCGCCGCGAAGCCGCCGCTCTCCGCCTCCTCTGCAAGGGAAAGAGCGAGTCAGGGGCTGCCCAGGCTGCCCAGCCCAGCCCCCAGCTCCGGCCCCCGCGCCGCGCCCTCCCTTCCCCCGGCAGGTGGGGGCAGGCGGCACCCAGCGGAGGGCGTCCAGCCACCTGCCGCCCGGATTGGCACAGACTGCAGGAAGGGCCCGGCCGGCGAGGAGTGCGGGAGAGCGGGCGCGCAGGGGGCGGCCTGCGGGGGCGCGCCACCCTCGCCCGGTTACCCCACATCCGGCACAGCAACCGAGACCCCGCATCTCTGACTCGCAGTGCGCACAGCGACCAGAGGAGACGCCGGGGTCCAGGGGCCGGGCGGCGGGAGGACTCCTGGTGGGGACTCACTGTGCTCACTCTGCAGGCAGCGAGGCCCAGCCCCGCCCACCCCATGGGTGGGTCCAAGGCCCAGCACCCCACCGGGGTGGGCGGCTGGCGGCAGGGGAGATGTCGCTGGGGTGACCTGCCCTGGTGCTTAGGCCACGGTGGCCCCGATGTCCAGCTAGCTTGCCCCAATTCAGGACAGAGCTTCGGGTTGCCTGCCGCCAGGGTGATGACCAAGGAGATGCCCGGGCCGGCCACCGCAGGGACATCATGGAGCTCACCTGCCCCTGCCAAGCCCCCCATGGCCCAGCCCCGGGTCCTGGCCAGCCCCACTCCACGCAGGGCAGAGTGGACGTCACTCTGTGGGACCAGAAACAAGAGGGGTCACAGAGCTGCTGCATTCCTCCCACCCTGGACACAGGCCAAAGCATGCAGAGCTGGGTATGCTGGCTTCAGGGTAAGAGAATTCTAGAAACAGAAATCTGCAAGCAGGGGTGGGGGTGGCACGGCACTGCAGCTCTGGGACTGGACAGCCATGTTCCCAAGGACCCACTGCCAGCGGCTCTCTGGGTCCGTCCAAGGACCCACCACCTGGCCCCGTCTCAGTGGACTGTCCCCCCATCAAAGACAGGCTTTGTCGGGCTGACTCCAGAGGCCCTGGAGACGCAACATTCTCTACGCCGCACATGTACAAACAGGAGTGGGCCATGGGTTATAGCATCCAAGCCCGGGCATGGTTATCCGGCCCCAAACTCTGTCCTGAAGACTCCAGGGCCGCCGGCCGGTGCCCCTTCTTCCCTCAGGGGACAGCCTTGCGGGGAGGCCCTGGGGGAGCTGGCACAGGCCCCAGGGGGACGGACGTGCTGGCCTCTGCCCACGGAGGCCCCATGGGTGGTGCAGCGGACCTCGCCCCTGTGGGCGGGCACCGTGGTGCTGCTTGTGTCCTGTCGTGTGAACCAGGGGCTGGGCATGGCTCACGTGCTCTGGGAAACCAGGACTTGGGCGTCGCCTGGAGACTTACGTTTCTGTGGAGTCTGGAACTGAACCCACTAAGTCCCTGCGGTGTCTGTGAACTGCCCCACGGACCCACGGACCCGATGAGTGTGCAGCGGCACCGGGGGCTGGCAGGCCCTGCCCTTCCTGCCTCTGGGGCCACTGGTGGGGGCCGAGGGCGTCCCAGCCCCTTCTGCTCCAGGCAAGGCAGCCACAGTGGACCCCACCGCGGTGGCCTGAGGTTACCTGCCACTTACCCCCAGAGGTCTGGGCCCCTCTGGGCAGAGGGGGAGCAAAGCATGCAGTTTCCTGTACTGGTGCAGGAGCCACAGGGCTGGGCACAGAGCCCTGGTGGGCACTTGCTGTCCTGTCCTCACGAGGGGTGCCCAGTCGCTGCTCAGCTTCTGGGATGCAAATCCTGCAGGCCGGGGCAGCACTGCCCTGTTCTGAGCTCAGCTCTGAGTTTGTTTCCGGTAACACCCAAGAAAAAGTTGATCTGCACGCTCGGGTGGCATATTTGGCCACTGTGTTCCAAGGACCAGCACAGAAGGGCACGGGGAGGGAGGACCCCCCACGCGTGGAGTCCCTTACAGAGTAGGGCCGCAAGGCAGGTCAGGGAGTGCTGCCAAGGCTGTGTGGGGGATGATGCGCCATCCCCAGAGAAACTGAGGCGGTTCTCTGTCTACAAGTGCAGAGACGCCAGTGCCAGCCCCTCCTGGTCCTCCCTGGGGGCTGTGGGGGGGCTCAGGCGCCTGCACTCCCTTGCCTCGCTCTGCCGGGAGGGGGCCGGGGCGGGAGGTGGGGGGCAGAGCGCGGGGCTGTGCCACCGCCTGCTGCGCCAGACCACAGAGACAGGAATTCAGCAAAGCCGTCATCGTGGTCTTTCTCCGTCCAAACCAGCCCTGACGGTTTCTATGCAACTTTTAAATAGAAAAAGAACGAAAAACACAAACAACCCCCAGGCCCAGCCGCCAGTCTAATGAGCTCCCAGGCCGGCTGGAGTGGGCGGCCCTGCGGCTGCCGCCTCCCTGCCTCGCCCTCCTGCCCCCGCAGCCCGGGGCTCACACCCCACCAGGGCCCAGTGGCCCCCCTCCCCCTCCCGCCCCCCTCCCCCCCACTCACGGTGAGCTCCCGCGGGCGGGGCTGGCGGGGGCTTGAGGGAGGCGCCCTCTCCCCCCAGGGCTGGTCCTGGGACCCGCAGGGGTCTCCAGGCGCCTGGGGCCTCCACCCCGCAGAGGCGCGCGCTGTGTTTACAGCATCCACAGTGGCCACCGGCGAGGACAGCTATAATCGAAACACCCAAAAATAACCGTGGGCAGCCCCCCACCGGCCTGGGGCTCGGCGGCGCCGCGCCCGCTCCTCTCCCAGGAGGGCGCAGGCCCGGGCCTCCCCGACTCCACCGCCGCCACGCGCCGCCTGGGCGGCAGCCGGGCCAGCGCGGGGCCCCTCCCCGGGCAGCCCGGGCCGGGCCGGGGCGCGAGCGCCGTCCCCCCGGTCTGAAAGGCCCCGCGCGGGCCGCCCCGGGAGGGCCACGGCCTCGGCCCAACGGCCTCGGCCCAGCCTCCGCGCCGCGCGGCCCGAGCTTCCACGGAGCCTCAGCCGCGGGGCGGGGCGGGGCGGCTCTCGGCTCCCTCCAGACGCACCCCGAGGGCCGGCGGGGCCACCCCGAGGCCCCGACACCGCCCGCGCCCGCGCCGGCCAGCGGCCCCCCAGTGGGCCCAGCCACGGGGCGCGGCGGGGGGACACGCTCCATGTCAGAGGCGCTGCGCTGCGCTGCGGGACCCCGGGGACTCGAGGGGACCCCGGATCAACGAGTCTGAGAAGGCGCCTCTGCAGTCACCGCGCTCCCAACCAGCCCGTCTGGGACCTGGCACAGCCCCCCGGGCCCCGCCCCGCCCCCCACGCCCCCCATGCCCCGCCCCCCACCCGGGCCCGCCCCCGCCCAGGCGCGCCCCCCGCACGCCGATCTCTGGGGGGAGGAATCACTGCTGAAGACCCCCCAGCACGGCCCCGGGGCGCCACGTGGACCCCAGAGCTGCTGCCACGGGGTGACGGGCAGGCCGTGCAGGCCCTGAACCCGGCGCGGCCTTCCGCGCGCTCTCGGCTGACCCGCTTGGCAACGCCGGAATCTCTCCAGGTGCTTCGCGGCTGAGAACGCCGGGCCTGAACACAAGCGAGGACACCTGGTCCCCTCCTCCCCGGCCAGAGCCTGGCCTGCACAGCTCCCGGCCGCGCGCATCGCCAGTCGCCCTGACCCCTCCACGGTGGCGACTCCTCGACCTGCTGACCCTGCTGACCACAGGATGGCCACCAGCAGGGGCTGGCGCAAGGACGGCTCTCCCGAGATGTCCGCTGGAGGCCTCGGGCCTGCCTGCTGCGGCCGGACAGGCCACGCGCACCCCCACGATGGGAGTGGGGCCTTTACCAGCAGCTGTGGACCCGTGGGCAGCACAAAACCAGCGCCCACTCTGGCCTGCGGGGCTGGGGCAGCTGGGAGCCAGGGGCCCGAAACTGCAGGGGCGCCAGCAGCTGGTCTGCATGGGTGGCTCAGCCTGGGTTTCCGAGACCAGGCAGGTGGGGCTTGTGTGAGCCGCTTTCCCACAGGAGAGGGTGGAAAGTAGAGATACGGGGCCAAAACAGGAAGACAAACCACTGTGAGAGGAAATCCAGCTTCTGCTGACGCTCTGGAAAGAAGGGCTCACGTGGAAAATCCTGTGTCTGGGCTCCAAACTGGGGCAGGTAAGTCATCACCACAGGCCTGGCGTATCCGGCCCGCTGACTGTGGGGTGTCCGGCCAGGTGGCTGCCTGCCCCAGCCCAGTTAAGGGGCCTCCATACCCTACTCCCTGGGCGCTAAACCAGCCCTCCCCAGGGGGTGCAGGCCGGAGGGGGCGCGGGTGGTGGGGCTCACGCACAGGGGCACAGGCAGGGAGGGCACAGGCAGGAGGAGGTATAGGCAGAGGGGGCGCATGCAGGGGGGGCGGGGCACAAGCAGAGGGGCGCAGAGGCTGGACAAATCTTGTCACATATTCACTGGGATTCTCTGGGATTTCTGTTTTGAAAGTTTGTTTCAAAGAGAAACCCTGTGATTTGGAAAGCCAGCCCCGACCCTGCCTCTGCGCCACCTGTGCTCCCAGCAAGCCAGAGGTCCTTGTGCTTCCAGGAGTGGGTGTCGCAGCCCAGGAGCTGTGACCAGGCCTTGCGCGTGAGCCCCTCCTGTACTGACTCGCTGGGCCACAGCGCTCCTCCACTGAGCGTGGAAAACACCAAGGGCTGTGGCCCGACCTGGGGCTGTCCAGGCCCGTGGGTGGTGCCCACCCAGACACAAGGGCCCACTGGCTACTGGTGGCTCCAGGGGCCAGAGCAAGTCCAGTTTGTAAGCCACACAAGGCTGGTCCTAGAGATGAAGTCAGGTGAAGAGCCAAGTCAGCCTTCACCCTGAGGCCCGGTGGGGAGGCTGCTGTGTCCACGGCTTGTCCAGGCCCCACGTTGACCAGCGGGAGCTGGAGGGAGGCAGGGGCAGTGATGACAGGCTGCCACATTCAAACAACCCATGTGTTCCCCGAAAGGACATGCAGAAAAGACAGAAATTCAATGCCTGTTGAGCTCATCTCTACGGCATGTATATAACCACCGCGTTTATGGAGAACTCTGCTCAACTAATCGTGTCCAAACCCAAAGGTCTGGAAGGGCCTCTGGTCGCGCGGGGTGGAGGGGTTTAATTCCATGTTGTTTGAATTTTCTCTTACAATTATGTCATAAACAGAAAAGGTTTTAAGCAAAGAAAGTTTTACAAAGAGTTTAAAGACACAGGATATGTCTGTGATGCCAGCTTTTTAACAAGCAAAAACGCCTCCTGTGAGCACAGCAGGCTGGCCCCGAGCGTGTGTGACCGGAACCCGGCTCCGCCGGGGCCTCTCACCATCTGTGCACAGGAGCCTGCAGGCCATGGCCAAAGGGCAGGGCCAGGGCCGGACACGGCCAGGCTGCCGGGGACAGCCTGCAGTGCCAGGCCTTCCTGGCTAGCCCAGATTCTTCTGGGTGGCTTTGGTGTTGTTTTCGTCCAACGAGCCGCATCAGCACATTCTCTGCACCCCACTCTGGGGAGGAAGCACGCTGTTCTCGGCTGCTCTCACGGCCCGTGGCCCGGTGGCTCTGCACTTTCTTTCAATGAAAAAAAGAAGGGAATTCTCCCAACACGCAAGCGTCCAGGAATCTGTGGTGACCACAGAAGCTGCACCTAATGCAAAGCCCTGGAGCAGAGGGCTGGCCCGGTCGCCCCTGTCCCTGTGACACGGGCCTCGAGCACACCAGCAGGGCTGCATTGACCTGTCCACGGCGCTCCAGAGCCCGGCAGCCCGCCACAGCGCACCCTACAGGGCAGGCAAATGCAGCTCAGGGCCAGACCCGCAGGTGCCCGCTGGGCAGACCCCAGCTTCAAGCCACACACCCCCGCGACTCAACTAGGAATCAAAGAGGCACGAGGACCAGAGTTTATGTGCCTGACCCTCAAGTTCTGCCATTTCGCAAGGATTTCATATGGCTTTGCTGGGGGGACACCCTAACTTCTTTCTGACAACTCATTCAAGGACAGTCAGAAGCTTCCCACCCCATCCAATCTTTGCAAACGCATCTATCTCATTCTAGGACCCAGGGAACGTGGGGCCACCAGGCGCCTTCCCAGCACACAGGCGCCATCATGGCCGCCCAGCAGCCGCCGTGCCTGTGCCTGTCGCCAGCAGCCTGGGGCCGGTAAGTGTGCTCAGACCCCGCAGAGCGATGGACGGATGTCCGGCTGGGTGCGCGCCCGAGTGCTGGCCAGGCCTCGGTGCAGGGGAGCAGGACCTGCTGTGGGGGCTGGTCTGCCGGGTGAGCGGCCAGAGTCAGGCCTGTACTTCCTGTTTACACTGCCGAGAACAGGGGCGCTGACCCCTGCAACGCCCAGCACCCCTCACCGGGGCCGCCCGCAGTGGGCAGGCAGGAGAGGCGGCCTGTGCACTGCAGACACTCAGCGTGCGCCTGGCCCCATAATGCCCATGCTCAGGGGGCATCCTCGGGGTGGCAAAGCAGTGGGGGGCAGGCACCGCAATGTCTGCTGCTCCCCAGGGCCTGTGGCCTGGATGGGCACTGGCACCCAGCAGGCGCCAGGGAAGGTGACCATGGCTCAGAGCCCCATGCTGGCCCCTGGGTCGCCAGAGTCACACTCTCACAGTGCAAAGTATAGGGACACAAAATCACTTTGAAGACAGTGATCAAAACCCTACAGTGCAGTCAGCATGATGGTGCTTGGTCAGCAACACAAAGCACTGCCCCGGCCCGGCCACCATTGCCCGGCGACGCCTGCCCACACCCCCATGCCCGGCCCCCAGGCCAGCGGCGTCCTGAGCCCTGGCTGGGTGGGAGCTGCCCGCAGGGCGGTTTCCCATCACAGGGAACAGATGACTTACAAGAGCTATTTTGAACAAATGAAAAGTCAACGTGGGCATCGTGTAATGGGTGGGGAGCTGTGGAAACAAGGCCTGGGAGAGCCCGGATGGATGGGCCAGGGCACAGCTCAGACATGGACTCTGACTGGAATCGCACTTTCATCTTCTCACAGTTTACAAAGAAATGCTGTTGATCCTTGAGCCAGGCAGATTTCGGGGCCCCGATCCCCTGAGTCAATAGCCCAGTGCCACTCTGGCCCGCCTTGGTGTCTGCAGGGGGTGGGCATCAGGACCCCTGGGGACACTCAAGGACCCTTAGTCCTCCATGGCCGCCCTGCACCCTGGTTCCCGCACCCGCAGGGCCCACGAGGGAGGACATCCACCACAAGTGGGCACAGGCAGGTCCAGCCCTCCCTGTCCCAGAGCCCAGAGCACCTGAGCTGCCACAGCTCGTCAGCAGGGTGGCAGCAGAGCACCGGGTCCTAGGGGAGCATCCGGGCCGCTGGCAAAAGGGGGCCTGTCCCCCAGATCCAGGGAGCCAGAGGCAGGGGAGGGGCTGCGCTGCCACCTCCATCACAGGCGGGAGGGCCACCCCATGGGGCATGGCCCACTATGTGCAGCCCCTCCTGGGGGCCTGGTTGGGGGAAGGGGCCGCTCTCCCTCATTCTCTCTCTCCCCACGCGGGAGCCTGGCATCAGGGATGAGGGCGCCCCATACGAGGCAGTGGGCATTGTGACCGCATGGGCCGGGGTCCGGGAGAGACCAAGAAGACCTGGCTCAGCCTACAGCGGGACCTCAGCACAGACACAAGCTGCAGGAGGCAGAAGAGCAAAGAGCGCATCAAATGACGAAACCCAGCAGACCCCAAGGGAAGGAGGAAACTGATTTTCAAAGCCAACATAGTATTATATTCAAATGTCTAGTGTTTAACAAAAATCAGAAGGCATATAAAGGAGGAAAGTGCAACCCATCAGAAAAAAATAATCCAATGGAATCTGTCCTTGAAAAAGATTCATGGCAGGCATACTAGACCAAGGTTAAAAACACCATCTTGAACATAATCAAAAATAAAGAAGATGTGGAAAAAGTTAAAAAATGACTTCTAAGCCGAGCAAGAATATCAACAAAGACAAGAAAATCCAGAAAGAAACGAAACGGAAACCAAGCAGTAAAGGACAGACTCCCACGAGTTTACTAAAAGGAGCCAAAGGCAGATCTGAAGGAGAGTAGGGACCTCAGGGCAGGGCAGTGGACACCGTCGAGGCTGAGGGAAGAAGGCACAGGATGGAGGAGAGCAAACAGATCCGGGCGCCCGGGCCAGCAGCCCAGCACACCCCACAGAGCCTGGGCAGGAGGGAGAGAGAGGCGCAGAGAGAAGCAGAGGGGGAGCTGGGGGCAGGTCCCCAGATGCAAGGGAAGACGACACACCCGGGGAGACCCAGGTTGCTGTGCAGCCCAAACACTGGCAGTCAGACTTCCAAACAACAAAGACAGATCTTAAGAGCAGCAGAAAGAGAGGAGCCATACACAAGGGACCCTTAAAATTATCATCTGCAGATTTCTCATCTTAAACTTTGGAGGACAATGTGTTGAAATTGCTAAAAGGAAAAACTGAAAACCAACAATCTTATATCCAGCAAAACTGTCCTTTGAAAGTGAGGGAGATATCAAGACACTCCCAAATAGATAAAAATTGAGGGGCTTTGTGACCATGTGCCTACAAGGAATGCTTCGTGGCAGCCAGTGGCAGAAAAGGACACGGGTGGCCGCTCCTGAGGCCACAGACCAGGTGCAGTGAGCGTGAAGCCGGGAAATGCTGCCTTCTCTGTGTTCTAAGAAATGAATACATGAAGAAAACACAACTTTTAAAGTGAAAGTAGCATTACTGTAACTTGATTTGTAAATCCAAATCTTGTTTTCCGCAAATTTAGAGGACTATTGCATTGAAAAGAACCATCAGTATGTTTTCGGCACCCTGTGGGGGAGGCGTGGCCCAGCCCAGCACCTGCACTCGCTGGGACGGAAGGGCAGGGGCTGTGTTAGACTCATCAGAGTCACAGCTTTAGGATGGGAAACGTTCCCATGGTAACCACGGGGAAAACAGCTGTAGAACAGATACAGAAGGAAATGAGAGAGAACATTTCATTATTGAAAAACTCAATAAACAGAAGAGAAGACAGGAATGCAGGGAGCGAGGAACAGCAGCTATATGGCATCTGGAAAACAAGTCGCACAGGGCAGAAGCGAGCACCTCCTTACCCGTAACTGCTTTAAATGTAAGAGAATTAAACTCTTCAATCAAAAGACAGAGACTGGCAGAATGGATAAAGATACATGACCCAATTTCGCTTCTTCTCAAAGAGACTTGGGTGAAAAGACACAAACAGGCTGGCAGTGAGGGGTGGGAGGCAGACCCCAGCCCAGGGGGTGGAGCTGTGCTGACAGACTTTATTTTTTTATTTTTCAAGATTTATTTATACAAGCACTGGGTACAGTCAGAAGCGCGGGAGGGTGAGAGAACCCACCAGAGCCAGAGCGGGGAGCAGAGCAGGCAGAAGGCCCGAAGGACACTGCTGAGGGGAGCAGCGGGCGGCAGGAGAGGTCTGCGCGCCATGCGGGACCCTCCTCTGGTGGCCGGGGAGCAGCCGGGGATCGAACCCGCGCCTCAGAGGCCGCGGGCAGCTTCGCAACCCAGCGCTGCGCCACCGGGGAGGCCCCGACAGATAGACTTTAAATAAAAGTTTCAACACAGCAAGAAGATGTAACAATTTTAAGCATTTATGCACCTAACACAATAAACACACAGGAAGCAAAAACCAGCAGAATCAAAGGGACAGACAGACATCCTGTAAGAGCCCGAGACTCCAGAGTCACACTCCTAGTGACAGACGACGCGACACGAGATGAGGAAATTGAGGACTTGACACAATAAACCAGCGAGACCCAGCAGATGCTCACGGAGTGCCCCGGCCAGGGACACGCGTCACCTCCGTTCTGGGACAGGCCGGGGTCGGGCCACGACCACGTTTCACAGCCAGAGGCTCCGAGGACACGTTACAAGGGGGACAGAAAACACGCAGATGAGAATAAAAGGCAAGGCATCCCAAAGCCACAGGGTGCTGCGGGCTCAGTCCCGAGGGGGCATTTGGACCCATAAGTGCTTACATTAACAGCAGGGACCGTCTTAACTGTGACCCAACTCGGTAACTGAAGGAGCTAAAAAAAGAACAAAGCCCAGAGCTAGTGGAAGGAAGCAACTCGTGTTTCGAGCAGAGATAAATGAAATAAGGAGAAAAACAACAAAGAAAATCAGTGAATCAAGGAAAGGCCATTCCTCAAAAGCACCATCAGAGTCGAGCGCTTGGGCTACAGGCGCCGGGGAGAAAGGGGGGACTCGGGCCACGGACCTCGGGCGCAGCGGGTGGCCCAGGCCTACACCAGGGGCCAGAGGGCCGGAGGGGCAGCCGGCGGGTGCCCACAGAGCAGGTGCCCGGGATGAAAGGGGGCGAGTCTAGAAGCACAGACCCTGCCAAGATGAAGGACAGAATCTGAACAGACCTAGAGCCAGTAAGAAGCGCAGAAGTACCCGACAGTCTGTCCACAGAGGAAAGTCGGGGGCCTGCGGGCTTCCCCAGGAGCCCCCCCGCACTCGGGCCGAGGCACCGCTCAGCGCAGCACCCGAAGAGGCAGAACACTGCGCCCCCTGCGCCCCGCGGGAGACGCTCGGCCGGGGCTCCCCAGGGCCCCGCAGAGGACCGGGCCGGAAAGCGCGCCCGACGAGCTGACCGCCCTCGCCGGGCAGGCCCGGAGCCACGGAAGGGCCCGCGGGGGCGCCCGGAAAGGCCGCCGGGGAGCCGGCTGGAAGGCGCGAGGACAGCGCGGGCGGGAGCTGGGGCCGCGCAGTGGGGCAGGGTCCCCACGGCCAGCCCGCCGGACCCCAGCGGCGGCGCGTCCTCCCCAACCCGCTGCCTTCCCCGAGGCTGCCGAGGGAAACCCCAAAAACAGCTCGCTGCGTGACCTCTCGGAATGAGCGCCCACAGAACTGAAGGCCCGGCTCAGAGAGGACAGAGCCCGGCCGGCCGGGCGAGGGGGGCAGGGCCACCCCGCGAGGGCGCAGGGAGGTCGGTCTGCGCGGGCTCCGGGCTCCCGGCCGGGCTCCAGGCCCCGCGCCGCCTGCGCGCCCCAGCCCGGCCCGGCCGCAGATGCCCAGCGCCCCGGGGCAGAGGCCGGCGGGGAGCCCCGGCCCGCGCAGAAGGGCCCCAACACAGACGGCACAGCCCCCCCCGTGGCCCCCGCCCCGCGGCCCCGCGCCCCCACCGTCGCCGGCTGGCAGGCAGGGCGGCGGGTCCAGCGCCGAGGGATGGCGGCAGAGAGGGCCACGGGCCGAGGCCCGAGGGCGGGGCGGCCCCGGGAGGCCGAGGCCCGCAAGGCGGGGGTCTGAGGGGTGCCAGAGCCCGCGCCAAGGTGGGGTCCGCGGCGCCCGCGCCCCCCGCCGCCCCCCGCCAAAACACGCGGCCAGAAGGGCTGCCCGGGAGCGCGGCCACCAGCAGCGGCCCGCCCCACCCTGGGGCTCCCGGGACCCCACCTCTGCTCAGGGCCCGCTCCCGGAGCCGCCGGGCCCAGCCCAGGGAGGACGCGCGGCAGCGCCCGCGCCTCGGCCGTGCTCGCGGGGCCCTGGGCCGGGGGTGGTCAGCGCTCGCGGGGCCCTGGGCCGGGGGTGGTCAGCGCTCGCGGGGCCCTCGGCCGGGGGTGGTCAGCGCTCGCGGGGCCCTGGGCCGGGGGTGGTCAGCGCTCGCGGGGCCCTGGGCCGGGGGTGGTCAGCGCTCGCGGGGCCCTCGGCCGGGGGTGGTCAGCGCTCGCGGGGCCCTGGGCCGGGGGTGGTCAGCGCTCGCGGGGCCCTGGGCCGGGGGTGGTCAGCGCTCGCGGGGCCCTCGGCCGGGGGTGGTCAGCGCTCGCGGGGCCCTCGGCCGGGGGTGGTCAGCGCTCGCGGGGCCCTGGGCCGGGGGTGGTCAGCGCTCGCGGGGCCCTGGGCCGGGGGTGGTCAGCGCTCGCGGGGCCCTCGGCCGGGGGTGGTCAGCGCTCGCGGGGCCCTGGGCCGGGGGTGGTCAGCGCTCGCGGGGCCCTGGGCCGGGGGTGGTCAGCGCTCGCGGGGCCCTGGGCCGGGGGTGGTCAGCGCTCGCGGGGCCCTCGGCCGGGGGTGGTCAGCGCTCGCGGGGCCCTGGGCCGGGGGTGGTCAGCGCTCGCGGGGCCCTGGGCCGGGGGTGGTCAGCGCTCGCGGGGCCCTCGGCCGGGGGTGGTCAGCGCTCGCGGGGCCCTCGGCCGGGGGTGGTCAGCGCTCGCGGGGCCCTGGGCCGGGGGTGGTCAGCGCTCGCGGGGCCCTGGGCCGGGGGTGGTCAGCGCTCGCGGGGCCCTGGGCCGGGGGTGGTCAGCGCTCGCGGGGCCCGCCGGTGGTCAGCGCTCGCGGGGCCCCGGGGGTGGTCAGCGCTCGCGGGGCCCTCAGCCGGCGGTGGTCAGCGCCGGGGCCCTCGGCCGGGGTGGTCAGCGGCGGGGGGCGGGGCGGGCAGCCGGGGACGCCGCGCGGACCCGCAGGGCCCTGGCTCGGGCCAGCACAGCCCCCGCGCGGGCTCCACGTCCCGCCCGCGAAGGCCGCCGCGGGGGGCGGGGGCGGGGGGCGGGGGCGGGGCGGGGACGGCGCCCGGACAGCCCGGCGCCCCGGACAGCCCGGCCGCCCCTCCTCCGGCCGCGGCTTCCGGTGGAAACACTGAGGGATCCGCGTCTCCGGAGCCTCGGAGTCAACGAGCGCGAGTGAAGGTGGGACAGGTGAAAATATTTAGATATTTTTAACCTTTTCTAAAAAATTTAACGTTGACCGAACTAGGTGGACCCGCCCTCACCCCGTCCCGGCGGAGCAGCGCTCGGGGCCGAGGGTCTGGCGAGCGGCCCCGAGCGAGGCCGCGGGCGGGAGGGGGAGCCGCCCCGCCCCGCCCCCGCCCCCCCCCCGCGCCCCCCGCGCCCCCCGCGCGCCTACCTCGCCTCTGGATGAAGACCCTGAGCAGGGGGCTGGCGCTGGACACGGCCTTGCAGAAGTTGTCGTCGTTGTTGATGGGCAGCAGGTCGCCGTGCACGTCCGCGTAGCCGATGGCCACGTCGGCGTTGGAGAGGCGGTGCGTGCGCACGACCAGCCGGTAGAAGTCCTCGAACTTCCCCGGCCTGTGGCGGTCCAGGGAGAACCTCCGGAATTCGGCCCCGAACTGCAGGCGAGAGGGGGGTCAGCGGCAGCCCAGGCGCCCTGGCCCCACCCCCCAGGTCCAGGGCCCGGCAGGCCCGGGAAAGGCACCACACCTGACACCGGGCAGGTGGCCCCGCGCGAGGAGGGACGCAGGGCAGGTGGCCCCCGCGTGCGAGGAGGGACGCCTGCCCAGGGCGAGCCCAGCTGGCCGGGGGAGGGCCAGCTGAGGTCCCCGGACCTCTCCCGAGGGCCCGGCCAGTCCCGCACCATTTGCAGCTGAAGGCTGCGTGGGAAGGGGCCGGGGTGGAAGAAAACTGGGAGGACGAGGGGCTGCTGGGAGACGCGGCAGGGAGCCTGGAGCCGGGCAGCACGGGCACCCCAGGGTAGGCCTCCCATCCGGGGCAGCCTCTGGCCTGAGCTGCAGGGAGCGGTCACCCTGGCTGGCTCAGCCTGATTTGCCAGGCAGGACAGTGTGAGTGTCAGTGCAGCCCGTGTGCGGGCAGCCAAGCTGCAGGCCAAAGCGTCCACGTCTGCAGAAAGTCATCGCGCTGTTGGGCGCCACGCAGTGAGCGGCTCCAACATCGGGGGCCAGGCCGGGCCCCTCGCAGGCCTCCCCACCCTCGCCCTGGGCGCGGGTGGCCTCATGTGGGCCTGGTGTGATCTTGGCAGATTCAGGCAGCCCGTGAATCTCCAGTTTTGCTGCATTTGCCACCAGCCTCACCTCCCAGCCCACACCCTGGACAGGCCAGCGCCGAGGAGGCTAGCTCGATGGGCTGCCCGTGCCGTAGCCGAACATGAGGAGCGTGTGGCAGGAGGGACCACAGAGGGGCTCGCTCTCTGTGTCTGTCCACATTGAAGGCCCTCAAGGTAGACACGGCGCGGTCCCCACGGGCCAGGCCGGCACTGGCTCACTGATGCGCAACGTGTCCCCCTTTGCTTCTCGGTTCTTCCAATAACGTCCCTCAGAACACCCCTCAGCATGTTGCTGTGAGTGGACCCGGCACTCCTGGCACAAAGCCGCCTCCGTGTTGGTGAGTGGTCAGCGCGGCCGCCAGACAAGCAAGACTGAGCATGACTGAGCCGCCCTTCGGGCTTCTTCCAGCACACACGACTCAGCATTTATCGTCATAACTGCCCTAAGTGCTCCTCCCTGCCCAGCCCTGGGCACCCTCAGTGACGCCCACGGCCCTGCATGAAGGCCCAGGGCTGCCGTCTGGGCTGGGCTCAGGGTCCCCGCTGACCCACATGTGGCAGGGCTGGGGCGGCCTTCCCTCCAGGGAGTGACCCCGCGGGGCGTCCACACGGTCGCACCGTGAAGAGAGCAGCTGTGGCCTGGCAGGCCCTCTGCAGGTCCGGCTGCTGCTGTCCTGTGTGGCTGAGGGTCGGGCGCAGCCCCGTTCCATGCTCCTGGGGCCGCGGCTGTGCGGCTCCACTCCCCGCGGAGCCTGCAGCGCCTGCCCGGACCCTGCCCAGCCTGGCCGGGGGACTTCTTTCGTTGTTGAGCTTCAGGCTGTCGCCACAACAGTCATTGCCCGTTGGACGGCGGGGACCTGCTCTTGGAAGCTGTGAGTTTGCGCAAAACCAGACATGACAAAGGGGACCAGAAAACAGGCTCTTCGCTAGGCTGTTGTCTTCGTGTCAGTGGGACCTGGGCAGTGTCGGGAGGGGCCTGCTGAGCGCCCGGGACTGTTGGCTGGCACGTGGCGCAGCCCTGCCCCGCTGTGGGCTCGTCGCAATGCATGGAGCTTCCTGTCCCTTTTTCCTTTTGTTCCTCTGCACCTGGCACCACAGCCGAGACACGGCCCAGCAAGGCCGAGCGTCCCCTGTGTTTTCCTCTAAGAGCCTCAGTTCCGGGTCGAGCTTGTTCAGAGGACACAGATCCGCTTTTGACGGTCTCCGTGCAGGTGTAGGTTTGGGTCCCTCTGTGACAAAAGTGCTGTTTTAGGAAGAGCCCCGTCGGGGGCGCCCACTCTGTGTTTCTGCTGAGCCCAAACAGCGTCTCTGCACGAGGGGCTGCCGGGCCGTCACCTCCGCTGCCCACCGGCTGAGCCGTGGGCACCTCTGGCAACTCAGGAGCTTTTCAGTTCTTTGCTTTGCTTTTGACAACATGGAAAGCTCCTGAACTGGTGAGCCAGCCAGCAGGGGCCACGCTGTGCCGACAGCCTGTCGGCTGCTCCCCTTGGGCCCAGCTGGGAGCGTGGCAAGCCGGGACCTCAGAACCAGGAGGCCCTGCGTGGAGGGAGGGGCGCATCCAGGCCCACCCTGCTGGCCCCGACCTGGCCCGCCACTGCTTTCCCGGCCCTGTCACTGTGCTCCACTTGTGACCTAATGGTTATCACCATCCAGCCTAGAAACTTTCACTGTAAAACCAGTTTCATGTTTATCAATTCATTTTAAACTGGGAAACACACAGAACATGAAGGCCACAGCCCTGGCCGTTGGCCGCCCAGGAGCCCCCCTCATAACGCACCGGCCTGTCCCGCGCACCCGGCCCCTCGCCTGCGGAGCCTGTGGCTCCATCACTGTGCCCACCCATGCCCGCTGCGCAGAGGGCACAGGGAATCCGGTGTGGATTGTAAGAGATTAGGGGTGAACCCTCTGCAGGAGCGTGACGGAAACACAAGCTCAAAGAGGAGAGGGACATCTGCAGGATTCTGAGGACCACGGAGGAGCCGGGGAGGCCTGTTTCGCATGCACGGCAGGCACAGCAAGGCGGGGAGCTGCGTGAGGTGGATGGAGGGAGCCTGGGCCCACGAGCCCTTTAGGAGTCCCTCCCATGCCAGGGGAGCAGCGGGGGCTCCTGCGGAGCTGGCTAGGAGAGTGGCCGGGCACACGGCTGCCTCCGGCCACGCAGAGGAAAAGCAGTGCCCGTGCGGACGCCCTGTGGGCCCGGCTGAGCCTGCAAGGAGGCTGCGCTGCTGCTGCAACTGCTGCGAAGAACAGGCACCCGAGCAACAGCCCCAGCGGAGGAGAAATGGCCGCCAAATGCGAGCTGACCGGAGTCGCAGGCGTGACCCGTGCAGCCCAGGCAGGGCCCAGAGCAGGCTGTGGGGGGCCTGGACCCTGCCACAGTCCAAGGCACCTTCTGGGGGCCCACAGGAAAGGGGCCAGGCAAGCCTGGGAGGAAGGAGCAAGAACAAGGCAAAGGCTGCCGCAGTCACCTCCCCATGGCCCCGTGGCCCTGGTGCACGTGCAAGGCCGAGAGCCAGCGCAGCTCTTCTCCGTCTCTCTGCTCCGTGCCTCCCCCAGCCTCCTTCCAGCTTTTGCTCCCCACTGCTCAGCCCAGCGCTCCTGGGGGCAGGGAGCCCTTCCAAAGACTCGGGCTGTGGCAGCAGGGCAGGGAGGTCCCCGAGGGGCTCAGCACATGGCCCTGCGGGGTGTCAGCCTCTGTCCCCGAGGGCACCTCCTGGTCGAGCCGCACCATCCCGCTCTGGCCTGCCCGTGTGTCCTTTGCTGCCAGACCTGAGCCCCAAGAGGAGAGACTGCATGGGGTCTGGAGCAGCTTCCTGAGAAGGTGGCTTCTCGCCAGGGTGCATTGAGCCATGCGGCAGCTGTGTCCAGGCCCGGGTGGCCACTACAGATGCCGGGCACTCCGGGGGCAGCCACCGCTGGGGCCAGCCTCCTGCCCACCACGGTGAGGCCGGCAGAGCCCCAGGGAGGAGCATCAACATAGTCCAGCTGCTTCTAGACGTAGCCAGGGGAGCGCGGCCGTCTCAGAGCAGCTGGGCAGGCCTGGCCAGTGCTGATGCCAGAGGACGGAGCGAGTCCTGGGGTCCAGGCACAGGGGCGGGTCTTTGGAGCGGGCGAGCGGCCAGACCGACTCCAAGGTGCCAGGGCCTGCGCATTCAGTGACACCAGGATACCTGGCAGGGCGCCCGCCGCCCGGCCCCACCCATCTGCTGGCCAGCCCCTACCACCACCAAGCCCTAAGCTTTTATGGTGGGGCCAGTAGCTGTCCGGCTTGCTCCATGCTCTGCTAGCATGCACTGGCCACTCAGTGAGCATAGGGATGGGCAGGTGTAGTCAGACTCGCAAGAAGGACGACTGGAGACGGACATGGCCCCACTGCCCCACGCGGGACAGACAGAACTTCTTCCCCTGAAGCACCAGACCTGACCTCCAGCTGCTGCTCCAAGCTCTAGACCCAGATGTCCGAGTGTCCGGCCCACGTTACTCAGGGATTGGACACCACACCTGGCTTCCAGGGCTCATCCAGGGACAGGAGCCGCCTCCTGGTCCACTAGGGCCCACAGCACGCACGGGAAGGAGCAAGGCCCCGGGCAGCTCCGCAGAGCTCCCTGGCATGCAGCTGTCTTGTTGATTTAATGTGAGCAGCGTCAGCCCTCTTGGTGGCGAGGGGTACAGAGCTGCTCTCTGCACGCCCAATGCATGTAGCGCTTGGCCGGGAATTATCTGCAGATGGGGGCAGTTAGACACATTTAAGAAATATTTCTGGGTGCAGCCTCTGCACAGAGGGAGCTCCAGCCGGGACTGTGGGTGCTCTCATGCCCAGGGCAGCCCGGAGGATGCCACAGGGTATGGCTGGGCTCAGAGGGTGCACTCCCTACACCCGGGCCCAGGACGGCAGGGGCCGCTGAAGGGAGCGGCCGTGAGCAGGCCCAGCAGCAAACAGCCCAGGGAGGGGCCAGTGCCAGCCCTGCAGCCTCCACCACCATCAGGGCTCTGTCACCTCATGCCTGCCCCGTCCACCTGGCTTCGAAAACACATGTGGCCAGCCTGGGCAGGGCAGCCGCGGCCCCTTCTCGCTGACTCTGGATGTGATCCCAAGCGGAGAGCTTCTGGTACCCGGCACCCAGGGCCCGCTGCCCCTCCCTTCCCCATATGCAGTGCCGGGGCCAGAAGGGAAGGCTGGAAGCCCTCAAGCTGGGGGGCTGAGGGGCCGCAGAGCAGGGCGGACTGAAATCTCCTTGCATGTAGCTCCCCAAATCAAGTCACCAAACCTGTTTGGACACAGACTTGCAGATGCACAAAACCGGAATCTGAAAGGGCGAGATGACGTGCAGGTGAGTCAAACGTGCCAGGCGGCTCCCAACCAGCCCACGGAGGCGGCCGGACAGCCTGGGTGGGGAGCAGCAGATGGAAGGCGCCGCAGCCAGATAAGATCAGGGCCAGAGGAAACAGGCGCCATCTGCGCGGGGGACACCCCTGTGGGCAAGCAGCTCTATCGCGCCCCAAAACCAGAACACAGACCAGGGGACGCAGCAGAAAGAAGCTAAAAATAGGCACACAAGTACCCAAATAAAAAGTTTGAATTCACTAATAAGTCAAGAATATAAATTAAAAAGAGGGGCCGGTGTTTCACTGATCTCATTGGGAAAGAGTAAGAAAGAGCCCACCCGCGCGGGCGGGAAGGAGGGGATGCAGCAGGCGCCACAGGAGGTGCTTTCTGCAAGAAAACTCGGGCACAGCAAAGCCTTAAAGCGGGCGCTTTGTCACTTGCAGGGTTTACCCCAAAGAAATGATGGCAGGAGTCTGAGTGACTGACAGAATGCGAGTCCTGTGGGGCCCCGGTGCGACGGCAGACAGATGACCTTTACATGGAGAGCGAGGGACGAAGTCGTCATTCACAGCACGTGTAGAAGAGCACTTGGAACTGACCAACATAGGGTGTTGGTTCAGTTGGTCTGGCTCACACACAGGTGGGGACACTGCAGTCGTTTTATTCTTTTTTTAAAGATTTACTTTATTTCTGCACACAAGAGCTGGGGTGCAGGCCAGAGATTCGGGGGTGAGAGGACTCCCCAGAGATAGGGTGGGGAACAGAACAGGCGGATCGACTGAAATACACTGCTGAGGGCAGCAGCGGGGAGACAGGCGAGATCTGCGGTGCCCTGTGGGTAGCTCCTTGGCAGGGGATGGAACTCGTGCTGCAGGGGCTGCTGATAGCTTCATAGTGCTGAGACTTAACCCCTGCGCCACCAGGGAGGTCCGGCTCTGCAGTCATTTTAAAGCCCTTTTTAAAGCCCTCACGGGTGAGGACACCAGAGCAGATGCTGGAGCTGAGAAGGGCAGGCTGCAGGCTGCACATCAGGGGACCCCATCCAAGATGTGGTGAGTGCATACACCCATGCGCCCGCACCCCTCACACCTGCACACCCTTGTACCCACGCACCCCACACCCGTGCACCCCACCCACACACCCACCACGCCCTCACCTGAACACCACTGTACTCACACACCCCGACCCATGGATACCCGCACCTGCACCGGCACGCACTTGTGCCCGTGCACACCCGCACGCAGCTGCACAGGCACCCGCGCGTGCACAGAGGGCTGGTCTCTGGAGAACTGTCCCCTTCGTGCCTGTTGTGGTTTCTAGAGACTCTAGAAGGACATAGATTTGTCTAGAATTCAGAAAAGCCCCAACATTATTTGACCAAAGCAACAAAAACATGATTAAGCCTTCGGTAGGGTCATTCCCCCTAAATCTGCAGGCAGGAGTCTGGGGGGGGGGGGGACGCAGCACTCGGTGGCCAGTGCCTGCGCAGGGCACAGAGGTTGCAGCAGTTGGGGCAGGAGGTGGCACAGGGTGGGCCCCAACAGCCAGAGCTTGCGGGCGGCTCACCAGGGCCAAGAGCAGGAAGGGCCCAGACCTGAGCGGGAGTCCTGGCCTCACTCTGCCCCACGCATGCCTCCCTCCAGGCCAGGGTGCTGTGGGGCAGAGCCCCCCGAGTGGGGCCACTGAGCGTGTGCTGGTGGTCAAAGGCCTTGTGCCATCTCCCCTCAGAGGCAGCCCCCCATGACCGCCTCGCAGAAGCCTTGCCAGCACTGGCCTTGCTGCCACCCCTCGGCTGGGCCTGATACATTGTCACCCGACTCCGAATGCGTCCACTGCGGGTCTCAAAGGCAGAGACAAACGTCAAAGGTCAGCAGGGAGAGGATGGGAAGTGACCCGTCAGCAGAACTGGGAAGTCAGAGGTCGGCGCTGGTGGGGAGGCAGCGAGGAGCCACAGGTGCTGAAGTAAAGCTTTGGGCAAGTGCAGGGCCCACGTGACTGGGCAGGCCCGCCAGGTCAGGCCCAGGTCCCCATGGCTCTGGGAACTGCCCAGCAGTTGGCTAATACCTGAGCTTCGGGGAGGGTCAGAGGCTGTGCGGGCCACCAACGTGAAGTGGCCTGCCTTGTCCGTCCAGGGTTCCCGGCAGGCCCCGCCTGGCCACTGCTGGGTCTGGGGCAGGGGCCGGCAGCTGCACAGACCAGAGAAGCAGGAGAGGGCCTGAAAGCTCCCACAGGTTTTAGGGCAGAACTGCTGCCCTCGAATCGCTCCCCACGTGGAAGCCCCGAGTACAGGCCAAAGAAAACCCCACTGTCAAGGTTGGCCTCCAGTGTGGTGGCCACAGCAACTGGAGTGAGACTCCCGAGGAGCTGCAACTATGGGGCCGGGAGGTGGCTGCACAGGGAAGAGCACGGGACCCTCCGTCTGCAGCGTCAGAAGGGCAGGGAGGGGCCGGCCAGCAGGGCCGGGATGGCGTGGCCTCTCCTCCATGCTCCCAGTTCAGCCACCCAGCCTGGGGCCCGTTCGCGGCCTCTGAACTTAAATCTTCACGGGGAGCAGGAGAAGGCGGGCGCCAGGGAGAAAGAGGAGGCTTTGCTGCGGCTCTGGGGCCTGCGCTGCGGCAGGACAAGCCAGGAGGCAGACCCCGGCCCCCTGGAGGCCACTGTGCGGGCACCTGTGGCCCTGGGGGCGGGCAGGCCCTGCGCGGCTGCCGGGACGGAGGTGCTGCCGCGGGCGGGGCGCTGTCCTTCCTGGCGGCGTCTGTGAAGCGACGGTCCGTCAAGGGGCAGGGGGTGCTTAACGCGCATCGCCTCCGTCCTCGGCGGGGACAGCGGCCTGAGCGCTGCTGCCCCGCGGCCGGCCGCTCCGGCACGAGGGCCCCAGGGGCGCCCTGGCGCAGGCTGCGATCTGAGGAGAAGTGAGGGGTGATGGCAAGACTGCGCCCCAAGGGGACAGAGATCCTGCCGCGCTCGGACCTGCCTCTGGCGAGGGGCCCCCTTCTTCCCAGGGACGCCCCCGGACCTGCACGGGAGGGCTGACCCCGACCGACCGGCGGCCCCGACACACTGGGCGGGGGCCCCGGAGCCCCCCGCAGCCCGCGCGCGCCCCAGGCCGCACGGTGGGGGGCGGAGGCCCGGGGCGGGAGCGGAGGCCGGGCGAGAGCCCCGGCTCCCCGGCAGCCGCCGAGCCCCCCCTGCGGAGCCGAGCCCCGCGCCCCTCTGCCCGCGGGGCCGCCCGGACGCGCAGACAAAGCGCCCGCCGCGAGGGCGCCGCCCCCGCGAGGGGCAGAAGCGCCAGCGCGCGGCCCGAGCCCGGCGCCCGGCAGGTCGGGGCACGCTCCGGGAGCGCGGGAGGCGCGGGAGGCGCGGGAGGGGCGGGAGGGGCGCCGGCCGGGCGCGCCGGGGCCGGCCTGGGCGGGGGCCGCGGCCGGCGGGGCTGGGTCGGGCGCCCCTCGGCCCCGAAGCCCGCGGCCCGGTCGCCCCGGAAACGCCGCCCCCCGCGGCCGGCGCGCCGAGCGCTCCCGCGCGTGGAACAAAGAGCCGCTCCGCGAGGGTCCCGCCCGCGGACCTGGGGCGCCCGGCCCGGCCCGCGCGGGCCCATTCATTCCCGCGGCGGCCTCACCTTGCTCTTGACTTCCACGGCGCCGCCGTCGCAGAAGCGCAGGCTCTGGGACTTGTGGAAGCTCCGGTTCATGGCTCCGGCCGGCCCGCCCGGCCCGGCCTCGCTCCGCGCTCGGGCTGCGGAGGACGTGGGGCGGCGCCGCCGCCGAGGCCCCCGGCCCGGCCCGGCCCGGCCCCGCTCGCCCGGCGCCGGCTGCTCCGAGAGACGCCCGCGCAGCGCCGGCCGCGCGCCTGGGGACTCGGGGGCCGCGCGAGGAGGGGGGACGCCGGCGCGCGCCGCCCCAGGACCCGCCCCTCGGCCCCAGGGCCCGCGCCCGCCCCGCCCCCGAGACCCGCCCCGCGCCCCGAGCCTCGCCCCGCGTCCGCGCCCGCGCCCGCCGCGCGCCCCGAGACCCGCCCCGCGCCCCAGGACCCGCCTCCCGCGCCCCGAGGACCCGCCTCCCGCGCCCCGAGGCCCGCCCCGAGGACCCGCCTCCCGCGCCCCGAGGACCCGCCTCCCGCGCCCCGAGACCCGCCCCGACGCCCGGTCGCGCCCGCAGCCTGCGGAGCCGCGGCGCTCGGGTCCCTGCTCCCCGCGCCCCGGCGCCCCCGCCTCGCCCGGCGCCCCCGCCTCACCCCGCGCCCGAGGAGCCGCGGAGCCCCGGGCCCCCCGCAGGGGAGCGCTCGCGCGGCGCAGTCGGGGCCCCCGGGCCGGCGCCTCCTCCCGCCGCGGCGCGCGCCTCCTCGCGGGCTCCCCGCCCCGCCGGCCGGCCGCGGGCCGGGCTGGGCCGGGCTGGGCTGGGCGGAGGCCCTGGCGCCCGGGCGCCCCGAGACCGAGGCCTGGCCCGTCGGCCGCGCCCGCGCGCCGCTGCCCGGGAGCGGAGGGGCGGGAGGCCTGCGGGCCGCTGGCGGGAAGGGCCCGCCCCGGGGTCCCTCGACGGCTCGGGCGCGGGCCGCCCCGAGGTCTGTGAAAACGCTAAGACCACACAGGCTTTCTCAGGCTGCTGTCCAGTGTGCTGCCCATTCGCATGTAATTAATTACATAGTGAGTTTTGTGATTATAAATTTACTCAAAGAAATCTGGAAAATACACGGCCTCCCCGGTGGCGCAGCGCGTGGGGCGCAGCGCTGTGAAGCTGCCGCAGCCTCTGCAGCGCGGGTTTGAGCCCGGCCGGCCCGTGAGATACCCACATGGCGCGGCAGACCTCTCCCGTCTCCCCGCCGCTCCCCTCAGCAGTGTATTTCAGTCAGTCTGCCTGTTCTGCTCCCCGCTCTGTCTCTGGTGAGTCCTCTCACCCTCCTGCACCTCTAGCCTGTACCCCAGTTCTTGTATAAAAATAATCTTTTAAAAAAAATCTGGAAAACGCAAAGAAGCACAAGAGTTAAAGTGGCCCAGAATCACACTACTCAGTACCAACTCTTAACCTTTGGTGTATTTTACTTATTGTATATGTAAGCACACACTTTATTTTATTTTTTTATGTTATGTATTTTTTTACATCATTTTTCACTTTTGTACAGTGTATGCATTTTCATCTTGGTTATAGTCCCTGTGAAATTCCCACGACCCTTGTTTTGATCCTACTCCCTTCCACCCCCTGTAGTATGTTTTTGGTTTATAGTTGTCTGCCGATTTTTTTCTTCTTGTTTAGAGAAAGAAAAAGTTTATTAGGGAGAAAAAGAACAGAAATAAAGTCGGACTCCCAGGCTGGTGGAGCCAGGCCAGGGAGGGACAAGGTTGCTCTCCCTGTTTATTTTGATTTTTACTTTATTATAATTAGTTTTTTTTCCTGATCCTTTATTCGGGTCTTTTACATTCCTGCTATAAATGAGACCTCCCGGTATTTTTCTTTTTCTTTTTGGTTTATTTCGCTGAGCAACTCCATCCATGTTGCTGCAAATGTCATGAGTTCATCTTTTTTGATTGCTGAGTAATATTCCATTGTGTACATGTACCACATCTTCTTGATCCAGTCATCTATTTTTGGGCATTTGGGTTGCTCCCATAGCTGTAAACACACACTTTCCAGTATTGCAATCGTGCTGCTTATTCAGTTTGCAATCTGCTTTTCTCACCTCATGTCATATGAAAAACATTTACACCTCCCTGGGGGTACAAGGGGTTGAGCGTCAGCACCATGAAGCTATCTGCAACTACTGCAGCATGAGTTTGATCCCCAGCCAAGGACCCACATGGCACAGCAGATCTCTCCTGCCTCACCAGCTGCTCCTCTCAGCAATTTCAGTCAATCCACCTGTTCTGCTCCCCACTCTGCCTTTGGTTAATCCTCTCACCCTCCCCAACCTGTGGCCTGTACCCCAGTTCTTGTATGCATAAATAATCTTTAAAAAATGTTGTTTAAAGTGCATATTTGGGGCCTCCCTGGTGGCGCAGCTGGTTGAATCTGTCCACAGCCTCTGAAACACTGGGTTGATTCCCGGCCCGTCAGGGAGATGCCCACATGGCGCGGCAGACCTCTCCTGCCTCGCCTGCTGCTCCCCTCAGCAGTGTATTTCAGTCAGTCTGCCTGTTCTGCTCCCCATTCCGTCTCTGGTGAATCCTCCCACGCCTCTGGCCTGTTCACCAGCTCTTGTATGCATAAATAAAATCTTTTTAAAAAAGTAAAAAAAAAAAAAGAAAAAAAAGCAAGTGCATATTTGCACATAGGCATCGTTTAAAGTCATGCCATTGTACATTTAAGATGTACTTCTTGAATTCACTCATTTCTGATCATTTCTTTAGACTCTTTATACACATGAAATCACTCACACCTCTACACTCTGTACTGCAAAGTGCCAAATCGCGGTACCCGAAGTGTAGCCTTCCTCCCTCGCACGGGCCGCGCGTGGCTCTCGGCGGCGAGGGGCGCAGGCCCGGCCCGGCCCGCGGCGCGGCGCGGGGTCCCCGCAGCGGGTGGCGGCGTCGGCCCGACAGCTGCCGGCCCCGCCTGAGTCCACGTCGGGCAAAGTGCAGGAGGTTCCCGGTAGAATTCACTGCAGTGTCCCAGCCACGCGAGAGGCCGAGCGCCGACGCCCTTCAGGGCATCCCCGGGCCGGGCCCTGCGGACAGCGCGGCTGCTGGACCCGGGTCCGCGCGGCCGGCGGGGGCGCCTCCCGGAGGGGCGGGCGGAGGGGGCGCGGGCCGCCGGCCAGAGCCCGCACTGCACCGCGCCCGGCCCGGGCCGAGCACTTGTTGGCCGAGCCGAGCCGCGCCGGGCCGGCTGGCGGCACGCGGGGCCTGCTCCGCCGAGGTTGGGCGAGGATTCTTCGGGGCCTCCAGACCGTGGGCGAGCTGGGTGTGGGCAAAAGTGCGGGACAACCTCTTTGCAGGCAGCACCCCCGCCAGCTCTTCCCGGGCCTGGCCTGAGGTCCGCCTGGGAGGCGGGCTCTCGGGGGCGGGCAGGCCCCTGTGTTGGGGCGGCCCCTCACGCAGGACGCTCTGCTGGCCGCCGTTTGTGGGTTATCTCTGCGCGAGTTGGCAGGATAGGGCGTTCGGAGATGTGAGTGGCATTAACCCAGGAGACCCCCGCAAAAGTCCCGAGGGCTTTCTGCCACACCCACGAAGGACCCACCCAGTGAACTTGGGGACCCCCAATGAGCTTGTTTTCTCCATTTTAAGGTGCAGGCGTCTGTTTCTGGATGACCTGCGGCGATGAAGTCTTGCCCTTTAACTCTTCAAAGCCTCCAGCAGCGTGGCGGGCCTGGAGGACACCAGGGTGGGCGCACTGCCCTGCCAGCCCCACCAGGGAGCGAAGGAAACAGGGGACTTCAGCCTCAATCTGGACTGCACGAGCCCAGCCCAAGCTGGCAACGAAGCCCCCCAGGATTGAACAGGACACGGGGTGCGGCTCACAGCTGTGGGAAACCGCTAGTCTCGGCTTCTAGGGGGTACACCAAAGGCACTTGCTGTGGAAAGAGGATTTTAATAATGTGCTCTACAGGGATGAGTGTGTTCAAGGACTAGATGAGACAGGAGCCTCGGTGCCTCCACATCCACGCGCCTGATGGGGGAAACCCAGCCCAGGTGGCCACACGCGTGTGTGTGCGTGTATGGGCACATGCACGTATGCGGCAGGCCAGGAGTTGTGCTTGCCGGGTGGGTGGCCCCATGGCCAGTCAGTGCCAAGTCTGCACCCAGCTCCTATTCTGAAGGTCTTGCCTGCCTTCCGAGGCCCCTGGGACGTCTGCAGGATGTGTGCCTGGCGCACCCCCTGACAGGACGTGCCCCAAGAACATTCTGCCCAGAACGCGAGCAGTGCTGGCCCCCTTGGGGCTCTCTGCACAGGGGCTCTGCCTTCCGTTCCCTGCCCTCCCCCCCACTGTGACAGCTCCGGGCAAGATTGTGCTTCCACACACCCCCTCTTTCCCCCACCTCAAGTCTTGCCAGACCCTGCCTGCCCAGGGCCACCACCTGGCACTTGGGGCCCCCTTCTTCCTCACTGCCCCCCTCTCCCCCACCGTGAAGGCAGCAGTGGGATCTGATTTGAATCTGCTCATTTTGCTGCAAGTAACAGGAGAAAATCACTGTGCCTGGAAAGTGTGCCTCGAGCTGGACTGTCTCCAGGGTTTGGTGCCTGCACCAAGCTCGAAGCCGGCTTCCTCAGGGACCTCTCGCCAGCCGCAGCCGGCAAGGCAGAGTTCAGTGGAGATGCGGCCGGCCCTGCGCAGGTCGGGTGTGGGTGCAGGAAAGATGCACAGCTCCCTTTGCCTTGAACTCTGAGGCATTTGGCGTTTCTGGAGCTAAAAGTGAATCTGATCCATTCAGCCCTGGAGGTGATGGAAACCATCTGATGACTTTGGGGCTGGTGACGAATACATTGACAGCTGCCCAGTTGAACTCAACATTCAAGTTCCAGTTTTTCTGAGGTTTGTTCAACAATTTAAATTCTGGCATGACCCGGAGCAATGATAGTCTCATGATACTGTGTGTGCAGTTTGATGTGTTTCTCTTTCTAAGGTATCTGTGTTTCTTTAAAATTCACTGAATCAAGGGCCTCCCCAGTGGCGCAGTGGTTGAGCGCTGGGTTGCAAAGCTGCCCGTGGCCTCTGCAGCGCTGGTTCGATCCCCGGCTGCTCCCGGGCCACTGGAGGAGGGTCCCACATGGCGCGCAGACCTCTCCTGCCGCCCGCTGCTCCCCTCAGCAGTGTCCTTCGGTCCTTCTGCCTGCTCTGCTCCCCGCTCTGGCTCTGGTGGATTCTCTCACCCTCCCGCGCTTCTGACTGTACCCAGTGTATGTATAAACAAACAAACAAACAAACAAATAAATTTAAAAAAATGCCTCTATTAAAAAAATTAAAAAAAAAATTCACTAATTCACTGAATCAAGTGCTAAGTCCACTTTATACTTTAGATGTGATGGAGCTTATGGTAAAAGGCCACATCTGCTATTTAAAGGGGGGAATGCCTCTCTGTTTTTCAAATTTACTAGCATGTGGCTATTTTATACTAATTTTTACACCATAAATATTCTCTTCACGATCATATTTTGCCACTATAAGCGTATCAGCCAGACAATATTTTCAAAATGCAGTTTTTAGAACCTGGGTTTTCATAGCAACATTGAATTTGAGGTTGTAGTTGTAGAAATCACTATTAGGTGGCGGCCAGTTGTCCTAGCCTTGGAGATAACATCTTTGGCAACATAAAAATAAAACTTACTGTGCGTAGGAAATTTCCCCACCAAAATTGTTTTGATCATACATGTATGTATTTTTTTTAAAGATTTATTTATTTTTTTCAAAGATTTTTTAAAATTTATTTATACGAGCACTGGGTACAGTCAGAAGTGCGGGAGGGTGACAGGATTCACCAGAGCCAGAGCAGGGAGCAGAACAGGCAGACTGACGAAGTACACTGCTGAGGGGAGCAGCGGGTGGCAGGGAGGTCAGCGTGCCAGGTGGGACCCTCGCCGGTGGCCGGGGATCGAACTGGCGCTGCAGAGGCTGAGGGCAGCCTCACAGCCCAGCGCTCAATGGCAGTGCCACCGGGGAGGCCCAGATTTATTTATTTATGCATATAAGAACTGGGGCAGGCCCCTACATGTTTGTATTTTTTGCAGAACAAAAAGATTGTGCTAAAAGTATCATTTTCAGGGGCTTCCCTGGTGTGGCAAGGGGTTAAGCACCGCACTCTGAAGCAATCCACAGCCTCTGCCAGCACGAGTTCCATCCCTGGCCAGGGAGGACCCACATGGCGCAGACCTCTCCTGTCTCACCTGCTGCTCCCCTAAGCAGTGGATTTAAGTCTGTCTGCCCGTTCTGTTCCCCACTCTGTCTCTGGGGAGTCCTCTCACCCCCAGCACCTCTGGCCTGTACCCCAGCTCTTGTGTGCATAAATAAATAAATAATTTTTTTAAAAAAGTGTCATTTTCAAAAAAAGGTCATTTTTTAGAAATCATTACATGTAAGCTATACTTTTGAGTGCTTTATAAACATTTAAATTGTGTACAAGTGAAAATTAAATTTCATAACTCTTGCACAGGTCAAATCATTTTCAAACTGTCCCTAAGCTGGGAAAAGAGGAGGGAGGAGCAACTTAATGAAAGCTGGCCTCCATCTGCCAGTGGAGGAGAGACGACTGGGAAGCGGGACGAAGGCTGCCGACCCCTGGGTGCCCCATGGTGTGTCGAGGTGGCTCTGGGAACCGACGCTGACCGCTTTTGGTTATGAGTCCTCCAAAGGCCATGTGAAGAGCTGGGCCGGCAGGGCCTCGCAGGCCAGGGGAGCCCTGTAAGTCCAGGTGGGGGGTGCTCTGCAGTGGCCACAGAGCTTCAGTGATGGAGGTACAGAGGGGTCAAAGTCATGCAGCCTCGAAAACACACTGACCTGTTCTAGTCCCCTGTTTAGTGTGACCTCCTTCCCAAAGTGTGCAGACTGCAGACTCGGGGGCTGAAGTACTAAGAAACATCGTTAAATCAAAGAACAGCCAAGCACGTGGATGCAGCCACATCTCTTATGCTGTGGACTGCCCGGACACTCCCTGGCTGGACTGCTCCTGGCAGGTGGCCAGTTTTGATGCTTGGCAACCAGCCTTGCTCCAAGTCTTGCGAGATGGCTGCGGATTGAAGCTGGGCCTCCTCCATTTGCTCCCAACTAAACCCAGCAAAGCCAACAAGCCTCGACGCTGGGGCCATGGCGCAGTCAAGCTGTGCTAGAGCTGTGTTTGACCCCCCGGGAGCCCCATTGCTGTGGGCTTGGGGGACATGCCCCAGAGGGGCCTTAGAGCCCAGCACTGTGCTGGGCTGGCACGGATGTGGCCCCTGGGCGGGACGGGAGGCACATCACTACAGAGCCGGGCAGGGATGCGGAGGGACACAGCCTGAGCTTCCCGATCTAGAGCAGCAAGAGCCCAGTCTGGCAGCAGGGCCGGGTCAGCCACCTCCCTGGAGACGCTGTTTCTGCAGCCCTCCAGGGGTGGCCTTAGAAGCGTGAACATAGGATTTTCTTTGTATGTCTGGAGGGTCAAGGCCTGCTTCCTGGAGGAAGTGATAACTAGCGTCCATGCGTGCCAGTGTCTGGGTGGCCGCTGTCCTGAGGCCCCTTGGAGGTGCTGGCACATGAGCAAGAACCCAGAGAAGCTACCTGGATGCTGGTAGACACATGGGAAGTGTCCTTGTTGCTTTTAAAAAGGGAGATGCCGGCCACAGCGAGCTATCTCCACTTCCAACACGGCAGAGTAACGATGAAAGGCCGAGATGGTGGTAGAGTAAGGACCAGGCTCGCGTCTTCCAAGCATATACAACAAAAGTGATGTAAAACAAAGCCTGAGGAAAAAGCTGACTGCCACCATACATGATATCGGGACAGAATGGGAGGGAGACTTCCATGAGCCCTGTCAGTGTGATGAGGTTTTGCAGAGTGTGGGGTCCTTGGGGTCACTCTGGGAAAGGCTTCACCAGAGCTCCTGTTTCGGCGGCTCGCGGCGAGTTCCCCAGGCGAGCTTCTCCCCGAGGCAGAGACGTCAGTTAAAGAGCAGGTTTATTAGGGAAAGGGACAGGTTTGCTGAGAGAGGCCTGCATGGTTGCAGGCAGGCGGCCTTGAGGAGAGCGGCCTCCGCTGAGGGGGTCAGTGAGGAGAAGCCCCGGCAGGTACAGATCATGGGCAGGCAGGAAGCTGCTGCCCTGCAGAGGGAGACGTTGGTGAAAAGAGTCACCTGCATAGGCACAGTGGGCAGAAGGTGTGCTGCCCTGATACAGTCCTCTTCCCGTTGGGAGGGTCACTCCTCCGTGGTGTGGCTGCTTGTTGCTGATGTTTGGCAACAGACAAAATGAGAAAGGGACCGGAGGTCCCAGGGTGGGCCCCATCTCCATGTCTTTCCCCTCAGGCCTGTGCTCCAGTCCCTCGAGCATCTGCTCCTGCTCCGGTCTCCTGCCTTGTGCCAAGGCGCTGGCGCCCAAGGGTCCGAGCTGGACGGCTGGGTTAATGGTCGCGTCATTCCCCTCGCCCCCACCTCCTGGGTGAGCCAGCTTCCAGTCCTGGGAGGCCTCCTTTGCAGCCTTTCTGTTCTTGGCCTCCATCAAGCTGCCAGCAGGCAGAGCCCACACCACGCCCTGTGCGCGCCAGCCTGGGCCCTGGACAGCTAAGTCAGGGGGTGCGCCGCAGAACCCACAGGGTGTCTGTAGGGATCGAATTTGCTACTGAAATATATTGACTAAGAAAATATCCTCCGGGGAGTATTTTCCGGGCGCGGGAAGCACATCTCTGGCTCCCTCGTGGTGTGGCCCAGTCGGTTCTCTGCGCGAGGAAGGAGACCTGGCCGCCTGGGCAGAGACGGGACTCCTCCTGCCTTCCGGCGAAGGGGTGGCGGGCGGGGGAAGCTGGCCTGGCCGGAGCCCGCCAGAGCAGGGTCCACCCCGCACCCCGGACCAGGCCAGCAGCCCGCGGCGGCCGAGCAGCGCGGGGCGCCGAGAGCCCAGCGGGCGGGGCCGGTGCCCTGGGAGGCGGCCCCCAGCGGTCCGGCCCGAAAGCCCTGGAGGGCCGAACCGAACCAAAGAAAGCCCGGCCCGCATGCGTCGCGGTCAGAGCTCTCCCGGCCGGCCTGGCCCAGGCGGCGCTGGCTCCGGTGTCGAGGCACAGGAGGGTCGTCAGCTCAGGAGCGTCCACCCAGCGCGGGGCTCCCGTGCGCGCCGCGCCGGAGGCTTCTGGGCGGCGGACCCCGCGGGCCCGGCTGGGGGCGGCCCTGCCGGGGCGTGGACAGCTGCGCGGCGGGAGGTCGGGTCCGGGGAGCGCGTGTCTCCTGGCCCCGACAGTCGTCCCCCAAAACATGCGCACCCGCGCCCCTCCGCACGGTCCTCTGCGGGCCCCCGGTGCCCCCGCGCGCCCCTCCCCGCCCTGGGCGCGCCCGCCCTCCTCCACGCGCCCCCCCGTTCCCCCGCGCCCCCCCGTTCCCCCGCGCCCCCCGTTCCCCCGCGCCCCCGTTCCCCCGCGCCCCCCGTTCCCCTGCGCCCCCGTTTCCCCGCGGCCCCGCTCCCCCGCGGCGCCCCCCCCCGTTCCCCCCCGCGCCCCGCCTCCTTGCGCCCCAACCCTCCGAGCTCGCGGGTCGCGGGCGGACTGAGCGCCTTCCAGGAGGCGGCCTGGGACTTGGCGCGGGGTCCGGGTCAGGCTCGGGCGAGCCCAGCGCGCGCCCACCGCGTCCCTGCGCCGGCAGCTGGGCCGGACCGCGGGGACCTTCCGGAGGAGGCGGCGCCTCGCGGGGCGCGGGCCGGGAGCTGGGGGGTGGGGGGAGCGGCGGCCCCTCAGAGGCGGGGGGGGGGGGGCGGGGGTGGGCCTGGCGCCCCCGGCGCAGGGAGCGGGGCTGCGCCTCGGGCTCTCCTCGCGGCTGGGCGGGCGCGGAGGGGCGCGGAGCTGGGGCTTTCGCAGCCTCGGGGCATCCTGGCACCCCCGGGGGCGGGGGGGGGTCACCTGGCCCCGCGGCCGACCCACTCCCCGCGGCGGGGCAGGACTCGATCCTGGTGGAAGCCGTATTTTTTTTTATGTTTTATTTAATTTTTATTTCTAATTATTTATTTTTAAAAACTCTCGTCGCTCCGTAAACCGCGCCTGCTGCTCCGGGAGGGCGCGCGCTGGGGTGGGTTTCCCGCGCGGCCCGGACGCCCTGACATGCGTCGTGAAAGGCATCTGCGGGGTAAGAGCGACTCTCTTAAGTTGAAAGCTGACATAAATTCACTTAGAATGAAATATTTTCAGCGAAAAATAAAATCCCCGGCCTCCCAGGTGGCGAAGGGTTAAGCGTCAGCGCTGTGAAGCTGTCCGCAGCCTCTGCGGCCTGAGTTCGATCCCCGGCCAGGGAGCTGCCCGCAGGGCACAGACCTCTCCTGCCTCCCCGCTGCTCCCTCGGCGGAGCTCTCGGTCCGTCTGCCTGTGCTGCGCCCCGCGCTCTCTCTGGTGACTGTTCTAACCCCCTGCAACTCTGGCCTGCATCCCAGTTCTTGTAGCATAAATAAATAAATCTTTTCAAAAAGATAATAAATTGTAGCTCAGTACAAAGGATAAATAAAACAACATTTTTTAAAAAAAAATCAACTTCCAAATACAGCTCTTTTTTCTTAAATCATATTTTTAGGACGTATTTAGGAAAAAGAAACCACCAGAAAAGATCTATAAGCATCACACACTTGAACATAACCTGATTCAAGTAAGATAATAACAGACCATCTCTCACTTTCGTTGTCTGGGGCGTCCCTATTCGTGTGTGTCTGTGTCGTGTGTGATAATATCCTCTATTCCCATGTTGTGATCACAAGATTCCCACGAGACAAGGGCAGCTGGTTGGATGTCAGTGAAGGGGACACAGTTTCTAGGTTTGCTCTGGGTGTTGTATCCGTGTAAACAGTATAAACGTGACATTTTAGACACAAACGTGACATTTATAAACGTGACATTTCTATGACAGTATAAACGTGACATTTTAGAATTACCAAATGAACTCCATTAACTGGGTGAGGAAACACAAGACCACACTGTGTCATAATCTTCCCCTCTGAGTAAGCACCAATGTGTGGCTGTCACTGTAAGTATTTCCCTTGCCCTTCACGACAATTCATCACCTAAGTGCGTGTCAGTAACTGTAGACTTAACACATGCGTTTAATTTTGTCCGGTATTTAAAATTTAAATCAATCATAGTATGTTCATTTTATATCTGGAACAACACGATGTCTACAATTTTATGTCTTTTCTTCTTCATTTAACATTATGACATAAGTATTTCTCAAGTCATTCAAAACCATTCAGAATGATTGCACCCAACTGCGACCTTTGTCTTACATATACAGTGTAATATATTTCACTGTTTTCTGGGGTTTTTATTCAGATTGTCCCCAAGTATTTGTTAGTATAAAAGAATGCTGGTTAGCATTTTACAAATAAAGATTTTTATTTGTGTTCACAGCATTTCCCTAGGTCATTTGAATGACTATTTATCTTCATACACACACATGTGTACGTAATACTCCCGATTCTAAGATTCTGAACCCAGAGTCCCCGCAGAAGGGCAGCACCAACTTGTTCTCTTCCCCGGATGCGCGAGGACCCCTATTTCAGCGGGTTCCTGCCTCCACGTCATTCCGTCTCCCCATCTTCAGGGCTCTGACATCACACCCGCTTCCTGCTCCCCCTCTGCGCGGCCCCCCCACGACTCTCTGGGCTGCGTCTCCCCTGGCCCGGCCGACCCGCCCCTCGGCCGCGGCTCTGTCCCCCCCACCCCCAAACGCCCCAGCACCTCCCCCTGCCCGCGTCCCGCCCTGGCCGCCCCGCCCCGCCCCTCCGCGCCACCAGGCGGCGCGCGCCGCTGCTCCCACCCTGGTTCCTGCCGCGAGCCTCTCCTTCCTCGGCCTCGCCCCGCCCCTGCGCGTTGACGTCACGCCCCTGCGCGCTGACGCGAGAGCGGCGGCCGGAGCGGAAGTGGCGGAGCCGCGGATTCCAGAAGTGCCCGCCTTGGCGGAGCGGGCCCGCGGGCCGAGGAAGGAGAAGCCCGGGGGCAGCGCGCAGGCGTGAGGGGAGCGCGCGCCGCCTGGCGGCGAGGCGGGGAAGTGCGGCCTCGCGGGGAATCCTGAGGAGGAGCGGCCGGCACTGGGGCGGGGGCCGGGGTGGGCCGCCCCTTCTCTCCCTGTGGGGGCAGCGGGTTTGGGGGCCTCTGTGGCCGCGGGTCGGTGTCTGTAATGCGCGTGGACACGAGCTGCTGTCTCACGGCTGCGGGAATTTCAGGGTCACGGTGCTTCCAGAGACGCGCTCTCGGCCTCCGTTGGCGTCGGATTTTCCCAACTTCAGCCGCGGCGGGACGGGCGGGGGCGCCCCCATGAGCGCCCCGGGGCTTCCCGCCGCCCCGGCCCTGGAGCGCCCCCACATCCGTCCCCACACCCGCCCCTGCCGCCCCCCCCGCAGCCCCGCCCTGTGCCCGGCTGCCGCCTCCCCAGCGGCCGGGCTCGCCGCGGCATTGCTTCCCCGGACTCGGGGTGCGGCCTTGCCCGCGGGAACCCTGTTTCTTCAGGAGCCGCCCTGGAGCGAGGGAGGCGAGGGCGTTTCCCGCGGAGCGGCGCGTCGGGGGCCCGGGGCGGGCGGGCTGTGGGGAGCTCTGCCGGGTCATTGGGGTCCTGGAGGAACATGGGGTCGGGTCATTCCCGAGTTTGACCCCGTGGGTGCGCGGCGCCCCGAGTGAAGGCGCGTCCCCCGTGTTTGCTCCCGGCGTCTCCCTGCTGCACTGATCACCCCCCGGATGGGTTTTCTGGGCTCTCCGCTCTGTTCCATTGACCTGTGCGTTTTCTGTGGACTTAGGATATAATCTGGGGGATGTATTGTACACTTTGCTGGGCCTGACTTTCCCCTCCCCACGCCAGGTCCAGCAGGCCGGAGGGCAGAGTCGAGTCCCAGTCTCCCGGGGTGCAGGTTGTGACCCAGGGGGTTGCGTGGTGCCTGGGGTCTGAGATGCTGCCTGTGCTGGGCCTGGGCCCACGTATGGGGGCCGAGGCATCACTACCTGTCGTGCAGGTGATGTGGCCATTCAGAGCCTTGAAGGGGCTTTGACCCTGGAAACTGCCTCATGAGGCGACTTTACAATAGCCCTTGAATAGAATCCAGGCTTTCCTGAGCCTTGAGTGACCAGGAGCCACACGGCCTGCCACACTCTGGCTACAAGGCTTTGGTTTTCTAATGTGGGTTATTATTAACCAATTCAGTGCATTGAAAGCAGTGGCCCTCTCTGCATCACTGAAGGACTGACCCGAGAAACCCCACAGCAGTGACAGCTGGGCACCGTCACCCATCGGGGTGGAAAGTTTCTTCATGGGGATTATGTGAGACGCTGAAGGGCCCTTTTCTAAGCTCTTGAGATCTTTTCTCTATAGATGGTTCTAAGAGGATTCCTCCTATTTCAGGGATTGTGTAAACCACAGTGACTCATGTGGGAACTGGACATTTTGGAGATACTCCATTTTATCTTTTTTAAAAAAGTTTTTGTTTATTTTTTCATAGAAGAACTGGGGTGCAGGCCATAGGGGTGGGAGGGTGAGAGGACTCACCAGAGACACAGTAGGGAGTAGAACAGGCGGATCTACTGAGATACACTGCTGAGGGGAGCATCAGGCGAGACAGGAGAGGTCTGCTGCACCATGTGGGTAGCTCCGTGGCCAGGATTGAACTCAGACCATTGTGGCGACAGCGCTGAGATTTAACTCCTAGGCCACTGGGCGGGGGGAGGCTGCACTTTACCTTTTAATGTGTTAAACTGATGTTACCTCCTTCCTTGCCAATCCCTCTGTTATGCTCGCTTTGGAGAGAAGTTGAATTTCTCTGGAAAGGAGAAAGGAATCAGCATTTATTTAGCACCTGCTGGAGCAACAAGTTCATTGCTTTAGTTACATGATCTCCATTAATGACGCTATAGAGATATTATTCCTACCCTGTAGTCGTGGACCCTGAGGTCCAAAATGGATCAGTAACTTCTCTGAGATAAAAAAATAAGCAAAAGGGCCAAATATATTTGGACTCCCAAATCTGTGTTTTGTACTGAACTGGAGGTTTCAAAATGAGGGTAGGACCTCCCCAGTGGTGCAGCGGTTGAGCGCTGGGTTGCGAAGCTGCCCACAGCCTCTGCAGCACCAGTTATATCCCTGGCCGCAGGGCAAGGGTCCCACATGGTGTGCAGACCTCTCCTGCCACCCGCTGCTCCCCTCAGCAGTGTCCTTCGGTCCCTTCTGCCTGCTCTGCTCCCCGCTCTGGCTCTGGTGAATCCTCTCACCCTCCTGCGCTTCTGACTGTACCCAGTGCTTGTATAAATAAATGAATAAATCTTTAAAAATAAACAAAACGAGGGTAAATTGTAACCTTCTTGGAGGCCAGGGGGAGGGAAGCAATCTGGGCGCCCCCACCCATCCTCAGAACAGGTCCTTGGGTGCTGGGCGTCCTCCATAAGGAAGGAGCTTCAGCCTAAAACAAGACAGAGCAAAACTTTCACATTGCATTGCACCGCGTGAAGATGCTGTCATTAATATTGAACGTGAATGATTCATAGTTTTATTTATTTATTTTTTAAACGTTATTTTTTTTTTTTTTGATAGAGGCATGTTTTATTTACTTATTTGTTTGTTTTTTTTTGTTTATACAAGCACTGGGTACAGTCAGAAGCGCGGGAGGGTGAGAGAATTCACCAGAGCCAGAGCGGGGAGCAGAGCAGGCAGAAGGACCGAAGTACACTGCTGAGGGGAGCAGCGGGCGGCAGGAGAGGTCTGCGCGCCATGTGGGACCCTCCTCCGGTGGCCGGGGAGCAGCCGGGGATCGAACCGGCGTCGCAGAGGCTGCGGGCAGCTTCACAACCCAGCGCTCAACCGCTGAGCCACCAGGGAGGCCCTGATTCATAGTTTTAGAATGGCTCTAATCCCAAACATGATTGCTACTTGCAAGAGACTGCAGTTAAAAATAGCCTTTTTCTAATTATTTCCTCACAGCAGGCTTAATTGCTGCACCTACCAGAGAAAATTCCTGGAGATCTAAAACAATTGGTGAGGAGGGGATGCCTCGGCAGTGCCTGCAGCATTGTTCAGGGTGAGACCCCCTTTAGGAGCATTTATTTATTTATATTGTCTTAGGGTCTTCCCTGTCCTTAAAGACCATCTCTTTTTCTTCTTCTTCTTTTTTAAAAAAGATTTATAACAAGAACTAGGGTACAGGCCAGATGTGTGGGAGAGTGAGAGGACTCACCAGAGACAGAGCAGGGAACAGAACAGGCAGACTGACTGAAATCCACTGCTGAGGGGAGCAGCAGGGGAGACAGGAGAGATCTGCCGCGCCATGTGGGCATCTGCAGCTGGCGGGAATCGAACCGCCACTGCAGAGGCTGCGGACAGCTTCACAGCACTGCACTCAACTGCCTGCACCACCAGGAGGCCCTTTTCATCTTTGCTTACATAGTAGTTCATTTCTGTCTAGTTATTGGTTTCTCCCTTCAGGGGTGGTCCCCATAATTCTCCCACCACCCTAGCACCCATGACCCATCACCTTGTGTTCTTCCCTCCCCTCTGTTCACCCCCCTTCCTCCTCTTCCCTGCTGGATGCCTCAGCTCTTGGTCAGCCTGCTAGGGTTGCCTTTTTCTTTACCTTTTGTTCTGTTTCTCTGTATTTCACAGGTAAGTGAAACCATCTGATGCTGGAGTCCAGCTCCAGCCAAGGCAGGGTCCACGAAGGTAAGGAAGGCGGCAGTGGGAATGAGGGAATGAGGAGACACTGACACTTGTTCAGGTGACAAGTATCTCCTCCTGATAGCCTCAGCGGAGTTTTATTTATACATCAGAAATTTGTTATTTTATCATTACATCATGCAATCATGCGATTTTATTTTTACATTCTCTAGAGGTTATTTTTAAATTATTAACAGTGCACAATCTTTACTCAAATTTCCTCGTCTATGATTAACCTGATTACATTTTTTCTTTAAGTGAAGTAAATTTCTCAGAACTAGAAACAAGAGCTAGACAGAGTATGACTAATGTGGCCAAGCTAGTTAACTACATAAAGGTCAAGCAGGCATTGTAAGATCAAAAGGCAGCTTCCTAGTTTGCTGGGACAGTGGGTCCCCCTACTGTGGGAACAGTATGTGGTGCATTTTTTTCAGGCCAATTTGTCTCTGGGGCGCCTCAGTGCCTCCTCTTGTGAGGACTTCTACCAGGTTTGGTTCCAATAGTTCCTTCAAGCATGATTTGTTAAAGATTTTAGCATTGCTCATGGTAGGTGATTTACAAATCAGGGGACATGGAGAAATACTGAAAATCATCACATTATCAATTATGTTGGAATGTACATTTTTTTTAAATAATAAATTTTATTTTTGTATTCCCCATACGATTGCAACCCCACCATTCTGACCCCAATCCCTCCCCTCCCGCCACCCACCCCCCCAAAAGTGTCTCTGGTTCATAGTTTTTTGTTGATTTTGATTTTCACTTTCTTATAGTTATTCATTTTCCTGGTCCCTTATTTAAGTTTTCTAGATTCCTGCTATGAGTGAGACCATCCGGTATTTTTCTTTTTCTTTTTGGCTTATTTCGCTGAGCATGATCCCTTCCAGCGCCATCCATGTTGCTGCAATTTGCATGTGTTTATCTTTTTTGAACGCTGAGTAATATTCCATGGTATATATGTACCACATCTTCTATAGCTAAGCTTTGGAAACAGCCCAAATGCCCAAAAATAGATGACTGGAATGTACATTTTTTAAACTGCTGTAGTGCGCATTACCAAAACAAGCATTAACGTCAATACTTATAATGTCATTTTAAAGCTTTATAGAAAATTTCCATGATTGTGAAAACTGCCATAAACAAATGAAAGGAAGTAGCTGGAGCTGGCTGCAGAGCTTCCCTACCTTTCAGGAATTTCCCCCCTGCCTGGACCCTGTCAAACAGCATGGGTATCCTGGCTCGCACCAATCAGATATTTATCTTTCTCTGGCCTTATTGTGGCTAGCATCATCCCTTCCAGCTCCATCCATATCACTACAAGCGGCATGAATTTGTCTTTTTGATTGCAGAGTAATATTCCGTGGTGTAACTATACCACAACATTTTGACCCATTCATCTGTTTTGTGGCATTTGAGTTGTTTCCATATCATGGCTACTGTAAATACTGCTGCAATAAACACAGGAGTTCAGGTTTCCTCTTTTTTCTGTCCTTGGGTAGATTCCTAGGAGTGGAACGCTGGGTCATACGTAGACCTGTTTTCAGTGTTCTGAGGACCCTCCACACATCTGCCCATAGAGGCTGGACCAGTTTGTGCTCCCACCAGCACTGTCAGAGACTCCTTTGTCTCCTCTGCTTCTCCAGCATTTGTTGTTTCCAGTTTTTCTTTTTTAACATGGAGCATTCTCACTGGAGTGAGGTGGTAGAGCATTGTGGTTTTGATTTGCATGTCCATTTTTGGACTGGGTTGTTTGTTTTTGTTGAGTCATGTAAGCGCTTTGTAGATCTTTGGTATCAGTCCCTTATCTGTCATAGGTGTGCCGCTATTTTCCCCCATTCGGCGGGTGTCTCTGTGTTGATGACCGTCTCTAGTTGTAGCCCCAGCTGTGTACATTCTCCCTGGTCTCCTTGCGTCTGGAGAAGAAACCTCAAAGATGTTTCTGAGCATCATGTCATGGAGTGTTTGCCTATGTTCTCTTCTCTATATTCTATGGTGCCAGGTTTCACATGCAAGCCTTTCATCTATTGGAGTTGGTTTGTGTATGGTGTGAGGTAGTGGTCTAGTTGCATTCTTTTGCATGTTGCAATCCAGTTTTCCCAGCACCATTTATGGAAGAGGCTATTCTTGTTCCAATGTATAGTCTTAGCTTCTGTGTCATAGGTTAGTTCACCATTGGTCTCTGTGTCTGTTTTTGTTCCAATAATGTTTTCATTATAATAGCTTAGTAGTATTCTTTGATGTCTGGGAGTGTAATACCTTGTGGGTCTGCTACTCCTAAACGGATTGTTTTTATCACCTATAGTTTTAAGCAAGGTCAAGATGGCCCAGTCAGTTAGGTGCAGAGCCCAACCCTTCAAGGTACCCTTTCAAATCAAACAAGAGCACAAAGCTGGATCACGCTGGGAAGGCTATGCATTGCGAGGTATGACCGGGAACACCCAGGGGGCTGAGGACCAATGCATAACATGTACTCCCAACTTATACATCACAAAGGTATGACTGGGAATGCCCGGGGTGGGGGGAGCAGAGGACCGATGTATAACAAAGGACCCCAGAAGCTGATCAGTGGAAGCCTTGTTGATAAGATTAGAACCATGGCTGGGTATTAGGGTGTGATCTCAAAGACAATACCGAGTCACCAAGCAGATGAGAAGTGCCTGGAGGGCAGACTCACAATCCCTGATCTACATTCTTCCCCTCTCTTTCATCTCCTATCCCTTCATCTCCTTCCCCTTTCCTTTTGCTCCTTGCCCTTACACTCGATGTTGTGAATCAATAAGAAGGCCAGGATCTTGTGCTTCAGCAACATCCTGCATTATGTAGCCTGCTCCACGACTCCGGTTTCTTTATCAGTGTGGTGTTGCCTGACGCAACCATATCTCCTTTCTCCCCCTTCCCCTTTTAGTCAGAAGAACTTTCGCTACTAGAGGTTTTTGTGATCCCGTATGAATTTGAGCCCTGTTGGTTCCATTTCATTGACGAACACTGTTATAGGACAGGGAGAGGGGTAGCCCAAGCCCCGCAAACCTTCCTATTCTAAATGGGTTCTGCCATCCGCCGCACCAACACAAAACATAGGAGACTTTAATGGGAAGGAACTTTAATAAAACTAGGAAACAATACAGGTAAGGCAAAGAGTCTAGTTTCTAAATGAAGCACCCAAAGTTACCCGTGTTATAGGACAGGGAGAGGGTCAGCCCAAACCCCGCAAACCTGCCTATTCTAAATGGGTTCTGCCATCCGCCGCATCAGCACAAAACATATAAGACTTTAATGGGAAGGAACTTTAATAAAACTAGGAAACAATACAGGTAAGGCAAAGAGTCTAGTTTCTAAATGAAGCACCCAAAGTTACCCATCCCCTCGTGGGTAAAAGTCCATCCATATGGGATCGGCCCAGAACAAGGCCCCAAAGTCTACCACAAGTCTAAAACATCTTCCAGTGGGGACCCACAGAAAAGGGTCACAAACAACTAGACAAGCCCGGAAGGAAAAGAGCAAAATCAACATCAAGATAAAAGCTGCCATTGTCACCTCCCCACGGGTCTCACCCACATCTGTGTCACCCAGTCCACGACCAAAAGACAAGCGCAGTTTCTTCACGTGTCTCTAGGCTCCATGTGCCTCCTCCAGGTCTCCTTGCTCCATCCTGCTTCCTTCCTCAGTCTCTTCTGCAGCTTCTTCTCTCCCTGCTCAGCTCCACCCTTCCTTGGGTGGGGCAGGGAAGCTGGAACCTCCCCCTTTCCTGGGGACCACCCTGTTACAATCCCCCCTTTTAATTTTTATTCCACCATATCTATGGTGGCAGAGATCTCATGGTGCAATCTTAGGAGACAGTCTTTTTTTCAGGGTTACAATGTATGTAAGAGAAGCAACAATTAGTGAGCAGCATTGTCCATGAATGTCCAGTATGACAGTTTCATTACTTAAAAATAATCCATTATCCAAGCCAAAAGAAAAAAAATCTGGAGAACTGGCTAAAACAAGATAGCAAATATGTAAAAATCACAGGAAAAAAAAATCTTAAAATGGTTCAACTGATGTAAAACACAAATTTTCTCAACCTTGATCCCAAACTTTTAACAGCATAGCAAAAGTTTGCAAACTAAATCTACTTTTAAATCATTTTTCTTATTTTTGCATAAAATTACAGGGCAGAAAATAACTAACAGCAATTTTTAGCTGGCTTTGTTGAAATATTCCATACAGGATCAGAGCGAACCGTTGGCATCTGGTCGATGCAGGCTTCAGGTATAAAGTTGGTCTCATCAGACTCCACCTGGGCTTTCCTCTTCTCGAGGGTACCAGGGCATTTTCGTTGGCCGGGTTGTCCAGTCCTGCCAATGGAGGCAAGCTTCCTCACCTTCTTTGGAGGTCTCTGGAACCCTACAAACAAGGCAAACAGGTTCTCCTCTTCTTGGTTCAGCTCTTTTTCAACTTTCTGGAAGAACTCCACACAAAGCCACACAATCAAACTCGCGTCCAATTTTTTTTTTTTTAAAACAGACAAAATCCCTATGGAAGTTATGCAAAAACAGACTCTAAGATAAGTAGCAAAAATTACTACCACTATTTGTATGCTGTGTTGGTATCAAGGGGAGAGAAAATGTGACAAGTTAGTTTTGCTGGAAAAAAAAATTACAACCTTTCTGCAGATCCTGGTTACTCAAAACAAAACAAAACAAAACAAAAACTTCGTGGATTCAGGACAAAATGTATAAAAAAATTACCAGTATTATGTCAGAGAAAACTTAGTAAATGTCAGGTGTATTTCCAGGTCTATTCAGTCTTTTGTAGGAAAGTTTTTTTCTCTCAACAGTTCCATCAATAGGAATCTGTTGAGACCTTTTTTCCCTATATTGCCAGATACAATTTCTGTAGACATGAAACAATTGAATTATACAATATTACAAGGTGACAATCACCAGTGACAATTTACATACATACCAGATACTACTGTTAACATTTTGTACATACCAAAGTTTTTTTACCATTTTCCCAAGTGACAATGCTTCCCTTCCAGTTTTACTTCATTAGGTAAAAGCCAAATAGAACAAATTTATGTAATGCTTTCCCAGGAGGAAAAGGAGAAACTTCGTGGAGTGTCTCAGGAGCTCTACTGAGGTTCCACAAAATTTCCTTGCATCAGTCAAATGACAGGCCACCAAATTTGTACTTGAATTTAGATTTCTGGGAAGCTTTGCCATAAATATCAGAAAATTAACAGAAACAACAATATTCAATCTCTATGAGGGCACCGGCTTAGTTCAGTAGCACAATGTTGACAATCAAACCATAACTTTTTGTTTTTCTCATAACCGGAGACTCTTTTTTTTTTTTCCAACGTCTATGGGCACCATGTATACCAATCTGTCAATCACTGGAGGTCAAGACAGACAGAAGGACATACAGACATACAACATATAGACAAAGACAATTTTTTTTTTTAGTTATGCCACGTAGAATGTTATGTAACTGCAGTTTTACTCCATAGGCTCAGAAAAAAAAATATCAAAGTCCAAAAAAAATGTGGAGTGTTGCTGGCAGAAAAATTTCCAGTTGTCATCCTGCAAACCTAAGACTTTGGAAATAGGAAGGAAAAGTTTTATTAATCACAAGAATTACATGACCTTGTTTATCACCTTAGGGTTTTCAGTGTTGAAGACTTTTTATTAGAAGTCAATCCTGGGGTATTCTGTACAGCAACTGAAAGAATAAAAGTAACAGTTAACTTTCAAGCAAAAGGAGTCATCTCTTATTAGCCACCAAGCAGGCACTCCTTGGGTTTCCTGGAATAGAACCCGAAAAAGCAAAATCAAAATATCAGTAATTAACTTTCAATTAAAAGGAGTCATCTCCTTACTTCTGTTAGCCACTCTGGGACAGAAGCTGAAAGAGCATATTAAACATCTAAGCACGGATTACCCCTCCCCCACACTAGGGAGGGACAACAACAACACAGGTATGAAAACCTGGTATAGTTACATGATGCACCCTAAAGAGTGCTTTCCATAACAGACCTTCCTCAGTTGGAAGCAGAAACTTAGAATCTTGTCTTACACCAGCAATTGAACAAATTCAGGATTCAAAATGGCAAACATGCCCAAAACAAATTGTGTAGACAAAATTCACAGCAGCAAATCCTTTCAGACTCAGACAAAATCTTGTTAATTTTTCTGATCCAGACTTTGCAAAAATTCAAGTTATCTCCAAGAATCCATCAAGGCTACCAGCAATTACCAGTTACTGCTTAAGGCAACTCTTTCCTTAACACCCAGGCATACATTTGCTAATTTAAACACTACTGCTCCACAACTGGCTTGCAAAATCCATCAGGCAGAGAGCAGGAAGTAGCCAAAGACAGAGCAACATACCACAGAAGAACCATTATTGCCTTTAGAAATGCTAATAAGACAGCAGAGATTACAAAAAGAAAGAAAAAAAAAGTTCCAAAGTCCTAGCAACAAGAACCTCTGAATTTTACAAGAGCCCGCCAAGTGGCCTCAGACGCCATCTTTGATCTGGCCACATGGTCCAATGTACTGCCTAATATTTTGAGTAAAACTGTTGAACAGAACAATTTCCACAAAATCAAATGTCTTAGCAAGTCACTACAAACAAATTACATACAGACACACAGATCTTTACAAAGCCCAAGCCAGTTTTTCAACAGCAAATCGACATATGAAACAAACACACTGGAGAAACCAAAATCACATTTGCGCTTATGGTAGCCAGTGCCATAGGGAAGCCCAATTTCCCCATGGGGCTGACTAACCATGGATGGCTCTGTCCTAAATCTTCGTGGTCGCCAAATCTGTTATAGGACAGGGAGAGGGTCAGCCCAAACCCCGCAAACCTGCCTATTCTAAATGGGTTCTGCCATCCGCCGCATCAGCACAAAACATATAAGACTTTAATGGGAAGGAACTTTAATAAAACTAGGAAACAATACAGGTAAGGCAAAGAGTCTAGTTTCTAAATGAAGCACCCAAAGTTACCCATCCCCTCGTGGGTAAAAGTCCATCCATATGGGATCGGCCCAGAACAAGGCCCCAAAGTCTACCACAAGTCTAAAACATCTTCCAGTGGGGACCCACAGAAAAGGGTCACAAACAACTAGACAAGCCCGGAAGGAAAAGAGCAAAATCAACATCAAGATAAAAGCTGCCATTGTCACCTCCCCACGGGTCTCACCCACATCTGTGTCACCCAGTCCACGACCAAAAGACAAGCGCAGTTTCTTCACGTGTCTCTAGGCTCCATGTGCCTCCTCCAGGTCTCCTTGCTCCATCCTGCTTCCTTCCTCAGTCTCTTCTGCAGCTTCTTCTCTCCCTGCTCAGCTCCACCCTTCCTTGGGTGGGGCAGGGAAGCTGGAACCTCCCCCTTTCCTGGGGACCACCCTGTTACACCCGTCCCCTCGTGGGTAAAAGTCCATCCATATGGGATTGGCCCAGAACAAGGCCCTAAAGCCTGCCACAAGTCTAAAGCATCTTCCTGTGGGGACCCACAGAAAAGGGTCAGAAACAACCAGACAAGCCCAGAAGGAAAAGAGCAAAATCAACATCAAGATAAAAGCTGCCATTGTCACCTCCCCACGGGTCTCACCCACATCTGTGTCACCCAGTCCACGACCAAAAGACAAGCGCAGTTTCTTCACGTGTCTCTAGGCTCCATGTGCCTCCTCCAGGTCTCCTTCTGGCTCCATCCTGCTTCCTTCCTTCCCCAGTCTCTTCTGCAGCTTCTCCTCTTCCTGCTCAGCTCCACCCTCCCTTGGGTGGGGCAGGGAACCTCCCCCTTTCCTGGGGACCACCCTGTTGCAACACCATTGTGATTTGTGTTGGAATTGCATTGAATCTGTAAATTGCATACAAATAGGAAGTCACATCTAGGTTTGTTACGTTTTTCCAGTTATGGAACATTCATAAAACGAGTGTTAATAAAAAATGTAGGTGTTATTTTCTGTAATTTCTAAAAAGGTGTTATTTTCTATGATTTCTAAAACAGACAAAGTAGGTCTGTTCTCTAGAGATGAAGAAAGGATGTTTCAGATGGAAAGGCAATGGCATTTTATCATAGAATAGATGACCAGTTATTGATCGTATAATATTAGGCTATTAATCCACATTTCTGCAGATGGAACGCTCAGTAAGATCATCCCTTTGTCATCTGCTTCATGGTGCCACCAGAGAAAATGTTGCACTTAAGTGACTTACTTGCACGCTTTATAAAGGAATCAAGGAGAGGAATTAAGTCAGGAAATTCAAAACGTGAAACTGGAAAACATGAAGTTGATAATGAAGTTAGAGCCACGTCTCTGGTCACGTGTGTCTGTAAAATCCACAGTCCTCAATGGCGGGCTGGTCACCCGCCACTGGACAAGGCAGGGCCAGACCCACTGGTCCGCGGATGGTCCTTTCTGAAGCTGGGCCTGGGGTCTGAATTTGTACCTAGCGAGCAAGGGCACGTCGCTGCTGTCCTGGGTGGGTTGGGTCATGTCCTCCTATCTTTGCCTCCCTAGGGAGAGGAAAGGGAGGACCCAGATGTTTCCCGAGGGCTGTCTGCAGTCCTTCCCTCGGTCCTCGCTGCCCTCACAATGTTCTGCCAGCAACACTCCACATTTTTTTTTTTGGACTTTGACATTTTTTTTCTGAGCCTATGGAGTAAAACTGCAGTTACATAACATATTCTACGTGGCATAACTAAAAAAAAAAAACTGTCTGTCTATATGTTGTATGTCTGTATGTCCTTCTGTCTGTCTTGACCTCCAGTGATTGACAGATTGGTATACATGGTGCCCATAAACGTTGAAAAAAAAGAGTCTCCGGTTATGAGAAAAACAAAAAGTTATGTTTTGATTGTCAACATTGTGCTACTGAACGAAGCCGGTGCCTTCATAGAGAGTGAACATTGTTGTTTCTGTTATTTTTCTGATATTTATGGCAAAGCTTCCCAGAAATCTAAATTCAAGTACAAATTTGGTAGCCTGTCATTTGGCTGATGCAAGGAAATTTTGTGGAACCTCAGTAGAGCTCCTGAGACACTCCACGAAGTTTCTCCCTTTCCTCCTGGGAAAGGCATTAGATGAATTTGTTCTATTTGGATTTTACCTAATGAAGTAAAACTGGAAGGGAAGCATTGTCACTTGGGAAAATGGTAAAACTTTGGTATGTACAAAATGTTAACAGTAGTATCTGGTATGTATGTAAATTGTCAATGGTGATTGTCACCTTGTAATATTGTATAATTCAATTGTTTCACATCTACAGAAATTGTTTCTGGAAATATAGGGAGAAAAGGTCTCAACAGATTCCTATTGATGGAACTGTTGAGAGTAAAAAACTTTCCTACAAAGGACTGAATAGACCTGGAAATACACCTGACATTTACTAAGGTTTCTTTGACATAATACTGGAAATTTTTTGTGCATTCTGTCCTGAATCCACGAAGTTTTTGTTTTGTTTTGTTTTGAGTAACCAGGATCTGCACCAATTTTTTTCCAGCAAAGCTAACTTGTCACATTTTCTCTCCCCTTGATACCAACACAGCATACAAATAGTGGTAGTAATTTTTGCTACTTATCTCAGTCTGTTTTTGCATAACTTCCATAGGGATTTTGTCTGCTTAAACAAAAAAATTGGACGTGAGTTTGATTGTGTGGCTTTGTGTGGAGTTCTTCCGGAAAGTTGAAAAAGAGCTGAACCAAGAAGAGGAGAACCTGTTTGCCTTGTTTGTAGGGTTCCAGAGACCTCCAAAGAAGGTGAGGAAGCTTGCCTCCATTGGCAGGACTGGACAACCCGGCCAACGAAAAGTCCCTGGTACCCTCGAGAAGAGGAAAGCCCAGGTGGAGTCTGATGAGACCAACTTCTTTCAGAAGCCTACACGGACCGGATGTCAACAGTTCGCTCTGAATCCTATATGGAGTATTCCAACGGAGCCAGCTAAAAATTGCTGCTTAGTTATTCTGCCCTGTGATTTTATGCAAAAATAGGCAATATGGTTTAAAAGTAGATTTGGTTTGCAAACTTTTGCTATGCTGTTTTAAAAAATTTGGGATCAAGGTTGAGAGAATTTGTCTTTACATAAGTTGAACCATTTTAAGATTTTTTTTCCTGTGATTTTTGACATATCTGCTGTCTTGTTCTGGCTAATGCCTCCAGATGTTTTCTTTCGGCTGGGACTGATGAACTGTTTTTCCAGGAATGGAGGACTTTTGCTTTCCACAATGGACACTACCTGGAGGGATTCGTTTTCTTTCAGACTGGAACCCTGGAAAATTTTCATCTGAGACTGTATCCCAGAATCCATATGTTTGATCTTCATCACCATGGAAATGGTGGCAAAAAGTGAAAGGGGGGAATTGTTAGGGGGAAAGGATGTCCTGAGATAATCTCATACAGGCTTTGTGGACTCCACCCCCACTCCAGACTAAAGCCATCAGGACATTGGGAAAGACAAATCCCATCACCACCAAGGGGAGGGTGGCTGGGACCTGAGGGTGGAGTTGGGCAGCCAGGTTGGATATAAAAACCAAACACGTGGGCCTTGCTCGCTCTCTGGCTCGCGATCGCTCGCCTCCTGGCTTCACCGCTCCTGGCTGGCGGCCAGCTCTCAGAGCGCCATTTTGGGATTCCTGATCGGCGGATCGGGTAGGACTCATTTAAAACTTTGTCTCCCACTTTTCTCCCAGAGCTGTACATTTCCTCATTTCCCTTTCCCTTGTAAATAAACCTTTTATTAACCTTTCACGTGTGCCTGCAGTAGAGCATTGATAAGTCCTTTTAAGCGCGCGGGTGAGGACCCACAGTCAGGCACCCCGTTTTGTATCGGGGTTGCTCTACAACAACAAGACAACCTGTTGGGTCACGTCATTTATTTACAGCCTCAAAAATCTCTTCAGTGGCTCCCACTGTCCGCGCTCAGGCTAAAGTCCAAGCCTCCAGACAAGCTGACGAGAGTCTTGCCATCTGCTCCTGCTGTCTCAGGCCCGTGGCCCCTCTCTGACAACCTCTTTCTCTCCGGCTTCCCCATTCACCTGACCGAGTCTGTGTCAAGGGTCATTCCGCAGCAGCCCTGCTGGTCGCCCCCTCAGCCAGGAGCATGTCAGGTGTCAGGGCCATGGCTTCTCAAGCTCCCTGTCACAATTCTTGTGGGTCTGTTGAGGTTCCCTGTGCCCCCGATTGCTCCTGAGGGTGCTCTGAGCTGTGGGCTCGGCTCAGCCCGTGTCCTCATCCAGCAGACAGTGGGCGCTCAGCAACAACAGGTGAAGGGGTCGTGTCTGCCTCTCAAGTCGAGGGGATACTTTCCTTTGCACAGATAAGGAAACAGAGGCTCAGGTATTAGAGGAAAAAACTATCTTCCCAGCCCCCGGGCCTGCCTGATGAGTGTAGAACCTTCCGTTTTGTCAGAGCGGGTGGTCTCCGGGCTCTGGCCTGTTGGCTCCTCTCTCTCCCCTACTCAGTGCAGGCAGAGGTGCAGCCCTGGTGCCTGCTGGGGGTAGGTGCTGGGGCAGCCCCGCCCGCCTCTCTCTCAGCAGTCAGGGGCCTCCTGGAATGACACTGCCAGGCGGGCGCTCATCCCTCGTGGGCAGTGAGGAGAGGGTGCGGTTGTCGCACCCCCAGGGCGGGGCTTCCGGCCATGGGGAGGGTGCAGGGGCTCAGAGAGTCTGTGCAGCTTCTGTCCCAGGCGGTGACCAGCTCCAGCAGGACCTGGGTGTGGTGGACACAGCTGCAGGGCAAGCTCTGGGGTGGAGTGCGGTGCATTTTTACCTTGTTCCATTGGGTCCTCCGCTCAGAGCGCTCAGAGCACAGCTTCACATGCTGGTGGGTCTCCTGGCCCCCCTTCACAGTGCGGGTTTTGACCCAGTGGGCTGCTCAGGAGTGAACCTGGACCTCTGTGCTCCTCCATGCCCACAACACTAGCTGCCAGCGCCTGGCAGTTTTCCACATCCAGCCCTCCCTCCCTGGGGTCCTCCCAGCTGGTGCCTCCCACTCTGCCATCAGCCGCCCACAGGAGATGCTCCTCACTCTCCCCTCCTTCTGGGCTCCTCTTCTGCCCAGATGGAAGTGCAGAGGGTGCCGCCCTACTGGGTCCTGCAGGACCAGGTTCCTGCCCCCACCCCTGCTGGCCCCACTCCCCCCTTAACTGTCCCCACCCCCCACAGGCCCAGGCCGGGACTTCACTCCAAGTCTTACGGGAGCCTGGCCAGGGCAGGATGGGACTCACGGTGGCGACACCCACCCAATGGTCCCGCTGCATCATGACGGTGTGGAAATTCAAAGTGAGCTACAGGTAAATAGCCCACGTTTCCTCCGAAGATGGTGACAATGTAAAAAATGTAAGATGAATGGGGAAGGCTCGAGTGTCCTCACGTCTGGGGTGGAAATGTTGGTGAGGATGTCCATTTTGTGGGGCCTGTGTGCAATTCTATTTCAACATTGCTCAAATGGGTTGAGACTAGAACACCTGTTGCCATCGTTGCTACCTTGAAAGTCACCATGTCAGAAACAATAAAGGTCACGGATAGACAGGGCAATACCCGTCTGCTCTGTGTCAGTGGCTTCCTCTCATTGACAGTGGACAAAATTCATTTCAAGGGGACCTTTTTAGCCAAAAATAAAATCCCCTTTTTAAAAAATGGGAGTTAAATATTCTTGGCATTCTTTTATTCCTGGAATGCCTCTTGCTATTCTTATTTTTTTTTCTTCCTTTTCCTTGAGCCTTAGCACCCTTTTCATTTATGAAACTTCTGACCTTGTACGGTTTGCAAGTTTATGCAGAAATAAAACCACTGTTGAACTACCACAAAAGAATCTATATAAATTTGACACCACCATCTTTCCTGTCAGTGATGGAACCTCTGCTGAAATAATCAAGTTTCCATTTCTAGGATGAGACAGAAAATGAACGTGTTCTCTTTGGCAGGACACTAGATTTATATCGATCTGTGACAGTTGACTTGGAATACAGGATTTTCATTCTATTGTGTTCTCTATTTATTTTTGCAAAGGCAGTGAACTAGGAATATCTGATAAGAAATGACACCCTGGGGTGTAGATTCTGAGGAGAAGACAGGCCTCTGAGGAAAAAAACTGAGGAGAAATACTGTAGAAATGAGTGTTGAGGAGAATTATGTGAGGAGATATGACATATTGGGAAGCAGATTCTGACAGACCTCTGAGTAGAAAATCTGAGGAGAAATAATGCAGGAAGGGGTGTTGAGGAGAAATATCTGAGGAGAAATGACACGTTGGGAAGCACATACTGAGGAGAAGACAGGCTTCTGAGGAGGAAAAACTGAGAAGAAATAATGTAGTAAGAAGTGTTGAGGAGATATATCTGAGGAGAAATGACAAGTTGGGAAGCACAAACTGAGGAGAAGACAGGCCTCTGAGGAGAAAAATATGAAAAGTACTTCAAAAGATGTGTTGAGGAGATGTATCTTTCGAGAAAAGACACTTTGGGAAGCACATTCTGAGGAGAAGACAGGCCTCTGAGGAGAAAAATCTGAGGAGAAATACTGCAATAATTCTTGTTGAGGAGGAATATCTGAGGAGAAATGACACCCTTGGAATCAGATTCTGACGAGAAGACAGGCCTAGTGGAGAAAAATCTGAGGAGAAATACTGCAATAAGGAGTGTTGAAGAGAAGTATCTGTGAAGCACATAGTGAGAACACAGGCCTCTGAGGAGAAAAAAGTGAGGAGAAATATTTTAGTAGGAGTGCAGAGGAGAAATATCTGACGATAAATGACACATTGGGAAGCAGATTCTGAGGAGAGGACAGGCCTCTGAGGAGAAAATCTGAGGAGAAATACTGTAGTAAGGGGTGTTGAGGAGAAATATCTGAGGAGTAATGAGACGCTGTGAAGTACATACAGAAAACACAGGCCTCTGAGGAGAAAAATCTGAGGAGAAATACTGTAGTTAGGAGTGTAGAGGAGAAATAGCTGATGATAATGACACGATGGGAAGCAGATTCTGAGGAGAAGACAGGCCTCTGAGGAGAAAATCTGAGGAGGAATACTGCAGTAAGGAGTGTAGAGGAGAAATGACCCCCTGGGAAGCAGATTCTGAGGAGAAGACAGGCCTCTGAGGAGAAAAATCTGAGGAGAAATACTGTAGTAAGGAGTGTTGAGGAGAAATATCAGGTGAGAAATGACACGCTGGGAAGCACAAACTGAGGAGAAGACAGGCCTCTGAGGAGAAAAAAGTGAGGAGAAATACTGTAGTAAGGAGTATTGAGGAGAAATATCTGAGGAAAATTGATCCCCTGGGAAGCAGATTCTGAGGAGAAGACAGGCCTCTGAATAAAGTCTGAGGAGAAATACTGCAGTAAGGAGTGTTGAGGAGAAATATCGGAGGTGAAATGACATGTTGGGAAGCAGATTCTGAGGAGAGGACAGGCCTCTGAGGAGAAAAATTTGAGGAGAAACACTGCAGTAAGGAGTGTTGAGGAGAAATGTCTGAGGAGAAATGACCCCCCGGGAAGCAGATTCTGAGGAGAAGACAGGCCTCTGAGGAGAAAAATCTGAGGAGAACTACTGTAGTAATTCTTGTTGAGGAGAAATATCTAAGGAGACATGACCCCCTGGGAAGCAGATTCTGAGGAGAAGACAGGCCTCTGAGGAGAAAAATTTGAGGAGAAACACTGCAGTAAGGAGTGTTGAGGAGAAATGTCTGAGGAGAAATGACCCCCCGGGAAGCAGATTCTGAGGAGAAGACAGGCCTCTGAGGAGAAAAATCTGAGGAGAAATACTGTAGTAAGGAGTGTTGAGGAGAAATATCAGGTGAGAAATGACATGTTGGGAAGCACAAACTGAGGAGAAGACAGGCCTCTGAGGAGAAAAATTTGAGGAGAACTATTGTAGTAATTCTTGTTGAGGAGAAATATCTGAGGAGACATGACCCCCTGGGAAGCAGATTCTGAGGAGAAGACAGGCCTCTGAGGAGAAAAATTTGAGGAGAAATACTGCAGTAAGGAGTGTTGAGGAGAAAGGTCTGAGGAGAAATGACCCCCTGGGAAGCAGATTCTGAGGAGAAGACAGGCCTCTGAGGAGAAAAATTTGAGGAGAACTACTGTAGTAATTCTTGTTGAGGAGAAATATCTGAGGAGACATGACCCCCTGGGCAGAAGATTCTGAGGAGAAGACAGGCCTCTGAGGAGAAAAATCTGAGGAGAAATACTGCAATAATTCTTTTGAGGAGAAATATCTGAGGAGAAATGACCCCCTGGGTAGCAGATTCTGAGGAGAAGACAGGCCTCTGAATAAAGTCTGAGGAGAAATACTGCAGTAAGGAGTGTTGAGGAGAAATATCGGAGGTGAAATGACACGTTGGGAAGCAGATTCTGAGGAGAGGACAGGCCTCTGAGGAGAAAAATTTGAGGAGAAACACTGCAGTAAGGAGTGTTGAGGAGAAATGTCTGAGGAGAAATGACCCCCCGGGAAGCAGATTCTGAGGAGAAGACAGGCCTCTGAGGAGAAAAATCTGAGGAGAACTACTGTAGTAATTCTTTTTTTTTTTTTAAATAGAGGCATCTTTTATTTATTTATTTATTTGTTTGTTTGTTCGTTTGTTTTGTTTATACATGCACTGGGTACAGTCAGAAGCGCGGGAGGGTGAGAGAATTCACCAGAGCCAGAGCGGGGAGCAGAGCAGGCAGAAGGACCGAAGTACACTGCTGAGGGGAGCAGCGGGCGGCAGGAGAGGTCTGCGCGCCATGTGGGACCCTCCTCTGGTGGCCGGGGAGCAGCCGGGGATCGAACCGGCGCTGCAGAGGCCGTGGGCAGCTTCGCAACCCAGCGCTCAACCGCTGCGCCACCGGGGAGGCCCTGTAGTAATTCTTGTTGAGGAGAAATATCTAAGGAGACATGACCCCCTGGGAAGCAGATTCTGAGGAGAAGACAGGCCTCTGAGGAGAAAAATTTGAGGAGAAACACTGCAGTAAGGAGTGTTGAGGAGAAAGGTCTGAGGAGAAATGACCCCCTGGGAAGCAGATTCTGAGGAGAAGACAGGCCTGTGAGGAGAAAAATTTGAGGAGAACTACTGTAGTAATTCTTGTTGAGGAGAAAGGTCTGAGGAGACATGACCCCCTGGGCAGCAGATTCTGAGGAGAAGACAGGCCTCTGAGGAGAAAAATTTGAGGAGAAATACTGTAGTAATTCTTTTCAGGAGAAATATCTGAGGAGACATGACCCCCTGGGCAGCAGATTCTGAGAAGAAGACAGGCCTCTGAGGAGAAAAATCTGAGGAGAAATACTGTAGTAAGGAGTGTTGAGGAGAAATATCAGGTGAGAAATGACACGTTGGGAAGCACAAACTGAGGAGAAGACAGGCCTCTGAGGAGAAAAAAGTGAGAAGAAATACTGTAGTAAGGAGTGTTGAGGAAAAATATCTGAGGAAAATTGATCCCCTGGGAAGCAGATTCTGAGGAGAAGACAGGCCTCTGAGGAGAAAAATTTGAGGAGAACTATTGTAGTAATTCTTGTTGAGGAGAAAGGTCTGAGGAGAAATGACCCCCTGGGAAGCAGATTCTGAGGAGAAGACAGGCCTCTGAGGAGAAAAATTTGAGGAGAAATACTGCAGTAAGGAGTGTTGAGGAGAAATATCTGAGGAGAAATGACCCGTTGGGAAGCAGGTTCTGAGAAGACATGCCTCTGAGAGAAAATCTGAGAGCAAATACCGTAGTAAGGAGTGTTGAGGAGAAATATCTGAGAAGTGATACCTTTGGAAGCAGATTCTGGCGAGAAGACAGGCCTCTGTGGAGAAAAATCTGAGGAGAAATACTGCAGTAAGGAGTGTTGAGAAGTATCTGAGGAATAATGGCACGTTGTGAAGCACACACTGAGAAGACAGGGAGTAGAGCGTCTAGGGGGTTTCTGGCGGCCCCTACCCACGGTTCTGAAATTGTCACTTTTGTGCCTTCACAGTGGGTGGGTGGGGCCTGGCTCACCTGGGGCTGAGCCTGGGGTTTCTCAGGTCAGCTGGGGCAGGTGCGGGCTTTTCCCCATCAGGCATGTGGGTTGTCCAGGGCTTGGGTGCGTTGAGGTGACTGCGGGGTGGGGGGGGCCTATTTGCATTTCCTGGCTGTGGGCGCGGTCACTGCCGGTGGCTAGACTGGGGTAGCCTCCCTGACAAGTGACCTCGCCCTTGCCCAAGCTGCTTCTGGGGGTGTTAGTGCGAGCGGATGGTGCAGGTGACCCTCTAGCCCCCGGCGAGTGTGGCCAGGGCCAGGACATGCTCAGAGGGTTTGGGTAGTCCTGGGGATGCAGCAACTGGATATCCAGGGTTCCGGGAGGGGCGGGGCCTTGAGCAGCGCTGCCTCTGCTGAGGGCCGGCGGGTAGAGAGGCCCTGGCTGGGGGTGGGGGGCGCCGGGGGGCACCGGGAGGGGGCCGGCAGCTGCTGCCCGTGCAGGGGGAGCTGGGGTCAGGAGCTCCTGCACTGTCCTGGGGCAGGAGGTCGCTGCCCTGAGCGAGGTCTCGCCATCGTGATCCCCATGGCGGCGTTGTCTCTCCTACAGCTCAGATCGTGCTCAGCTTCCCGGTGAGAACTGGGGACCATTTCAGGTCATATTCATGGGCTTCCTGGGGGGCAGGGGGGTACAGATGGCGATCCCCAGCTCTGGCCAGCCCCTGCAGGACGAGTCCACCCCCGTGGATCAGGAGCAGCCCTCAGGGGGCAGCAGACCTCCCCGTCTCCCGGCTGCCCCCCTCAGCCCTGGATTTCAATCCATCCGCCAGTTCTGCTCCCCACTCTGTCTCTGGTGACTCCTCTCACCCCCACACCTCTGGCCGGTACTCCGATTCTTGTATAAATAAATAAATCTTTAAAAATAAAAATAGCATTTTTCTAATTATTCACACACAGCAGGCTTACTTGCTGCACAGGCCAGAGACAATTCCTTGAGATCTAGAACAACGGCTGAGGGGAGGCCTCGGCAGTGCCTCCAGCAGTGCTCAGGTGAGACCCCCTTTAGAGCATTTATTTATTTATATTGTCTTAGGGTCTGCCCTGTCCTTAAAGACCATCTCTCTCTTTTTTTCTTTTCTTGCATCGTTGTTCATTTTTTTAGTGATTGGTGTCTCCCCTCAGGGGTGATCCCCATAGTTCTCCCACCAAAATAGCCCCCGTGCCCCATCACCAGAATCCCTTGTGCTCTTCCCTCCTCTCTGTTCACCCCCTCCCCCCCCCTCCCCGCTGGGAGCCTCAGGTCTTGGTCAGCCTGCTAGGGTTGTCTTTTTCTCTACCTTTTTTTCAGCTTCTCTTTTTTTCGCATGTAAGTGAAACCACCTGATATTTATCTTTCTCCTGCCTTATTGTGGTAGCATCATCCCTTGCAGCTCCATCTATATCGCCACCAGTGACATGAATGTGTCTTTTTTGATTGCTGAGCAATATTCCATGGTGTAACTGTACCACAACGTTTTGATCCATTCACCTGTTTTCTGGCATCTGAATTGTTTCCATGTCACGGCTATTATAAATAGGGATGCAATGAACACAGCAGTTCGGGTTTCCCGGGTTTTTTTTGTCCCTTTGGTGGATTCCTAGGAGTGGAACACCGGATCATGTGTATGTCCGGGCCAGCTGGGCAGATCTACACGGTACCCGGGGGAGGAAGCAGGGGCTTGGTATAGGACAGGGGTAGCGAGGAGTGGAGACAAAGCCAGGATCATCGCCAGTCTCATTTATTCAGGAATGTGTACAATGTTACATAGGGTTCAGAGGAGGAGGTCTCTCCTTATCTCTAACAAGGAGAGACCACCAATGCAAACAAGCCACAAGTAGCAAGCAGGGGGAAAGTTTCAGTCGTCACAATAGGAAACTTGAAACCTTCACTCGAGCTAACATTCAGTACCTGCTTCAGGCAAGAACCCGGATGTTCAGGTCTGGGCCCGACATGTGTAGACCCATTTTCAGTGTTCTGAGGACCCTCCACACAGCTGCCCATAGTGGCTGGACCAGTTTGCGCGCCCACCGGCAGTGTCAGAGGCTCCTTTTTCTCCACTGCTTCTTCAGCATTTGTTGTTTCCAGTTTTTTTTTTAATGTGGAGCATTCTTGCTGGAGTGAGGTGGCATCTAAGTGGTTTTGATTTGCATTTCCTTGATATTAGTGATGCTGAACCTTTTTTCTGTGCCTGTTGGTCATTTGCATTTCTTCTTTGGAGAAGTGTCTTTTGATTTCTGCCCCTTTTTGGATTGGGTTGTTTGTTTGTTTTGAGTTGTGTAAGCTCTTTGTAAATCTTTGATATCAGTCCCTTATATGTCATATGGTTTGCAAATATTTTCTCCCATTCAGGGGGGCGTCTCTTTGTTTGATCACTGTCTCTTGCTGTTCTGAAGATTTTTAGGTTTATGTGTCCCTAACTGTTTACATTCTCCTTTGTTTTCCTTGCTTCTGGAGAAGAATCCTCAAAGATGTTTCTGAGGATTGTGTCATTGAGTGTTTGCCTATATTCCCTTCTATATATTCTATGATGCCAGGTTTCACATTCAAGTCTTTCATCGACTTGAGTTGGTTTGTGCATGGTGTGAGATAGTGGTCTAGTTTCATTATTTTGCATGTTGCAGTCCAGTTTTCCGGCACCATTTATTGAAGAGGCTATTCTTGTTCCAATGTTTATTCCTTGCTCCTGTGTCATGGAAGTGTGGTTTTATTTCTGGGCTTTAAATTAGATTCCATTGGTCTCTGTGTCTGTTTTTGTTCCAATAATGTTTTTATTATCATAGCTTTGTACTCTTGTTACTGGCAACCCCAACATGAAGTGGGTTGCCTGTGGTTCCTCACCTGCGTGCTTAAAATGGACTTATTAATACTCAACTGCAGGCACACACACAAGGTTAATAAAAGGTTTATTTACAAAAAGAGGGAGAAAATTCGTGAATGTGTCCTACCAGTTCCATTGATCTGGAATCCCAATGGCACACTGAGAGCTAGTGAAAAGCCAAGAGCTATGAGGCTAAGAGAGAGAGAGCCAAGGCCCACATGTCTAGTTTTATACCAAACCTGGCTGCTTAACTCCACCCTCAGGTCCCAGCAATCCTCCCTCTGGTGATGATGGGATTTGTCATTCCCAGCATCTTGATGGCTTTGGTCTGTAGTGGAGGTGGAGTCCACAAAACCTGTATGGAGTTTGCTCAGGACATCCTTTCCCCCTAACAGTATTGTTTGATGTCTGTGAGTGTAATACCTCCACTCTTCCCCCCTTTTAGTCAGAAGAACGTTCACTACTAGAGGTTTTGTGATCCCATATGGATTTGAACAGTATTGGCTCCATTTTATTGAAGAACACCATTGTAATTTTTATTGGAATTGCATTGAATCTGCCAATTGCATACAAATAGGAAGTCCCACCTAGGTATGCTACTCTTTTCCAATTATGGAACATTCATAAAACAGAGTATTAATAAAAAACATAGGTGTCATTTTCTATAATTTTTTTTTTATTTTTTAAAAATGATTTATTTATTTATTTATACAAGCACTGGGTACAGTCAGAAGCGCGGGAGGATGAGATAATTCACTAGAGCCAGAGTGGGAATTGAACAGGCAGACTGACAAAAATACACTGCTGAGGGGAGCAGCAGGCAAGACAGGAGAGGTCTGTCGTGCCATGTGGGACCCTCGCCGGTGGCTGGGATTGAACCAGTGCTGCAGAGGCTGCGGGTAGTTTTGCAGCCCGGCGCTCAACCACTGCGCCACCAGGGGAGCCCTATTTTCTATAATTTCTAAAAGACAAAGTAGGTCTGTTCTCTAGAGATGAAGAAGGAATATTTCAGATTGAAAGGCAAAGGTGTTTTATCATATAATAGATGACAAGTTATTGATAGTATAATATTAGGATATTCTTCCACCTTTCTGCTTCATGATGCCACCTGAGAAAACGTTGCGCTCAAGTGACTTAATTGCAGGATAGTGACATTGTGCTTTATAAAGGAATCAAGGATGGGAATTAAGTCATGAAATTCAAAACGTGAAACTGGAAAACATGAAGTTGATAATAAGGATAGAACCACATCTCTGGTCACGTGTGTCCGTAAAATCCACAATCCTTGATTGTGGGCTGGTCACCTGCTGCTGGACAAGGCAGGGCCAGACCCACTCCTCCGTGGATGGTCCTTTCTGAAGCTGGGCCTGGGGTCTGAATTTACCTGGAGAGCAGGGGCACATCGCTGCTTTCCTGGGCGGGCTGGTTCACGTCCTCCTATCTTTACCTGGCTGGGGAGAGGAAAGGGAGGAACAGAATGTTTCCCAAGGGCTGTCTCAGTCCTTCCCTCGGTCCTCGCTGCCCTCACAAGACAACCTGTTGGGTCACGTCATTTATTTACAGCCTCAAAGAGCTCTTCAGTGACTCCCATGTCCTCACTCAGGCTAAAGTCCAAACCTCCAGACAAGCTGACGAGTCTTGCCATCTGCTCCTGCTGTCTCAGGTCCGTGGCCCCTCTCTGGATTTCAAATGTTGAGCCTCCTTCTCTCTCCCCCACCCCATTCACCTGACCAAGTCCACTTCAAGGGTCATTCCGCTGGAGCCCTGCATGATGCCCCCTTCTCCAGGAGCGTGTCACGTGCCCCTTCCAGGGAAGATTGTGGCATCTCAAACTTCCCGTCACAATTCTTGTGTATCTGTTGAAGTTCCTGTGTCCCGATTGCTCGTGAGGGTGTCCTGAGCTGTGGGCTCGGCTCAGCTCGTGTCCTAGGCATCTAGCAGACAGTGGGCGCTTAGCAACAACAGGTGAAGGGGTCGTGTCCACCTCTAGAGTTGAGGAGATACTTTCCTTTGTACATATGAGGAAACTGTGGCTTAGGTATTGGAGCCACAAAAAGAAAAACCTACACCCCCGGGCCTGCCTGAGCCTAGAACCTTCCATTTCAGCAGAGGGGGTAGTCTTGGTGCCCCTGCCAGTCAGCTCCTCTCTCTCCTTATTCAGTGTAGGTGGAAGAACAGACCTGGTATCTTCTTGGGCGGGGGGAAGTGCTGGAGCAGCCCTACCCACCTCTCTTTCAACTGTCAGGGGCCTCGATGCCTGGAATGACACTGCCAGGCAGGCACTAATCCCTCATGGCCAGTGAGGAGATGGTGTGGTTGTTGCACCCCAGGGCAGAGCTTCTGGCTATGGGGAGAATGAAGGTGCTCAGAGAGTCTGTGCAGCTTCCGTCACAGGCAGCGACCAGCTCCAGGGGGACCCATGGTGTGATGGACACAGCTGCAGGGCAAGCTCCTGGGTGGACCATGGTGCATTTTTACCTTGTTCCATTGAGTCCTCTTCTCAGAGCACTCAAAGCACAACAGTGATCAGACCTTCACGTACCCATGGCCCAGGCCGGGACTTCACTCCAATTCTTAGGAGAGTCCTGACAAAGGAGGACAGGACTCACGGTGGCGACACCCACCCGATGATCTTGCTGCATCATAATGGTGTGGAAATTCAAAGTGAGATACAGGTAAATAGCCCATTTTTCCTCCGAAGATGGTGACAATCTAAAAATTCTAAGATAAATGGGGAAGACTTGAGTGTCTTTACGTCCTGGGTGGAAATGTTGATGAGGATGTCCATTTTGTGGGTCAGTACACAATTCCATTTCAACATTGCTCAAATGGGTTGAGACTACAACATTTGTTGCTATCATTGCTACTTTGAAAGTCACCCCGTCAAAAACAATAAAAGTCATGGATAGACATTGCAATAGTTGTCTGCTATGTACTAGTGACTTACTTTCATTGACAGTTGACAAAATTCATTTATAGGGTAGCTTTTTAGCAAATAATAAAATTCCCTTTTTAAAAAATGGGATTTAAATATTGTTGGCATTCTTTGGTTCCTCATATGACTCTTGCTATTCCCAGTGTTGTTTTTTTTTAAGATTTATTTATTTATTTATGCAAGCACTGAGTATGGTCAGAAGTGCGGGAGGGTGAGAGGATTCACCAGAGCCAGAGCAGGGAACAGAACAGGCAGACTGACTGAAATACACTGCTGAGTGGAACAGCAGGTGAGACAGGAGAGGTCTGCTGTGCCATGTGGGACCCTCGCCGGTGGCCAGGGATCGAACTGGTGCAGCAGAGGCTGCAGGCAGGTTTGCAGCCCAGCACTCAACCGCTGAGCCACTGGGGAGGCCCCCAGTGTTTTTTCTTTCTTTTCCTTGAGCCTTAGCACCCTTTTCATTTATGATGCTTCTGACCTTGTATGGTTTGCAAGCTTACCCAGAAATAGGCTCACTGTTGAATTACCACAGATGAATCAATATAAATTTTGATATCACCGTATTTCTTGTCTATTATGGAACCTCCACTGAAATAATCAGGTTTTCAGTTCTAGGATGAGACAGAAAATGAAAGTGTTCTGTTTGTTAGTGTTAACTTCCAGGGAGAGGGGCACCCCAGACCCTGCAAACCTGCTTGCTCTAAATATGTTCTGCCATCCGCCACATCAACACAAAACATACGAGACTTTAATGAAAAGGAACTTTAATACAATTAGTAAACAATACAGGAGAGACAAAGATTATAGTTTCTAAATCAAGCACCCAAAGTTACCCATTCCCTCGTGGGTAAAAGTCAACCCAAGCAGGATTGGCCTAGAGCATGGCCCTAAAGCTGCCACAAGTCTAAAGCATCTTCCAGTGGGGATCCACAGAAAAGTATCAGAAACAACCAGACACGTCTGGGAGGAAAAGAGCAAAATCAAAATTAAGACAAAAACTGCCATTGTCACCACCCCATGGGTCTCACCCACATGTGTGTCAATCAGTCCACGACCAAAAGGCAAACACAGTTTCTTCATGTGTCTCTCAGCTCCCTGTGCCTCCTCCAGGTCTTCTGGCTCCATCCTGCTTCCTTCTTTCCTCAGTCTCCTGTGCAGCTTCTTTACTCCCTGTTCAGCTCCACCCTCCTTTGGGTGGGACAGGAAACCTGGAAACTCCCTTTCCTGGGGACCACCCTGTTACAGTAGGACACTAGATTTATATTGATCTGTGACAAGTTGACTTGGAACACAGGAATTTCATTCTATTATGTTCTATATTTCTTTTGTCTAAAGGCAATGAACTAGTCACAGGAAGGTTTTATTAGTTATTTCAAATTTTGTTTTATGAAATGTCATTGCTCCATTCAAAATTTTGTCTTTTTCTTCCATAATTTTGTACAAGTTTCAGGCCTCTTGTACTTGTTTATTTTGTAAAATTTTTATTTATTTATGCATACAAGATGGGGTTGTAGGCTAGAGATGCAGAGGTACTCTGCTGAGGTTAGCAGTGGGTAAGACTGGAGAGGTCTACTGCACCATGTGGGCCAGCTACCAGGCTGGGCATGGAACTCATGCCACAGTGGCTGCCAGTAGCTTGATAGTGCTGAGACTTACCCCTTGCGCCATGAGAGAGGCCCCAGACATCTTGTATCGAAAGCTGGAAGGGTCTGAACTTTGAATTAGTGCCTTATTATTTTCACCATTTTTTTATTTTTACCTATAACTATATGAAGCTTGTTGACTAAGCACAATAAATATTTTAAAAATTGAAAAAGGGTAAAATGTGTTCATTTGGACCAACAAATGAGGAGGAGCCTCAGTTCAAACTAAAAATTGAAAACCCCTTGATGGAATTCAGGTGATAGGGCTCAGTATAGGGGGGTTTCTTGGATCCCTCTGACAAATAATTGAGTAATGTTCCTTTTCATTAGCACGCATCAAGTTTATTGAGGAAAAGAGAACAGCAAAGAGAGACGTCTGCATAGACACAGGCTTCTGAAAGAAAAAAAGCTGCATTTTGCCAGGGTAAGGGGCGTTCTTTCATAAGGTCCCTTGATGGAATTATTGTGGAAATTATTGCCTTGGTGTCAGAATGGATTGGTCTTCTAAAGTTTGATAATCCTCTCTGCTCCCACCTCTGGCTGATCATCTTTTCTGACCCCAACTTAGATTGCTGGAACCTTCCATAGTTGGGTTAATAAAGATTTATAAATTGTCCTTACAGTATCTTCCTTTCTAAATTTTTCTATTCCAATAATCCATCACCCCTCAGTAATAGAACAGAAAACAAAACAAACAAAAACGAGGTGAGCTTGACATTAACTGATATGCAGCTGCTCTGTCCACCCTGCTTTACTATCAGGAATGCCATATTTTCACCCTTAAATTTTTTATAACTGTTACAGGACAGGGAGAGGGGCACCCCAGAACCCCCAAATCTGCCTGCTCTAAATAGGTTCTGCCATCTACCATCAAGTCAAAACATAACACCTTTAGGGCCTCCCCGGTGGCGCAGTGGTTGAGCGCTGGGTTGCAAA